>NC_141387.1:20430816-21030816 GCF_017979445.1 Akebia trifoliata
TCGATAATTCGAGATCGTGTTTGTACAGAACTTTTCTGGCCCGTACAAATAGGGGTTTAGTCTATTCTTTGCAGTTCTTTGCACGCAATTCCTGCAAAGAAGGGCAGCTGTAGACACCTCAATTTGAACGGGTCACTTCTCGAAAGGGCCCAAAAATATCGATTTTCTAAATAAATGGGCCAACGGGCCTTAAAGGCCCAAGTCATTGAAAAGTGACATTTTTACCAACCCGAGGCCCCTAAGACCTCTCAATGGTTTAGGAGACCTACCAAAAGGACTCGGCCTACCTTACGTCTTCCCAATATTCACCGCTCCGCTTCCAAAAAAAAAACGCCAAATTTTCGATAAATTTCACCAACGGGCCTAAAAATCCCGATTCGCCAACACGTGGCATTTTTGATCAAACTAATGATTGCAAAAATCTAAAAAAATAAAAATTAAAAATGTGAGACTTGGGATGCCTACCCCGCCTCTACTACCACCGCTCCGCCTCCGAATCCGCAAAACCATAGGCCCACCTAAGGCCCATGAGCCCTCAACACTTTCCTAAATCGATTTCTCATCTTACCCTTAGCCTAAAATCAATCCCACATCACCTAAAATCAACCAACCTATACCCTCAAAACCATTCCAAAATAACCCTCAACCAAACCCTAAAACCCAAAATTTCTAAAACCCAAGCCCAACACTACAAAGCCCACAAATCATTAACCATATCCAATTCATTATCCAACCCACAACCCTAACCCATAAACCACAACCCACATCAACCAATAACTCTTTTATCATCAAAAGATGACACATGTCATCACCCCATCTCACCTCCCTCACCCAACTACCTACCCCATTAATTTTCTTTAAATCCCATCTACCCACACATCAACCCATCACCTTTTCTTTCAAATCAAACACATCTACCCACACCCCTAACCTATACCTCCCCTAATCTACCCTCATCATTCCCTACAAAACCTATATCTACAACCTAAACCTACACCATCCTCTCAAGTCAAACACTCAACCTCTCCCATCAACCTATCCCAACCCTTCATTTCCACCCACTTTAACACATGGCATCATCTCCTTCCACTCCCAAAATATCATCAACCACCTCTTTAAATCCTCCATTCTCTTAAATCAAATACCATTTAATCACAACCACCATCTTAAACTCACCTCACCAAATACTCCACCCAAATGGGTTGGGTAGGATCCAAACCATTTGGGTCAAAACTCACCCATTTAATCCCCCTTCCCTAAATACCCTCCAATCTCCTCTAAATTACACTCACTTCTCTCTCAAACTCATAACCATTCCCCTTTTTTTCTTCACTTCACCCCATTATATCCCTAAAATAACTCCTCAACATCTATAAATACCCTCCTCCTCTTCCCAAAAATGGCCCCCAACTTCTCATTACAAAACTTCTCCCCAACACTCTCTCTACTAACAACCATCACCAATTCTCACCAAGATTACCACTTCTCTCTCACTAATCATCCTCAAGTCTCACAAAAAAAAAAAACTACCTACTACACTCATCTCTCTCATCATCTCCTCTCTATTCCTTCAACCATACAAAAGTTGTATTTGCTTAAAATACTAAGGACTCAAGAAGACTCAAAGAAGAAGAAGAAAGAAGATACAAGGTAGGTTCAAAGCAACCCCCCCTTTCTCTTCTACACCCTCTCCTCTTCCCTCTTCTATCACCCCTCTCCCTTTCATTTTATTTTTTAGGATGAATGGACCCCAAGGCTAAAGGTCTATAAGGGTCATTTCCATCAATGGAATGACCCTATGATCAAGCCGAAAATGAACCCCTATCTAGGGTACAAATGCACAACACGTGGCACATCATTTTTCGTATTTTTTTTAATCAAATGACCGAGTTGAGTTGAGGTTACCACTATTTAGTGGGGAGAAAAGGGTGCCTAACACCTTCCCTTTTCTCCAACCGAGCCGCTTACCCCGGATCTTAAGGTTTGATCCGTACCTTATCCACGTGAGTCATTAAAATGCCAAAATGTCACTTTTTCAAAAATGCACATCGGGTGACCATTCACACCCACTTACAATATGAATGGTGGCGACTCCAAATCATAGTAGATGTGGCCGTCGTAATGACGAAATCCCGTGTCTACACCTATCTTACCCAAAAAAAAGATAACCGTCTTTAGCCCCTCGCAGCCTAAAAAAAAAAAAAATTCAACAGCCTCTTCTTTCTAAACTATGCCGACCAACCTTGGGAGGGAATCTTATTATGAACTACGTTTTGACCTGATCCCAAAAGGAAAAAAAGAAATATTTGGGGTACATAGGCAACCTGAGAAGTTACTTCAGGCCCGGTCATTAAAAGAAAAATGTATTCTCTTAAGGAAAGTGTCATCCAAAAGAAAAATCTACTATTGAAATGTTCAAAAGAAAAGAATGCCAAACTAAGGGCATTAGAAAAAAGAATCAAAAGAATTGATAAAAAGAAAAGAATGCCAAACTAGGGGCATTTAGAAAAAAAATCAAAATAATTGATAGAAAAGAGAGAATATCAAATTAGGGGCATTTTGGGAAGTTGAGCCTTATATCTTTTCTTTCTAAACCATATCCTAAGCCCACCTATTAAGTCCTCCTGAAGGCTAATTGACTCGGTTAAGGTGCAGGGAACTGAGAAGTTGTCGAGTTGGTTATACAAGATTATCAAGAAAAAAAGAGAAGCCCGCTAAGTCAAAAACCTGAAAAGGCGGCTTAGGCAAAATTTAGGGCATAACCATAAAAAAGAAAGCCTGCTAGGTTGAAAACCTGAAAATGAGACCTAGGCAAAAATCAAGGCATCATTAGAAAAAGAAAAATAAAACCCGCTAGATTGAAAAGCTAAAGAGGCGATCTAGGCAAAAATTAGGGCATCATCAAATGGGAGGAAAGGTCCCATCAAGAAGAAAAATTTAGAAGGAAGCTTGTGCAGAAACTGCAGAGCCATTCAAGCCACGATATTTGTCTTTTAGCCAAGAGCTCACATCCGACAAAGACAATATTGAAGTCGAAAAAATCAGAAGTCATCTTGAACATGTAGGATCTTCAAAAGTATGTTTACTTGTTCAAGTGTTCGCTAATGGAAGATGTAGAATCATCAACCACTTTGAAGAGGAAGATCTTTTATTCTAATATTTATCAAGATTTTTTAAGTCCAGCTCAAGCATTTTTCAAAAGAAATTCGAAAGAAAATGATCAATTCTTTATTGCACATATGATAATCTTAAGAGTCTTAAATTTAAAAGAATGTCAGTTCTTCTATCTATCATACATCAGAGCCCATATTTTTCAAGCGTAATCCATTCCATCAGTCTCGTAGTCAAGTCCCAATTAAAGCCAACCTTGAAACTAGGGGCATTTTTGAAGGTCATTTAATTCTAAAGTTTTTATTCTTAATCACATGATAAAAAGAAAATCATACAAAAGTTTAAAAGTCCGGCGAAGCCCAATGATAATTACGAATCCAGATACATGATAAGCCAATAAAGGCCTGATCTTTCAAACTTTGAGTTCGATTTTGAATCATAGAATGAATTAATAGGATTGTTTAAGTTCCTATAAATCTAAGCTCGAGAAACATGGCTTAGTAAGTTCGAGTCTGAGAAGCGAGATTCCAACTTTTTGAATCACAGAATGAATAGGCTTTTTGAAGTGCCTACAAACCTAAGTTCGAGTCCGAGAAATGAGACTCCAACTTTTTGAATCATAGAATGAAGAGACTTTTTGAAATGCCTATAAACCTAAGTTCGAGTCCGAGAAACGAGACTCCAACTTTTTGAATCATAGAATGAATAGGCTTTTTGAAGTGCCTATAAACCTAAGTTCGAGTCCGAGAAACGAGACTCCAACTTTTTGAATCATAGAATGAATAGGCTTTTTGAAGTGCCTACAAACCTAAGTTTGAGTCCGAGAAACGAGACCCCAACTTTTTGAATCATAGAATGAATAGGCTTTTTGAAGTGCCTATAAACCTAAGTTTGAGTCCGAGAAACGAAACTCCAATTTTTTTGAATCATAGAATGAATAGGCTTTTTGAAGTGCCTATAAACCCAAGTTCGAGTTTGAGAAACGAAACTCCAACTTTTTGAATCATAGAATGAATAGGCTTTTTGAAGTGCCTACAAACCTAAGTTCAAGTCCGAGAAATGAGACTCCAACTTTTTGAATCATAGAATGAATAGGCTTTTTGAAGTACCTACAAACCTAAATTCGAGTCTGAGAAACGAGACTCCAACTATTTGAATCATAGAATGAATAGGCTTTTCGAAGTGCCTATAAACCTAAGTTCGAGCCCGAGAAACGAGACTCCAACTTTTTGAATAATAGAATGAGTAGGCTTTTGGAAGTGCTTACAAACCTAAATGCGAGTCCAGAAACGAGACTCCAACTCTTTGAATCATAGAATGAGTAGGTTTTTTGAAGTGCCTACAAAACTAGGTTCGAGTCCGATAAGCGAAACTCCAATTTTAATAGGATTGTTTAAGTTCCTCTAAACCTTAGTCGGAGTCCGAGAAACGAGACTCCAGCTTTGTTTGAATCATATTGAATTAACAAGATTATTTAAGTCCTTTAGCCCGAGAAGCGTGGTTACAATAGGTTCGAATTCGATAAATGAAACTCATTTTTTCGAACTCTAAAAAAGAATTTCAAATAGGATTTAATTAAGTTCCTACAATGTTATGACTCCAATTACCACATTGTTAAACCTTGCCATGATTGTTTTCATTGCATAAGTGCATCTCAATTTTGAATCATTATTGTCAGTGAGAGAAGATCTCTAGGACCTGACACATTTTTACTCAGTAAGCATCACACCATTGCACACACGTGCACTTTTACATTAGTCAGGGAGAATTTTCTAAAATTCGAGGATCTGACATTGTCAGTGAGAGCTCACACTCAAGGACCTGACAACCTTTTAATTCGGGGAGAGTTTTACACTCAAGGATCCGAACACCCTGACGAATTGCTAAATCAGGCTGCAAAATGAACTGTCACTAGCTTTGGCATTCGGATATCTCACTATCTACCAAAATAGATTTGCTATCTAGTTTGCTTCAACCCTCTGCCAAAGAAGGGCATCTGTAGACACCCCATTTTTGCATCCGCCTATTTAATCAACTCGTCAACCCGATCGCAATGATTCCCAATGATGGATGTGTATTCCATTGCTTTATTTTGTTACCAGATGTGTTTCAGAAATCCGGATGAGGTATCTCAAACTAACAAAACCTTAGAAACCACGCTACGCTAGGAAAATACGACTCCAGAAACATAGAAATCATCATCTTACAGACCAAAAAGAAGCTTCACGATAAAAATCACTAAAAATTGACCGAATTACCAAAATACCCCTAACCTCAAAACAACCATAGAGCCTACATTACGCTTAGGAAAACCCATTCAAACACATAAAATAATAAATCGAAACCAAATAAATCATTTCATCAATTTTAACATAATTTGACAAAATTACAAAAATACCCCTCATAAAGTTCACAATCATTTCACATAAAAATTTTCATAAATGACACAAACCAACATTCTCATTGAATTTCATACGAAAAACCGATTCTAAAACATCCTAGAACATTAAAAACCGACTTGAAACGTGAAAAGTCCTCTCCGGGGGCAAAACGGTAATTTCATAATTTTCATAATTAAAAAATTCGAAATTAATAAATAAAATATTAAATAATTAAAGTGAAACATTGATTAAATTAATTTAAAATTTTGAACCAAAGAAATCGATCAATCGGACTCTCAAGCAAAATTGTTGAGGGTTCGTGAGATATTTCTTTAAGGTTCCCTCCATTTGGGGGTCCAAAGAATTAAAGATATTTTAGAGGGGGGTTCTCCAAAAATTAAAGTCAATCAAGCAAGACTGAAGTCAAGGTATTAAAGTCAATTAAGTGAGACTGAAGTCAAAATTAAAGTCAATTAAGCAAGACTGAAGTCAAGATATTAAAAGTCAATCAATTAAGACTAAAGTCAAAACATTAAAAGTCAATTAAATAAGACCAAAAGTCATAATAGAATTCTAATTAAATAATAACTCTATCTAATAGAGTTCTAACTTAAAAACAATTCTACCTAAAACAATTTTAATTAAAACACAATTCTACCTAAAATAAGTCTAACTAAAACACATCTAATTAAACACTAACTCTATCCAAATCAACCCCTAAAAACATCTATAAATAGAGGTGCTCACACCCTATTTTCGTATAAAATCATAAACCCTAAGAGAAGTAGGTCTAGAAGCTCCCCTAGCCCCCCATAAACCCTAGTTTTGGAGCCCCAACTCCTTACCTAACATCCCTCCTTCAATTTTAGTCTAGAAAACACCTAAAAGCCCTCCAAAAACACCCCCAAATCCGCAACGAACTTGAAGAGTTCAGATTCAAAAATAAGAAGATACCTTGTCTCGGAGATCCGAAATCAAATCCGGAGACAGAACAAAGCAAGAGAGTACGGTACAAGGAGCTCTTTTGTCAGATCTGAGGGAACAAAGTCCTTGGTATCGGAAAGGTAAGTTTTTATTTTTATTTATTTTTATCTAGGTTTTAGCAATGTAATTTACTTGGGAAGTTAGTAGAGACCGGCTTTGGCCGGGCGGGGTTGGTGCCTAACACCTTCCAACCCCGTAACTTGATCCCCGAATTCAGATTTTTTTTTATGGCAGATTAGTTCTTTTTATCCATGTTAGAGTCAGTTTGGTTCCTAGACCACAATAACTAGGTGGCGACTCCCAAACCTCAAGGGTCAAAAGCGGATCCGCGCACCCCGCGGATCGAGGGTGCTTTCAGTTCCTTGGACATTAACCGAGTCAATTAACATTCGAGAGGACTTAGTAGGTGGGCTTAGGACATAGTTTAAAAAGAAAAGGTAGAAGGCTTGAGTTCTCATAATTCCCCCAGTCTGATATTCTCTTTTATTTCTAATGCCCCTAGTTTTGCATTCATTTCTTTTTAGCAAATTATTTTGATTCTTTTTTTTAATGCCCTAATTTGGCATTCTTTTCTTTTCTATCAATTCTTTTGATTATATTTTTCTAATACCCCTAGTTAGGTATTCTTTTTTGAACCTTTCAATAAGAGATTTATTTTTCGATGATACTTTTCTTAAGGGAATATATATATTTTTTCTATGTAACCGGGCCTGAAATAACTTCTCAGGTTGCATATATACCCCAAAATTTCCATCTCTTTTGGGATCAGGTCAAAACGTAGTTCACAAAATTCTTCCTTCCTAAGATTGGTTGGTATGGTTGAAAAATAAAAAGCTTTTGATTTTTTTTAGAGGTTGCGGGGGCTAAAAAATGTTATCTTTTCCTTGGTAAAGTAGGAAAATTATTTGACCAAAAATGGCCTCCTTTAGTGAAATGTTACTTCATTTGGTTAAAGTTCAGCTTACTTGATGTCTTAATTACTTTATCGAGTAAAGTGTTCTTTTGAGAATGAATCACTTTCAATCTTCTTTTGTGAAATCAAGTTTTTTGGATTCGACTGTTCAATTCTTTTAGAACTTCAAAAAAATTTGTTATCCTTTTTATGAATGAGAATTCTCCTCTTTTGAATGGAAATGTAATTGATCTACTTGTGGGTCTTATCACCTTTGTCGATGGCTTCAACTGCATCATTTTTTAGCGATAATTTTTTACTCTGAAATTCACCTTTGACCTTATGTCTTGATCTATTTTGGTGCAATCTGTTCCGATGAAAAGTAACTTGGTGCTCATACTCACATATCCTCATAAGACCATGTAAGAACTCTATTAAATTTCTTAAGTTTAAGATTATCTCATATTCCCTTGAGCATAACGTAGTACTAATTTATACTTCTTGAGTGTACCTTTTAATTCTAATATTTATCAAGTTTGATTAGTGAGCTCTAAGTCATTCGTCATGTCAAATTTTATGTTCACATCATTATTGCGCGTACGATAATCAAAAGTTTGTTTATTTTATTAGAATAAAAAAACATAGACTGACAAACTTGACTAGAACTTGAAAATTAATAAGTCCTAACAAAACTGAATTGACTAACTAAATTTAAAGATTGATGCAACTGACATTTAAAAGAAAAAATCAAAGTGGGAATATGATTTTGAATAGAGGGATACAACGTTAAAGTCTATGCCACTTTGGATATCTTCATGATGGATGATTTTGGTTCATCTACTTTTACTACCTTTTTGTATTCTTATTTGAGCATGTCTGATGTCGAATAACCCATTACTTTAATAAACTCTTTGTTTTTTAGTTCTGTCACTACCTTAGGGTAAACGGGCTCATCTTGGCATGGTGATGGTATACTATGAGTACCAATCAAGTGAATAAAATAAATTGGGTCAACTGATTAGGGTTTGAATATGGATATCAAGTTCAGAATAGGAAAGGTTGATTTTAAAAGGTAGGCAAAGGGTTAGTTTTAACATTGGACGCGATATGAGTGGGTATGGTGACCTTTCATTACTTGATAATATCTTAAATAACATGATGGAGAGTAATACACCTATCAAGAACATGGCCGAGCATCTGATAGAATTCATAGAATTATCTATTGTCCAAAGTTTAGAGGGAGAGGATTAGGTAGAGGCTTAGTTTGCAATGGTGTCAACAATCCCCTTTTTATCAATTTTTAATAGGTTGTTTCATAGGCTTGGCTTGTGAAGACTGAGTGGCTTGAAGACCTAGTGCGAAAGATTTATTGGTCACTTGTAAGGAATTGACATTAGGTTTGAAATTTTTAGATTTTAACTCAGACGAGTTACCAAAAAGTCCCGAAGAATAGGCATCTTCAATTTGATTTCCAGCCTCAATGAGGGATTAACAAGTAGGAAGGTATTGAGGCATCAAGTATTTGGCATAGTTTGGAGTGAGATTTCTAAGGATGATCTTGACTTGTTCTTTTTTCCTCCATTGAGCAATGAACTCAATGAAGGTTTTCCTAGGCTTCTGCTTAGTTGTTTTTAAATCTCTTTTTGTGAGTTCAATGCCCGTATTAAATGAATATCGACCAATAAACTCCCTTATCAATTCATGCCATGTTCTTACTCGAGACGAGTCTAGCGACATTAACTAGAGTAAAACAGAACCTATAAGAGTGTTGTTTCTGAATACTGATTTCTTTTATGGCAAAGTGAGAAGAAGTTAGAACAAACCTTATATTTCGAAATTGAATGTAAAAGAAAAAATATTACCTAAAAAGAAATGGTTGAGGCGTGCACAAAGCACTGTCCTAAAACGAAATTCGCCCCTGCTACGGTACCACAGTCTGTAGGCGTTCGTTCTGCAGGATTCAACAACCCACGTATCCAAAAGGGTACTCTAAATTGGAACGTAACTTCGAACTCGACGATGTTGTGTGCTCTCACAACGAAAAATAATAATTTACTGATAATTCAAAAAATACATAATAACAGAGAAAATCAAGTAGTTTAAAACGACTAAACAATTGATATAAATAAAAGAGAAAGTGACTGTTTAGAACAGTCACAAACTGGTTCCGAACAGGCACATTGTGCTGGTTCAGAAAAGACACACTGGTTCAATTTAAATTTAAAAAAACGTCTAGAATTTTTAATAAAAAACGGACCTTGAAAATTAAAGCAAAAACGGGCCTATGCACGCACCCACGTGAGGTGTAAATCCAAGAATTTGCACCCCCCCCTGCGCGCACGTCGTACGTGCGCACACGCATTAAGGTTTTCGGACCAGTGGATCCAAATTCCAATTAGAATTTTCCTCTTGGACCCTCGTGTGCGCGCGTGAGCCCGCCCACTACTTCTATCCACTTTAAAGCTATTAGAAGCACAACTACTTAAGAATTGCAAATCAATTCTTCTCCTAGTCGATGTGGGACTAAAATTTCTCAAGGCAAAATCAAAACATTCAACTAAACATAAAGCAATAAAGTAAAAAGCATAAAGCATAAAGTAAAAAGTATAAAGCAAACATGGGATTTAAATACCCTATGGTTAATAGATTGATTTACCATATGATTGCAATTAAATGAATATTAAAGGGTTTTCTAATTCAACCCTCTAAATTCCAACAAAGAGTTCTTTGAAAAAGTTGGGCCAGCTAATTTTCATTAAGTCCCTAAGATTGCATGATGCCAACATATACTTTCAAATGAGTCCTTGGGCATCCAATCCTATCAAACTTCTCTAGCAGATGGACCATGAGAAATAATGTCATTACCCCCAATCTAAGAGCAAGATCGTTGGGGTCCTTGATATTCTTCAAGGCAATTTGACTTGAGTTATTTTATGAGCTAAGATAGGGTCGATAGGTAATTGATCATCGTCTAGGTTTTCGATGAGATCAAACACAGCTTGAAGTTCTATAACTTTATCATCTTTTTTTTCAATCTTCAGGGCTCAATAGAAGCAATAATCTATGCTTGAAAGGATTCTAAAATCTGACGGAATGTTACTTCATCCATGGTACTTGTTTCTTCTTGTGGCAAGGGTAGACTACTTGGGCTTGACAATGGTACTCTGACGAGACAACTCTTTTCACGGACCCAAAGTAGCACAAATGATGGTTTAGAATGTTTTAGAGAAATTATTACCTGATTGGAAGTAAACCAAGATTAATCATTGACTCTGAAGGTGTGACTCCTAACCATATGATTAAAAATTTTACATTAATTAACTCAAATCCGGTATTAAACATTGAGTCCAAATGCACTGTAAGTCTATAGAGACCATAAGGGTGAGAGAAATTAGTCCCAAGTCTACCCCTGGTTGGGGTTGAACTTTAGTTTAGTATAGTTAGTTTAACCTCCTAAATGCATCTTCTTTATGCGAATTAGGTTAAGTCTTTTAACCTAAAATCAATTGGTCAAACCGGTTTGATGTTGGTTGATTAATTGGTTTACAGTGATCAGTATCCTTTTTGTTTACCAATTGAATTTATTTGGTCGGACTGATATTGCAGGTTATATTTGATCGGTCTTGATAGGTCTGCCTACTTACCTGTTGGTTAGATAAGATAAAGCAACCCGGTCGAGTTGTGTCCTAGTAGGATTGTACTTAAGTTCAAGTCTTTAGGCTTACTATATGATTGAGGTTAGGTTAAGACAAAGCTTAGGTCACTTTAGCCAAAACACCGATATACTATCCCAATTTTACCTGTCAAGTAGTACATGGTGCTCCAGTTTGATATATCTGATGGTACTATACTGAATTTATAGCGTTCATTGTCATCCTCTGTATTTCGAAGGCCTAGGATAATTTGGATCTGGCTACGAGGTTTATAAAGACATGTTATGATGCAAAGGGACAAAGTGCACTAGGGGCGTTTTCGTGAATATTTAACCATACAAGCCACGTGTATTTATCTAATCCAATCACAAAAAATAGCTAATCACAAAAAATATCCAATGACAAAAATTATCAATCAATTACATCCGATCACATACCAATAAAAAAAATAACAAAATCTAGCATATTCTAAAAGTCTCTTTGAGTCAACTGGGTTGACTCGAGTGGAAAGTCAACCTAGGGATAGTCTTGGATCGGGTCAAGTTTGACACTAAAATCCTTAGTGGAGTTGTCACTGAAATCGCCTCGACTCATTTTCCATTAAATAATGAATAGGAGTATACTTAGTAAATTGGAGATTTTTAGGGAATAGGAAGTCGCCACCTAGTTTAAGTCTAGGAATCATAGATAACTCTAAAATGGATCGAGTTGGTCCACGAGTCAGAGAAATGGGTAAGGGGTCAGATTACGGATTTCAGAATGTGTTAGGCATCAGATTAGGTCGATTGCGATGATCGACCTCTACTACGATCCAAAACTATCCTATGGTCAACATACAAAGACTAAAGTCAAATTAGGGTCCCATCATCATCAATTTATATTGAATGTGCTAAACGAATCTGACGGCTAATATTCTTTCAAATATTACATGATTTCTTGAATTTCACACAAAAATGAAAATTTTTGAAAAGCCTTAATTTTATCCCATACTCCAAAGTTCACGTGGCAATATTTAAATTAAAACCCATATATGCAAATATTTTTCCAATTAATTAAAATAAGAATTTATGAAAAAATTTTATCTTAGAAAATTCTGAATATGAAATTTCTAATTTAGCAATCTATGGTATTTCCAAGTTAGAAATTTGAAATTTTCTAAATTAGAAGTTTATGAATACATGATGAGCTCCTAAATTAGAAACTTGAAAAAATAAACTTCCCAAAATAGAAAATTTCAAATGTCACGAGTCTCAAATTAGAAATTTGTAAAGATGATTTTTCAAAATAGAAAATTATGAGTATTAGATTTCTCAAATTAACAATTTTCAAATATTAATTTTCTAAAATAGAAAATTATATTTTTAGGAAAGTCATCAAATGAATGAAAAATCTAAATTTACATGAATCTCCAAAATTGACGAACTATGATTTTTTTCAAAACTTACTTTTGTCACATAAATTCTTTGAATTTTGCATAGTGGAATCCCACGATTGATCAAGTTTATGTTGCACCAAAAATCAGTGAATTGAATAGGATTTATTTTAATAAGAAATAAAATTTATTTTAATCCCTACATGTGCACAAAAATAAATGAGTCAACTCACGTGCAAGTTTTGAAAAAAAATCTATTTTAAACTTCCTATGTACACAAAAATCAGTGAGTTGACTCATGTGCCAATTTTATTGAAAACAATTCGATATTAAATTTCTTATGTACACAAAAATCAGTGAGTTGACTTACTTGCCAAATTTATTGAAAAAAATCTGATTTTAAACTTTCAATGTACACAAAAAATTAGTGAGTAGACTTACTTGCCAAATTTATTGAAAAAAAATCTGATTTTAAACTTTCTATGTACACAAAAATCAGTGATGATCTAAAAAAGGATTTTGTACGTCGCTAGTGCATGCATAAAAACTACAAGATAACACGTTATTAAAAATCAAATCGACCCCCAACCTATTAATGAATTAACGACTTGAGTGAAGAAGATACTAGTAATAATATAATAAGAGATGAAATTGGTTATGTGAGTCATTAAATCGTGTTTTCAATTTGACTCACATAATACCAAAAAATATACGTGCATCGATCGTTGAGTCCCATATTTTAAATAAAAAATTCATGGGGATAAGGCTTCAAACAAGCTACACATAAAACAAACTCATTAGAAATTATGATTAAAAAAAACTTACCACAAGATGGGTGTGGTAATTGTGGGTATTCCTTCAAGTCTAGTTCGACGAGAACTTGTGAGAGTGAATGAACTACTAGGCTCATGAATATGAAAGGGTGAGAAAGAGGGTTTCCGTTGGATGTTAAGAAGTAGAGAAAAAAATGGATAGCTATGGATATTATTGGTTTGGAACATTGAAAAGAGATAAGAGAAGAGATGATGGTGTTAGTTTTGGGAAAGAAGCAAAAGAGAAAGGAAAGGTGGAGGGATGTTACTGGTTTGTGGTTCGTTGAGAAGGAGATGTGTAGACACCCCATTTTTGCACTTGCCTGATTCAACCTAATCGCAACGATTCCCAATGATGGATGTTTACTCCAATGCTCCGATGTTACTAGACATATTTTATGAATTCAGATAAGGTATCTCAACCAAACAAAACTGTAGAAATCACGCTACGCTAGGAAAATATAACTCCAAAAACATAGAAATGATCATTTTTCGGACAAAAAGAAGTTGTACGATAAAAATCACCAAATTACCAAAATACCCATAACCTCAAAACATCCCTAGAACCTACATTACACTTACGAAAATCCTTTCAAATACATAAAATAATAAATCGAAACCAAATAAACTATTTTGCCAATTTTCACAAAATTCGACAAAATTACGAAAATACCCCTCATAAAATTCACGACCTTTTAGCACAAAAAATTTCATAAATGCTACAAATCAATAATCTCATCAAATTCCTTACAAAAAATCGATTTCAAAACATCCTGGAACATTAAAAAATGACTTAAAATGCAAAAAGTCATCTCCGAGGGTAAAACGGTACTTTTATAATTTTAATAATTAAAAATTCTGAAATTAATAATTAAAAAATTAATTAATCAAGCAAGACTAAAATCAAAATTAAAGTCAATCAAGTAAGACTAAAGTCAATCTTAAAGTTAATCAAGTAAGACTAAAGTCAAAATGTTAAAGTTAATCAAGTAAGACTAAAGTCAAAATTAAAGTCAATCAAGTAAGACTAAATTCAATCTTAAAGTCAATCAAGTAAGACTAAAGTCAAAAAATTAAAGTCAATCAAGTAAGACTAAAGTCAATCTTAAAGTCAACCAAGTAAGACTAAAGTCAAAATTGAAGCCAATCAAGTAAGGCTCAAGTCAAAATGTTAAAGTCAATCAAGAGAGACTAAAAGTCAAAATCCTAATAGAATTCTAATTAAACATTAACTCTATTTAAAATAATTCTAATTAAATTATAATTTTATTTAAAATAATTCTAATTAAAATATAACTTTACCTAAAATAATTCTAATTAAACACTAACTTTACCTAAAACAATTCTAATTAAACATTAATTCTATCAAAACAAGCACTAAAAAAAATCTATAAATAGGGGTCCCTACAACCTATTTTCGTATCTAAAAAAAAAATCCTAGAAAAAGTAGGTCAAAAAGCTTCCCTAGCCTCCCATAAACATTGATTTTGAAGCCCTAACTCCTTACCTAACATCCATACCCCAACTTTAGCTTAGAAAACACCTAGAAACCATTCCAAAACATCCCATAAATCTATATAAAAATTAAAAAAATTCAGAAGGAACTACTTTATTTTGGAGATCCAAAATGAATCTGGTGACAGAACGAAGCGAGGAGTACTGTACGAAGAACTATTCTACCATATCTGAGGGAACAAGACCGTTGTCTTCGTAAAGGTAAATATTTAATTTTTTTTATTGATTAGGTCTTTTTAGCAATGTAATTATATTTGAGAATTAATAGAGATCGGCGTTTGTCGGGCGGGGTTGGTGCCTAATACCTTCCAACCCCGTATTGTGATCCCCGAACATAGTTATTTTTTAAGTAGATTAGATGTTTTTATCCGTTTAGAGTCGATATTTGGTTCCTAGATCGCAATAACTAGGTGGCGACTCCCAAACCTCAAAGGTCAAAAGCGGATCCACGCATCCCGCGGATCGACGGCGCTTTCAGTGGCGACTCCATTGGGGACTATTGAGGATCAGACTTGAAAAGCCCCAAGTATGGGAAGCGTTGCTAGTAGGTCCTTTTTTATTATTTTTAGTGGTTTATCTATTTATTTTTATTTTTTATTTATTTATTTATTTATTTTTATCATTCTTTTGGCTCAATTATTGATCATTGGTTTGGCTGTTGAATATCTTATTTATGGTTCATTCAAGGGTCATTCCGAATTACCCTAAATAATGCAGGGTGTCAAGAAGGTAATGATATGGGGAAAATGGTTGTTAACCCATTTTTATTATTTGGGTGTGTATTACCCTCTATTAACATCATTTGGTTCGATTTTGAGCATAATATCTTGATGTATTATTTTTATGGTTCAATCAAGTATTATTTTGGTTCAATTGGGGGTCGTTTAGGGTGACCCTAAATAATGCAAAATTTTAAAGGTTGGTTCAATTGGGGGTCGTTTAGGGTGACCCTAAATAATGCAAAATTTTAAAGCTTGGTTCAATTGGGGATCGTTTAGGGAGATTGCCGTTGTTGTTGTTTTTTTTTTTTTTTAAGTTTTTTTTATACATGCGTTGATCTATCCTTGGATGGTTTTTTTTTTTTTTTTTTTTTTAAATGGAAAATTTTGCGTAAGAGACATTCTTTTAACAACATCAATAAGTAATTTTTTTTAAAAGGTTTATTTAAAAAAAAAAAAAATTGCCTAAAGTGCGTGCTGTTAGCAACACAGTAACAATTTTCTATTAAAGGGTGTTATGCTGCTAGTAAGAAGAGAAAATTTCTCTTCCTATCTTTTTCTCCAATGGAAACACCAAGATAAAGAGGACGTTTCTCCAACCTCTCTCTCTCTCTATCTCAAAAGCTTTTGATACTTAGTTTCTCGAGAATTCGATCGAAATAACCAGTCCAAGATTCCTTCATAGCTTGCGCTTCTTAGAGTGATTTTTTGACTCAGGCCGCAGGCGCCACTTGTCTCACGTACTGAGGTCAGTACTCCACTTTTCTCTCTCTCTCTCTCTCTTCTCTAATCCTTCCCATGAAGATTCCCTCATCGCCTCCTCAGATTCAACTTCTCTTCTGTTCTTAAATGATTTTGGCAATAGACCTCTCCGCTAAAATTCTCTAGATCTAATAATCTCATCGGTGTTTTCAAAAACAAATTTGGTTTATTTTAGAGTCATTATTGTTGGTGGTGTAAGATTTTGGATTGGTTGATATCTAGGATTGATTAGCAGTCGAAATTTATGATCCTCGAATTGATTCGTGGGTTCTTTGCCCACAAATTCCTGTAGATTTTAGATTGAGAAATTCATCTTAATGGTTATCAACAACATTATTTAGAGGCAAATTCTGCATTTTCAGGATTTATTCGTGTTTCATTTGGTCATTCGATTTCAATTTCTGAGTTTGGAGTAAGGTTCAAACCTCGAGACCCTCAGGGATTCTCTTCTCATTCTTGATTGCTTGTAAGGATCAGTTTGTTTTTGCTGGCCTATGTAACAGTCCTCATGGACCATTGTTTAATCTATGGAACATTGATGATCGAACAATGGAGTTTAGTGAGATTGGAATTATGCCTACAGCTTGTTTGATAGTGACAAGGACTAAAAATTTGCTTGAAGTGTGTGTAAGATGAGGAAATTTGACCTTATGTTTTCAATGAGGAGAATCACATGATATACCCAGCTTGCATTTGTGAAATTGATGAAGTAAAATGTAGTTGGGGAAAGGTTCCTGATTTGCCTGGACTTGTGAATCGGTTTCATAAGATCATCAGCTTTTGTTCCACAGTTTCTCTAGGTAATGAACCTTAGGTCAGTTTGTTTTATGATTTTATGTACATTATTTAGCTTTAAAAAAAAAGTCTTTTTGGTTTTGTTTAATAAAATGTAATTCAGTTTTTTTTTTTTTTTTTTTTAAAAAGGTCAGCAACATAAAAAAAAAATTTGGCAGCCCCTTTCTCTGTTGCAATGGTGTTAGAGAGAGAATAATTTGTTTTCTCTATTGTCACACCAATTTTTACCTACAACCCACCACCTTTTAATATTTGCTAGTTATTTACTTGATTGCAAACAAGTTGGTATGACAAAAGAATTTTTTGTGCTGTGTTTTTTAATTTTTTTTAATTAGTAAGTTTGTTTTTTTTTTTTTCAATTTGTTAAAAAAAAAATGTCATCTCCCCATCTCAACAACTATACTTCTATTCTCGATTCAATATTCATTAAAGTCTCGATTTATTTTGGGTTACCCAAAATAACCCTTGATTGGACCATAAAAGAAAAAAGTCTTTTAAAATCAAGTGATGTGCTTGATTCTGATTATTAGTCTGTGAGTTGTACCCATTGATTGTTGATCTTGATTGATACATATGTGGGAATTGCTTATTTTGATCCTAATGTTGGTGTGATTGGTTTGATTAAAATTTTTGTGGAATCCAATGTATGATGATATGATCAGGCCCATGGGCCCATTTATTTGGAAAATGGCCCCGGGCACCCCCTACCCTATTTTGCACACACCACATGCACGTTTACTGTTTTATATGCTTGCATGTCCCAATCTAAGCCAACGTGGCACTAGTGCGTGTCCCGGTCTCTTCGGAGATATGACGTCATTCATGAAAACCACAACTCTAGTCACGTACCTTAGGGTATATCAAACTGGGGCATCAATACCGTCTGATCAGGTGACTCTGAAAGGTATATCGATGCACCCAGGCTGGAGCGACCTGAGCCTTTGACCTATTGTAAGCAGCACAATCACATGTCTCGTTCGCCAACGTAGTACTAGTACGTGGTCAGTCTCCTCGTGGGATGCCAAACCATTTATGAAAACTACAACTCTTGACTCATACTCATAGGTATATCAAGGATAATATAAGTGCATCAATTGCACTTCTTGGTCAAAACCAGCGCCTAAGTAAGATCCTAATCCGATGTACTACGGTACCAGGAGGGTAGACTACGTCTATTCTAGAAAAGAGGTGATTTAAGAGTGCCTTTGCTCAAGCATCGCGTGCCACCTCTGATCTGGGGATCAAATTGGCTGCTTTTGACTTCAGAGAAGTGAGTTGAAATTTTAGATTATCACCTATACGGTATATTAAACTAAGTCACCACGTACCATCTGATTGAGTACGCTCGAGAGGTATATAGGTTTACTTGGGCAAGGGTGGTGAGATAAAAATGCATTGCACGTAGTAAACTTAGAATCTAGTGACCTCCCTTGTAGGTCACGACTTGAACTTGTCGTGGGTGTTCCCGGGTTGTTTATTGAATGGGACCTTGTGATTGATGAATATATGTTGAATGTATGTGAATAATGAGATCAGAATGTATGTGAATGATGAGATCAAAATGTTTGGTTGTCCTCAAGGATTAAGGTTTTGTTTTACTTGATTAAAATGGGTGCACCGACCCAATAAAGAATTCATTTTTTTTGGCAATCATGACCCAGTCCATCTCGATTCAACAATCATGATGGGCCAGCCCATTTAAATCAAAATGGAAATCAAATTTTTTTCTAAATTTGGGTTTCAACCCATGTTCAAAGGAGAAAAATGGTTTACAAAAGGAAAGTATTTTCCAGGATAAGTGTTTTCGAGAAGAAGTATTCTCTAGAAAAATATTTTTCCAAAAAAATATTTTTCAGAAAAAACATTTTCGAGAAAATGTTTTCCATAAGAACAAGATTTTCCAAAAGAAAAATATTTTTCAAAAAAGATGTTTTACAAAGCAAATAAAGGAAATTACGAATTGATTTATTTGAATAAATATTTTACATGGGCCTTGAAAGTGTAGTAAATGACCCTTTTGTGTCAAACCAGGATGTTAGCCGCCAGCAATAACCCAATCGATCAGTTAGTCAAAACAACCATCATAGGGATGCGCCCTATAGAGAAGATCAATTTTGGGAGATTCATGTTAAGGAGTGCTCTTTACTTCCACGAGTTTGAAATAGACTAGAACCTCTTACGGGCTATGGCTAAGCGCTAGAACCGCTTCCTTCACATATTCCATATTGGTCATATGTACTTGTGCCCCACTCATGAGGATTATTGTGGCAGTATGGGGATATTCACTTCAGGACTTCTAGTCAGGCCCTCATTGAAGACAGGATATTCTGGTGATCTCGCCACAGGACTGAATATTTCGAAAAAAGAAGCCAAGGACCTAGTCAATAACGGGAGACTGGACTTAATACCTTTACTGGGCCCGTATCACTCCCGCAGTTATCCCGTCAATGTAAAATCAGAAGCCTGACGAGCTACTAAAGACTATCGATTGTGCTTAGGAATCCTAGCCCAATATACGCAGACCTCCAAAAGTGATGGCCAAACTATCCCTGGATCCTTCATAGATATAACTTCTCAACTCTCAAGGAAAGCCAACCCTATACCTCTCATCCTAGTAGAAACTTTTTCGGGTCTAAATGCAATAAAAAATGGTGAGTAGGAAAGTTTCAAAGGAAGTCCCCACTTACTCTATATGTGTCTATGTGATTGTCTCAAAATTGTAGATGTTCCTTCAAACCTCGAGTATGGGCCAGAACATTTTTCCAAAAGAAATCTGTTAGTGCGTCACAACTCAGTCAAGGCTTGGAGCAAATGGTTAGACTCTCGCCTTGCCCGTCATATCAGTTTGAGTTGCCTTTGGTGGATGACTGACTCCCCTATTTTAGAAACCAAAGGATCCCATTAAGTTCGTCTAATTGAACTAGAGGAAACATCTTTTTACCATCCTAATTTGATCCTAGAACAGTACAAAGTATTTACAGAGTTCTCTTTGCCTCAATCCAAAGATTTCTTTCATCCTGAGCCATTGACTGAAAAGTTAGTGCATCTCATTGAGAAGACTTGGAACAAATGCACCTTAGGGTATCCAGACAGACCAGCAGAATTCAAAGAGTTAATTATTAGAGCCAAAAGGATCAAGCCTAATAGCAATCCTGATGACCACCAAGATAAAGCCAAGCGTCCGTGTAAAGAATAACTTAAGTTAAATTTGTTGGAAGATGTTTTAATGAGAACGTTTCTTTGTCAATCATTTTCAATAAAACTATTTTTCTTTTGAATAAACATTTATTTTCCTTTTGAATAATCATTGTGTGAATGGATTATTTAATGGATTGGTGCATAAACTTCAATAAAATGATTTCTTAAAATGTTATCAAGGGGGTAACACTGAAATTGATTAAATCTACCTTTGATGGGGTCATATAGGATTATCATTGTGCCTAAACTCAAGCGTCTACCTCCTAGTTGGAGTCGTAAGTCCAATCGATTAGAACGAGTGACAGTATCAAGTCAACAAGCAGAGATGGCTTCAGAATCTGAGCTCATAGAGATCAATAAGATTTTGGAGGCCTTTGCCAATGATATCAACAATATAAAAGGCAAAGTGGAAATTTTAGAATAGATTTCAGAATCAACGGGCAATCTCCTTGATGATCCAAAAGAAAAAAGGGTAGAAGAAAATACAGCGAGATGTTCTGAAAGTGCCCTCGATCCGCGGGGTGCACGGATCTGCTTTTGACCTTTGAGGTTTGGGAGTTGCCACCTAGTTATTACGGTCTAGGAATCGAACATTGACTCTAAAAGGTAAAAGAAACTAATCTACGAAAAATAAGAAACTAATTCCGAGGATCACGTTACGGAGTTGGAAGGTGTTAGGCACCAACCCCGATTGGAAAACGGCGGTCTCTATTAATTCCCAAATAGACCTACATTGTTAAAAATATCTAATCAATAAAAAAACAAAAATACTTACCTTTTTCAAATGCAATGATTTTTTTTCCTCAGATCTGATAGAACAACTTCTTGTACAGTATTCCTCACTTCGTTCTGTCTCCGGATCTGATTTCTGATCTCCAAGTTGAGGTATCTTTTTTTTAGATCTGAATTCTTCAAATTTATTTATGAGTTTTTAGGAGTTTTTTGAGCTAAAATTGAGATATGGATGTTAGGTAAGGAGTTAGGACTTCAAACTTAGGGTTTATGGGAGGTTAGGGAAGCTTTTTGACCTACTTTTTCTAGGGTTTATTATTTGATACGAAAATAGGATGTGAGGACCCCTATTTATAGATTTTTTTAAGGGTTTGTTTAGATAGAATTAGTGTTTAATTAGAATTCTTTTAGTTAGAGTTATATTTTAGTAAGAATTGTTTTAGGTAGAGTTGTATTTTAATTAGAATTATTTTAGGTAGAGTTATATTTTAGTTAGAATTTTATTTAATAGAGTTATTATTTAATTAGAACTCTATTAGGGTTTTGACTTTTGGTATTCTTTGATTGACTTTAAGATTTTGACTAGTTTACATGATTGACTTTAATATCTTGACTTTAGTCTTACTTAATTGA
The DNA here is from genome assembly GCF_017979445.1 of Akebia trifoliata. Classification (NCBI taxonomy): domain Eukaryota; kingdom Viridiplantae; phylum Streptophyta; class Magnoliopsida; order Ranunculales; family Lardizabalaceae; genus Akebia; species Akebia trifoliata. The sequence continues at coordinate 20,452,376 of NC_141387.1, forward strand.
CTTTAATTTTGACTTTAGTCTTACTTGATTGACTTTAATATCTTGACTTTAGTCTTGCTTGATTGACTTTAATTTTTTGGAGAACCCCCTCTATTATATCTTTAATTTTTTGGACCCCCAAATGGAGGGGTCCTTGAATAAATATCTTGGCAACCCTCAACAATTTTGCCTGAGAGCTTGATTGATCGATTTTTTTAGTTTAAAATTTTAAATTAATTTTATTAATATTTCACTTTAATTATTTAATATTTTATTTATTAATTTCAAAATTTTTAATTATAAAAATTATGAAATTACCTTTTTACCATAGGAGAGGACTTTTCGCGTTTTAAGTCAGTTTTTAATGTTCTAGGATGTTTTAGAATCATTTTTTGTAAGGAATTCAATAGAAATATTGGTTTGTGTCATTTATGAAATTTTTTGTGTGAAATGGTCGTGAACTTTATGAAGGGCATTTTCGTAATTTTGTCAAATTCTGTGAAAATTGGCGAAATGATTTATTTGATTTCGATTTGTTGTTTTATGTATTCGAAAGGGTTTTCCTAAGGGTAATGTAGGCTTTAAGGATATTTTAAGGTTAGGGCTATTTTGATAATTTGGTCATTTTTTAGTGATTTTTATCGTGAAACTTCTTTTTATCTGAAAAATGATGATTATAAGCTTTTGGGGTTATATTTTCCTAGCGTAGCTTGGTTTTTACAGTTTTGTTAATTTGAGATACCTCATCCGGATTTCTGAAACATATCTAGTAATAAAATAAAGCATTAGAATAATCATCCATCATTGGGAACCGTTGCGATCGGGTTGACGAGTTGATTAATCCGGGGAGTGTAAAAATGGGGTGTCTACAGATGTCCCTCTTTGATAGAGGGTTGAAGCAAACTAGATAGCAAATCTATTTTGGTAGATAGTGCGATATTCGAATGCCAAAGCTAGTGATAGTTTATTTTGCAGCCTGATTTAGTAGTTCGTTGGGGTGTTCGGATCCTTGAGGGTAAAGTTCTCCCCGAACTAAAAGGTTGTCAGGTCATCGAGTGAGAACTCTCACTGATAGTGTCAGATCCTTGAATTTTGAAAAATTCTCCTTGACTAATGTAACAACTGTGCAAGTGTGTGTACTTAAAGTCTAAGATAAATTTCAAAGAGTTTAAGTTGGAACTGAGTAAAATCTGAGCATAAAATGAATATAAATTAAGCATAAACTGAGCATAATTTGAGCATAATCTGAGCATAAACTGAGCATAGATTGAGCATAAACTGAGCATAACTGAGTATAATCTGAGCATAAACTGAGCATAGATTGAGCATAAACTGTGCATAATTGAGCATAATTTGAGTATAATTTGAGTATAAACTGAACATAATTAACTGAGCAAAATTCAAGTTAACCCTTGACAGCATCTAACCAAAATCCAAGATAACCCTTGGCGGCATCTGAGCAAAATCCAAGATAACCCTTGGCGGTAACTGAGCAAAATCCAAGTTAACCCTTGGCGACAACTGAGCATAATCCAAGATAACCCTTGGCGGCATCTGAGCACAATCCAAGATAATCCTTGGCGGCAACTGAGCAAAATCCAAGTTAACCCTGAGTGGCAACTGAGCAAAATCCAAAATAACCCTTGGCGGCAACTGAGCAAAATCCAAGATATCCCTTGGCGACAACTGAGCCTTAGCGACAACTAAGCAAAATCCAAGTTAACCCTTGGCGATAACTGAGCAAAATCCAAGTTAACCCTTGGCGGCAACTGAGCAAAATCCAAGATATCCCTTGGCGATAACTGAGCTTTGGCGGCAACTGAGCAAAATCCAAGTTAACCCTTGGCGGTAACTGAGAAAAATCCAAGATAACCCTTGGCGACAACAGAGCAAAATCCAAGATAACCCTTGGCGGCGACTGAGTAAAATCCAAGATAAACCTTGACGGCAATTGAGCAAAATCTAAGATAACCCTTGGCGAAAACTGAGCAAAATCCAAGATATCCCTTGGCGGCAATTGAGCAAAATCCAAGTTAACCCTTGGCGGCAACTGAGCAAAATCCAAGATAACCTTTGGCAGCAGAGCAAAATCCAAGTTAACCCTTGGCGACAATTGAGAAAAATTGGCAGAGGAATGAATAAATTTGGAGAAGACTAATTAAAATGAATCGGGGAACGAATAAATCTGGAGATAATGAATCTGGAAGAGAATGATCAAATGAATGGATCTGAAAAAAGAATCTAGGAACGAAAGAATGCCATATCTCCTACTCTAGGTAAATGAGTTATTAGTTAATCTCTGGGTACAGTCAAATGTGAGATCCAAAGTATTTTTTATTGAACCTCAAGGTTTTATCCAAAAGTTTTATGAATTTAAAACCTGAATTTTTATTTTTTTTAACCTCAAGGGTTTTTTAAAAAACTGTTATCAAGAGAGTAACCTTAAGTTTGGGGTTCCCATTATCTTTTAGGATTAACATTGCTCAAAAATAAAATGCCCTTAGTTTGACAATAAACATGGCATTGGAGATAATTGAATACATCATGCAAAACAATGCCCCTAGTATAAGGAGAAAACTATATATTTAGAGGAAAAAGAAAATGCCCATTTGTATGAAGGTTTGAAATATTTGATTACCACAAGCGCAATAAAGATCCAATTTTTAATTTTGATTAATTTTATAAAAGATTTTGAGTTAGGCTCAAGAAAATAAAATATTTCCTTTTGAGACTCATCATAAAATTCACCCTTCTCCCCCTTAGTTCACTTGAGGAAGTAAAAATTTTCGGATCGATTGTAAACAAGATACTTGTGGCTTCTGAGTCTATGCCTGGTTTAAGCTAAGTATTGAACTTGATTATTCAGACTTCTGATGTTTCAGTTCGGACCGCTCTTAGTTGTTCTTCTGTTTTACCTTGTTGCTCTAACTTTTGCCTAGATTGCCTTTTAAGGTTTTCAATCTAGCGAGCTTTCTTTTTTCTTTACTTTGATTGTTGTCAAAGTTGTCCTTTCAGATTTTCAACCTTGCGAGCTTGCCTTAATTTTTGCCTAAGTCGCCCTTTTGGGGTTTTCAACCTAGCAGGCCTTTTTTTTTTTTTTTTCTTTTCTTCCTTATGAAATTGTTGTTTGATCATACTTTGCTATCTTCCTTGACTTTTCACACTGTACTTAGGAGGACTTTTATAGGTAAACTTAGGAGTGGGTATAAAAAAAAAAAGGATTTTGAGGCTGAAAAACTCGTATGCCCCTTGTGTGGCATTTCTTTTATTTTGCTTTGAATTTTCTTCCCCATTTTGAAGATATTTCTTTTTTCTTTTGAATTTTTTTTTTGGATTTTTTTGGTGTGGGGAAATAGATTTTTTTTTTGATATGGTCGGGCCTGAAGTAACTTCTCAGGTTGCCTGCGTACCCCAGAATTTTGGGATCAGACCAAAATACAGTTTGAAATCTTCCCTCCCTTAGGTCAGGTAATCAGGTTGGGAAGTAAAAAGGCATAATTTTTTTCTTTTTGAAAAGGCTGCAAAGGGGTTAAAAAAGGATATATTGAACTGGGTAATAGGAAAATTGATTCGACCAAAGATGGCCTCCTTAAATGTAGTACCGTTTGATTTGGTCAAGGTTGGTTGGTTATGATAATTCGATTCCATCATGATCTTGAAGTCTGACAGCTTTTCCTGGTAATATTTCCTTGATGATGAACGAACCTCTGCAATTTGGTTTGAACTTCCCTTTAACGTCAAAGATAGGTGCCCAATTCTCTTCGAGTACTAAGTCCCTGACTTGTAAGTGATGGGCCTTGATCTTTTTGTCAAACGCACAGGCGATTCTTTTTTGATAAGCTTGCACGTGGTACAAAGCTCTTAGTCATTTTTCTTCGATCAAATTCAATTCTTCATACCGTTGGCAAACCCAATCTACTTCTGACAATTGACTTTCCAACAAGACCCTGAGAGATGGAATTTCCATTTTAATTGGTAAGATTGCTTCCATGCCATACACTAAGGAGTAGGAAATAGCTCCAGTAGAGGACCGAATTGAAGTTTGATATGCCCATAATGCAAATGGCAGTTTTTCTGATCAATCTCGATGTGATTGACACATTTTCCTGATGATAGTCTTAAGATTCTTATTAGCTGCTTCGACTGCTCCATTAGTCTGAGGGTGGTAAGGAGATGATTTGTGGTGTGAGATTTTGAACTTTGAACACATAGTGATAACCTCGACTTTGAAGTATGACCCATTATCGGATATCAATTCCATTTCAACCGCTCCATAGTCTGAGGAAGGTATGGGAATGATTTGTGAGGTCGGATCTTAAACTTTGAACATAGGGTGATGACCTCGACTTTGATGTGTGACCCATTATCAGATACTAATTTCAAAAGTACCTTGTATTGACTTATGACATTTGTTTTGATGAACTCTGCAACTTGAAATGCAGTGAGGACATCATCGATACATTTTGTAACATCTTCTTTGATCTCATTGGTATTTCCATTCCATCGAGCGAATACGTATTCACCCAAGCTTACATCCTAAAATATCCTCATAGGACTACGCGAACCAGTCTTTTGAAATTTTTGAGTAAATTCATTATCCCCTCGTGTTCCTCTAGGGATAGGATGGTTTCTATTTGAATCTCTTTAGGAATTATTTTATGTTTCAGGTCAAAGACCTTTGCTTTCTCTATTAAAGGTTGAGCCCGACTCTTATCTTTTTGTTCAAGAAAGAAATTTATTAGATTATTAGTTAATTCGTTAATGCGCTCGAGGTATTCAAAAATTTCCTCTATTCGATCCATTTCAGATGGGGCGACAGACACCTCTATAACTCGACTCAATAGAAAAAAGAGTGGACTCGAAAAGAAGCATGACCTTGATGGAAAAAAATGGACTCGAGCTAACCCAAATGACTCATGAAAACTCAAGACTACCCACAACGGGCTTAATTAGGACTAAGGATTGAGACATTGCTTACAACCGGCATGACTGAGGCACTTTGATATTTAAGGAACAACTGGGAAATGTTGAGATATTTTAAAGGATTTCTGACAATTAATTTGGCGTTGACGTTCGTTCTAACTGACCGGACTAGTAACCCTAACAAAACGGTGAACGATTGAGCTTAGGTGCAATGATAACCTTGAGACCCCATCAAATGTGAATCTGATCAATTTCAGTGTTACCCCCTTGATAACATTTTAAATGAACCCTAAGGTTTTATCGAATTCTGTACACCAATCCATTAAACAATTCATTCATGTAATGATTATTTAGAAAGAAAATAATTTTATTGCACAAATTTGATTATTTTTCGCAATCATTTTTTAGGAAAACATATTTTAGTAATTTTTCAAGGTCCATGCAAAAAAATAGATTTTTTTGTAAATTATTTTTCCTTGAAAAAAATAGATCTCTTGTAAATCATTTTTCCTTGAAAAAAATAGATCTTTTGTCAGTCATTTTTCCTTCATTTTATTTTCTTTTGGAAAATATTCTCTTCTGGAAAATCATTTTTTCTCTGAAAAATATTTTTCATTTGGAAAACATTTTTCTTTTTGGAGAACATCTTTTTTTAAAAATCGATGGAATCTCGAATTCAACAAAAAGTTTGAATACCATTTTGATTTGAATGGTCCGACTCATCCTGATTGTTGGATCGAGATGGACTGGGTCATTATGAATTATTGCAAAAAATGAATTTTTTATTGGGTCGGTGCACCCATTTTAATCAGGTAAAACAAAACCTTAATCATGGAGGACAACAAAATATTTTGATCTCATACGTACATTTTGATCTCATCATTCACATCATCACATACATTCATCAATCACAAGGTCCCATTCAATAAATAACCCAAGAACACCCACGATAAGTTCGAGTTGTGACCTACAGGGGAGGTTTCTAGACTCTAAGCTTACTATATGTAATGCATTTTTAACTAGCCACCCTTGCCCAAGTACACCTATATACCAGACGGTACGTGATGACTTGGTTTGATATACTGTATAGGTGATAATCTAAAACTTCAACTCACTTCTCTGAAGTCAAAAATAGCCAGTTTGATCCCCAATTGAGAGGTGGCGCACGATGCTGAGCAATGGCCCACTTAAATACCTCTCGTCTAGAATAGACGTAATCTATCCCCCTCGTACAATAGGGTACAACGGAGCAGGATCTCGCTTAGGCACCGGTTTTGATCAAGAAGTGCAATTGATGTACTTAGATTATCTTTGATATACCTATGGGTACGAGTCAAGAGTTGTAGCTTTCATAAATGGTTTGGCATCCCACGAAGGGACCGACCACGTACTAGTACTACGTTGGCAATTGGGACATGTGACTGTGTGGATACAATAGGTCAAAGACTCAGGTCGCTCTAGCCTGGGTGCATCGATATACCTTTCAGAGTCACCTGATCAGATGGTATTGATGCCCTAGTTTGATATACCCTAAGGTACGTGACTGGAGTTGTGGTTTTCATGAATGACGTCGCATCTCCGAAGAGACTGGGCCGCTCACTAGTGCCATGTTAGCTATATGGGACGTGTAAGTATGCAAAGTAGTAAACGTGCTAGTGGTGTATGCAAAATAGGATGGGGTGTGCCGAGACCTTTTCCAAACACTGGGTCCATGGGCCTGATCATACCATCATAACATTGATACCACATAAACATGAATCAAAATAAACATTATTCCAATCACATTATTAAAGATACGCACATCAAACCTATCAAGATCATGGCACCGTTAGATAGGCAATTGAGACAACGAATAATAATTGGATCCAATCGTTAGCACAAGCTCATTATTTTTAGTCCAAACCAAGGAGATTCTTTTTATGGTCCAATCAAGGGTGTTTTTGGATAACCTGAAATAAATCGAGACTTCAATGAACATTAAATTGAAGATAGCATGATAGTTGTTGTGATTTGGAGTGATGAATCCCTTTTTTTATTTTTATTTTTTTATTTAAAAAAAAACTAATTGATTTTAAAGAAGAGAAATTCTTTTTTTTTTTGGTTGTCAACACACAAACTGTTGCCAAAACATTCAACATGCCGTCAGCACATACAACACTCATTTTTTTGTATATATTGTTGTTTAGCAACACACAACAATAACAGCACAACAGCAACACACAACACGCAATAGCAACACCCAACAGCAACATCAACACACAACAGCAACACCCAACAACACCAGCACATTTTTTTGTTGTTGCTGCCAACAACACACAATAGCATATATATATTTTTTTTTTAGAAAAAAGGAAAAAAATAATATGCTACCAAAGGTCAATTCTACACGTACCTAATGAACAACCAATACTCTTATGTATACCATCAAGGAACAAATCGGCACACACCCAAAACTTTTTATTTTTAAAGGACAGATCTAGATAAAAAAAATAAAAAATAAAAAATAGAAAATAAATAAATAAATAAATAAATAAATAAAAAATCTGATCCGATAATCATTATTCTACCATCAACAAAAACCACCTCTTTGCAATCTAGCATTATTTTGGGTCATCTTAAACGACCCTCAATTGAACCACAAAAATAATACTTGATTGAACCAAAATAATATGCTAAAAAAAAAAAAAATTGCCAAGAGAATATAATACAAACCTAAAAAATAAACGAATCAAATAAACTAAAAAATAAAAATTTAACTCTAAATGACAATGTTCCCATACTTGGGACTTTTCAAGTTTGATCCTCAAAAGTCCCTAGCAGAGTCGCCACTGAAAGCGCCCTCGATCCGTGGGGTATGCGGATCTACTTTTAACCTTTGAGGTTTGGGAGTCGCCACCTAGTTATTACGGTCTAGGAACCGAACATTGACTCTAAAAGGCAAAAGAAACTAATCTATGAAAAATAAGAAACTGAGTCCGGGGATCACATTACGGAGTTGGAAGGTGTTAGGCACCAACCCCGCCCGACAAACGCCGGTCTCTACTAATTTTCAAATAGAACAACATTACTAAAAAGACCTAATTAATAAAAAAAATAAAAATACTTACCTTTTCCAAACGCAATGGTTTTTTTCCCTCAGATTTGATAGAACAACTTCTTGTACAGTATTCCTCGCTTCGTTCTGTCACCGGATCTGATTTCTGATTTCTAAGTTGAGATATTTCTTTCTTAGATCTGAATTCTTCAAATTTTTTATGGGTTTCTAGGTGTTTTTGAAGGGCTTCTAGGTGTTTTTTGAGCTAAAATTGAGGTATGGGTGTTAGGTAAGGAGTTAAGGCTTCAAAATTAGGGTTTAGGGGAGGCTAGGGAAGCTTTTTGACCTACTTTTTCTAGGATTTATTATTTGATACGAAAATAGGTGTGAGGACCCCTATTTATAGATTTTTTTAAGGACTTGTTTAGATAGAATTAGTGTTTAATTAGAATTCTTTTAGTTAGAATTGTTTTAGGTAGAATTGTATTTTAATTAGAATTGTTTTAGGTAGAGTTATATTTTAGTTAGAATTCTATTAAATAGAGTTATTATTTAATTAGAACTCTATTAGGATTTTGACTTTTGGCCTTATTTGATTGACTTTAAGATTTTGACTTTAGTCTTACTTTATTGACTTTAATATCTTGACTTTAGTCTTACTTAATTGACTTTAATTTTGACTTTAGTCTTACTTGATTGACTTTAATACCTTAACTTTAGTCTTGCTTGATTGACTTTAATTTTTTGGAGAACCCCCCTCTATTATATCTTTTAATTCTTTGAACCCCAAATGGAGGGGTCCTTGAATAAATATCTTGGCAACCCTCAATAATTTTGCTTAAGAGCTTGATTGATCGATTTTTTTAGTTTAAATTTTTAAATTAATTTTATTAATGTTTCAATTTAATTATTTAATATTTTATTTATTAATTTTAAAATTTTTAATTATAAAAATTGTGAAATTACCTTTTTACCCTCGGAGAGTACTTTTCGTGTTTTAAGTCAGTTTTTTATGTTCTAGGATGTTTTAGAATCGATTTTTCGTAAGAAATTCAATGGAAATATTGGTTTGTATCATTTATGAAATTTTTTGTGTGAAATAGTCATGAACTTTATGAGGGGTATTTTCATAATTTGTCAAATTCTATGAAAATTGACGAAATGATTTATTTGTTTTTGATTTATTGTTTTATGTGTTCGAAAGGATTTTCCTAAGCGTAAGGTAGGCTCTAGGGATATTTTAAGGTTAGGGGTATTTTGATAATTTATTTATTTTTTAGTGATTTTTATCGTGAAACTTCTTTTTGTTTGAAAAATGATGATTTCTAAGCTTTTGGGATTATATTTTCCTAGTGTAGCTGTAGACACCCCATTTTTGCATCCGCCTGATTAATCAACTCGTCAACCCGATCGCAATGATTCCCAATGATGGATGTGTATTCCATTACTTTATTTTGTTACCCGATATGTTTCAGAAATCCGGATGAGGTATCTCGAATTAACAAAATCTTAGAAACCACGCTACGTTAGGAAAATACGACCCCAGAAATATAGAAATCATCATCTTGCAGACCAAAAAGAAGTTTCACGATAAAAATCATTATAAATTGACCAAATTACCAAAATACCCCTAACCCCAAAACAATCCTAAAGCCTACGTTACGCTTAGGATAACTCTCTCGAACACATAAAATAACAAATCCGAACCAAATAAATCATTTCGCCAATTTTAACAGAATTCGACAAAATTACGAAAATGCCCCTCATAAAGTTCATGACCATTTCACACAAAAAATTTCATAAATGACACAAACTAATACGTCCATTGAATTCCTTATGAAAAATCGATTCTAAAACATCCTAGAACATTAAAAACCGACTTAAAACGTGAAAAGTCCTCTCCGGGGGTAAAACGATAATTTCACAATTTTCATAATTAAAAAATTCGAAATTAATAAATAAAATATTAAATAATTAAAGTGAAATATTAATGAAATTAATTTAAAATTTTGAACCTAAGAAATCGATCAATCGGATTTTCAAGTAAAATTGTTGAGGGTTCGTGAGATATTTCTTTAAGGACCCCTCCATTTGGGGGTCCAAAGAATTAAAGATATTTTAGAGGGGGGTTCTCCCAAAATTAAAATTCAATCAAGCAAGACTAAGGTCAAGGTATTAAAGTCAATCAAGTGAGATTAAAGTCAAAATTAAAGTCAATTAACCAAGACTGAAGTCAAGATATTAAAAGTCAATCAATTAAGACTAAAGTCAAAACATTAAAAGTCAATCAAATAAGACCAAAAGTCATAATAGAGTTCTAATTAAATAATAACTCAATCTAATAGAGTTCTAACTTAAAAATAATTCTACCTAAAACAATTCTAATTAAAACACAATTCTACCTAAAACAATTCTAATTAAAACACAACTCTAATTAAAAGAACTCTAATTAAATACTAACTCTATCTAAATCAACCCCTAAAAACATCTATAAATAGAGGTGCTCACACCCTATTTTCGTATCAAATCATAAACCCTAAGAGAAGTAGGTCTAAAAGCCCCCCTAGCCTCCCATAAACCCTAGTTTTGGAGTCCCAACTCCTTACCTAACATCCCTCCTTCGATTTTAGCATAAGAAACGCCTAAAAGCCTTCCAAAAACATCTCAAAATCCGCAACAAACTTGAAGAGTTCAAATTTAAAAATAAGGAGATACCTTGCCTCGGAGATCTAAAATCAAATCCGGAGACAGAACGAAGCAAGGGAGTACAGTACAAGGAGCTTTTTTTTGTCAGATCTGAGGGAACAAAATCCTTGCTATCGGAAACGTATGAAATTTTTTTATTTTTATTTTTATCTAGGTTTTTAGCAATGTGATTTATTTGGGAAGTTAGTAGAGACCGGCTTTGGCCGGGCGGGGTTGGTGCCTAACACCTTCCAACCCCGTAATGTGATCCCCGGACTCTTTTTCTCTTTCGTAGATTAGTTTACTTTTTTTAGAGTTAGTTTGGTTCCTAGACCTTAACAACTAGGTGGCGACTCCCAAACCTCAAGGGTCAAAAGTGGATCCGCGCACCCCACGGATCGAGGGCGCTTTTAGTGGCGACTCCACTAGGGACTATTGAGGATCAAACTTGAAAAATCCCAAGTATGGGAGCATTGCCAAGATGACCTAGTTTTTTTTTTATTATTCAGTTCGATTTATTTTATTTATTTTTTCTGTTTAATTATTTTTGTGACTTGACTGTAAATGATTTTTGGTATTGCATTTTTTTTCCAATTAAGGATCACTTTTTTATGACCCCTAAATAATGAAAGATTCAAATTGACATATGAAAATGATGGAATGATGAAGGTTGGGACAGTAATGTTAAAACATTTTTACAAAATATTCTAATGAGAATTAAGTCTGGGAACCTATTAATGAAACGTAGATCATATCGAGTAGATTAATTTAGAACCTGAGTTCACTCAATTTCGTTATCGGAAGCCTTAGATATCATCGATGCAAGTTTAATCTGTAAATCTGGAATTGTTGCTGAATGAAGGTTGGGACAGCAATGTTAAAATATTTTTACAGAATATTCTACTAAGAATTAAGTCTGGAAACCTTTAATAAAACGTAGATTTCATCGAGTAGATTAATTTAGAATTCGAGTTCACTGAATTTCATTATCAGAAGCCTTAGATATCATCGACGCAAGTTCAATCTGTAAATCTGGAATTGTTTCTAAATGAAGGTTGGGACAACAATGTTAAAACGTTTTTACAGAATATTCTATTGAGAACTAAGTGTAGGCATCTATTAATAAAAAGTAGATCTCATTGAGTAAACTAATTTAGAATCTGAGTTCACTCAATTTCGTTATCGAAAGTCTTAGATATCATCGATGCAAGTTCAATCTATAAATCTGGAATTATTTCTGAATGAAGGCTGGGACATCAATGTTAAAACGTTTTTACAGAATATTCTAGTGAGAACTAAGTCTGGGCATCTATTAATAAAATGTAGATCTCATCGAGTAGATTAATTTAGAACCTGAGTTCACTTGATTTCATTATCGAAAGCCTTAAATATCATCGATGCAAGTTTGGATTGTATTTTCCTAATTCACAGAAAATCCGAATTTATCTAATGTTAGCACAATTAATGTTCCTAAGAGTGAGCTCATCTCAACCATTGTCATTCTATCATCAATGTAACATCTATTGGAATCTCGATTTATTTTGGGTCACCCAAAAGTGATCATTGATTGGACCTTAAAAATTATAAAAATTATGCCTATTGCAATGTTTGTTTGATTAATTATTTTATGCCATGCTCATTAATTGATTTGCTATGATCTTGATTGATATTTTTTGATGTGCATGCTTTGATCTTAATCTTGATATAATGAATTATGTGGGTAATATTCATATGATATTCATGTTGTGATGATTTGATTAGGCATATGGACCTATTTATTTAAAAAGGCCCCAGGCACACCCCACCCTGCTTTGCACATACCACATGCACGTTTACTGTTTTACCCACTTACACGTCCCATATAGCCAACGTGGCACTAGTGCGTGGCCCGGTCTCTTCGGAGATGCGACGTCATTCATGAAAACCACAACTCCAGTCACGTACCTTAGGATATATCAAACTGGGGCATTAATACCGTCTGATTAGGTGATTCTGAGAGATATATTGATGCACCCAGGCTGGAGTGACCTGAGCCTTTGACCTATTGTAAGCCACACAGTCACATGTCCCGATTGCCAACGTAGTACTAGTACGTGGTCGGTCCCCTCGGGGGATGCCAAACCATTTATGAAAGCTACAACTCTTGACTCGTACCCATAGGTATGTAAAAGATAATCTAAGTATATCAATTGCACTTCTTGGTCAAAACCAGTGCCTAAGTAAGATCTTGCCCCGCTGTACCCTACTGTACGAGAGGGATAGACTACGTCTATTCTAGACGAGAGGTATTTAAGTGGGCCCTTGCTCAGCATTGTGCGTCACCTCTCAACTGGAGATCAAACTGGCTGTTTTTGACTTCAGAGAAGTGAGTTGAGGTTTTAGATTATCACCTATACAGTATATCAAACCAAGTCACCACGTATCGAGAGGTATATAGATGTGCTTGGGCAAGGGTGGCTAAATAAAAATGCATTGCACGTAGTAAACCTAGAGTCTAGAAGCCTTCCTATAGGTCACGACCCGAATTGACTATGGGTGTTCCCGGGTTGCTTTATTCAATCCAACCAACAGGTAGGTGGGCAGACCGATCCAGAATAATCAAACAAAACCCACAATATCGGTCCGACCCAATCTGTGAAATGTATCGATTAATTTGAACCATTTAAACCGGTTGGCCCAATTGACAAATGGATCAAACTGATCAATACCAAATTAGTTGGACTAATTTGTTTCAATTTTAAAGATCCAAACCACTTTGTATAGAAAGATTCGATATATCTGAACCGTCAAGGGAGCCACTCTCCCGATTTATCCGCCCTGCAGAAGAAGGGCAAGTTTTCAAGAATTGGGAGGAATACCCAATCACTTACGAGGCCGCCATGGGGTCCAGAATCCCTACGGCCTCCAAAAAAAAACGTCATTAGCAAAATCTCGTCTATCCGAGGATCATAATGAGCCCTCGTCCTCGGAGCAAGACTGTTTTGGGGGCTCACCTTCATTGCTAATGAATTTGCATGATTTTTCTTTATCTTGTTTCAGGAATACAGATAGTCCACAAAATCCAAAAAAATCAAAAAGTTTTCAAAATCCAAAAAAATCAAAAATCTTTCAAAATTCAAAAAAATAAAAAACTCTCCAAAATTCAAAAAAATCAAATATTCTCAAAATTTCAAAAAAATCAGAAATCTTCAAAATACCCAAGGTTTTCAAAGAATTTCCTCAGTTGAATGAGCCTTGTGACAGAACAGAGTATGAAAGAGAAGAATACGACTTTAACCTCGAGCTCGACTTTGATCTCATGGGGATTGAAGAAGAGTTAGAGGAAGAGGTTGAGTATCCTCCAAAAGAAATCAAAGAACTCATAGAACGTCACGAGAAGGGTGTTCAGCCAAATATAGAGGATACAAACTCAGTGAACCTAGGCATCGAAGATGACCCACGGATCGTTAAAATCGGAGTCTTATTAACGATTGAGCAGAAAGAAGAGATGACAAAATTCTTACAATAGTACCAAGATGTATTCGCATGGTCCTACCAAGACATGCCTGGTTTAGACACAGATCTAGTCGTTCGCAAGTTACCAATCAAAGCGGGAAGCAAGCCAGTCAAACAGAAATTACGAAGATTGAAATCAGAATGGACACTTAAGGTCAATGATGAAGTAATGAAACAGTTCCAAGCAACGTTCCTCGCAGTATCCACCTACCCTGAGTGGCTCGCTAATGTCGTTCCCGTACCAAAGAAAGATGGAAAGGTACGCATGTGCGTAGACTATCGTGATCTGAACAGAGCCAGTCCTAAAGATGACTTTCCATTACCACACATCGACACTTTGGTCGATAACACAGCAGGGCATGGTATGTTCTCCTTCATGGACGGCTTCTCGGGTTACAATCAAATAAAAATGGTGGAAGAAGATCAAGAGAAGACTGCGTTCATTACACCTTGGGGTACCTTCCATTATAAGGTTATGCCATTCGGTCTCAAGAACGCCGGGACAACTTACCAACGAGCCATGACTGTCTTATTTCATGACATGATCCACAAAGAGATAGAGGTATATGTGGACGACATGATAGCTAAGTCTAACCTTGACGAGGATCATCTAGTAAACCTGAAGAAATTGTTTGATCGATTAAGGAAGTACAGCTTAAGGCTTAATCCGGCAAAGTGTGTATTTGGGACAACATCAGGAAAGTTATTGGGGTTTATTGTTAGTAGAAGAGGCATCGAAATTGATCCGACTAAAACGAAGTACATCATAAATATGGAGCCACCCAAGTCAGAGAAAGAGATCAGGGGATTCCTAGGGAGAATTCAGTACATTAGTCGGTTCATCGCACAACTAACTCCGATCTGTGAGCCAGTATTCAAACTACTGAAAAAGAATGAGCCGAAAGAATGGAATGAAGACTTTCAAGAAGCTTTCGACAAGATTAAGAGATACTTGCTTAATCCGCCTGTTCTAGTTCCTCCTACATCGGGTCGACCTTGAAAGCGCCCTCGATCCGCGGGGTGCGCGGATCCGCTTTTGACTCTTGAGGTTTGGGAGTCGCCACCTAGTTATTGTGGTCTAGGAACCAAACTGACTCTAAAATGGATAAAAAGAACTAATCTACCACAAAAAATCTGAATTCGGGGATCATGTTACGGGGTTGGAAGGAGTTAGGCACCAACCCCGCCCGACCAAAGCCGGTCTCTACTAACTTCCCAAATATATCACATTGCTAAAAACCTAGATAAAAATAAAAAAATTACATACCTTTCCGATAGCAAGGATTTTGTTCCCTCAGATCTGACAAAAAGAGCTCCTTGTACTGTACTCCCTTGCTTCGTTCTGTCTCCGGATTTGACTTCGAATCTCCTAGATCAAGGTATCTCCTTGTTTTTGGATCTGAACTCTTCAAGTTTGTTGCGGATTTGGGGGTGTTATTGGAGGGATTTTAGGTGTTTTCTAGACTAAAATTGAAGGAGGGATGTTAGGTAAGGAGTTGGGGCTCCAAAACTAGGGTTTATGGGGGGCTAGGGGAGCTTCTAGACCTACTTCTCTTAGGGTTTATGATTTGATACGAAAATAGGGTGTGAGCACCTCTATTTATAGATGTTTTTAGGGGTTGATTTGGATAGAGTTAGTGTTTAATTAGAGATCTTTTAATTAGAGTTGTGTTTTAATTTGACTTGTTTTAGGTAGAATTGTGTTTTAATTAGAATATTTTAGGTAGAATTGTGTTTTAATTAGATTTTTTAGGTAGAATTATTTTTAAGTTAGAACTCTATTAGATAGAGTTATTAATCAATTATAATTCTATTATGACTTTTGGTCTTATTTGATTGACTTTTAATGTTTTGACTTCAGTCTTAATTGATTGACTTTTAATATCTTGACTTTAGTCTTGCTTAATTAACTTTAATTTTGACTTCAGTCTCACTTGATTGACTTTAATACATTGACCTTAGTCTTGCTTGATTTACTTTTGGTTTTTGGAGAACCCCCTTCCATTATTTCTTTAATTCTTTGGACCCCCAAATGGAGGGGTCCTTAAAGAAATATCCCACGAATCCTCAACAATTTTGCCTGAGAGTCCGATTAATCGATTTTTTAGGTTCAAATTTTTAAATTAATTTCATCAATGTTTCACTTTAATTATTTAATATTTTATTTATTAATTTCGAATTTTTTAATTATGAAAATTGTGAAATTACCGTTGTGCCCCCGGAGAGGACTTTTCATGTTTTAAGTCAGTTTTTAATGTTCTAGGATGTTTTAGAATCGATTTTTCGTAATGAATTCGATGGAAATATTAGTTTGTATTATTTATGAAAATTTTTGTGTGAAATGGACTTGAACTTTATGAGGGGCATTTTCGTTATTTTGTCGAATTCTATTAAAATTGGCGAAATGATTTATTTGGTTTCGATTTGTTATTTTATGCGTTTGAGAGAGTTTTCCTAAGCGTAATGTTGGCTCTAGGGTTGTTTTTAGGGTTAGGGATATTTTGGTAATTTGGTAATTTTTAGTGATTTTTATCGTGAAGTTTCTTTTTGGTTTGCAAGATGATGATTTTTATGTTTCTAGGGTCGTATTTTCCTAGCGTAGCGTGATTTCTACGGTTTTGTCAGTTCGAGATACCTCATCCGGATTTCTGAAACATATCTGGTAATAAAATAAAGCAATGGAATACACATCCATCATTGGGAATCATTGCAATTGGGTTGACGATTTGATTAATCAGGCGAGTGCAAAAATGGGGTGTCTACAGATGCCCCTCTTTGGCAGAGGGTTGAAGCAAACTAGATAGCAAATCTATTTTGGTAGATAGTGCGATATCCGAATGCCAAAGCTAGTGACAGTTCATTTTGCAGCCTGATTTAGCAATTCGTCAGGGTGTTCGGATCCTTGAGGGTAAAGCTCTCCCCGAATCAAAAGGTTGTCACGTCCTTGAGCGCAAACTCTCACTGACGGTGTCAGATCCTTGAATTTTAAAGAATTCTCCCTGACTAAAAAGTACAAATGTGCAAGTGTGTGTACTGTGAAAACTGGGTAAAATTTGAGTATAATTTTAGCATAATTTGAGTATAAACTGAGCATAACTTCGAGAAAACCCTCGGCGATAACTGAGCAAAATCCAAGATAACCCTTGGCGGCAACTGAGCAAAATCCAAGATAACCCTTGGCGGAGACTGAGCAAAATCCAAGATAACCCTTGGCGGCATCTGAGCAAAATCCAAGATAACCCTTGGCGGAAACTGAGCAAAATCCAAGTTAACCCTTGGCGGCAACTGTGCAAAATCCAAGATAACCCTTGGCGGAGACTGAGCAAAATCCAAGATAACCCTTGGCGGGAACTAAGCAAAATCCAAGATAACCCTTGGCGGCATCTGAGCAAAATCCAAGATAACCCTTGGCGGAAACTGAGCAAAATCCAAGATAACCCTTGGCGTGATCTGAGCAAAATCCAAGATAACCCTTGGCGGAAACTGAGCAAAATCCAAGATAACCCTTGGTGGCAACTGAGCAAAATCCAAGATAACCCTTGACGGCATCTGAGCAAAATCCAAGATAACCCTTGGCGGAAACTGAGCAAAATCCAAGATAACCTTTGGCGGCAACTGAACAAAATCCAAGATAACCCTTGGCGGAAACTGAGTAAAACTGGCAGAGGAATGAATGAATTTTGGAGAAAATTGATTAGAACGAACCGGAGAACGAATAAATCTGGAAGATAATGAATCTGGAAGAGAAATGATTGATTCTAAGAATGATTGAATCTGGAAAAGAATCTGGAGAACGAAAGAATGTTATATCTCCTATGTGAGATCCAAAATGCTTTTGTTTGAACCTCAAGGATTTATCAAAAAATTTTATGAATTTAAAACCTGAGTTTTCATTTGTCTTGAACCTCAAAAGTTTTTCAAAAAAACCGTTATCAAGAGGGTAACCTTAAATTTGGGGTTCTCATTATCTTTTAGGATTAACATTACTCAAAAACAAAATGCCTCTAGTTTGACAATGAACATGACCTTGAAAATAATTGAACACATCGTGCAAAAAAATGCCCCTAGTATAAGGGGGAAAAGTTACATTAAAAAAGAAAGAAAATACCTCTTGTATGAAGGTTTGAAATATTTGATTACCACAAGCGCAATAAAGACTCAACTTTTAATTTTGATTAATTTTATTGAAGGTTTTGAGTCAGGCTCAAGAGTACAAAATTATTTCCTTTCGAGACTCATCATAGAATTCACCCTTATCTCCCTTGGTTCACTTGGGGGAGTAAACATTTTCAGATTGATCGTAGACAAGATACTTGTGGCTTCTGAGTCTATGCCTGGTTTAAGCTAAGTATTGAACTTGGTTATTCGGACTTCTGATGTTTCAGCTCGGACCGCTCTCAACTTGGGATTTTATTTTATTTTTCTTTGTTGCTCTAACTTTTGCCTAGATCGCCTTTTCAGGTTTTCAATCTAGCGAGCTTGCTCTAACTTTTGCCTAGATCGCCTTTTCAGGTTTTCGATCTAGCGAGCTTTTTTTTTTTTTTTTTTCTTCTTGGCTCTAATTGTTGCCAAAGTTGTCCTTTCAGATTTTCAACCTTGCGAGTTTGCCTTAATTTTTGCCTAAGTCGCCCTTTTCGGGTTTTCAACTTAGCAGGCTTCATCAATTTTTTTTTTATCTTCTTTTTCTCCTCTACACTTATGAAGTTACTGTCTGATCATGCTTTGATATCTTCCTTGACTTCTCACACGGTACTTAGGAGGACTTTTATAGGTAGGCTTGGGACTGGTATAAAAAGAAAGGAATTTTGAGGCTCAAAAACCCAAATGCCCCTTGTGTGGCATTTCCTTTTAAATTATTTCTTTTTCTTTAAATTTACTTTGAATGATATTTTTTTCTTGATTTTTTTTATATTGTGTGGGAAATATATTTTTTTTATTTTGATGTGGTCGGGCCTGAAGTAACTTCTCAGGTTGCCTACATACCCCAGAATTTTGGGATCAAACCAAAACGTAGTTCGAACTTCCCTCCCCTAGGTTAGGTGATCAGGCTAAGAAATACAAGGCACAAAAGGCTACAAAGGGCTGAGAAAGGAGATAATGAACTGGGTAGCAAAGAAATTGATTCGGCCAAAGATGGCCTCCTTAAATGTAGTACCATTTGACTTGGTCAAGGTTGGTTGGTTCTGGTAATTCGATTCCATCATGATCTTGAAGTCTGACAGCTTTTCCTGGTAATATTTCTTTGACGATGTACGGACCTCCCCAATTTGGTTTGAACTTCCCTCTAGGGTCAAAGATAGGTGCCCGATTCTCTTTGAGTACTAAATCCCTGACCTGTAAGTGACGGGCCTTGATTTTCTTATCAAACGCACGGGCGACTCTTCTTTGATAAGCTTGCACGTGATACAACGCTCTTAGTCTTTTTTCCTCGATCAAATTCAACTCTTCATACCGTTAGCGAACCCAGTCTGCTTCTGACAACTGACTTTCTAACAAAACCCTCAGAGATGGAATTTCCATTTCAACTGGCAAGACTGCTTCCATGCCATACACTAAAGAATAGGGAGTTGCTCCGGTGGAGGATCGAACTGAAGTTCGATATGCCCATAAGGCAAATGGCAGTTTTTCTGACCAATCTCGATGTGATTGACACATTTTCTTGAGAATAGTCTTAATATTCTTATTAGCTGCTTCGACTGCTTCATTAGTCTGAGGTCGATAAGGAGATGATTTATGGTGTGAGATTTTGAATTTTGAACACAATTTGATAACCTCAGCTTTGAAGTGCGACCCGTTATCGGAGATCAACTCTGAAGGTACCCCGTATCGACTGATGATGTTCGTTTGAATAAACTTTGCAACTCGAGACGCAGTAAGGACAGCATAAGAGGCAGCTTCAACCCATTTGGTAAAATAATCGATGGCAACCAGAATGTATTCGTGCCCGTTCGATGCCTTAGGTGATATTTTACCAATAATGTCAATTCCCCAGACTGAGAGAAAGGCCATGGTGAGGTCAGACCCACTAATTGAGATGGTGGCACATGTATCAGTTTCGCATGTATTTGGCACTTATGACAAGTTTTGACCATGTGATGACAATCTGTTTCCATCGTGGGCCAGTAGTATCCTTGTCTCATAATCTTTTTGGCTAACATTTTCCCACTCATGTGAGGGCCACATTCTCCTGAATGTAGTTCAATCATTATCTGTTCAGCTTGATCTTCATCAACACACGATAAGTGAATCCCATCATAAGACCTTTTGTATAAGCTTCCCGCGCACAGGATAAATTGAGAGGCTAGTCTTAGTAGGGTCTGTCGTTCTTTTCTCGATGCTTCTTCCGGGAATTCTTGTTTTTCCAACACTTTCTTTATGTCTATGTACCATGATTTTCCATCGGGTAGTCGAGTAGCAATGTTGATTTGATGGCAGTACGCGGGTTTGTTTTTGACTTCAACCGTGATCGGCCTTAATTCCATGCCAGGGGGCAAATGGATCATTGAAGATAAAGTTGCTAAGGAGTCAGCAAATCTGTTATCTTCCCTTGACAGGTGCTGGAATAGGATAGCTTTAAACTTACTGACTAAGTTTAGCAAATACTCATGATAGGGTTTCAAATTTTCATCCCTAGTCTTCCATTCTTCTAATGACTGATGTATGACCAAGGCTGAATCCCCGAAAACCTCAATTTCTGTAATGCCTAGGTTCAAAGCAGCTTCGAGCCCTGCGATGCACGCCTCATATTCAGTCGTGTTATTAGTGTTCGAGAAAGCTAACTTAATAGCGATAGGAATATGACACCCTTCTAGAGATAACAAGACTGCCCCTATTCCATACCCATTTTGATTGGCTGCTCCATCAAAGTATAACTGCCATGTTTGGTTCTGCGGTTCTTCTTTAACGTGCAAGATGTTCTCATCTAGGAATTGATCGACAGGCCTTATTCCTTCTACTACAGGGTGATCTGCCAAGTATTCTGCTACAGCTCTCCCCTTGATTGATTTCTGTGTAACATGCGTGATGTCAAATTCTGATAGCAACAGTAACCATCGTGCGGTTCTCCCTGTCAATGTCGGTTTCTCGAAAAGATACTTGAGAGGATCCATCTGAGATAATAGGATAATTGAATGAGACAGCATATAATGCCTGAGTCTCTGAGTAGCCCATACCAATGCTAAGCAGGTTTTCTCCAAGGATGAATATTTTCGTTCATACTCTAACATCTTCTTACTGATGTAGTAAATGGCCCTTTCTTTGCGAGTATCTTTGTCATACTGTGCAAGCATGCATCCCATAGCTTCTTCTGTGACTGACAGATAAAGAAGAAGTGGTTCACCCGATGTAGGTGGGACCAAAATAGGTGGATTTGAAAGATACTCCTTGACTTGGTCGAAAGCCTTTTGACAGTGCTCATTCCAAACTGTTGGCTCATTCTTCTTGAGAAGCTTGAAAATAGGTTCGCATACGTTGGTGAGTTGAGCGATGAACCTGCTAACATACTGGATTCTGCCCAGAAAACCTCGAATCTAATTTTCAGTCTCAGGCGGTGGCATCTCTTGGATAGCTTTAATCTTTACAGGGTCTACTTCAATCCCTCTCTGACTGACTACAAATCCTAATAGTTTTCCAGAGGTTACTCCAAATACGCATTTCTGTGGGTTGAGGCGGAGTTGATACTTTTGAATCCTTGTGAGAAACTTTTCTAACGCAGTAACATGCCCTAATCGTTATTTGGATTTGACTATCATATCATCTACATAAACTTCGACCTCTTTGTGTATCATGTCATGTAGTAAAGTCGTGGCTGCTCTTTGATAGGTAGCTCCAGCGTTCTTCAAACCAAAAGGCATGACCTTGTAGCAGAAAGTCCCCCATTGTGTGATGAACGACGTCTTTTGCATATCTCGAGGATCCATCTTTATCTGATTGTACCCTGAAAATCCATCCATGAAGGACAACAACGCGTGTCCTGATGTACTGTCTACTAGAACATCTATGTGTGGTAAAGGGAAACTATTCTTTGGGCTTGCTTTGTTTAAGTCTCTAAAATCCACACACATTCTAACTTTTCCATCCTTTTTCGGCACCGGGACGACATTGGCAATCCACTCAGGGTATTCTACTACTTCCAAGAATCCCGCGTTAATTTGCTTCGTAACTTCTTCTTTGATTTTCAAAGCCCATTCCGGCTTCATACGTCGAAGTTTATGCTTGATTGGTTGAGCATCAGGATACAACGGAATCCGATGTTGGACAATATCTGTGCTTACCCCCGGCATATCCTCGTAAGACCACGCGAATACGTCTTTGAACTTTCTGAGCAAATCTACTATCCCTTTGCGTTCATCAGGAGATAAAGTGACCCCTATACGAATTTCTTGAGGACTTTCTTTTGTTCCGAGGTTGATAACCTCTACTTCCTCTATTAGAGGTTGAGCTTGACGTTCCTCTTCTTGTTTAAGTAATTTGATTATTTCAGGGGGAGGTTCTTCGTCAGAAGACTCTCCCTCCGAAGCCAGATTATTAGTTGAATTATTATTGCGCTCGGGGTAATCAAAAATTTCTTTCATTTCATTGAAAAGAGATGGGGTAACAGGACTCATTGCAGACTGGACAGACTCACTCGACTCAACAGGAAAAATAGACTCCCTAGAAGCAACAGACTAGAAACAACTAACTTACTTGACTCAGTAGAAATAAATGACTCAACTGGCATGTCAGACTGAACAGGACTAATGGGACCGACAGACCCAGCCTTGACATGCAACACAGAATTGACTACATGATAATTTGATAGAAACCCAACAGCGGGTTTGATTATAGACTGAGGATTTGGGATTCCTTTCCCAACTGATAACACTAAGATACTATGATCTTCAATGAATAGCTGATCGATGTTGAGGGAGTCCAGATCGAGTTGCCAGTCTTCAACCTTCTTCTCCTTAACTTCTATGCTTGCTTCCTCTTCGGGCCATTCCATGCCAAAGAAAATTTCAAACCCCGGCAGACGAGTACCTGTGATGTAATCAATAAATGGCTCTGGGAACCCACAGTAGCGGAAGTCTTCTCCTTCTTTCACAAAGTAACCATTGAGGGTCTTTCGATAGGGCTTCATTTTAATGAGATCTGTGGTACGCCTTTGCCTTTTAGTAATGGCCTTATCCCGTTTTGTCTTCCAATATTGGGCCCAATCTTCCTTAGTAGGCTTATATCCTAGTCCGAATGTGCCGATGGCCTCTTTAATTAATGGTGCCTCTTTAATACCTTGCTGTTTGCGACCTAAGCCCATACTAGGGAAGAATCTCATTTTCTTGAATATATTGGCCATGCAACAATTATAGGTATTTTCCATTGGAAAATACTCCTTCATGGCTTGATCCCATTGGACTGAGCATATCTTTTCAAATTCGAATCCACTGAGCTCTACTCCCTGTTGTTCTGGTTGAATCTCAAGCAACGGCTTATCCTTAGCCTCAGTATTATTTATGATCCCTACAATTTCAGCATCTCCATGAAGAGTAATTACCAGCCCATCCTTGATAAATTTGACCTTCTGGTGTAGCGTAGAAGGGATGGCTTTAATCTGGTGTAACCATGGTCTCCCCAACAGTAAATTGAAAGAGGACTGGATATCAATAATCTGAAATTCCACAGGAAATTCAGCTATGCCTGTGGACAGCCGAAGGTGCAAAATTCCCAGTACATCTCTCTTGGTGTTATCATAAGCTCTAACACCTTGATTAGTAGGTTTGAGATCTTCAGCCTTAAATCCGAGACAAGTAGCCATTTTCAGCGGGCAAACGTTCAGTGCACTCCCATTATCAATCAAAACTAAAGGTACCCTCATTCCGTTACAGTCAACTGTAATGTGCAGCGGCTTAGTATGACTTGCCCCTTCTTTTGGGAGATCTGAGTCCGAGAAGGATAGAATATTCTCCACGTAAGTTGCCCCCACTATATTGGCTAGCTGATCTGGAGAAGTATCAAGGGAGACTTGGGCTGTGTTTAGTGCTTTGAGAACAGCCTCCCTATGGGCAGTGGAAGCCATGAGTAAACCCCATACTGAGATATTAGCCCCTGATTTTTTCAACTGTTTGATCACGGAGTTATCCTCTTCGATGCTTTCCTTAGTGGGATCTTCTCCTTCTTTTCTTGCCAGGGCTGCAGGATTTTCAACACAGAGTTCTTGTGGCTTAAAAACTCTTCCACCTCGAGTCATATGTCTAACTTCATCACAGGAAAGGGGGAAAGGCTTATCTTCCTCAGTCAACACGTATGGATCTTCGTCTATTAAAGGCACAGGGTTTTTCAGATTCATTTGGGCCAACAGGTAACTAATGAACGCGGGACTATCATAACGAGGCGGGGATAAACAATAGGTATCATCCGAGGTTAAATCGAATGGTTCATAATTTGTGGTGAAAACCTCATCAGTGAAGGCTATCCTGGCAAGGGGGTAACTGGGCTGTTTAACTTGGATTGGATGGATGAGAGACACAGGGTCGAATGGTAATGGGGCGTGAGAAACCATGTTCAGGGTCGGTGGAGGCTGATAGGTAGGTAGTGGATTAGTGGTGACATTTGGTGGGCTGGGGATCGTGATTTTTTTGTTATCAATAAGGTTTTGAATGGCATGGCGTAGGGTGATACATCGATCCGTGTGATGTCCAGGATTTTGATGAAATTCACAGAATAAGTTGGGGTTGTGTCCGGCTGGCAAGGGACTTGGTAGAGGTCGGGGTTGAATTGGGGTAAGCAACCCTTTCTACAACAGTTTGTGCAAAGCTACGGTAAGGGTCATCCCTAGATTGGTGAACTGACGTGGAGTCCGAGGTTGAGCCTGGTTGTTAGTCCGGGCTGGGGGTTGAGCTGGGGTGACTGAGGTATTGGCGATGTAAGTATGGTTGATGTTGGGTTTGGGAACATATGGTTTCTTAGGCTTGTTATCTGAGGGGTTAGAAAGGATCCCAGAGGCAAATGCATCCTCAAGTTGGCTCCCTGCTTGCAACAAGGATTCAAAAGTAGGGAGGTATTGGGCCTACTAGGTGTTGAGCATATCCTTGGAGAGGTTCTTTAGGATAATTGCTACTTGTTCCTTCTCCGAAGGTCTATCCCACATTTGAGAAGCCTTGGCCCTCCAGCGACCAATGAAATCAGTGAATGTCTCCCCATTTTTCTGTTTAGTTGCTTCCAAATCCCTTCTTGAAGTCTCAATCTCGGTACTGTACTTATACTGATGCTAGAAGGCCTTTGACATGTTTTCCCATGTACCCACAGTAACTGGATCTTGAGACATTAACCATCGTAGTGCTGATCCCGATAGAGTTCTTTGGAACAACAATGTCATTTGTTCGTCGCTGAGCCCCATAGTGCGCATGTTGGTAACGTACACCTTAAGATGTGTTTTTGCACACCCTGTCCCACTGAACTTGTCCATTTCAGGCATCACAAACTTTTCTGGCAAATGGATTCTAGGGATGCGATTCAAAGCTTCAATGCCTGCTGCGATTTCATCAATACCCTTATACTCTTCATTGCTGACTCCAATTGAGACATCCTATTAGATAATGCTGGATTTTCATCAACATACTCTTCATCTCCGTCGAGCTCGAAGACTTCACGTGGACGTTTCTCTTCAACCTTTTTTCCCTTTGGGTCATCTAAGGGAATTCCCGTTGATTCCGAGGTCTGTTCTAACATTTCCACTTTGCCTTTTATATTGTTGATATCATTGGCAAAGGCTGCCAAGATCTTACGGATCTCTGTGAGCTCAGATTCTGAAGCCATCTCTGCTTGTTGACTTGGTACTCTGGTTCTTTCTAACCGACTGGACTTACGACTCCAACTAGGAGGTGGACGCTTGAGTTTGGGCGCAATGATAATCCTATATGACCCCATCAAAGGTAGATTTAGTCAATCTTGGTATTACCCCCTTGATAACATTTTTAAGAATCATTTTATTGAGGTTGGTGCACCAATCCATTAATTAATCCATTCACACAATGATAAAATAAATATCTACTCGAAAAGAAAGATAGTTTTATTGAAAATGATAAACAATATGTTTTTTTTTAAACATCTTTCAACAAATTTGTTTTGAACTATTTTTACATGGACGCTTGGCTTTGTCTTGATGGTCATCAGGGTTGCTGTCAGGCTTGACCCTCTTGGCTCTAACAACTGGCTCTCTGAATTCTGCTGGTCCGTCTGGATACCCTAAGATGCGCTTGTTCCAAGCTTTCTCAATGAGATATACTAACTTTTCAGTTAAAGGCTCGGGAGAAAAGAAAGCTTTATGTTGAGGTAAGGATAACTCTGTAGGTACATCGTACTGTTCTGGGATTAGATTAGGATGGTAGAAAGATGTTTCTTCTAAACCAATCAGACGGACATAGTATGATCCTTTGGTTCCTAGAACAGGGGGATCAGTCATCCACCAAGGGCACCTAAAATCAATATGACAGGCGAGGCGAGAGTCTAACCATTTGCTCCACACTTTGACTGAATTGTGACGCACTAACAGGTTTCTCTTGGAAAAATGTTCTGGGCCATATTCAAGGTTTGAGGGAACCTCTACGATTTTGAGACGATCACAAAGCCACATATAGAGTAGGTAGGGGCTTCCCTTGAAGCTTTCCCGTTCACCATTTTTTATGGCATCTAACCTTGAGAAGGTTTCAGCTAGGATGAGAGGTACTGGGTTGGCTTTCCTTGAGAGCTGAGAGGCTATATCTATAAAGGACTTAGGGATAGTTTGGCCCTCACTATTGGAGGTCAGTATGTATTGAGCTAGGATTCCTAAGCACAATCGATAGTCTCTAGTGGCTCGCCAGGCTTCGGGTTTTACATTGATAGGGTGACTGCGGGAACGATACGGGCCCAGTAACGGTACTAAGTTCAATCTCCCGTCATTGACTAAGACTTTGGCTTCTTCCTTAGAAATGTTTAACCCTGTGGCGAGTTCGCCAGAATATCCGGTCTTCAAGGAGGGCCTGACTAGGGGTCCTGAAGTGGATATCCTCATGATGCCGCAATAATCCTCGTGAGTAGGGCATAAATGCATGTACCCCATATGGAATATGTGAAGATAAGGGTTCCATCGCTTAGCCATAGCATGTAAGAGGTTCCAGTCTATCTCAAACTCATGGAAGAAAAGAGCACTCCTCAACATGAATCTCCCAAAATTGATCTTCTCTACAGGGTGCATTCCTATGATGGTTGTTTTGACTAACTGATTGATTGGGTTATCACCGGCGGCTAACATCCTGGTTTGACACAAAAGGGTATTTTAGTACTCTTCCAATGGTCCATGTAAGAGATCAATTTATTTTCTTTTGCAAAATTTTATTCTTATGGAAAATATTTTCTGAAAAATATATTTTCTCAGGAAAATATTTCTTCTAAAGAACACTTCTTTTGGAAATATAATCTTTTTTGAAAAATATTTTCTTTTTCTTCTTTGAAAATTCGATTTCCATTTTGATTTAATTGGCCCGGTCCATCATGATTGTTGGATCGGGATGGACTGGGTCATCATTGTAAAAGAATGGGTTCTTTATTGGGTTGGTGCACCTATTCTAATTTTCGAAAATGAATTTTTGATCCTTGAGGACAATCATACACTTTGATCTCATCATTCACATCACTCACATACATTCATCAATCACATGCATTCATTTAATAAATAACCCGGGAACACCCACGATAAGTTCGAGTCGTGACCTACTGGGAAGGTTTCTAGACCCTAAGCTTACTACGTGCAATGCATTTTTATCTGGCCACCCTTGCCCAAGCACACCTATATACCTTTCGATACGTGGTGACTTGGTTTGATATACTGTATAGGTGATAATCTAAAACCTCAATTCACTTCTCTGAAGCCAAAAACAGCCAGTTCGATCTCCAGTTGAGAGGTGGCGCACAATGCAGAGCAAGGGCCCACTTAAATACCTCTCGTCTAGAATAGACGTAGTCTATCCCCCTCGTACAGTAGGGTATAGCGGGGCAAGATCTTGCTTAGGCACCGATTTTGACCAAGAAGTGCAATTGATATACTTAGATTACCTTTTACACCTACGGGTACGAGTCAAGAGTTGTAGCTTTCATAAATGGTTTGGCATCCCACGAGGGGACCGACCACATACTAGTACTACGTTGGCAATCGGGACATGTGACTGTGTGGCTTACAATAGGTCAAAGGCTCAGGTCGCTCCAGCCTGGGTGCATCAATATATCTCTCAGAATCACCTGATCAGACTGTATTGATGCCCCAGTTCGATATACCCTAAGGCACGTGACTGGAGTTGTGGGTTTCATGAATGACGTCGCATCTCCGAAGAGACCGGGCCACGCACTAGTGCCACGTTGGCTAAATGGGACGTGTAAGTGAGTAAAGCGGTAAACGTGCATGTGGTGTGTGCAAAACAGGGTGGGGTGTGCCCGGGGCCTTTTTCAAGTAAATGGGCCCATGGATCCAATTAAACCAATCACGAATCGCAATGAATATTCAATTAACACCATTCCCATCACATAGATGCTTAATCAAGATTAGCAACATTCTAAATACATGATAAACATACCAAGCACGTATCCGTATTAGAAACAAGGAGAAACAAGCATTTAATCCGACATTAATTCTTTATGTGTGTCCATCGAGGATTATTTTGGGGTGACTCGAAATAATTCAAAATTTCTAAGGGTATTGAATTGGGGGAATAATAACGATCGATGAAATAAAGCGGGTATTTTTTTTTTTTTAAAAACACAAGTTGAACCCGATCAAAAGGAATTCAGAAAAAAAACTTGATCATATGTTGCTGTTAGCAACATTTTAAAAAATGATTGTGTTGTTCCTTGAACTTCCCTTTTTTTTTTTTAATAAAAACTCACTGATCTTTACTTTTTGATTTTTCTTTTTTTTTGAAACCAATTAATTTCCCTTTTTTTAAAAAAAAAAAACAAAAACAGATTAATTTAAAACCCAGTATAGTATTGTGAAGCAAATCATGTGCTGTTGCAACAAATTGGACTCATCCGGCACATGTCGAGATCAGCCTTGCTGTTTTAAAACAGCAGGACAACGTCGAGCTCAGCTCATAACAGCAGCTTAACGTCGAGATCAACAACAGCTTAACGTCGAGATCAACAGAAGCTTATCGTTGAGATCAACCCATAACAGCATATTAACGTCGAGATCAGCCTATAACAGCAGATTTTTCGACGGGTTATTCGCCATTTCAGTTTGCTGAGACGAAGAAAATCTCTATGAACCCCCTGCTAATGATTTTAATCTTCTATTTAAAATAAATAGGGTGAAGAACCACGCTTCAACCAATCTCCACAGAGATCTTCATGTTCGAATTTGAGATCAGACGCAACGATCTTGCAAGAACGGTTGACTAAAAAATAGCCATCGAAATCGAGAGATAAACTGATATTATATTGAATAGAAACGTAGAGATGATGCTCAAAACCGAGTTTAGGCAAGTGAGGATTGATCTTAATCGAACCTTTCATCTCATGTAGCAGATCGTGTAATTTACTCGCCTTTTATTCCATCGTTTACTTGCTCGATTGAGAGGTAGAAGCAGGCTTGATCGATTGATATCTCGATCGTTCGAGATCCACAAACTGGAGCACGGGTTTTGGCATCTTTGAGGAGAAGCATTCTCAAGTCTCTGTCGAGACAGATGGGATCGAATGGGGAAGAAGACCTCTTTTAAATAAAACGCTGAATAATAAAAAAATGGGTTTTCGCTTATGGCACCCCATTGAAATTCGTTAGATTTAAAAGCTCACATTGCTTTATACTTGGGGCACACCAAAGGGGGCTGCTGTTGGCAGAAACTTCAAAATTTTATTTTTTTTTTTTTTTAAAAAGAAAAAATAAAATCTATGTGCTGTCAAGGGGCAGCACATCTTGCCAAACAAAATTTTCCCTCTTTCTTTTGTTTTTTTTTTTAAAACACATTATCGAATAACATCATTTACGTTCCTCTAACATCGTTTGTTATCCAAAAATGGATTGATATACCTTAAAGAAAGGAAGAATCTTTCCCTCAAAAAAACCTTATTGATTTTATTATTCCATCATCATTAATCTTTCCTTCAATAATATCATTCTTTAAAATTTAATGTTATTTAAAGTCACCCTAAGCAACACTCGATCGAACTATAAAGAAAACATGCCACATTAACGTACCCGAAATTAAACAAAAATTAATGATTGGGTCGATAAAAAAGGTAACCAGACGATAGTAATAAATTATCTAAAAATTAAATATAAAAAGAGCAAGAAACAAATAAAATCTAGGTCAATGGCAATATTCCCATACTTGGGGTTTTTCAAGTTTGATCCTCAATGTCCCCAGTGGAGTCGCCACTGAAAGCGCCCTCGATCCGCGGGGTGCGCGGATCCGCTTTTGACTCTTGAGGTTTGGGAGTCGCCACCTAGTTATTGTGGTCTAGGAACCAAACTGACTCTAAAATGGATAAAAAGAACTAATCTACCACAAAAAAACTGAATTCGGGGATCATGTTACGGGGTTGGAAGGAGTTAGGCACCAACCCCGCCCGGCCAAAGCCGTCTCTACTAACTTCCCAAATATATCACATTGCTAAAAACCTAGATAAAAATAAAAATAAACATACCTTTCCGATAGCAAGGATTTTGTTCCCTCAGATCTGACAAAAAGAGCTCCTTGTACTGTACTCCCTTGCTTCGTTCTGTCTCCGGATTTGACTTCGGATTCCTAGATCAAGGTATCTCCTTATTTTTGGATCTGAACTCTTCAAGTTTGTTGCGAATTTGGGGTGTTTTTGGAGGAATTTTAGGTGTTTTCTAGACTAAAATTGAAGGAGGGATGTTAGGTAAGGAGTGGGGGCTCCAAAACTAGGGTTTATGGGGGGCTAGGGGAGCTTCTAGACCTACTTCTCTTAGGGTTTATGATTTGATACGAAAATAGGGTGTGAGCACCTCTATTATAGATGTTTTTAGGGGTTGATTTGGATAGAGTTAGTGTTTAATTAGAGATCTTTTAATTAGAGTTGTGTTTTAATTTGACTTGTTTTAGGTAGAATTGTGTTTTAATTAGAATTGTTTTAGGTAGAATTGTGTTTTAATTAGAATTGTTTTAGGTAGAATTATTTTTAAGTTAGAACTCTATTAGATAGAGTTATTAATCAATTATAATTCTATTATGACTTTTGGTCTTATTTGATTGACTTTTAATGTTTTGACTTCAGTCTTAATTGATTGACTTTTAATATCTTGACTTTAGTCTTGCTTAATTGACTTTAATTTTGACTTCAGTCTCACTTGATTGACTTTAATACATTGACCTTAGTATTGCTTGATTTACTTTTGATTTTTGGAGAACCCCCTCCATTATTTCTTTAATTCTTTGGACCCCCAAATGGAGGGGTCCTTAAAGAAATATCCCACGAACCCTCAACAATTTTGCCTGAGAGTCCGATTAATCGATATTTTAGGTTCAAAATTTTAAATTAATTTTATCAATGTTTCACTTTAATTATTTAATATTTTATTATTAATTTCGAATTTTTTAATTATGAAAATTGTGAAATTACCGTTTTGCCCCCGGAGAGGACTTTTCATGTTTTAAGTCGGTTTTTAATGTTCTAGGATGTTTTAGAATCGATTTTTCGTAATGAATTCGATGGAAATATTAGTTTGTATTATTTATGAAAATTTTTGTGTGAAATGGACTTGAACTTTATGAGGGGCATTTTCGTAATTTTGTCGAATTCTATTAAAATTGGTGAAATAATTTATTTGGTTTCGATTTGTTATTTTATGCGTTTGAGAGAGTTTTCCTAAGCGTAATGTAGGCTCTAGGGTTGTTTTGAGGTTAGGGGTATTTTGGTAATTTGGTAATTTGGTAATTTTTAGTGATTTTTATCGTGAAGTTTCTTTTTGGTTTGCAAGATGATGATTTTTATGTTTCTGGGGTCGTATTTTCCTAGTGTAGCGTGGTTTATAAGGTTTTGTCAGTTCGAGATACCTCATCCGGATTTCTGAAATATATCTGGTAACAAAATAAAGCAATGGAATACACATCCATCATTGGGAATCATTGCAATCGGGTTGACGATTTGATTAATCAGGCGAGTGCAAAAATGGGGTGTCTACAGACCTCTATTGATGTATCTTTCTGTGCAAGAAAACTCCATGGGCTGCGTACTGGGACAACATGATGAAACAGGTCGAAAAGAGCGAGCCATCTATTACCTTAGCAAGAAGTTCACAAGTTATGAAGTGAACTATTCGACTCTCGAGAAGACATGTTGTGCTCTCGTCTGGGCATCACAACGGCTACGCCACTACTTGCTCAGTTACTTGACCATGCTCATTGCTCGAATGGATCCCTTGAAGTACCTCTTCGAGAAGCCGGCACTAACGGGACGCACCGCAAAATGGCAGTTACTATTATCTGAGTTCGATATCACCTATGTCACTCAAAAAGCCATCAAAGGACAAGCCATTGCTGACCACTTAGCGAAACACCCTCTGCCCGACTATGAGCCGCTAAAGACAAATTTTCCTGATGAAGCCATCTTGTTTGCCGAAGCCGAGAGCGACAATGAAGAGTCTAGCTGGAAAATGTACTTCGACGGAGCAGTAAATCAAAAGGGAAATGGAATTGGGGCAGTGCTGGTTAAGCCAGACGGGACCCATATCCCTATTGCGGTTAGACTGAGGTTCCTATGTTCGAACAACGAAGCTGAGTATGAAGCATGCATTATGGGGATGAAAGCAGCGATCGACCTCGAAGTGGATGAAATAGATGTATTTGGAGACTCAAATCTGGTAGTCTACCAGACAAGGGGAGAATGGAAGACCCGAGAGCAGAGACTGGTTCCGTATCATGAATATCTCGAAGATCTAAGTTCAAACTTCACCCGAATCTCATTTACCTATATGTCGAGGGCTAAGAATCAATTTGCAGATGCATTGGCTACTCTGGCCTCAATGATCAGTATCTCCGAAGATACCATAGTCGACCCTCTTGAGTTTGGTATTCAAAACGAGCCTGCGTATTGCTTACCTATGGAGATCGAAGAACCAGAGCAAAAACCCTGGTACATAGACATCAAGGCATTTTTAGAGGATCGAGCTTTCCCACCTGATGCTACGATGACGGACCGAAAGACTATTCAGAGATTGGCAGGACAGTTCTTCTTGAGTAGCGGAGTCTTATACAAAAAGTCGCATCACGAGGTCCTCCTCAGGTGTGTAACACAGACAGAAGCTCAACGCTTAATCGAGACCGTGCATGGAGGAGTATGTGGACCTCACATGAATGGACATATGCTCGCAAAGAAGATTATGAGAATGGGTTACTACTGGATGATTATGGAAAGTGATGGGTACCAACATGTTCGGAAGTGTCATTTGTGTCAAATCTACGCCAACAAAATCAATGCACCACCTTCAGAATTGCACAATATGACTTCTCCTTGGCCCTTCTCACTCTGGGGCATGGATGTCATCGAGCAGATCAATCCTCAAGCTTCCAATGGGCATCGCTTCATCCTAGTCGCCATCGACTATTTTACGAAATGGGTAGAAGCAGCATCTTACGCTAATATTACAGGGGTAATTTCTTAAAGTTTGTGAAGAACAACATCATATGTCGGTATGGCCTTCCAAGCGGGATAGTAACCGACAACGCCAAAAATCTCAAGAACAAAGACATGTCCAAAATGTGCAACGATTTTCAGATCACTCATCACAACTCGGTCATTTACAGACCAAAGATGAATGGAGCAGTTGAAGCCGCTAATAAAAACATCAAGAAGATCATCGAGAAAATGGCTGTTACTTACAAGGATTGGCATGAGATGTTAGCCTTCGCTCTACACGCTTATCGAACGTCAATCCGAACCTCGACTGGGGCAACGCCTTATTCACTGATCCACGGAATGGAAGCGGTCTTGCCCGTTGAGGTTGAGATTCCCTCCCTCCAAATCTTAAAAGAAGTTGAATTGGATGAGGTAGAATGGGTCCAAGCCCGATTCGATCAGTTGAACTTAATAGAGGAGAAACGACTTTTAACAATCTGTCATGGGCAAACTTATCAACGGAGAATAGCACGAGCTTATAACAAGAAGGTTCGACCTAGAGAGTTCTCACCGGGAGATCTTGTTCTGAAGAAGATCTTGCCAATACAGGAAGATGCGAGAGGGAAGTTTCGTCCAAATTACGAGGGGCCATTCGTCGTCCAAAAGGTACTGCCCGGAGGAGCGCTGATTCTCACAGAGATGGACGGGGAAGTCTTTCCGCAGCCGATCAATGCTGACACCGTTAAAAATATTACGCCTGAAGTCATCCTTTGAAATGAAGAGAGGCCATCTTTCCACTACCTGAACAACTATCTACCCTTAGTTAACCCTTTTGAGCCATTACATTCATTTCTTAACCCAGGACCGGGGTAAGTCACCACAAAAAAATAAAAATAAAATAAAATAAAATAAAATAAATCATCAAAAGTCAAAACAAAGATACCAAAGTATACTCCTGGCCCGCATGAGAATAAACTGTGAACGGCTAAAAGTACAAAAAAATCAAAAAGTCAAAAATCTCGAATGTCTGATCAAAGCTCGACCCAAATCTCCAAGTTCGTCTGACAATGGGAGGAGACATAGATCATATTTTCGAAATAAAAATAGACAAACCCCATGTCCAATCTACCCATCAATAAATCCAGACTCAGCCTTTCTTACATCCTTTCACAACCCTAGCCTAAGCCTACGTTTCGTCCTATTTAAAGTCCTTTCAGATCAAGGAATGGCTCAAGGTAACTCGATCACGGTGGGAGCATGTCATGAAAAACATCCTCAGGGTATAGTTGATTTTGCTACTTAATTCAGATTTCAAGCTACCAAAGTCGTTGGAAGACCCGAGAGGAGAGACCAGATCGAATATTCGAAAAAAAAGAGCGACTCAAAGTGTAGAGTCATTAATCTCGAAGCTCAGCTTGAGTCACCGCACCATGAAAATCGTCGGAGGAACTCGAGAGGGGAGTCCAGATTTGTTACTCAAGAAAGAGCGCCACTAGAAGAGTAGAGTGTTCGACCTCGTAGCTCAACTTGAGTCACCAAGCCACAAGGGGCACAGAGAAATCAATGACATATTCAAAGTGAAAATCTATAAAGTAAGCATATACTGAAAGGGTATGGTGAAAACCCGTCAGGGCACTATGAGTAAAAAAATCAGTCTATGGCAAGATCAAAACCACCGGCACGATGAAAATCCAAAAAGGGCGTCGATGCGAAAAAATGTGGAAATCGGGTCTGGTGAAATCCGTAACTGGCGCCAGGGGCAAAAATGAAAAAAAAATAAATAAAAGAAAACAAAAAAAATCAACAAAAAAAAATAAAAAATAAAAAAAATATAAGAAAAAAATAAAAAAACTCCTGGCCCGCAAGAGTATAAACTGTGAACTGCAAAAATCTCAAAGTCCTCAATTTTCCAACAGATGCAACTAAGATAACTCAGTCAAAATTCTCAATCTCGGGGATAACTCTAAAGAGGTTAAGGATTAGCTGACACTTGTATCCTCAACATTTGGCAAAGGAACCATGATCGTTAACTTTAAGAGTTTTCAAACACAGTCTGTCACAGATTATTCGACAAAGGCAATCTTTTAAAACCTAAAAAAATAAAAAATAAATAAAAAATAAAAAATAAAAAATAAAAAAAAATGAACAAAAAAAATGCATCATCAAAATTACTATTTTTGGCCTATGACGAAGAATCTTGGACTTTTCTTAAAATCAAGAGTTTTCGAAGGCAGTAGATATATCTGGGGCCACTATGTAAAAAAGCCTATTTCATTCATTTCAAACAGTGTTACATCATTCTCATTAAAAGCAGGGTACAAGAAGGAATACCGGGCAAAGAGTCACTCAAGCATTTCCCTGGAAAGTGTAGTAGGCATTAAGTCATCCTTTAAGGCTTCGATCTGAGCAGCTTGATCAACGATGATTCTCTCCATATCCGAGGCATGACAACATACCAAATACTCAAATATCATACCATCATGCAAGTCTCTCTCAAGGACGATCACGCAACGTTAAGCTTTCTCAAGACGATCCTGTAACTTTCATGAAAAAGGAAGATGGAAGTTCGAAGTTCGGAATAAACAAAGAAAAAAAAATCTCAAAATTGCATTGTATGGTTTAAAACGTCAATCATTTTTCAAAACTCATCAAAAATCAATCCAAGATTTCAAACGAGCTCCGTGCCACGAAGTCAAGGGTTTCAACAAGGTTAACCCTGTCATACCCTGTGCTTGGGTAGCCATATTCTACAAAAAAAAAAAAAATCTTCAATCAATCCGATGTTTTTAATCATCATGCAATAAATTATTTCGGATTCGTGCAAATAAAGGGTCTAATTTATTCTTTGCAGTTCTTTGCAAGCAACTCCTGCAAAGAGGGGCAGCTCTAGACACCCCAATTTGCACGAACCCGTTAAGAAGATCCAAATTTTCTCGAATTGATTCCGATATAGAACTCAAGATTTTCGACGGACCCACATTGCTATTTTGCATCATTTTCATGCATACATGCATCATGTCATATAGTTTGCATACTCAACCTTGTCCCTAACCCACTCCAAATTCGTATTCATTCTCCATTGACCGATCTAACCAAATCTATGCCCAAAACAAAGTCCATATTTTAACCTAAATTCAAACCCATTCTCTAAGTCCTAAACCCAATGACCCAAATCCATTACCTAGCCAACCTAAGCCCAAAACCCAAGGCCATTCTAAACTCATAACCCAAGTCCATATCCTAACCCAAGCCCAACACCAAGCCCACTCCAAGTCCACTCTCTGACCCCTTCATAAGATGACACATGTTGATACCTCATAAGCCCCCAATACCCAATGCATCATCTAATTGGAGGGTCAACTTTTTCTTTGTGAAAATTCAAGAATACCCTTCTCAAAAAGTTTAGTCAAATCAAAAAGGTTATTTGGTCTTTGGTAATAATCAATAAAGGTGAGAGAACTTCCCATTATGCCCTCAAAAGGTGGGAATCTTCAAGTACATACATGGAGTTCTCCCATTGGTCCATTTCAAAATTATACTTCCACCATTACTTTATTTGTTATATACAAATGAACCAAAGTCTACTTTTCACCTACCACTTCACCTTTACACATGTCATCCTCCTATTCACCCTCCCAAATGTGCTTTTGTTTTCCCATTGGTCCATTTCAAAACTACACTTCTACCCTTGCTTTATGAGTTATTTACAAATAAATCAAGATCTACTTTTTACCTATCACTCCACCTTTACACATGTCACTCCCCCATTCATCCTCCCAAAAGTACTTTTGTTCTCTCACCTCTATTTACCAAAAAACCAAGGATCAAAGAATGTTTTTAGGGTTTCTTCACAAATGTCATCTTTACCCTCATACAAATGGAAAATCCAAAAAGAAACAACATAAATCTCATGTCCATTTTCCTTATTTTTAGGGTTGGACCACTTTATCCCCAAAAGTTCTCCAAAAACTCTATAAATACCCTCATTTTCTAAGAACAATTCATGCTCTCAAGCCCCCATCTCTCAACCCAAAACTCTACCCAAATTTCTACTCACTCAACCTTCAATCACCTCACTCAACTCTTAAGCTCACTTCTCAAGACCAAGTTCATTCAAAACCACCAAGGGATAAGGTAGGGTTTAACATGTAGTCTATCTATTTCAAAGCTTGCATCTTCTTTTTCTAACCCTCCACTTTATTTTTTATAGAAAGCCTTAGGATGTAATGCATACCCTCTCCCGTCCCCGGTAGATTGGACTAAGGTTCGATCGAAAGGATGGGGGTTGAAGTCCTTTTCACCTCAATCTCATGCATCATATTGTACACAATGCACACACCCACCTATGCATGGCAATGATGAAGAAATGTGTCACCCTCTTGATGGGGTGAAACACTAAGTTTCTAGCCATGCATACATGCATCAAGGTTGTGGCCTCAAGGGAACTCCATCATGGAGTCGCTCTAAAAGCTCAAACCTACATTCATATTCATAAATGCAATGTGACTACATAAGTCATTCTCTTCTATAGAATGCCCTTAATGTCACTTTGAAATCAAGACCCTTTTAAAAAGGGGACATTTCACTCCAATGCACACACCACCCTTATCATGCATTCTCATGCATTTAGTATTTATTTTCTTGAGTTTTTACAAAATAAAATGGCTAAGCAAGGTAACCACCTTTGGTGGAGAGGATGGGGTGCCTAACACCTTCCCCATCCTCTAACCAGGCCTCCTTACCTAGATCTTAGGTAGACCTTGCCCTTTCCAACAAATGAGAGTCACTACAATGCCATGGAAAACAATAGTTTTCAAAAATCGATTCGGGTGTCCATTCACACCCATTTCTAAAAAAGAATGGTGGCGACTCCAAACAAAGTAGTATTGAGGTTCATTGTGAACATTTCATGTCTACAACTTGGCGACTCCACTGGGGAGCTAGTGGGTCCAAACCGATTTGACTTGGCCATTTTCTTTTCTTTTCTTTTATTTTTCTTTCAAAAAAAAAATATTCAATTTTATTTCTTAGTTTATTTTTGTTACTAACATATGTGTTGGTTGATTCACTTTGTTGTGTTTATGATTTTCTCTTCTTTGTGGGAATGCATGTAATATTTGTTTTCTTATTTTGTTGTGATTCAAAGTTGTAAGGGTTGATACATACTTGTAATGCACTTGTGCACATTCGATTCATATCTCATTGCACAAACCACCTTCTCCTATTTTAAAATCTAACCCCGGATGCCGGTACTCTCAAGCCCCCTAGATCGTTCATTTGGGGAGGCGGGGAGGAGAACATCCACCTCAATCACCAACCTAAGAAGTGTACATTCCATTGTGCATGGAGGTTTGAAGATTGGGTAACCTCAAACCACCTATAGCCGCATGCATCAAAATACGATTAGAGGCATAGGACACAAATGTCAAGATGTATCAACCCTTGGGTATCATGTAATATTCTTTTATTTTAGCTCTTGAAGGCAAAGTTGTATAAATTTTAGGCTTTTTTTTTTTTCTTTGTTTCCTCACATGTCCCCCTAGGAAATCTTTTTTTATTTTATGCTTTGCATCATAATAAAAAAAAAAAATTTTGTACCCCAAACCAAAAAACAGAGGCTATGTGCCTCAAAATCTCAAAAAAAAAAAAAAAAAAAAAATTTTGCTAAAATTAAGGTTCTGGTCCGTTTTTAAAGAGCGTACCAGTACAAAATCTCTTCGGTCCGTTCATTAAAAACAGACCCTAAAATAATAAAAAATAAATGTTTTTTTTTTTTTTGCTCATTTGGTCCCTTACATCAGTCCTGACAACTTTTCTCTTGAACTTTATTTTTCTTTTAAGTTTTAAGGCTTGAAAATGACTAAATGAACCATTTCTTCGTTAAACTTAGGGTCTACCCCTCGCCACTTTCTGTTTGACCCAAATGGAGCTCGCCTCCACTCTACCTATCAAAGTTGATCCGGACCCAATGTGACACACTATCAACCTTACCCATAACCACTCCGAATCGGGTCCGCGACCCTTATCCACACCAAAATGGGTCCACGACTAATATCCATTTCCAAATGGGACCATGACCCATACCCACTTCGAACCGGGTTTACGACCCATATCCACTTCTAGATGGGTCCACGACCCATACCATAACCAAATGGGTCCACAACCCATATCCACTTCCAATTGGGTCCACGACCTATATCCACTTCTGGATGGGTCCACGACCCATACCATATCCAAATAGGTCTATGACCCATATCCATTTCCAATTGGGTCCACGACCCATATCCACTTCCAATGGGTCCACGACCCGTATCCACTTCTAATTGGGTCCATGACCCATATCCACTTCTAAATGGGTCCACGACCCACACGATATCCAAATGGGTCCACAACCCATATCCACTTCTAATTGGGTCCACGACCCATATCCACTTCTAGATGGGTCCACGACCCATACCATATCCAAATGGGTCCATGACCCATATCCACTTCCAATTGGGTCAACGACCCATATCCATATCTAATTGGGTCCACGACCCATATCCATATCCAATTGGGTCCACGACCCACATCCATATCAAATTGGGTCCACAACCCATATCCATATCCAATTGGGTCCACGACCCACATCCATATCCAACTGGGTCCACGACCCATATCCTTCTAATTGGGTCCACGACCCATGTCCATATCCAAATGAGGCAACGACTCATATCCATATCCAATCGGGTCCATGACCCATACCCACCTCAAAATGGGTCCACAACCCTTATCTACTTCTAACTGGGTCTATGACCCATACCCACTTTTAGATGGGTCCATGGCCCACGTATATTTCGAAGTAGGACTACAACTCATACCCAACCCAAATCAGAGCTATCAGTTAATCTACCTTTTACAAAATGCATTTTTAGCTCCGTGCTGACAAACCTCCGGCTCCGTGCTGATGAACCCTCGGCTCCGTGCCGATAAACTCCCGGCTCCGTGTTGATGAACCCTCGGCTCCGTGCCGATAAACCCCCAGCTCCGTGCTGACAACCGTCGGTTCCGTGCCGATAAACTCTCGGCTCCGTGCTGATGAACCCTCGGCTCCGTGCCGATAAACCCCCAGCTCCGTGCTGATCAAATGTTCAATCCCAATCAGGGGTAGACCCGCGTCTAACCTTTCTCACTTTCTTGGTCACTATAGACTTATAGTGCATTTGGATTCAATATTTTCCACCGGACTTGGGCTAATTTATATCAAAATTTTAATCATATGGTTAAGAGTCAAACCTTCAGAATCGATGGTTAATCTTAGGTACTCCTAAACGTTCTAAACCCTCATCTGTGTCATTTTGGGTCCGTCAAAAAAGTCATCTAGTCAAAGTACCAATGTCAAGTCCAAGTAGTCCATCCACCCAGAAGGACCTTCTCGCTTTGTACATAATTGTCCCTGATTTTTCTTTGTGTTTCAATCCAGTTTTTCGCCAGTCTTTAAATCCAGTTAGTTGTTTCAGTTACGTCAGTGTTTCTTCAACTTTCAAATTTTAGTCTATCTATGTTTTTCAATTCCAATAAAATATAGAAACTTCTGATTATCATATGTATAATAATGATTTTAGCATAATATCTAATATGAGGATTGACTTAGAGCTCACTAATCAAACTTAATAAATATTGGAATTAAAGAGTACACTCAAAAAGTGCAAATTGGTGATACATTATCCTCAGGGGAATATGAGAGAATAATAAATTTACTTGAGAAGC
This sequence comes from Akebia trifoliata, assembly GCF_017979445.1. Taxonomy (NCBI): domain Eukaryota; kingdom Viridiplantae; phylum Streptophyta; class Magnoliopsida; order Ranunculales; family Lardizabalaceae; genus Akebia; species Akebia trifoliata. Next base: position 20,493,828 of record NC_141387.1, read on the forward strand.
TCAACAACGTTCCTACATAGTCTCATGAGCATATAAAGTCAATGATGATTTTCAAAAGTCAAAGTTCATCGATCAAGAATGATGCAGTTGAAACCACGAAAAAGGTACTAAGACCCATAAGAAAAGATCCATCAGGTTTTTCACTTGAGAGATGAGAGTTCTCATTCACAAAAGAATAAAAGATTTTCTAGAAGTTTTAGAAAAGTTGAACAGTTAAATATAAATAACTCAATCACACTCAATTTCGTAGAAGAAGACTGAAGATTATTCTTTCTAAGAAGAAGACTAAAGATTACTCTTTCTCAAAAGAAGACTGAAGATTACTCTTTCTCAAAAGAAGATTGAAGATTACTTTTTTTCAAAAGAAGACCTTTCTCGATAGAGCAATTAAGAAATCAAGTTCTTAGAACTTTAACCAAATCAATTATCACTTCACCAAAGGAGGCCTTCTTTGGTCGAACAATTATCTTATCTTATCAAAAAAGAAAAAAATAACCTTCTTTAGCCCCTCGCAGCTTTAAAAATAAAAAATAAAAATAATAGCCTCTTCTTTTTAAACCATATCGACCAACCTTGGGAGGGAATCTTAGTATGAACTACGTTTTGACCTGATTCCAAAAGAAAAAAAAATAATAGTTGGGGTACGTAGGCAACTTGAGAAATTACTTCAGGCCCGGTCATGCAAAAAAAATGTATTCTTTTCAAACAAAAAAAAGTGTCATCTAAAAGAAAGATCCCCTATTGAAAGGTTCAGAAGAAAAGAATGCCAAATTAGGGGCATTAGAAAAAAAATCAAAAGAATTGATAAAAGAAAAGAATGTCAAACTAGGGGCATTTAGAAAAAATCAAAATAATTGACAGAAAAAAGAAAATATCAAACTAGGGGCATTTTGGGAAGTTGAGCCTTATATCTTTTTTTTCTAAACCATATCCTAAGCCTACCTATTAAGTCCTCCTGAATGCTAATTGACTCGGTTAAGGTGCAGGAAACTAAGAAGTTGTCGAGTTGGTTATTCAAGATCATCAAGAAAAAAAGAGAAACCCGTTAATGCGAAAACCCAAAAGGGCGACTTAGGCAAAATTTAGGGCATAGCCATAAAAAAGAAAGCCTGCTAGGTTAAAAACCTAAAAATACGACCTAGGCAAAAATCAAGGCATCATCAGAAAAAGAAAAACAAAGCCCGCTAGATTGAAAATCTAAAGAGGCAATTTAGGCAAAAATTAGGGCATCATCAAATGGGAGGAAAGGTTCCATCAAGAAGAAAAATTCAGAAGGAAACTTGTGTAGAAACTAGAAAATGCAGAACCATTCAAGTCACAATATTCATTTTTCAGCTAAGAGCTCACATCCGACGAAGACAATGTTGAAGTAAAAAAAAATCAGAAGTCATCTTGAACATTGTAGGATCTTTAAAAGTATGTTTACTTGTTCAAGTGTTCGCTAATGGAAGATGTAGAATCATCAACCACTTTGAAAAGTAAGATCTTCTATTATAATATTTATCAATATTTTTTAAGTCCAGCTCAAGCATTCCTCAAAAATAATGATCAATTCTTTATTGCACATATGATAATCTTAAGAGTCTTAAATTTAAGAGAATGTCAGTTCTTCTATCTGTCATACATCAGAGTCCATATTTTTCAAGCGTAATCCATTCCATCAGTCTCGTAGTCAAGTTCTAGTTAAAGCCAACCTTGAAATTAGGGGTATTTTTGAAAGTCATTTAATTCCAAAGTTCTGTTCTTAATCACATGATGAAAAGGAAAATCTTATTTAAAAGTTCGATGAAGTCCAATGACAATTATAAATCCAGATGCATGATAAGCCAATAAAGGCCTGATCTCTCAAACTTTGAGCTCGATTTTGAATCATAGAATGAATTAATAGGATTGTTTAAGTTCCTATAAATCTAAGCCCGAGAAACATGGCTTAGTAAGTTCGAGTCCGAGAAACGAGACTCCAACTTTTTGAATCATAGAATGAATAGGCTTTTTGAAGTGCCTACAAACCTAAGTTTGAGTCCGAGAAACGAGACTCAAACGTTTTGAATCATAAATGAATAGGTTTTTTGAAGTGCCTACAAACCTAAGTTCGAGTCCAAGAAATGAGACTCCAATTTTTTGAATCATAGAATGAATAGACTTTTTGAAGTACCTGCAAACCTAAGTTCGAGTCTGAGAAACGAGACTCCAACTTTTTGAATCATAGAATGAATAGGCTTTTTGAAGTGCCTACAAACCTAAGTTTGAGTCCGAGAAACGAGACTCCAACTTGTTGAATCATAGAATGAATAGGCTTTTTGAAGTGCCTACAAATCTAAGTTCGAGTCCGAGAAACGAGACTCCAACTTTTTGAATCATAGAATGAATAGGCTTTTTGAAGTGCCTACAAACCCAGGTTCGAGTCCGAGAAGCGAGACTCCAACTTTTTGAATCAAGAATGAATAGGCTTTTGAAGTGCCTACAAACCTAAGTTTGAGTCTGAGAAACGAGACTCCAACTTTTTGAATCATAGAATGAGTAGGTTTTTTAAAGTGCCTACAAACCTAGGTTCGAGTCCGAGAAACGAGACTCAAACGTTTTGAATCATAAATGAATAGGTTTTTTGAAGTGCCTATAAATCTTAGTTCGAGTTCGTGAAATGAGACTCCAATTTTAACAGGATTGTTTAAGTTCCTGTAAACATTAGCCAGAGTTTGAGAAACGAGACTCCAGCTTTGTTTGAATTAATAGGATTGTTTAAGTTCTTTAGCCCGAGAAGCGTGGCTACAATAGGTTTGAGTATGATAAACGAGACTCAAGCTTTTTCGAATTCTAAAAAAGAATTTCAAATAGGATTTAACGAAGTTCCTACATTGTTATGACTCCAATTACCTCATTGTTCAACCTTGCCATGATTGCTTTTGTTGCATAAGCACAGTTCAATTTTGAATCATTATTGTCAGTGAGAGAAGATCTCTAGGACCTGACACGTTTTTACATATACACCATTTCACACACGTGCACTTTTACTTTACTCAGGGAGAATTTTCTAAAATTCGAGGATCTGACATCGTCAATGAGAGTTCTTGCTCGATGACTTGACAACCTTTTAGTTCGGGGAGAGTTTTACGCACAAGGATCTGAACACCCTGACGAATTGCTAAATCAGGCTGCAAAATGAACTGTCACTAGCTTTGGCATTCGGATATCGCACTATCTACCAAAATAGATTTTGCTCTCTAGTTTGCTTCAACCCTCTGCCAAAGAGGGGCATCTGTAGACACCCCATTTTTGCACTCGCCTGATTAATCAACTCGTCAACCCGATCGTAATGGTTCCCAATGATGGATGTGTATTCCAATGCTTTATTTTGTTACCAGAAATGTTTCAGAAATCCGGATGAGGTATCTCGAACTGACAAAACTGTAGAAACCACGCTACACTAGGAAAATACGACTCTAGAAACATAGAAATCATCATCTTTTAGACAAAAAGAAGTTTTACGATAAAAATCACTAAAAAATTACTAAATTACTAAAATACCCCTAACCTTAAAACAGCCCTAGAGCCTACGTTACGATTAGGAAAACCTATTCAAACACATAAAATAATAAACGAAATAGAATAAATCATTTCGCCAATTTTCACAGAATTTGACAAAATTATGAAAATGCCCCTCATAAAGTTCATGACCATTTCACACAAAAAATTTCATAAACGACAAAAACTAATATTTCCATTGAATTCCTTACAAAAAATCAATTCTAAAACATCTTAGAACATTAAAAATCGACTTAAAACGTGAAAAGTCCTCTCCGGGGGTAAAATGGTAATTTAACAATTTTCATAATTAAAAATTTTGAAATTAATAAATAAAATATTAAATAATTAAAGTGAAACATTAATGAAATTAATTTAAAATTTTTAATTAAAAAAATCGATCAATCGGGCTTTCAAGTAAAATTGTTGAGGGTTCGTGAGATATTTCTTTAAGGACCCCTCCATTTGGGGGTCCAAAGAATTAAAGATATAATAGAGGAGGGTTCTCCAAAAATTTAAAGTCAATCAAGCAAGACTAAGGTCAAGGTATTAAAGTCAATCAAGTGAGACTAAAGTCAAAATTAAAGTCAATTAAGCAAGACTGAAGTCAAGATATTAAAAGTCAATCAATTAAGACTAAAGTCAAAACATTAAAAGTCAATCAAATAAGACCAAAAGTCATAATAGAGTTCTAATTAAATAATAACTCAATCTAATAGAGTTCTAACTTAAAAACAATTCTACCTAAAACAATTCTAATTAAAACACAATTCTACCTAAAACAAGTCTAATTAAAACACAACTCTAATTAAAAGAACTCTAATTAAATACTAACTCTATCCAAATCAACCCCTAAAAACATCTATAAATAGAGGTGCTCACACCCTGTTTTCGTATCAAATCATAAATCCTAAGAGAAGTAGGTCTAAAAGCCCCCCTAGCCTCCCATAAACCCTAGTTTTGGAGTCCCAACTCCTTACCTAACATCCCTCTTTCGATTTTAGCATAAGAAACGCCTAAAAGCCTTCCAAAAACATCCCAAAATCCATAACAAACTTGAAGAGTTCAGATCCAAAAATAAGGAGATACCTTGCCTCGAAGATCTAAAATCAAATCCAGAGACAGAACGAAGTAAGGAAGTACAGTACAAGGAGCTTTTTTTTGTCAGATCTGAGGGAACAAAATCCTTGCTATCGGAAAGGTATGAAAATTTTTTATTTTTATTTTTATCTAGGTTTTTAGCAATGTGATTTATTTGGGAAGTTAGTAGAGACCGGCTTTGACCGGGCGGGGTTGGTGCCTAACACCTTCCAACCCCGTAATGTGATCCCCGGACTATTTTTCTCTTTCGTAGATTAGTTTACCTTTTTAAAGTCAGTTTGGTTCCTAGACCTTAACAACTAGTTGGCGACTCCCAAACCTCAAGGGTCAAAAGTGGATCCGCGCACCAAAAAGTCTTAATTGATTGACAAAAGTGCATTACCAAGATGACCTAGTTTTTTTATTTAGTTGGATTTATTTTATTTATTTTTTCTATTTATTTATTTTTTTACCTTGATTGTAGATGATTTTGGGTATTGCATTTTTTTTTCCAATTAAGGATCACTTTTTGATGACCCCTAAATAATGAAAGATTCAAATTGACCTATGAAAATGATGGAATGATGAAGGTTGGATAGAAATATTAAAACGTTTTTAGAGAATATTTTAGTGAGAATTAAGTCTGAGAACCTATTAATAAAACATAGATCTCATCGAGTAGATTAATTTAGAATATGAGTTCACTCAATTTCATTATCGGAAGCCTTATATATCATCGATGCAAGTTCAATCTGTAAATCTGGAATATAATTTCTGAATGAAAGTTGGGACAACAACGTTAAAACGTTTTTACAGAATATTCTAGTGAGAATTAAGTCTGGGAGCCTTTAATTAAAAAATATAGATCTCATCGAGTAGATTAATTTAGAATCTGAGTTCACTCAATTTCATTATCGGAAGCCTTAGATATCATCGATGCAAGTTCAATCTGTAAATCTAGAATTATTTCTGAATGAAAGTTGGGACAGCAACGTTAAAACGTTTTTACAGAATATTCTAGTGAGAATTAAGTCTGAGAGCCTTTAATAAAATGTAGATCTCATCGAGTAGATTAATTTAGAATCTGAGTTTACTCAATTTCATTATTGGAAGCCTTAGATATCATCGATGCAAGTTCAATCTATAAATCTGGAATTATTTCTGAATGAAGGTTGGGACAGCAATATTAAAACGTTTTTACAGAATATTCTAGTAAGAATTAAGTCTGGGAACCTGTTAATAAAACGTAGATCTCATCGAGTAGATTAATTTAGAATCTGAGTTCACTCAATTTCAGTATCGGAAGCCTTAGATATCATCGATGCAAGTTCAATCTATAAATCTGAAATTGTTTCTGAATGAAGGTTGGGACAGCAATGTTAAAACGTTTTTACAGAACATTCTATTGAGAACTAAGTTTGAGCACCTATTAATAAAATGTATATCTCATCGAGTAGATTAATTTAGAACTTGAGTTCATTCGATTTCGTTATCGGGAGCCTTAGATATCATCGATGCAAGTTCGGATTGTATTTTCCTAATTCACAGAAAATCCGAATTTATCTAATGTTAGCTCAATTAATGTTCCTAAGAGTGAGCTCATCTCAACCATTGTCATTCTATCATCAATGTAACACCTATTGGAATCTCGATTTATTTGGATCACCCAAAAGTAACCCTTGATTGGACCATAGACAACAAATTTGTGGCCTTTTTAATGTTGGATAAGATTAATTATTATTTGTGTTATATGCCCATATAATGTGTCATGATCTCTACAGATATATTTGTGATGTGTTTGCTTTCATCTTAACTTATGTGATGGGTTTTGTATTATTTCTTGATCAATATTCATTTGATATCCATATGTGATGACATAATCTGGCCCATGGGCCCATGTGTTTGAAAAAGGCCCCGGGCACACCCCACCCTGTTTTGCACACACCACATGCACGTTTACTGTTTTGCACACTTACACGTCCTATATAGCCAACGTGGCACTAGTGCGTGGCCCGATCTCTTTGGAGATGCGACGTCATTCATGAAAACCACAACTCCAGTCACGTACCTTAAGGTATATCAAACTGGGGCATCAATACCGTCTGATCAGGTGATTCTGAGAGATATATTGATGCACCCAGGCTGGAACGACCTGAGCCTTTTACCTATTGTGAGCCACACAGTCACATGTCCTGATTGCCAACGTAGTACTAGTACGTGGTCGGTCCCCTCGTGGGATGCCAAACCATTTATGAAAGCTACAACTCTTGACTCGTACCCATAGGTATATAAAAGATAATCCAAGTATATCAATTGCACTTCTTGGTCAAAACCGGTGCCTAAGCAAGATCTTGCCCCGATGTACCCTACTGTACGAGGGGGATAGACTATGTCTATTCTAGACGAGAGGTATTTACGTAGGTCTTTGCTCAGCATCGTGCGCCACCTCTCAACTGGAGATCAAACTGGCTGTTTTTGACTTCAGAGAAGTGAGTTGAGGTTTTAGATTATCACCTATACGGTATATCAAACCAAGTCACCACGTATCGAGAGGTATATAGGTGTGCTGGGCAAGGGTGGCTAGATAAAAATGCATTGCACGTAGTAACCTAGAGTCTAGAAGCTTCCTATAGGTCACGACCCGAACTGACTATGGGTGTTCCCGGGTTGTTTTATTCAATCCAACCAACAGGTAAGTGGGCGGACCGATCCAAATCATTCAACACAAACCCACAATATCAGTCCGACCCAATCGGTGAAATGTATCGATTAATTTGAATCACTTAAACTAGTTGGCCCAATTGACAAATGGATCAAACTGATCAATACCAAATCAGTTGGATTAATTGGTTTCACTTTTAAAGATCCAGACCACTTTGTATAGAAAGATTCGATCTTAGGATCAAATTAATTTGTCTGATCAAAGGTTCAATCCAGATTAGGGGTAGACCCGTGTCTAACAGTTTCTCACTTTCTTGGTCACCATAGACTTATAGTGCATTTGAATTCGATATTTTCCACCGAATTTGGGCTATTCTATATTGAAACTTTAATCATGTGGTTAAGAGTCAGATCTTTAGAGTCAATGGTTAACCTTGGTTTACTTCCAATCAGGTGATAATTGGTCCTAAACGTTCTAAACCTCCATCTGTACCACTTTGGGTCCGTGAAAATAGTCGTCTTTCTAGAGGACCATTGCCAAGTAGTCAGTCTTTGCCACGAGAAGAAATGAGTACCATGGATGAAGCTGCACTCCGTCAGATTTTAGAATCTTTTCAAGCACAGATTATTGCTTCTGTCTAAACACAATTGAATCCCTGAAAATTGAAAAGGGAAAAGATAAAGCTATAGAGAACCTCAGGATGTGTTTGACCTCGTTGAAAACCAAGAAAATGATCAGTTACACGTCGACCCTGTCCTAGCTCATCGAATAACTCAGGTTGTTGAAACTGCTTTGAAGAATATCAAAGACCCTGACGATCTCGCCCTTGGATTAGGGGCAATGACATTATTTCCTACAGTCCGTCTGCCAGAAAGTTCACAATGCCAGATATGGATAAATTGATGGGACTGGATGCCCTAGGACTCACTTAAAAATATATGTCGGTATCATGCAATCTCAGGGTCTAAGTGAAGAACAGATGGCTCAACTTTTTCAAAGAACCCTTACAGGTCCTGCCCTACGCTGGTTAATATCATTGGACTCGTCTCGGGTAAGAACATGGCATGAATTGATGAAGGAGTTTATTAGTCGGTATTCATTCAACACGGATATTGAACTTACAAGAAGAGATCTAGAAACTACTAAACAGAAACCCGGGGAAACTTTCACTGAGTTCATTGCTCGATGGAGAGCTAAAGCCGCTCAATTGTGGGACCGACCTCAAGAGAAGGAACAAGTCAAGATTATCCTCAGGAATCTAACTCTAAATTATGCCAAGTACTTGATGCCTCAGTACCTTCCTACTTTTCAATCCCTCCTTGAGGTTGGAAATCAAGTTGAGGATGCCTATTCTTCGGGACTTTTTGGTAACTCGTTTGAGTCAAAATCCAAATATTTCAAACCTAATGTCAATTCCTTACAAGTGGCCAACACCTCCTTCGCACTATCTCCTCAAGCTACTCCGCCTTCACAAGGTAAGCCTAGGAGACAATTTGCCAATCTTGGAATGTCCCTTAGTTAGTATTGCTTATCAAAATTGATGAAAAAGGGATTGCTAACACCTTTACGACCTAAGCCTTTGCCTAATCCTCTTCCCCCAAATATGGATAATGGGCAATTCTGTGAATTCCATCAGATGCCTGGTCATGTTCTTGACAGATGTATTACTCTCCGACATGCTATACCTTATTGAGCAAGGAAAAGTCACCATACCCACTCCTGCTACTCCCAATGTGAAGACTAACCCTTTGCCTACCTTTCAAAATCAACCCCCTCCTACTCTGAACTTAATATCCATATCCAAACCCGAATAAGTTGACCCAGTTTCTTTTATTCACCCAATTGGTTTTAACAGTGCGTTCACTCCAGGCCAGAATGAGCTCAATTACCCTAAGGCAGTGGCAGAACTAAAGAACATAAAGATTATTGAAGCAACGTTGTCCAGCATATAACATACTTGTGTAGACACCCCATTTTTGCATCCGCCTGATTAATCAACTCATCAACCCGATCGCAAGGATTCCCAATGATGGATGTGTATTCCATTGCTTTACTTTGTTACCAGATTTGTTTCAGAAATCCGGATGAGGTATCTCGAACTGACAAAACATTAGAAACCACGCTACGTTAAGAAAATACGACCCCAGAAACATAGAAATCATCATCTTGTAGATCAAAAAGAAACTTCACGATAAAAATCACTAAAAATTGATCAAATTACTAAAATACCCCTAACATCAAAATAACCCTAGAGCCTACATTACGCTTAGGAAAACTTTCTCAAACACATAAAATAACAATCGGAACCAAATAAATAATTTCGCCAATTTTAACAGAATCTGACAAAATTACGAAAATGCCCCTCATAAAGTTCACAATCATTTCACATAAAATTTTTCATAAATGACACAAACCAACATTCTCATTGAATTCCTTATGAAAAACCGATTCTAAAACATCCTAGAACATTAAAAACCGACTTAAAACGTGAAAAGTCCTCTCCGGGGGTAAAACGGTAATTTCACAATTTTCATGATAAAAAATTCCGAAATTAATAAATAAAACATTAAATTATTAAATTTAAACATTAATGAAATTAATTTAAAATTTTGAACCTAAAAAATCGATCAATCGGACTTTCGGGTAAAATTGTTGAGGGTTCGTGGGATATTTCTTTAAGGACCCCTCCATTTTGGGGGTCTAAAGAATTAAAATATAATAGAGGGGCCTTCTCCAAAAATCAAAGTAAATCAAGCAAGACTAAGGTCAAGGTATTAAAGTCAATCAAGTGAGACTGAAGTCAAAATTAAAGTCAATTAAGCAAGACTGAAGTCAAAATATTAAAAGTCAATCAATTAAGAGTAAAGTCAAAACATTAAAAGTCAATCAAATAAGACCAAAAGTCATAATAGAATTCTAATTAAATAATAACTCTATCTAATAGAGTTCTAACTTAAAAACAATTCTACCTAAAACAATTTGAATTAAAACACAATTCTACCTAAAACAATTTTAATTAAAACACAATTCTACCTAAAACAAGTCAAACTAAAACACAACTCTAATTAAAAGATCTCTAATTAAACCCTAACTCTATCCAAATCAACCCCTAAAAACATTTATAAATAGAGGTGCTCACACCCTATTTTCGTATCAATTATAAACCCTAAGAGAAGTAGGTCTAGAAGCTCCCCTAGCCCCCCATAAACCCTAGTTTTGGAGCCCCAACTCCTTACCTAACATCCCCCCTTCAATTTTAGTCTAGAAAACACCCAAAGCCTTCCAAAAACACCTCCAACTCCGCAACGAATTGAAGAGTTCAGATTCAAAAAACAAGGAGATACCTTGCCTCGGAGATCCGAAGTCAAATCCGGAAGCAGAACGTAGCAAGGGAGCACGGTACAAGGAGCTTTTTTGTTAGATCTGAGGGAGTAAAGTCCTTGCATCGGAAAGGTATTTTTTTTTTATTTTATATTTTTATCTAGGTTTTAGCAATGTAATTTACTTGGGAATTTAGTAGAGACCGGCTTTGGCCGGGCGGGGTTGGTGCCTAACACCTTCCAACCCCGTAACTTGATCCCCGAATTCAGTTTTTTTTGGTTTTAGATTAGTTTTTATCCGTTTAGAGTCATTGATCGGTTCCTAGACCGTAATAACTAGGTGGCGACTCCCAAACCTCAAGGGTCAAAAGCGGATCCACGCACCCCGCGGATCGAGGGCGCTTTCAGTGGCGACTCCACTGGGGACTATTGAGGATCAAACTTGAAAAACCCCAAGTATGGGAACATTGCTAAAACGACCTGGACTGTTTTTTTATTTCTAGTTATTAGTGTGCCTGTTTATTTTGTTTTTTTTTTATCCTTCTTTTTTCATTCAATTATTTATTGTGTTTTTGGATTATGGATTCTACTTTTGCATATTATCATTTTTTTATGGTTCAATCGAAAGTCATTTAGAATGACCCTAAATAATGCGAGATTTCAAAGGAATAGTCTTATTGAGGATGGGATAATGGTTTTTGGACCATGATTTTTTTTACACATGTAAGTATATTTCGATTAAAAATTTAGGTGTGTGCTTGATTTGGTATTTGACCATTTTCCTTAAAAAAAAAAAAAAGGATATTGGTAGGTAGTGCAAGCAAATTTTTTTTTTTTAGTCTTTTAAATTTTATTTTATTTTATGTGTTAAATGGGTTGGTTAATTTAAAAAAAAAAAATGTATATATAGTTTTTCTATGCTGCCAATGGACAACAAGAATGAAAATTGAAAAAAAAATAACAAAAAAGAAATTTTTTAGGTTCGGTCAACAGCAACAAGGTGCTGGAATAGTTGGGGTGCCACGAGTAAAGAGTTTTTTTATATTTTTCACACCCCATTATCAGCAACGATGTGCTGGTGGGGGTGGTGTGTTACAAGCAAAATTAAACTTTTTCTATACCCACTTCATCTTCTTAAAACACTCACTTGTTTTTCATCGTTTTAACAGAGACCGATTCGGTCTCTCTGTTCAATCGGTTGAAGTTAGCTCAGATCGACTTAAAAGTTCACATAAGCCTCCGATTTCTCCTGACTTAGAGCGTAGAACCGTTATCCATTCTTGAAATCAATTCGAGTTGTAATGATTTGGCCAAGAGAATCGACTTTGTTTTCTGCTATCGAAGAGAGATTCAGAGATTCTTAATAAACTAGCATGATCTTGTTCGAAGAAGAGAGAAAGAGATCAGAGATCAGTGCAGCCTTTGTTGGTATCTGGTTTGTTCGTTCGAGTCATAGGACCGTCTGATCTGAAATCGGTAATGGGTGCGTCGATTTGAATTTTTTTCTCCTCGAATACTTCTTCCCCGATCTGAACTCATTGAGATTTTTTAATGAATATCGATGCTTTTTTTTTTTAGGATCTAGATCTCATCGATTGTGTGGTTTTAAAACTTCAAATACCATGGTAAAACCTGATCCGTCTAACAACGATGCAATTCCAAGCAACGAAATTGAAAATCTTGGAACACATCCGAGATTTCCAAAAGGAAAACCCCGAATGAATTTTTATTTCAAATTTTCAGAATTGTTTGAAAAGAATTGGCTCATTTTTAATCTTATCCGATTCCGAATTAAGCACTGTAATGGCAGCATAGGTTGGGTGTTAATCAATTGGATTTTTTATTTTCTTTATTCGATCTGATCACGAATGGACTGTGGTGAGGGCGGCACAATTTGTTTGGACTTTTAGAATATTCTTTCTTTGTTTAGCCCCGAGAGAAGGTTTGTTAATCACCTCCGAGATCAGCAATCTTTTTGCTAAAGAATAGAGATCACGGTTACTGGATTTTTGACTCCATTCTTACTAAAAAAAAAAATAATAATAAAATCCCAAAATTTAGACTAATATTCCATCTTTATTTTACTAATCAAGGAGATCTTTTGAGACTGTTTTCTGTAATACCAAAGCAATTAGTGCGTAAATGTAAATCACAAATTGATTACCTTGGGGAAAGCACGAAGAAAGGATTTGAATGTCCATCCAAGGGTGAAGGCTAGATGAGCTGTGAATTTATTTTTACTTATGAACACACCATTTTTTTTTTTTTTACTCATCAATTTATGAGTAAATAATATTTTTATTATTATTTTTTTAAAAATTTTGGTGTGCTGTAAGTAAATGATGGGTGAGCCAATAACAGATCTTAATTGTATCTCCGAATGTTGAGCCCTTTCTATGATTAGATAGAGAGTGATTTTGAATTCTTTGTGAGTTGTTATTGACACACCAATGGTTCTAATGTCACCTCAATTATAATGACTATTTAAGGATTTACATAGAAATTGGGGTGATACTAGTAAAAGATGGTATATTAATAACGATCCACTTGTCTGCTAAATTTTGGTTAGGTTTTTGTGTTATTTTTATTCTTTAAAAAAAAAAAAAAAGGATTTCTTTTGCTTTAAAATCAATTTATTTTTGCTTGGCAAAATAAAAATTAGTTTCCTTTTTAAAATAATTTTTAAAGAAAAAAAAGAGGGGTCATTTGATTTTAAAATTTTCCATCCTAACGACTATCCATTTATCCTCAATTTAATATGCTTTGAAATTCTGAATTATTTTGGGCCATCCAAAATAACCTTGATTGAAACACATAAAGAAATGTGACGGATGAAATGTTTGTTTCTAATACGGATATGTGCTTGGTATGTTTATTTTTTAATCACGTATTTAGAATGCTGCTGATCTTGATTAAATATCTATGTGATTAGAATGGTGTTGATTAAATATTCATGCGATTCACGTTGTAATAATTGATTTGATTGGACCCATGGGCCCACTTGTTTGAAAAGGCCCCTGGCACACCCCACCCTGCTTTGCACACAACCACATGCACGTTTACTGTTTTACTCACTTACACGTCCCATTTAGCCAACGTGGCACTAGTGCGTGGCCCGGTCTCTTCTGAGATGCGACGTCATTCATGAAACCCACAACTCTAGTCACGTACCTTAGGGTATATCAAACTGGGGGCATAATACCGTCTGATCAGGTGATTCTGAGAGATATATTGATGCACCCAGGCTGGAGCGACCTGAGCCTTTGTCCTATTGTGAGCCACACAGTCACATGTCCCGATTGCCAACGTAGTACTAGTACGTGGTCGGTCCCCTCGTGGGATGCCAAACCATTTATGAAAGCTACAACTCTTGACTCGTACCCGTAGGTATAAAAGGTAATCTAAGTATATCAATTGCACTTCTTGGTCAAAATCGGTGCCTAAGCAAGATCTTGCCCCGCTGTACCCTACTGTACGAGGGGGATAGACTACGTCTATTCTAGACGAGAGGTATTTAAGTGGGCCCTTGCTCAGCATTGTGCGCCACCTCTCAACTGGAGATCAAACTGGCTGTTTTTAGCTTCAGAGAAGTGAATTGAGGTTTTAGATTATCACCTATACGGTATATCAAACCAAGTCACCACGTATCGAAAGGTATATAGGTGTGCTTGGGCAAGGGTGGCCAGATAAAAAATGCATTGCATGTAGTAAGCTTAGAGTCTAGAAACCTTCCCAATAGGTCACGACTCGAACTTATTGTGGGTGTTCCCGGGTTGTTTATTGAATGGAGTCCGTTGATTGATGAATGTATGTAAGTGATGTGAATGATGAGATCCGAGTGCATAATTGATCTCAAGGATAAAAATGTTGCTTTTGAAAAGTAAAATGGGTGCACCGAACCAATAAAAAAATCCGTTCTTTTACAATAATGACCCAGTCCATCCCGATCCAACAATCATGACGGACCAGGCCATTTAAATCAAAATGGAAATTGAATTTTCAAAGAAGAAAAAGAAATTATTTTCTAGGAAAAAATGTTTTCCAAAAGAAGTGTTTTCCAGAAAAAGTGTTATTCTCTAGAAAAAATGTTTTCTAAAAAAAAGTATTTTCTAGAAAATGTTTTCCATAAGAACAAGATTTTCCAAGAGAAAATGTTTTCCAAATAAAAACTATTTTTCAGAGAAAAAATATTTTTCAGAAGAAAATATTTTCCAAAAGAAAAGAAAATGAAGGAAAAATGATTTACAAAAGATATATATTTGCATGAAAAATTATTGAAATATGTTTGAAGTTGTTATTCAATGAAAACATTATTTGTCAATATTTTTCAAGAGTGCAGTAAAATTATTTTTCTTCTGAATAATCATTAAATGGATGAACTTTTTAATGGATTGGTGCACAAAATTCAATAAAATCTCAGGGTTCATTTAAAATGTTATCAAGGGGGTGACACTGAAATTGGTTAAATTCATCTTCAAAGAGGTTTAAGGGTTATCATTGTATCTAAGCTCAATCGCCAATCGTCTAGGTAGGGTTGTAAATCCGATCAGTTAGAGTAAACGTCAATATCAAGTCAACAGTCAGAAATGACCTCAAAATTTCTCAACATCATCCAATTGTTCTTTGAAAATCATAGTGCTTCAATCCTACCGGTTGTAAGTAATGTCTCAGTTCTCATCAAGCCCGTTTTGGGTAGTCTTGAGTTTTCATGGGTCATTTGGGTTAGC
The DNA here is from genome assembly GCF_017979445.1 of Akebia trifoliata. Lineage (NCBI taxonomy): Eukaryota > Viridiplantae > Streptophyta > Magnoliopsida > Ranunculales > Lardizabalaceae > Akebia > Akebia trifoliata. Next base: position 20,509,139 of record NC_141387.1, read on the forward strand.
TCGAGTCCTTTTTTCTAGCAAGGTCATGTCTTCCTTATATTGAGCCTACTCTTTTTTATTGAGTCAAGTTAGTTCGTTGAGTTTATAGAGGTGTCTGTCGCCCCTTCTGAATTGATCGTACAAAAGAAATTTTTGAATATCTCGAGCGCATTAACGAATTAACTAATAATCTAGTTTCAAAGACAAGAAGATAAGAGTCGGGCTCAAGAAAGCAAAGGTTATTGACCTCGGAACAGAAATAAATTCCTAAAGAGATTCAAATAGAAACCATCTTATCTCCAGAAGAACACAAGGGGATAATGAATTTTCTTAGAAATTTCGAAGACTTGTTCACGTGGGCCTATGAGGATCTGTTAGGTGCAAGTTTGGGTGTTGTCTAACACGGATTATATATACTCGTCTATATCGATGGAATCAAAGAAGATGTTATAAAATATATCAGCACTATCCTTACTACATCTTGAGTTGCAAATCACATATTATCAATCGATATGGGGATACCTTTTGAACTGATCTCTGATAATGGGTCGTACTTCAAAGCTTAAATCATTACTCTGTGTTCAAAGTTGAAGATCCGGAATCACAAATCATCCTCCTACCGTCCTCAGATCAATGGAACGGTTGAAGCAGTTAGTAAGAGTATCAAGACTATCATCAGGAAAATGAGTCAATAACATCGAAAATGGTCAGAAAAATTATCATTCACGCTGTGGACATATCGAACTCTAATTCGATCCTCTATTGGAGCTATTCCCTACTTTCTAGTGTATGATATGGAAACAATCTTACCAGTTGAAATGTAAATTCCGTCTCTCAGGGTCTTGTTGGAAAATCATTTGTTAGAAACAGATTGGGTTCGTCAGCAGTATGAAGAATTAAACTTGATCGAAGAAAACGAGCCCTGTACCACGTGCAAGCTTATCTAAGAAGAGTCACCGTGCATTTGACAAAAAGGTCAAAGCTCATCATTTACAAGTCAAAGATTTAACTATCAGACTTCAAAGAAAATTGAACACTCCTCATCGACTATAGGAGAAAGTCTAAATTGGAGAAATTCATTCATTAAGGAAATACTGTCTGGAAAAGTCGTCAGACTTCAAGATCATGATGGAGGTGAACTACCAGAACCAACCAACCTTGACCAGATCAAGCGGTACTACATTTAAGGAGGCCATCTTTGGCCGAATCAATCCTCATATTACCCAGTTACCCTGTTCAACATATCCTTTCTCAACCCTTTGTAGCCTTTTCAAAAAAAAAAAAATGAATGATGCCTTTTTTCTTTCTCAGCCCGATCACCTAACCTAGGGGAGGGAAGATTCGAACTACGTTTTGGTCTGATCCCAAAATTCTGGGGTACGTAGGCAACCTGAGAAGTTACTTCAGGCCCGACCACATCAAATAAAAAAATGTATTTCCCACACAAAAAATCAAAAAATCAAAAAATCAAAAAAAAAAAAATTCAAAAGAAAAAGAAATTCAAAGTGGGAAAGAAAATTTAAAGAAAAAGAAATAATTTAAAATGAAATGCCACACAAGGGGCATTTGGGTTTTTGAGCCTCAAAATCCATTTCTTTTTTATACCCAGTCCTAAGCCTACCTATAAAAGTCCTCCTAAGTACCATGCAAAAAGTCAAGGAAGATATCAAAGCATGATCAGGCAGCAACTCCAGAAGTTCAGAGACAAAATAAAAAGATAAAAAATGATGAAGCCTGCTAAGTTGAAAACCCGAAAATGGCGACTTAGGCAAAAATTAAGGCAAGCTCGCAAGGTTGAAAATCTGAAAGGACAACTTTGGCAACAATCAGAGTCAAGAAGAAAAAAAAGCTCGCTAGATCGAAAACTTGAAAAGGCGATCTAGGCAAAAGCTAGAGCAAGCTCGCTAGATCGAAAACCTGAAAAGGCGATCTAGGCAAAAGCTAGAGCAAGCTCGCTAGATTGAAAACCTGAAAAGGCGATCTAGGCAAAAGTTAGAGCAACAAAGAAAAATAGGAAAAGATCCCAAGCTGAGAGTGGTCCGAGCTGAAACATTAGAAGTCCGAATAACCAAGTTCAATACTTAGCTTAAGCCAGGCATAGACTCAAAAGCCACAAGTATCTTGTCTATGATCGATCTGAAAATGTTTACTTCCTCAAGTGAACCAAGGGAGATAAAGGTGAATTCTATGATGAGTCTCGAAAGGAAATAATTTTGTACTCTTGAGCTTGACTCAAAACCTTTAATAAAATTAATCAAAATTAAAAAGTTGAGTCTTTATTGCGCTTGTGGTAATCAATTATTTCAAACCTTCATACAAGGGGCATTTTCTTTCTTTTTTTAATGTAACTTTTCCCCCTTATACTAGGGGCATTTTTTTATGATGTGTTCAATTATTTTCAAGGCCATGGTCATTGTCAAACTAGAGGCATATTGCTTTTGAGCAATGTTAATCCTAAAAAATAACGAGAACCCCAAATTTAAGGTAACCCTCTTGATAACAGTTTTTCAAAAAACTCTTGAGGTTCGAAAGAAATAAAAATTCAGGTTTTCAAACTTTTTGATAAATCCTTAAGGTTCAAACAAAAGCATTTCGGATCTCACATAGGAGATATAACATTCTTTCAGTCTCTAGATTCTTTTCCAGATTCAATCATTCTTGGAATCAATCATTTCTCTTCCAGATTCATTATCTTCCAGATTTATTCGTTCTCCGGTTCGTTCTAATCAGTTTTCTCCAAAATTTATTCATTCCTCTACCAGTTTTGCTCAGTTGCCACCAAGGGTTATCTTGGATTTTGCTCAGTTTCCGCCAAGGGTTATCTTGGATTTTGCTCAGTTGCCGCCAAGGGTTATCTTGGATTTTGCTCAGTCTCCGCCAAGGGTTATCTTGGATTTTGCTCAGTTGCCGCCAAGGGTTATCTTGGATTTTGCTCAGTTTCCGCCAAGGGTTATCTTGGATTTTACTCAGTCTCCGCCAAGGGTTATCTAGGATTTTGCTCAGTTGCCGCCAAGGGTTATCTTGGATTTTGCTCAGTTTCCGCCAAGGGTTATCTTGGATTTTGCTCAGTTGCCGCCAAGGGTTATCTTGGATTTTGCTCAGTCTCCGCCAAGGGTTATCTTGGCAACCTGAAAAGTTACTTCAGGTCCGGTCATACAAAAAAACTATTCTCTTAAGAAAAATGTTATCCAAAAGGAAAATCCCCTATTGAAAGGTTTAAAAGAAAAGAATGCCAAACTAGGGGCACTAGAAAAAAAATCAAAAGAATTGATAAAAAAAAAAGAATGCCAAACTAGGGGCATTAGAAAAAAAAGAGTCAAAAGAATTTACAGAAAATAATGACAAAAAAAAGAGAATATTAGACTAGGGGCATTTTGGGAAGTCGAGCCTTTTACCTTTTCTTTCTAAACCATGTCCTAAGCCCACCTATTAAGTCCTCCTGAATGCTTATTGACTCGGTTAAGGTGCAGGAAACCAAGAAGTGGTCGAGTTAGTTATTCAAGATCATCAAGAAAAAAAAGAAAAGCCTGCTAAGTCGAAAACCTGAAAAGGCGATTTAGGCAAAATTTAGGGCATAACTATAAAAAAGAAAGCCTGCTAGGTTGAAAACCTGAAAAGACAACCTAGACAAAAATCAAGGCATCATCAGAAAAAGAAAAACAAAGCACGCTAGATTGAAAACCTGAAGAGGCGATCTAGGCAAAAATTAGGGCATCATCAAATGAAAGGATAAATCTCATCAAGAAGAAAAATTCAGAAGGAAGCTTGTGCAGAAACTGCAGAACCATTCAAGCCACGATATTTGTCTTTCAGCCAAGAGCTCACATCCGACGAAGACAATATTGAAGTCAAAAAAAAATCATAAGTCATCTTGAACATTGTAGGATCTTTAAGAGTATGTTTACTTGTCCAAGTGTTCACTACTGGAAGATGTAGAATCATCAACCACTTTAAAGAAAAAGATCCTCTATTATAATATTTATCAAGATTTCTTAAGTCCAGCTCAAGCATTTCTCAAAAATAATGATCAATTCTTTATTGTACATATGATAATCTTAAGCGTCTTAAATTTAAGAGAATGTCAGTTCTTCTATCTGTCATACATCAGAGTCCATATTTTTCAAGCGTAATCCATTCCATCAGTCTCGTCAAGTCCTAGTTAAAGTCAACCTTGAAACTAGGGGCATTTTTGAAAGTCATTTAATTCCAAAATTTTGTTCTTAATCACATGACAAAAAGAAAATCTTACAAAAGCTTAAAAGTCCGACGAAGCCCAATGATAATTACGAATCCAGATGCATGATAAGCCAATCAAGACCTGATCTTTAAAACTTTGAGCTCAATTTTGAATCATAGAATGAATTAATAGGATTGTTTAAGTTCCTTTAAATCTAAGCCCGAGAAACGTGACTTAGTAAGTTCGAGTCCGAGAAACGAGACTCCAACTTTTTGAATCATAGAATGAATAGGTTTTTTGAAGTGCCTATAAACCTAAGTTCGAGTCCGAGAAATGAGACTCCAACTTTTTGAATCATAGAATGAGTAGGCTTTTTGAAGTGCCTACAAACCTAAGTGTGAGTCCGAGAAACGAGACTCCAACTTTTTGAATCATATAATGAATAGGCTTTTTGAAGTGCCTATAAACTTAAGTTCGAGTCTGAGAAACGAGACTCGAACCTTTTGAATCATAGAATGAATAGGCTTTTCGAAGTGCCTACAAACCTTATTTCGAGTCCGAGAAACGAGACTCCAACTTTTTGAATCATTGAATGAGTGGGCTTTTCGAAGTGCCTACAAATCTAAGTTCGAGTCCGAGAAACGAGATTCCAACTTTTTGAATCATAGAATGAGTGGGCTTTTTGAAGTGCCTACAAACCTAAGTTCGAGTCCACGAAATGAGACTCCAACTTTTTGAATCATAGAATGAATAGGTTTTTTGAAATGCCTATAAACGTAAGTTCGAGTCCGAGAAACGAGACTCCAAATTTTTGAATCATATAACGAATAGGCTTTTTGAAGTGCCCATAAACCTAAGTTCGAGTTCGAGAAACAAGACTCCAACTTCTTGAATCATAGAATGAATAGGCTTTTTGAAGTGCCTACAAACTTAAGTTCGAGTCCGAGAAACGAGACTCCAAATTTTTGAATCATAGAAGGAGTAGGTTTTTTGAAGTGCCTACAAACCTAGGTTCGAGTCCGAGAAGGTAGACTCCAACTTTTTGAATCATAGAATGAATAGGCTTTTTGAAGTGCCTACAAACCTTAGCTCGAGTCCGAGAAACGAGACTCCATGTTTAATAGGATTGTTTAAGTTCCTGTAAACCTTAGCCAAAGTCTGAGAAACGAGACTCCAGCTTTGTTTGAATCATATTGAATTAACAGGGTTGTTTAAGTTCTTTAGCCCGAGAAGCTTGGCTACAATAGGCTCAAGTCTGATAAACAGACTCATACTTTTTTCGAACTATAAAAAAGAATTTCAAATAGGATTTAACGAAGTTCCTACATTGTTATGACTCCAATTACTTTATTGTTCAACCTTGCCATGATTGCTTTCGTTGCATAAGCACATTTCAATTTTGAATCATTATTGTCAGTGAGAGATGATCTCTGGGACTTGACACATTTTTACTCAGTTTCACATAGTACACACACTCACACTTGCACTTTTTAGTCAAGGAGAATTCTTTAAAATTCAAGGATCTGACACTGTCAGTAAAAGCTCGCGCTTGAGGACCTGACAACATTTTTGTTCGGGGAGAGTTTTACGCTCAAGGATCCGAACACCTCGACGAATTGCTAAATCAGGCTGCAAAATGAACTGTCACTAGCTTTGGCATTCGGATATCGCACTATCTACAGAAATAGATTTGCTATCTAGTTTGCTTCAACCCTCTGCCAAAGAGAGGCATCTGTAGACACCCCATTTTTGTATCCGCCTGATTAATCAACTCGTCAACTCGATCGCAATGATTCCCAATGATGGATGTGTATTCCATTGTTTTATTTTGTTACCCGATGTTTCAGAAATCCGGATGACGTATCTCGAATTGACAAAACCTTAGAAACCACGCTACGTTAGGAAAATACGACCCCAGAAATATAGAAATCATCATCTTGCAGATCAAAAAGAAGTTTCACGATAAAAATTACTACAAATTGACCAAATTACCAAAATACCCCTAACCCCAAAACAATCCTAGAGCCTACGTTATGCTTAGGAAAACTCTCTCGAACACATAAAATAACAAATCCGAATCAAATAAATCATTTCGCCAATTTTAACAGAATTCGACAATTACAAAAATGCCCCTCATAAAGTTCATGACCATTTCACACAACAAATTTCATAAATGATACAAACTAATACTTCCATTGAATTCCTTACGAAAAATCGATTCTAAAACATCGTAGAACATTAAAAACCGACTTCAAACGTGAAAAGTCCTCTCCGGGGGCAAAACGGTAATTTCACAATTTTCATAATTAAAAAATTCGAAATTAATAAATAAAATATTAAATAATTAAAGTGAAACATTAATGAAATTAATTTAAAATTTTGAACCGAAGAAATCGATCAATCGGATTTTCAAGTAAAATTGTTGAGGGTTCGTGAGATATTTCTTTAAGGACTCCTCCATTTGGGGGTCCAAAGAATTAAAGATATTTTAGAGGGGGGTTCTCCCAAAATTAAAGTCAATCAAGCAAGACTAAGGTCAAGGTATTAAAGTCAATCAAGTGAGACTAAAGTCAAAATTAAAGTCAATTAAGCAAGACTGAAGTCAAGATATTAAAAGTCAATCAATTAAGACTAAAGTCAAAACATTAAAAGTCAATCAAATAAGACCAAAAGTCATAATAGAGTTCTAATTAAATAATAACTCAATCTAATAGAGTTTTAACTTAAAAACAATTCTACCTAAAACAATTTTAATTAAAACACAATTCTACCTAAAATAAGTCTAATTAAAACACAACTCTAATTACAAGAACTCTAATTAAATACTAACTCTATCCAAATCAACCCCTAAAAACATCTATAAATAGAGGTGCTCACACCCTATTTTCGTATCAAATCATAAATCCTAAGAGAAGTAGGTCTAAAAGCCCCCCTAGCCTCCCATAAACCCTAGTTTTGGAGTCCCAACTCCTTACCTAACATCCCTCCTTCGATTTTAGCATAAGAAACGCCTAAAAGCCTTCCAAAAACATCCCAAAATCCACAACAAACTTGAAGAGTTCAGATCCAAAAATAAGAAGATACCTTGCCTCGGAGAGCCAAAATCAAATCCAGAGACAGAACGAAGCAAGGAAGTACAGTACAAGGAGCTTTTCTTTTGTCAGATCTGAGGGAACAAAATCCTTGCTATCGGAAAGGTATGAAATTTTTTTATTTTTATTTTTATCTAGGTTTTTAGCAATGTGATTTATTTGGGAAGTTAGTAGAGACCGGCTTTGGCCGGGCGGGGTTGGTGCCTAACACCTTCCAATCCCGTAATGTGATCCCCGGACTCTTTTTCTCTTTCGTAGATTAGTTTACCTTTTTTAGAGTCAGTTTGGTTCCTAGACCTTAACAACTAGGTGGCGACTCCCAAACCTCAAGGGTCAAAAGTGGATCCGCGCACCCCGCTGATCGAGGACGCTTTTAGTTACGTGGTTTCTACAGTTTTGTCAGTTCGAGATACCTCATCCAGATTTCTGAAATATATCTGGTAACAAAATAAAGCGTTGGAATAATCATCCATCATTGGGAACCGTTACGATCGGGTTGACGAGTTGATTAATCAGGCGAGTGCCAAAATGGGGTGTCAACATGTGCACATAAGATTTTTGAGCTTGACGGAGATGAAGAACAGTTCGATGAAAATCCGGTGTTAGCTAACAGAATGTCTCAATTAGAGTCAGCTATGAAAAGTATAAAGGGTATCGATGAAATTGCAGGAGGCATTGAAGCTCTAAACCGCATCCCTAGAATTATTTGCTAGAGAAGTTTGTGATGCTTGAAATGGACAAGTCCAGTAGGACAGGGTGTGCAAAAACACATCTTAAAGTATATGTTACTAACATGCGCACCATGGGGCTCAACGATGAATAAATGACGTTATTGTTTCAAAGAGCTTTATCAAGATCAGCACTACGTTGGCTGATGTCTCAAGATCCAGTTACTATGGGTACCTGGGAGAGTATGTCAAAGGCCTTCTAGCATCAGTATAAGTACAGTATCAAGATTGAGACTTCAAGAAGGGATTTGGAGTCAACTAAGCAGAAAAATGGGAAAACTTTTACTGATTTCATTAGTCGATGGAGGGCCAAGGTTGCCCAAATGTGGGATAGACCCTCGGAGAAGGAACAAGTAACGATTATCCTGAAAAACCTTACACAAGGATATGCTCAGCATTTGGTTGCTCAATATCTTCCTACTTTTGAATCCATATTATAAGCCGGAAGCCAACTCGAGGATGCGTTTGCCTCTAGGCTTCTTTCTAACCCCTCGGATAACATGTCTAAGAAATCCTATGTTCCCAAACCTAGTACCAACCATGTTTACATAGCCAACACGTTAGCTACCCCAGCTCAACCCCCAACTCGGACTAATAACCAGGTTCACCCAAGTCAACCTCGAACTCCGCCTCAGTTTACCAATCTAGGGATGAGTCTCACGGTAGCTCTTCACAAATTGATGAAAAAAGGACTTCTTACCCCTATCCAACCCTGACCATTACCAAATCCCCTGCCAGTTGGACACAACTCTAACTTGTTCTGTGAGTTCCATCAAAACTCTGGCCATCACACTGATCGATGTATCACCTTGCGCCATGCCATTCAAACCTTATTGACAACAAAAAGGTCACAATCCCTAGTCCAACATCACCAAATGTCACCACTAATCCACTATCCACCTATCAACCTCCACCAATCCTGAATATAATTTCCCACACCCCATTACTATTTGATCCCGTGTCTCTCATCTATCCAATCTGAGTCAAACCGCCTAGTTATCCCCTTGCCGGGATAGCTTTCACTGATGAGGTTTTCACCACAAACTATGAACCATTTGATCTAACCTCGGATGATAAGTATTGTCTATCCCCACCTCATTACAGTAGTCCCACATTCACTAGCTACCTTTTAGCTCAAATGAACCCAGAGAGTCTTGTTTCCCTGACAGATGAAGATCCATACTTATTGACTGAAGAAGATGAGCTTTTCTCCCTCTCATGTGATGAAGTTAGACATATGAATCGAGGGGGTAGAGTTTTTAAGACACAAGAACTCTGTGTTGATAACCTTGCAGCCTTGACAAGAAAAGAAAGAGAAGATCCTATCAAAGAAAATATCGAAGAACATAGCTCCGTGATCAAGCAGTTGAAGAAATCAATAGCCAACATCTCAATTTGGGGTTTACTCATGGCTTCCACTGCTCATAGAGAAGTCTTTCTCAAAGCATTAAGTACAGTCCAAGTCTCCCTTGATAGTTCTCCAGATCAGCTGACCAATATACTAGGGGCAACTTACTTAGAAAATATCCTATTCTTCTCGGACTTGAATCTCTCAAAAGAAGGAGCAAGCCACACTAAGCATTTGCACATTACAGTCGATTGTAACGGATAAGGGTACCTTTAGTTTTGATTGATAATAAGAGTGTACTAAATGTTTGCCCTTTAAAGACTGTTACCTGCCTCAAATTTAAGGTTGAAGATCTCAAACCCACTAATCAAGGTGGTAGGGCCTATGATAACACGAAGAGGGATGTACTGGAAATTTTGCACCTTCGATTGTCCACAGGCATAGCTAAATTTCCTGTGGAATTTCAGGTTATTGATATTCAATCCTTTTTTAATTTACTGTTAGGGAGACCATGGTTACACTAGATCAAAGCCATACCTTCCATGCTACATCAGAAAGTTAAATTTATCAAAAATGGACTAGTAATTACCCTTCATGGAGATGTTGAGATTGTGGGGATTATAAATAGTACCGAAGTTAAGAATGAGCCACTGCTTGAGATTTAGCCAGAACAACAAGGGATAGAGCTTAGCGGGTTTGAATTTGAGAAGATCTACTCAGTTCAATGGGATCACTCGATGAAAGAATATTTCCCTATCGAGAATACATTTAACTGCTACATGGCCAATAAGTTAAAAAAATGAAAATTTTCCCTGGTATGGGCCTAGGTCGCAAGCAACAAGGTATTAAAGAGGCACCAGTGATTAAAAAATTCATCGACAACTAAGGAAGATTGGGTCCAATACTGGAAGACAAAACAGGACAAAGCAATTGCAAAAAGGCAAAGGTGCACCACGGATCTCATTAAAATAAAGCCCTATCGTAAGACCCTTAATGGTTATTTCGTGAAAGAATGAGAAGACTTCCGATATTGTGGGTTCCCAGAGCCATTCATTGATCACATCACAGGTACTCGTCTGCCGGGGTTTAAGATATTCTTTGGCATGGAATGGCCTGAAAAGAAAGCAAACACAGAAGCTGAAGAAAAGAAAGTTGAAGACTGTCAACTTAATCTGGACTTTCTCAATATTGATCAGTTGTTCATTGAAGATCACAGTGTCCTAGTGTTGTCAATTAAGAAGGGGATCCCAAATCCTTAGTCTGTAATCAAACCCGCTGTTGGGTGTCTCTCTAATTATAATGTAATGAGTCCTGTGCTACATGTCGAGACTGGTTTTGTCAGTCTTATTAGTCATGTTTAGTCCAACATGTCTGGAAAGTCTAGCATTTCAGTTGAGTCAGGTAATTTAGTTGTTTCTGCTGAGTCAGGTAAGTCTGTTATTTTTGCTGAGTCAAGTGAGTCTGTCAAGTCTGCAATGAGTCCTGTTACCCCATCTCTTTTTAATGAAATGAAAAAAAAATTTGATTACCCTGAGCGCAATAATAATTTAACAAATAATCTGGCTTTGGAGGGAGAGTCTTCTAACGAAGAACCTCCCCTTGAAATAATCAAATTACTTGAATACGAAAATGAACGTCGGGCTCAAGCTCTAATAGAGGAAGTAGAGGTTATTAACCTTGGAATAAAAGAAAGTCCTCAAGAGATTCGGATTGGGATCACCTTATCCCCTGATGAACGCAAGGGGATAGTAGACGTGCTCAGAAAGTTCGAAAACGTGTTCGCATGGTCTTATGAGGATATGCAAGAAGTAAGCATATATATTGTTCAATATTAGATTCCATTATATCCTGATGCTCAACCAATCAAACAGAAACTTCAACGTATGAAGCCGGAATGGACTCTAAGGATTAAATAAGAAGTTACAAAGCAGATTAACGGTGGATTTTTGGAAGTAGTAGAATACCCTAAGTGGATTGCTAATGTCGTCCTGGTACCTAAAAAGGATGGAAAAGTCAGAATGTGTGTGGATTTCAGAGACCTAAACAAAGCAAGTCCAAAAGAAAGTTTTCCTTTACCACACATAGATGTTCTAGTAGATAGTACGGTAGGGCACGCTTTGTTGTCCTTCATGGATGGTTTTTCAGGGTAGAATAAAATAAAAATGGATCCTCAGGATATGCAAAAAACGTCATTCATCACACGTGGGGAATCTTTTGCTACAAGGTCATGCCTTTTGGTTTGAAGAACGCTAAAGCCACCTATCAAAGAGCAGCTACAACTTTACTACATGACATAATACACAAGGAAGTCCAAGTCTATGTAGATGATATGATAGTCAAATATAAGGAACCACTGGGGCACGTTGCTGCACTAGAAAAGTTTCTCACAAGGATTCAAAAGTACCAACTCCGGCTCAACCCGCAGAAATGTATATTTGGAGTAACTTTTGGAAAATTGTTAGGATTTGTGGTCAGTCAAAGAGGGATCGAAGTGGACCCTGTGAAAATTAAAGCTATCTAAGAGATGCCACCGCCTGAGACTGAAAAACAGATCTAAGGTTTTTTGGGCAGAATCCAATATGTCAGTAGATTTATTGCTCAACTCACCAACGTCTGTGAACCTATTTTCAAGCTTCTCAAGAAGAATGAACCAATAGTTTGAAATGAGTAATATCAAAAGACTTTCAACCAAGTCAAGGAGTATCTCTTGAACCCGTCTATTTTGGTTCCACCTACACCGAGTGAACCACTTATTCTTTATCTGTCAGTCACAGAAGAAGCTATGGGATACATGCTTGCATAGTATGTAAAAGATACTCGCAAAGAAATAGTTATCTATTACATCAGCAAAAAGATGTTAGAATATGAACGAAAGTATTCAGTCCTAGAAAAAACTTGTTTGGCACTAGTATGGGCTACTCAGAGACTTCGACACTATATGCTATCTCATTCAGTTATCTTGTTATCTCGGATGGATCCTCTTAAATATCTCTTCGAGAAATCGGCACTGACAGGGAGAACTGTACGATGGTTGTTATTATAATCAGAATTTGACATCATGCATGTTACGCAGAACTCTATCAAAGGAAGAGTTGTGGCAGAATACTTAGCAGATCACCCGGTAGTAGAAGGAACACGGTCTGTTGATCAGTTCCCAGATGAGAATATCTTGCATGTTGAAGAAGAATCGCAAAATCAAACGTGGCAGCTATACTTTGATGGGGCTGCCAATCAGAATGGGTATGGAATAGGGGCAGTCTTGCTTTCTCCTGAACGATGCCATATTCCTATCGCCATTAAGTTAGCTTTCTCTAATGCCAATAATGCAGTAGAATATGAGGCATGCATCGTTGGACTCTAAGCTACTTTGAATTTTTGAAGTATTCGGGGATTCAGCCTTGGTTATATATCAGTCGTTGGAAGAATGAAAAACTAAGGATGAAAAGTTGAAGCCCTATCATGAGTATCTGTAAAACTTAGTGAGTAAGTTTAAGGCTATCTTATTCCAACACTTGTCAAGGGAAGATAATAGACTTACTGACTCTTTAACCACTCCCTCTTCAATTATCCATTTGCCCCCTAGCATGGAATTAAGACGGATCACCGTCGAAGTCAAAGACAAACCTGCATATTGAAATCAGATCAACATTGCTACTTGACTACCCGATGGGAAGCTATGGTACATAGATATAAAGAGAGTATTGGAAAGCAAGAATTCCCGAAAGAAAGCATCTAGGAGGGAATGACAAACCTTACTAAGATTAGCATCTCAATTCATCCTGTGCACAGGAAGTTTGTACAAAAGGTCTTATGATGGGATTCATTTGTCATGTGTTGATGAAGATCAAACTGAACAGATAATGGTTGAACTACATTCAGGAGAATATGGCCCCCACATGAGTGGGAAAATGTTAGCTAAGAAAATTATGAGACAAAGATACTACTAGCCCACGATGGAAACAAATTGTCATAACATGGTCAAGACTTGCGACAAATGCCAACTACATGCAAACCTCATACATGTGCCACCTTCTCAATTAATTGGTTTGACTTCACCGTGGCCGTTCTCAGTTTGGAGAATTGACATTATTGGTAAAATATCGCCTAAGACATCAAACGGGCATGAATACATTCTAGTTGCTATCGATTATTTTACTAAGTGGGTGAAACTGCCTCTTATGCTGTCCTTATTGCGTCTCGAGTTGCAAAGTTTATCCAAACAAACATCATCAGTCGATATGACGTACCTTCGGAATTGATTTCTGATAATGGATCGCACTTCAAAGCTGAAGTTATTACACTGTGTTCGAAGTTCAAAATCTCGCACTACAAATCATCTCCTTACCGTTCTCAAACTAATGGAGCAGTTGAAGCGACCAATAAGAATCTAAAGACAATCATCAGGAAAATGTGTCAATCACATCGAGATTGATCAGAAAAATTACCATTTGCACTATAGGCATATCGAACTTCAATTCGATCCTCTGCTGGAGCTACTCCCTACTCCCTAGTGTATGGCATGGAAACAGTCTTGCTAGTTCTAATGGAAATTTCGTCTCTCAGGGTCTTGTTGGAAAGTCAGTTGTCAGAAGCAGATTGGGTTCGTCAACGGTATGAAGAATTAAATTTGATCGAATAAAATTGACTAAGAGCTTTGTATCACGTACAAACTTATCAAAGAAGAGTTGTCCGTGCGTTTGACAAAAAGAACAAGGCCCGTCACTTACAAGTCAAAGATTTGATACTCAATGAAAATCGAGCACCTATCTTTGACCCTAGAAGGAAGGTCAAACCAAATTGGGGAGGTCCGTTCATTATCAAGGAAATATTACTAGGAAAAGCTGTCAGACTTTAAGATTATGATGGAATCGAATTACCAGAACCAACCAACCTTGACCAAATTAAACGGTACTACATTTAAGGAGGTTATTTTTGACCGAATCAATTATCCTATTACCCAGTTTAATATATCCTTTCTCAACCCCTTTGCAGCCTTTTCAAAAAAAAAAAAATTTATGCCTTTTTATTTCTCAGCCCGACCACTTAACCTAGGGGAGGGAAGAATCAGAACTACGTTTTGGTCTGATCCCAAAAATTTGGGGTACGTAGGCAACTTGAGAAGTTACTTTAGGCCCGACCACATCAAAAAATAAATATATATATTTCCCTATACAAAATAAAAATAAATATATAGGGAAGAAACTTAAAAGAAATTTTTTAAAAGAAATGCCACACAAGGGACATTTAGGTTTTTGAGCCTTAGAATTCCTTTTCTTTTTATACCCAGTCCTAAGCCTACTTGTAAAGTCCTCCTAAGTACCATGTGAAAAATTCAAGGGAGGTAGCAAAGCATGACCAGACAGTAACTCTGGAAGTTCAGAAGAATAATAAAAAGAAAAAAATAAAGCCTGCTAGGTTAAAAACTCGAAAAGGGTGACCTAGGCAAAAATTAAGGCAAGCTCGCAAGGTTGAAAATCCGAAAGGACGGTCTTGGCAACAATCAGAGCAAAAAGCTTGCTAGTTTGAAAACCTAAAAGGTCAATCTACGCAAAAGTTAGAGTAACAAAAAAAAAGTAAAAAAATCTCCGAGGAGTTAAAAAGTTAAGAGCGGTCCGAGCTGAAACATCAGAAGTCCGAATAATCAAGTTCAATACTTAGCTTAAACTAGGCACAAACTCAGAAGCCATAAGTATCTTGTCTTCGATCGATCTGAAAATTTTTACTTCCCCAAATGAACCAAAGGGGATAAGGTTGAATTCCAAGATGAGTCTCTAAAGGAAACATCTTGTTCTCTTGAGCCTAACTCAAAATCTTCAATATAAAATGTCGAAATTAAAAGTTGAATCTTTATTGCGCTTGTGGTAATCAAATATTTCAAACATTCTTACAAAGGACATTTTCTTTCTTCTTTGATATGTAGTTTCCCCTTATACTAGGGGCATTTTTTTGTTTTTTTTTTGCATGATGTGTTCAATTATCTCCAAGGCCATGTTTCCTGTCAAACTAGGGGCATTTTATTTTTAAGGTTGAGCAATGTTAATCCTAAAAGATAAAAGGAATCCCAAACTTAAGGTTACCCTCTTGATAATAATTTTTGAAAATTCTTGAGGTTCAAAATAAATAAAAACTTAGGTTTTAAATTCATAAAATTTTTGGATAAAACCTTGAGATTCAAACAAAACCATTTCGGATCTCACATTTGGTTGTGCCCAGAGATTAACTCATAACCCTTTCACCTAGAATAGGAGATAAGGCATTCATTCTTTCCCAGATCTATTCATTCCTAGATTCAATCACTCTTTTCCAGATTCATTTTCAATCATTCTTTTCTTCATTCTCAGTTTTACTCAGCCAGATACCGCCAAGGGTTTCTCGGAATTATGCTCAGTTACCACTGAGGGTTTTCTCGAAATTATGCTCAGATACCACCGAGGGTTTCTCGGAATTATGCTCAATTACCGCCAATGAATTTCTCAGAATTATGCTCAAATATCGCCGAGGATTTCTCGAAATTATGCTCAGTTACCACTGAGGGTTTTCTCAGAATTATGCTTAATTACTACCGAGTTTTCTCGGAATTATGCTCAGTTACTGCCGAGGGTTTTCTCGGAATTATGCTTAGTTTATGCTCAAATTATGCTCAGATTATGCTCAGTTTATGCTCAAATTATGCTTAGATTATGCTCAGTTTATGCCCAGTTTATGCTCAAATTAGGCTTAGTTTATGCTTAGTTTATACTCACTTTATGCTAAGATTCTACTCAATTTTGCACTTGCCTGATTAATCAACTCGTCAACCTGATCGCAATGGTTCCCAATGATGGATGTCTATTCCAATGCTTCGTTGTTACTAAATATGTTTCAGGAATTCAGATGAGGTATCTCAAACAAACAAAACTGTAGAAACCACGCTACACTAGGAAAATACAACTCTAAAAACATAGAAATCATCATTTTTCGGACAAAAAGAAACTATACAATAAAAATCACCAAATTATCAAAATAACCCTAACCTCAAAACATTCTTAGAGCCTACATTGTGCTTAGGAAAACCCCTTTCAAACACATAAAATAATAAATTGAAACCAAATAAACTATTTCACCAATTTTCACAAAATTTGACAAAATTATGAAAATGCCCCTCATAAAGTTCACCACCATTTCGCACAAAAAATTTCATAAATAACACAAATCAATAATTTCATCAAATTTCTTACAAAAAATCGATTCCAAAACATCCTGGAACATTAAAAAACGACTTAAAATACAAAAAGTCCTCTCCGAGGGTAAAACGATAATTTTACAATTTTAATGATTAAAAATTCTGAAATTAATAATTAAAACATTAATTAATCAAGTAAGACTAAAATCAAAATTAAAGTCAATCAAGTAAGACTAAAGTCAATCTTAAAGTCAATCAAGTAAGACTAAAGTCAAAATTAAAGTTAATCAAGTAAGACTAAATTCAATCTTATAGTCAATCAAGTAAGACTAAAGTCAAAAAATTAAAGTCAATCAAGTAAGACTAAAGTCAATCTTAAAGTCAACCAAGTAAGACTAAATTCAAAATTGAAGTCAATCAAGTAAGGCTCAAGTCAAAATTTTAAAGTCAATCAAGAGAGACTAAAAGTCAAAACCCTAATAGAATTCTAATTAAACATTAACTTTATTTAAAACAATTCTAATTAAAATATAACTCTATTTAAAATAATTCTAATTAAAATATAACTCTATCTAAAACCATTATAATTAAACACTAACTCTACCTAAAACAATTCTAATTAAACACTAATTCTATCAAAGCAAGCACTAAAACAAATCTATAAATAGGGGTCCCTACAACCTATTTTCGTAGCTAAAAAAAAAACCTAGAAAAAGTAGGTCAAAAAACTTTCCTAGCCTCCCATAAATCTTGATTTTGAAGTCCCAACTCCTTACCTAACATCCATACCCCAACTTTAGCTCAGAAAACACCTAGAAACCCTTTCAAAACATCCTAGAAATCTATATAAAAATTAGAAAAATTTCGAAAGGAGATACTTTATTTTAGAGATTCGAAACGAATCTTGTGACAGAACGAAGCGAGGAGTGCTGTACGAAGAACTATTCTACCAGATCTGAGAGAACAAGACCGTTGTTTTCGTAAAGGTAAAGATTTAATTTATTTTAATTGATTAGGTCTTTTTAGCAATGTAATTCTATTTGGAATTAGTAGAGATCGGAGTTTGCTGGGTGGGGTTGGTGCCTAACACCTTCCAACCCCGTAATGTGATCCCCTAACTCAGTTATTTTTTAAGTAAATTAGATGTTTTTATCCGTTTAGAGTCGATATTTTATTCTTAGACCACAATAACTAGGTGGCGACTCCCAAACCTCAAAGGTCAAAAGTGGTCCGCGCACCCCGTGGATCAATGGCGCTTTCAAGAAGACAGTGAGTTTTTATTGTGTGGGACGAACCAAAAAAGAAGAGTTGAGAGAGAGATGATATTACTGGGTTTGGAAAAGATGAAGATAAGAGAGGAGAGGTAGAGGGCGTTGCTGGATTGTGGGATGTTGGGAAGGAAGGGAAGAGCTGTGGCTGTTGGGGATGTCCAAGACATGGAGGAGAAGGGGCTGAGGGTCGTCTTCATCTTCTTATTGTTTCTTTCTTTATTCATTATTTTCCCCTCAAGGAAGAGAGACAAACTAGTTTTTTTTTCTTGTTGTCCCCTATTTTAGAACCTTTTTTTATTCCCCCTTTTGCTGTTTCAAGAAAAAGGGGGAATCAAAAAAGTCTTTTTGCTATGCCAAGAATGTCAGCCTTCTCATCCTTGTGAGAAGGGTCTTCCCTTATAAATATATTTTTTTCCCTTCCATTTTTCATCACTTTCCCTTTTCATTCATTTTTTTTTTCATGTTTCTTTCTTCGTCAAAATATAAAAGAGGAAACAAAGGATGTGTATAGGGAATGATCCCACGCTTTATGATCAATTCATTGATCGGTTTGATGGATAGGTGGGCGTAGGTTGATTAGTTAAAATGGGTTGATGATTTATGACTTTCAATTGATCGATTTGGATCAATTGTTAAACGTTTAGGATTGATTGGTTGGATTAATTTTTAATTTTTGATTTAAAATTATAATTTTATTGGTCGATTGTGTTTTAAATTGATTTGATTGGCTGATTAAATCTTAATTTCAATTTGCTTGGTCGGTTAAATTTTAATTTTCATTTAAGTGATTGATTAAAGTTTAATTTTAGATTTGATTGTATTGCTTGATTTAATTTTATTTTTAAAATTAATTTTTTATTTAATTTTGAATTTTAAGTTGATATTAAATTTTAAATTGTCGATTAAATTTTAATTTTAGTTTAACAGTCATTTTCAATTTGAATTTTTTATTTGATAGTGAATTTTAATTTGTTGTGTTAATTTTAAATTTTAATTTAATTTTGATTAGTCAAGGGTTTTTCCAACTTCTTTAATTCTTAAATTACATTTTCCTAAGCATCACGGTTTCTACGTAAAAGTCGAACATCGAGGGGTATTTCAGTCATTTTGTGATTTTTCGTGAATTTCTCCGTCTTCTTCGATTTGGGTCTCATTAGACTCAAAATCATATTCTGATTGCAATGGAGGTACTTTCGAGATTTTTCAGAGATCCAAAATTTATGAAGGGTATTTTCGTCATTTTGATGATTTTTACAGATTTTTACGAATTTTGGCATGAGGTTTCTTTCAGTCTCAAGGTTACATTTTTCTAATATCACGAGGTCTCTAGATTATCAAAATGTGTAGCGAACTTAAATCTACGTACTTGTTAAATTGAGTGTAAGGTGTAGCAATCGTAAGCATGCATAATTTTATGTCACGTGACATAAAAAAAAGTGGGTGGAATTAAAAGCAAGAGGGAATTGGAAGAAGGCCTCTTACAAGCTTTCGATTTCATAGCGCTCATCATTAGAAATCTACTGCAACTGGGTGTTGGGTTGCCAAGTCAGGCGGATACAAAAATGGGGTGTCAACATTAAGTTAAAACCAATTAAAGACTATGAATAGCTAATTAAAAATTAATTTAGGATTATTTAATTAAACTAATGAAATATAGAAACTATGAAAGAAAGGTTTAGTCAAATCCACCCTAACAAATATAATAAATTAAACAAGTCTAAATCATTTTTATCTCAATCTACTTAGACAAAGTTAATGTCTATAGAACGGAATGTAAATCTGGTTTAGCACATATAATAATTAAAAAATATGATTCCTTCTTTAAATAAATAAATATTACAATCAAAATCTAACTATCGGAACTAAGCATGATTTAACTTGACCTTATCTAAGATTAAATCATCAGAACTCTCTATAATTTAAAATAGATTTTTAATACTTATAAACAAAAAGTAAGTCACTAAGAACATTAAATAAGATAGATTCAAAACAAGTACATTTATTATACATTACTTTGGCTTCATTGACCTTTCTTACGGAGGTTTAGCCTAAAAAAATTGCAAGAAAAATAATAGCAAAATAAAATAAAAAGAAGATTGATGAAAAAAAGAAAGGTTATATTTTATTAATCTTGGAACTGAATATCATAGCATCTCCTTATAAAAATCAAAACTAAGAAACAAATAACAAAAGTATAAAAATCTTAATTCTGTAAACCTAATTTTGATTATCTAGATAAACATTTATAGATATCATTTAAATTCTAGTCTGGTCTCCTATTATAGAAATCAGATTAGGGTTTCTATAGTTCGAAAACCTTCTGTAAACAAAATAACTTCAATACAAAGTATTTGTATCCATCAATTTTCTATGCAAATCTCGACACATTCTCCACTGACACCACCTCGCCATCCAAGTTGACCAAAGCATCATAGTTCATGTCTAGATTTTGGCCTGTGATTTTTGTTCGGATATTGGATCATAATAGATGACGACTTTTCTTGTTACACGAAAATAACTGTAATTAGATCCAAAACACACCATTTATTTGAAATGAATAATAATTATGGCCTAACAATGAATTATATCTAATTAAGGGGTTTAATGAATAATTTACTTGTAAATTCTATTTAATTATGTCTCGGTGTAATATTTTGAGTTTTTGACTTATATCTCGAGAAAATCAAATAGTGAAATTTTTAGAAAATTCTAAATGAGAAACTTAGGGTAAAACATTCAAATTTTGTGATGTTCATGTTTAACGAAACCTATCTTCGCCATTAGATTCAAAATGATCGAAAAACATACTTTAACTTGTAAGCACGCTTAAATTCTAGTTTGGACGAGAAAATTATAAAATCCTCGAATTTTGTGTTAGATAGGACCTAAAAAGATGAATTTTTGTTAGAGTGAGAATCAGTAAAATTTGACTACATCATAGGTCTGCAATAAAAAATAAAATAGAGTATTCATTCTTTGATTTTTTAGTCCGGAAGTCAATATCGTCAACTATCGAAACGAATGGAAAATACTAATAATACCCTTCCAGCTTTTTATAAAAGAACAAACTTTTTTTTTCTATCTCTTTCTCTTCAACAACCCCAAACCCCAGTCATCTAAACCTTTAAGGGTTTTGACCCCTTCTCATCAAGAACCATCGTGATCGAGTCTGAGTTGATCGTCGACGAAAAAGAAAAAGTCGTCGGCATCAACAAGCTCTATAAACTCTCAACCTTCAATCTTCGTTTTTCTTTCTTTCTCTTCATATCTCATTAAAAAATAGTGAGTAGGTTTCGATATCACTCACTCAAAGTTTCATTGAGTTAGAAGAAGGATTATTTTTTATTATAGAAGAAGAAAAAATATCGTTACCGAGAGCTTCGCAAACCATCGTTAGTTGGCAACCAAACCCACTCAACCTCGAGTTCTATGTTTTGAATCTTTGACTTCCATGCTAGCTCATCATCTCCCACACCCACGATCTTTAGTAGGGGACTCTCAATTCCTATTGGTAATCGTAGATTGCGAAAATATGCATCTAGAACTTTTATCTAATATGTGTTTTGTTTATAAATAGTAAAAATTCTCTGTTGTTATTTTTAAATTCATGTTCGAACTTCTTATTTGATATGTTTTTATCGAAATTAAACAATTGAACTATGGGTGGGATAATGGATCGAAGTTGGGTCTAAGAAACCCGAAAATTTGCTTGAAAAGCTAAGTTTTTCATATAACCTGTGAATTGCTAACGGTGCTGCCGTCAAAACAAAAATGTTGGCCTAAATGAAATTTTGCTTTTTGTTTTACTTCCCTATTACCTATATATCTTTGTGCACCCTTTATTTCATTAAAAACATTTAAGTAAAAGGAAATTTTAACTTATATGTCTTTGTGCACCCTTTCCATCTACTTTAAGTTATATAATGAAATTAAGGTTTTACCTCTCGTTTTGGAATAATGGGAATGGTTTCAATATCAAAATCTCAAAGGATCAAAATTCAATTTTTGGTTTCAAAAAAAAAACTTAAATTTTGACGCATTTGGTAGATTTTCAAAATAAAATATCTTTTACGTTATTTTGAATTGAGCTATAAAAGTTATATGATGTCGAATCTTATGTTCAAGGATTTCATTTCCAAAAATCCATTTTGATTTAAATAAATTTGAAAAATCACATGTACACTAGATAGGCATAGACGAAGATGATTAGTCAGTGATCACTAACAATCTAGAGTAGTTAAACGTTCTGACACATCGAAAAGAGACTTATTGCTTACGATCATGTCAAACGGCCAGCTTGAGATGGATAAATGGTCAACCAAGTGTGGTACATTGCATTGACCGACCACAAAATTAAAAACTAAAAACCAGCAGAGTATTGTAACAACATATCTCGACTGAGAACAATCTAGTTATGAATCCCAACTCTCTAATTCCACTACACCACCATTGTGTATTATGTATATGTTGCTCTATTTTGAATTATAAACTGAAAAACATGGTTATTTTTTCAATGCTGTCACTTAGAGTTGTATAAAAATGAAAATGTATAGTGAGAACTAATGATTGATGTTATGTGAATCTTTAAATGTTTAGTTGCTCTTCATTGGCTATATGTACCAATTAATCGTAGTTTAATTTAAAAAAATTTGCATGTATTAAAATATTTCATTATGCTTACTCGTTCATGTTTAGGAGAGTTTATTAGTGGGAATTATTTGTGGACATATTGTGTAACTATTGTTACTCACCCCTTCCTTTTACTTTTTTAGCTTCAGAGCAGATAATTGGAGAGGTAGTCGTAGAACTGATGAGTAAGGATTATTTGATGGGTCAAACCGATGATCAGATTCCATTGCCCAGTGAGCACTAAGGCTATATCCTTTAGCATTATCAATTTCATCCAGGATTTATATAAATTTTAGGGTCAAGTATTAGGTTCATGTTAGAGTGAGGAAACTTTTTTGTAATTCACTCCTTGCATAAATCTGATCAAATTCTATATTATTCAAAATTTACCGTCTTTCGCGTCTTCTATATTTTTGGCACATATTTATATACAGGATTTATTGTATATTGGCTTATTAGGTTTTTGAATGCCTTGGAATGCTAACATAAATAGAGGAAATAATGTTAAAATTTTGAAGCGCCACCTAATACCTTGAGATTTGACATTAGGATTTGTATTAGTATTTTAGGGTTACTAAAGATGGTATTAGAGCTCGTTAGTAGTTTCGTATTGGGATTAAGAGCTCTTCCATGTGTAGAAGTCCGTAAAGCCTAGTAAACCTAAGATTGGAATCTAGGTTCGTTCTGTTAGCAATGAAAATTATATTCTTTAATAAATTATTAGTTAAAATAGTAATTGATCCTTTCATAAAAATGATTTTGGCCTGTAGACACCCCATTTTTGCACTAGCCTGATTAATCAACTCGTCAACCCGATTGCGATGATTCCCAATGATGGATGGTCATTTCAATGCTTTATTTGCTACTAGATATGTTTCAGAAATTCGGATGAGGTATCTCAAACTAACAAAACTATAGAAATCACGCTACGCTAGTAAAATATGACCCCAAAAACATAAAAATCATCATCTTGCAGACAAAAAAAAGCTTTACGATAAAAATCACTAAAAAATGACTAAATTATCAAAATAAATTTAACCTCAAAACATCCCTAGAGCCTACATTACGCTTAGAAAAATCCTTTCAAACAAATAAAATAACAAATCGAAATCAAATAAATCATTTCGTCAATTTTCACAAAATTCGACAAAATTACAAAAATGCCCCTCATAAAGTTCACGACTATTTCGCACAAAAAATTTCATAAATGATACAAACCAATATTCCCATTGAATTTCTTATGAAAAATTGATTTCAAAACATCCTAGAACATTGAAAAATAACTTCAAACACAAAATATCCTCTACGAGGGCAAAATGATAATTTTATAATTTTAATAATTAAAAATTCTAAACTTAATAATTAAAACATTAATTAATGTAAAGTGAAATCCTAATTAAAATTAATTTTTTTAAGTCAATTCAATCAAGTAAGACTTAAGTCAAATCCTAAAATCTAGTCAATTAAGTGGGACTTAAGTCAAAATCCTAAAATCTAGTCAATTAAATGAGACTTAAGTCAAAATCCTAAATTCAAGTCAATCAAGTAAGACTTAAGTCAAAATCCTAATGAATTTAATAAGACCAAAGTCAAAACCCTAATCAATCTAATAAGACCAAAGTTAAAACCGTAATAGAATTCTAATTAAACTCTAAAACAATCTAAAAGAAACATAATTAAATTCTAAAACCATCTAAAAGAATTCTAATTAAACTCTTAAACTATGTAAAAGAAACATAATTAAACTCTAAAACTATCTAAAAGAAACATAATCTAACTTTAACTCTATCTAAAAAGTTCTTAAAAAAATCTATAAATAGGGGTCTCTACAACCTATTTTCATATGAAAAAATAAACCTAGAAAAAGTAGGTCAAAATTTTTCTCTAGCCTTCCCCAAACCTTAATTTTAAAGCCCTAACTCCTTATCTAACACCCAAACCCTAACTTTTACTCAAAAAATATCAAAAAACCCTTCAAAAATACTTAGAAATCTATAAAAAAAATTAGGAAACACTTAGATCTAAGGAGAAGATACTTCATCTTGGAGATCCAAAGCGGATCCAGTAACGGAAACGAAGTAAGGAATCTCTCCGCCAGCTCTAAGGGAACTATCGTTGTGATCATCTAGGTATTTTTCATTCTTATTTTTTTTTATTATTTATTTAGGTCTTTAGTAATGTAGTTTTATTTGGGAAAAGTAGAAACCGACGTTCGTAGGGCAGAATTGTTGCCTAACACCTTCCAACCCCGCAACATGATCCCCGGATTCGTATTTTCTTTCGTAGATTAATACTATTTACCTTTTAGAGTCAATGTTCGGTTCCTAGACCGTAATAACTAGGTGACGACTCTCAAACCTCAAAAATCAAAAGTGGATCCGCGCACCTTGCGGATCGATGATGCTTTTAGTGGCGACTCCATTGGAGATTGTTGAGGATCAAACTTGAAAAGTCCCAAGTTTGAGAGCATTGCCAAAACGACCTAGTTATTTTTTTATTATTTGTAATTATTTTTTTATCTGTTTATTTTATTTTTATTATTTTTGTTTGCTCAATTATTGATTATTTGTTTAAACTTTGAATATTTGTCTTTGCATGTTATTTTCTATTGTTCAATCAAGGGTCATTTGGAATGATCCTAAATAATGCAAGATTTCAAGAAATTAGTTTTATTAAGGATGGAGTAATGATTGTTGAAGCATGGAGTTTGTTTTATTTTAATTTTTTGTTTCTTTTCTTTTAAGCATATGACTTTGTCCGTTGACAGTATAAAAAATGCGGTTTATTTATTTCTTGAAGCGTATGTTGATCTATCCGTTGACAAGAAAAAAAAATGTGTTGTTGTGTGTTGTTGGCAACAACAAGAAAAAAAATGGTGCTGTTGGGTGTTGCTGTTGTGTGTTGTGTGTTGTTGTTGTGCTATTGCTGTTGTGTGTTGCTGGGCAGTAACATATACGAAAAAAAATGAGTGTTATGTGTGCTGACGGCATGTTGGATGTGTTGACAGTAATAAAAAATTGTGTGTTGGCAGCAAAAAAAAAAAATTCTTTTCTTTAAAATCAATTATTTTTAAAAATAAAAAATAAAAATTAAAAAAGGAATTCATCACTCCAAATCTCAACAACTATCATTCTATTCTAAATTCAATATTCATTGAAATCTCGAATTGTTTTGGGTCGCCAAAGCGATCATTGATTGGACAAAAAAAAAAAAGTCTTTTAATTTAGTTCATTTCAAAAAAAAAAAATTTGTGCATATTTCAATGGTTGTTCAATGATTGATTATTTCGGTGTTATGTTAATTGATTGCATATCTGACATGCCATGATCTTGATTGATATATATTTTTGATGTGCATGTCTTGATCTTAATCTTGATGTTATGGATACTTTTATGTTTTCAAATCAATATTTATTTGATATCCATACTTGTGTGATCTGATCAAGTCCATAGACTCATTTATCTAAAAAAGGCCCCAGGCATACCCCACTTTGTTTTGTATACACCACTAGCACGTTTATTTTATCGCATTGCACGTTGCATGTCCCTTATAGCCAACGTGGCATTAGTGTGTAGTCCGGTCTCCTCGGAGATGCGACGTTATTCATGAAAACCACAATTCCAGTTACGTACCTTAGGGTAGATAAATCTTGGGCATCAGTACCGTTTGATCAAGTGACTTTCAAAGGTATATCGATGTACCCATGCTGAAGCGAATGTCCCGATTGCCAATGTAGTACTAGTACGTAGTCGGTCCTCTCGTGGGATGCTAAACCATTTATGAAAGCTACAACCCTAGACTCGTACCTATACGGTATATCAAAGGTAATCTAAGTTCACCAATTGCACTTCTTAGTCAAAATCAGTGCCTAAGCGAGATCCTGCTCCATTGTACCCTACTGTACGAGGGGGTAGACTACGTCTATTCTAGACGAGAGGTATTTAAGAAGGCCTTTCCTCAGCATCGTGTGCCACCTCTCAATTAGGGATTAAACTGGTTGTTTTTGACTTCAGAGATGTGGGTTGGAGTCTTAGATTATCACCTATACGGTATATCAAACCAAGTCACCACGTACCGTCTGATTGAGTATGCTCGAGAGGTATATAGGTGTACTTGGGCAAGGGTGGCCAGATAAATTGCATTGCATGTAGTAAACCTAGAGTCTAGGAGCCTTCCTATAGGTCATGACCCGAACTGACTATGGGTATTCCCGGGTTGCTTTATTTAATCTAACCCAAAGGTAAGTGGGTGGACCGGTCCACACTGCTTCAATTGAACCCGCAATACCGGTCCAACCCAGTAAACTTAATTGATGAGACATGCCGATCAATATCAAATTAAACTAGTTAGCCTAATTGGTAAATGGATCTTATAGATCAACACATGGACTGATTGGATTAATTAGCTTAAAAAAATAGTTGATGAAGTGATTCAAGTAGAATATTTAGAGCCATTGAGTCAAACCGACCCAAATTCAAATGGGTACATGGTCTCAATCACCTTGTATCGGCCAATTTAATTCAATGGATTGAATATTTCATATTTAACAAGATCAGGATCAGTAAAAAAAATCATATTAAGGAATGTACTGATTAGTACAATCTTGATCTTACTTTTAGAAAACCGTACAATCCTTAATCGTGATTCAAAATTTTCTAATATTCATGATCAATCGGTAAATCATCTTCATGTAATGTTTCATGATCAGAATATTTCATCGGTTAGAGTTTTTGACTTTAGGGGGTTAACCAATGCTATCAAGAGGGACTTCTATTTCTAATTGCTAAAGCCTACTCCACCTTTGATAAGGTTTCAGGATTATCATTGCACCTAAGCTCAATCATTCATTGTCTAGTAAGGATTGTAAGTCCGGTCAATTAGAAGAAATGTTAGTACCAAGTCAACAATCAAAAATGGCCGCGAAATCTCTCAAAATTACACAGTTGTTCCCTGAAGATCACATTACCTCAATCCTGCTGGTTGTAAGCAATATCCAAAGTCCTCAGCCTATAGTCAAGTCCGTTGTGTGTGGGTAATTGTCTTTCGTGAGTCTTGAATTAAGTTTTTTTTCAATTCATCAATATCATGTTTTCTTTAGATCGAGTCTACTCTTTTTCTGTTGAGTCGAGTTAGCTTGTCGAGTCATAGAGGGGTCTGTTGCCCCTTCTGGATTTGATTGAATAAAGAAAATTTTTGAATACCTCGAGCGCATTAACGAATTAACTAATAATCTGGCTTCAAAGATAAAATTTTCTCCTGAACAAGAAGATAAGGGTCGGACTCAACAACTTTCAATCAAAAAACAAAGGTCATTGAACTTTAGAATAAAAAATAATTTCCAAGAAATTCAGATAGAAACTATCCTATCCTTAGAGGAACACGAGGAGATAATGAATTTACTCAGAAATTTCAAAAGACTTGTTCATGTGATCATATGAGGGTATGTTAGGTACAAGCTTAGGTGTTGTTCAACACGGAATAGATACTTGTCTATATCGATGGAATCAAAGAACATGTTAGAAAATATATTAGCGCTATCCCCACTACATCTTGAGTTGAAAAGTTCATTTAAGTACATGTTATCAGTCGATATGAGGGTACCTTTTGAGTTGATCTCTGATAATGGGTCGTACTTCAAAGCTTAGGTCATTATTCCGTGTTCAAAGTTTGGGATTCGACATCACAAATCATCTCCCCACGTTCTCAAACTAATGGAAAGGTTGAAACAGTCAATAAAAAAAATCTCAAGATAATCATCAGCAAAATGTGTCAATCGCATCAGGATCCGTCAGAGAAGTTATCATTCACACTATGGGCATATCAGTCTTCCATTGGAGTTATTCCCTACTCTCTAGTATATGATATGGAATCAGACTTAATAGTTGAAATGGAAATCCCTTATCTCAAGGTCTTGATAGAAAGTCAATTGTTAGAAACAGACTGGGTTCGTCAACAGTATAAAGAAGTAAACCTGATCAAAGAAAAACAACTTAAAAGTTCTGTACCAAGGTAAACTTATCAGAGAAGAGTCACTCACACGTTTGATAAGAAAATCAAAGTTCGCCACTTACAAGTCAATGATTCAACCGTCAGACTTCAAGATCATGATGGAGCCGAATTACCAGAACCAACCAACTTTGACTAGATCAAGCGGTACTACATTTACGGACGCCATCTTTGGCCGAATAAATTTTCTTGCTATCCAGTTCAATATCTCCTTCCTCAACCCATTGCTGCCTTTTAAAAAAAATGCATTTTCTTTCTTAGCTCGATCACCTAACCTAGGGGAGGGAAGAATTCGAACTACATTTTGGTCTGATCCCAAAATTTTGGGGTACATAGGCAACCTGAAAAATTACTTCAAGCCCGACCACATCAAAAATAAAAAAAAATAAAAAATTAAAAATAATAAAAATAAAAAATAAATTTTTTTTCCACAAATAAAATTCAAATATTGTCAAAATGGGGAATAAAATTCAAAAGAAAAAAAGAAAATTTAAGAGAAAATGCCACACAAGGGGCATTTGGGTTTTTGAGCCTTAGAATTCCTTTTTTTTTTATACCTAGTCCAAAGCCTACCTATAAAATTCCTCCTAAGTACCGTGTGAAAAGTCAAAGAAGATAGTAAAGCATGATCAGACCGTAATTCCAGAAGTTCAAAAAAAAAAAATGGGGTCTGCTAAGTTGAAAACCCGAAAGGGCGACTTAGGCAAAAATTAAGGCAAACTCATAAGGTTGAAAATCTGAAAGGTCGGTCTTGGAAATAATTAAAAAAAAACCTGCTATGTTGAAAATCTGAAAAGGATGACTTAGGCAAAAATTAAGGCAAGCTCGTAAGGTTGAAAATCTGAAAAGACAGTCTTGACAACAATCAGAGCAAAGAAAAAAGCTCATTAGATCAAAAATTTTGAAAAGACTATCTAGGCAAAAGCTAGAGCATGCTCGCTAGTTTGAAAATATGAAAGGGCAATCTAGGCAAAAGTTAGAGCAATAAAGAAAAATAGAAGAAAATCTCCATAGAGTTGAAAAGCTAAAAGGCGGTTCGAGCCGAAACATCAGAAGTCCAAATAATCAAGTTCAATACCTAACTTAAACCAAGCAAAGACTCAAAAGTCACGAGCATCGTCTACGATTGATCTGAAAATTTTCTACTTTTCTAAGTGATCCAAAAGGGAAAATGGTGGATTCTACAATGAATCTCGAAAGGAAATATTTTATTTTCTTGAGCCTGACTCAAAATCTTCAATATAAAAAGTCAAAATTAAAAGTTAAATCTTTATTGCGCTTGTGGTAATCAAATATTCCAAACCTGCATACAAGGGGCACTTTCTTTCTTTTCTAATATGTAGTTTCCCTCCTTATATTAGGGACATTTTTTTTACAAGATGTATTCAATACAATGTTTCCTGTCAAACTAGGTACATTTTGTTCTCAAACTTAATCAATGTTAATCCTAAAGGATAATGGGAATCCCAAATTTAAGGTTACCCTCTTGATAGTAATTTTTTTTTGAAAACCCTTGAGGTTCAAAAGAAGTTAAAATTCATAAAATTTTAAAAGACTTTGAGTTCAAACAAAAGCGTTTCTGATCTCATATTTGATTTTGTCCAAAGATTAACTCATTACCCTTTCACCTAGAATAGGAGATAGGGAATTCTTTCTTTCCCAGATTCAATCATTCTATCCCAGATCTATTCAGTCCCAGATTCAATCATTCTTTCTCAGATCTATTCATTCCCAGATCCAATCATTCTTTTCCACATTCATATTTAGCCATTATTTCCCAGATCTATTCATTCCCAGATTCAATCATTCTTTTTCAGATTCATTTTCAACCATTCTTTCCCAGATCTATTCATTCCCAAATTCAATCATTCTTTTCCAGATTCATTTTCAATCATTATTTCCCAGATTCATTCATTCTTTCCCAATTTTACTCAACCAGATGCTGTCGAGGATTTTCTCGGAATTATGCTCAGATGCAGTCGAGAATTTTCTCAAAATTATGCTTAGATACCACCGAGGGTTTTCTCAGAATTATGCTCAGATACCACCGAGGGCTTTTTTGAAATTATGCTCAGATCGCCGAGGGTTTTCTCGGAATTATGCTCAGATGTCGCTGAGGGTTTTCTAGGAATTATGCTCAGATACCGCCGAGGGTTTTCTCGAAATTATGCTCAGATACCGTAGAAGGTTTCTCAGAATTATACTCAGATGCCGTCGAGGATTTTCTTAGAATTATGCTCAGATGCCGCCGAGGGCTTTCTCGAAATTATGCTCAGATACCGCCGAGGGTTTTGTCGGAATTATGCTCAGATACCGCTGAGGGTTTTCTCAGAATTATGTTCATACCACCGAGGGTTTTCTCGGAATTATGCTCAGATGCCACCGAGGGTTTTCTCAAAATTATGCTCAGTTTATGCCCAATTTATGCCCAGTTCATACTCAGTTTATGCTCAGATTATGCTCGAAATTATGTTCAGTTATGCCCAGTTTATGCTCAATTTATACTCACTTTATGCTCAGATTCTACTCAGTTCTCATTTAAACTCGTTGAAATTTATCTTAGATTTTAAGTGCACGTACTTGCATATTTGTTTCCTTAGTCAAGGAGAATTTTTTAAAAATTCAAGGATTTGACACTGTCAGTGAGAGCTCGCGCTCTAGGATCCGAACGCCCCGACGAATTGCTAAATAAGGCAACAAAATGAATTGTCACTAGCTTTGGCATTCGGATATCGCACTATCTACTGAACTAGAATTGCTATTTAATTTACTTCATTCCTCTGCCAAAGAGGGGCACCTGTAGACACCCCATTTTTGCACTCGCCTGATTAATCAACTCGTCAACCCGATTGCGATTGTTCCCAATGATAAATGGTTATTCCAATGCTTTATTTGTTACTAGATATATTTCAAAAATTCGAATTAGGTATCTCAAACTAACAAAACTATAGTAAACCATGCTACGCTAGTAAAATATGACCCTAAAACATAGAAATCATCATCTTGCAGACAAAAAGAAGTTTTACAATAAAAATCACTAAGAAATGATCAAATTACCAAAATACCCCTAATCTCAAAATATCCCTAGAGCCTATATTACTCTTAGGAAAACCCTTTCAAATACTTAAAATAACAAATCAAAATCAAATAAATAATTTTGACAATTTTCACAAAATTTGACAAATTACGAAAATGCCCCTCATAAAGTTCACGACCATTTCGCACAAAAAATTTCATAAATGACACAACCCAATATTCCCATTAAATTCATTACATAAAATCGATTCCAAAACATCCTGGAACATTGAAAAACGACTTAAAATACAAAAAGTCCTCTCCGAGGGTAAAATGGTAATTTTACAATTTTAATAATTAAAAATTCTAAAATTAATAATTAAAACATTAATTAATGTAAACTGAAATCCTTATTAAAATTAATTTTTTTTTAAGTCAAATACTATAATCTAGTCAATTAAGTAAGACTTAAATGAAAATCCTAAAATCTAGTCAATTAAGTGAGACTTAAGTCAAAATCCTTAAATCAAGTCAATCAAGTAAGACTTGAGTCAAAATCCTAAATTCTAGTCAATCAAGTGAGACTTAAGTCAAAACTCTAATTAATCTAATAAGACCAAAGTCAAAATCCTAATAGAATTCTAATTAAACTCTAAAACTATCTAAAAGAAACATAATTAAACTATAAAACTATCTAAAAGAATTCTAATTAAACTCTAAAACTATGTAAAAGAAACATAATTAAACTCTAAAACTATCTAAAAGGCTCTTTAAAAAAATCTATAAATAGGGGTCTCTACAACCTATTTTGGTATAAAAAATTAAATCCTAGAAAAAATAGGTCAAAAAGTCTCCCTAGCCTTCCCAAATCTTAATTTTGATGCCCTAACTCCTTACCTAACACCCAAACCCCAATTTTTTCTCAAAAAATATCAAAAAACCCTTCAAAAATACCTAGAAATCTATCAAAAATTAGGAAATACTTAGATCTAAGGAGAAGATACTTCATCTTGGAGATTCGAAGCGGATCCAGTAACGGAAACGAAGTAAGGAATCACAAGCAAGGAATCTCTCCACCAGCTCTGAGGGAACTATCGTTGTGATCATCTAGGTATTTTTTTTTCTTATTTTTTATTATTTATTTAGGTCTTTTAGCAATGTAGTTTTATTTGGGAAAAGTAGAGACTGGAGTTTGCCGGGTGGGGTTGGTGCCTAACACCTTCCAACCCCGTAACGTGATCCCCGGACCTATATTTTTTTGTGTAGATTAGTGTTATTTACCTTTTAGAGTCAATGTTCAGTTCCTAGACTATAATAACTAGGTGGCGACTCTTAAACCTCAAAAACTAAAAGTGGATCCGTGCACCCTGCGGATCAAGGACATGGCCTTATGTTGATAAATACCTTGTTGTTGATAAATGCCTTGTTGTTGATAAATATAAATGAGATGAATAGATGAGGCAGAGGCTGGGGAAAAGGTCGGAACACAATGAAAACGGGATAGACTTGGGATTAGACCCCCGATATGATACCATAACTAATGTCGTTTATGAGATAGATAGCTGAGTTCCAGAATAAGTTCATGAAGGAAATGCTTGAGTCACAAGCCAGACTAGTCGAAGAGGTGGCCGAGTTGTGGGAATACCAGGCTTCTTCATGGGAGACCAACCCTAACCATCCGAAGTTCCACCACCGGAACCACGGCCACAGGTTGTACCATTAAGGGATGTGAGACCTCCCCTGCCCCAAACATTGACAAATCTGGGGATGTGGCTACAAAACTTCTAACAATTATGTCCACCGAGATTTGGAGGTTCTTTCGACCCGGCTGAGGTCGAGGAATGAGATAGATAGCTGGGAAATAATCTATAGCTGAAATGATAGGGTGAGCAACGGGGGACTTGCCCAACAGAAAAATACTATTCGAAACTAACAGTATCCTAATATGTGAAAAACATTATAATACGTATGAAAACATATGCAAGTTTTTCAAGTATAGATAATAATAAAAAGAACATAAACATGCTGAAAATAACTTAAACAAATATAAATAGTTTCAAAACACTTCCCAACTTAAATAAATACATGCTAAATAAGTTTAGATACAAGCAGAGGTAGTGTGTCTATTAAGAGTATTGAAAACTATGATTGGATATCTCCCAATTAGGATTCGAATAATTCTAGACTTTACCAATGTGAAATCCCATTGTTAGTTCCTGATTTTGTAGTCGCTACCATTATTGGGTGATCATTTATCTAATTTAGCTTAGTCGTTGACTGTGACCATAAGGTATAAGTTCTTTCACAAAGTATCAAAATGATCGACTACTCTAGACTCTTAATGATCATTGACTAGTCATCTTCATCTAAGCCTATCAAGCAAAATTTATGATACTCTTAAGATTTATCAATACTTTTCATAAACTATCGTTAGATCACAAAGTTTACTGCTAAAAATATAACGGAATCTCCCTGATCTTAGTTATAATGCTACTACCTTATCCATACCATACTACATAAGATAGTATCATCGCAATTATTCATCCTAGGATAGTATGTCTCTCCAAAAATGACATGACATACTATCCTTTCAGGTACTTACACTCTTTAATGGATCCCAAAATAGTTGCATATAGTATTATTTTCTTTTGATAACAAAATAAAGTATACAAGTGTGGAAAATGGATATCAAGTTTCTTACCATACAACGGGCTAACCGATAAAATAACAAACAATACTCATTGCTTCAAGATAACAAAAATTAAATAAACATGCAACCATCACCTCATGATAACAAAATCATAAAGTTATCTCTGGATATCCATCCACCAACGCACACACACACATAAGGAAAGCTTATGTTGTCAGTGGCATCGACAAAAACTTCTGTAGAACGCAATATTTATGCCAATTGCAATATTTTTTGATTTCAAGCTTTGGTTTTTCTTAGATTGATTCAAAAAAGAAAAAAATTCAAAAGTGGATTTGATCCATAACTCAACACACAACAAAATCGATCATGAGTTTTATGAAAATAATGAATTTTCTCTAATATTGAATAACATAAAATGTTTTAAAATTGAAAGATTATGATGCACGTAAAACTACAACTATCAATAATGTTTAGAAATTCCCTAGTAGAATAACACTACATACATGTGAAGAAAGCCAAAATCTAAGTTGATGCAAAACTCCTTTATCCAAATTGAAAGAAAACTCTAACTTTACGATTCTCCACGAAGCTTTCGACGAGATGGACAATCTCTTCTCTTACAACAAATCATCTAACCAATCGAAAATCGAGTCGAAAGGTGGAAGGAGGCTATGGTTTAATTCTTAGAGAATAAAAAGTATGCAATAATAGAAAAAAGTTGTGCAAGGGTGACACAATGCCGTCGTGGCGCGTACATTACGTAGATGCTTTTCCGTGAGATACGAGTAAAAAACATCTATGGCTACCACATCATTTGTGACACCTTTGTGTCTCCATTGGTGTCATTCCAGCATTTTCCAATAGATTTTTTTTTAATTTCCTAGGTTTTACTATTTATAGTGTTAAAAGGACGTAACGATCATTTGAAAATTTATGTTTAGAACCTAAATGCGCTATGATTTTTGCAAACTTATAGTCGATTTTGGTTGATTTTTTACTGCAGATCTAATGGTGTAATAGGTTTCATCAAACTCCATATCAGAAAAAAAAAAATTATGAATGATTATCTTACAAATCTCCTCGAGATGCATGTAAAAAAATTTGTGGTATTAGAGTTCCTCTCTTCTTCATCTTCAATCTCCATTTTCAGAAAATTATATAAAGCTTGAAGAATCTCAACTTTAGATCTCCATTTCCCCTCATTGAAATCTTATCCATTATTCTCTCTATACTTAGGCTATTTTTGGATTGAGAGAAGTGGAGAGAAGAGAACTCATTAAGAGAAAAGAAAAGAATAGAAACTCAATTTCTCTCCAGCATGTTTGGATTGATAAGAGAGAACTTGGGAAATCTTTGGAATTTTAAAATATCTTAAAAGAGATATGTTAAATTTTAAAGTTAATTTTCTTGAAGTCTTATTTTATTTTAAGGGTTGTAGTGAGGGTATTTATGTAATTTTGTATAGGCCCCACTTCACATGTGTGGTTGACACATGTCACTTTCTCTCTATTCTCTACCTCATCATCTTAGTATTTTCTATGTAATCATTATTGTTTTTCTCATGTACTCTTCTAGAATCTCCACCTTCATTGATGAATCCCATTACCATCAATTATCTTCATTTTTCCATGCAACCAACCATAAGTCCCAATGCATTTTCGTTTTCCATCTTGAACCCTCTAGAAACCCTCTTGAAATTTCATGAACAAGCATTTTAACATGCTAGAAACTTCCTCTACCACCTATATATACATGTAGGAAGTTTAATTTACAACTAAGTCCTTGAGATAGCCCTTGGGAAAAAAAAAAGTGAGTAAAATACCATCAACACTCCAAATTCCATATCTTGTATAAGAAGATATCTCATTTCTAACTTTTAAAGTTTCTTTTTGAATTAACTTAGTAATTCTCTTTTCATCCTTTTTATTGTTCTTCTTCTTTTTCTTGGTTGTGAGTCTTAAGCTAGTGTGTTTTTGCACTGTTTGAGAAGTGGAGTTCTTGAAATTTGGATTATGTATTTTTCCACATGGTATCAGAGCCACAAGTGTGGTATTGATATTGTCTTGACTTTCTTGGTGAAGAAAATCAATTATTCTTGAAAATGGATATAGGTGGAAAGTTTAATGGCTTTGGTATTGAGTTGCTTACTCAATCTAACTATAAGATATGGAGATCATGTATGAGATCTTATCTTCTTGGAAATTATGGGAGGTTGTTGGCAAAGATAATACAATGGCCCCTCAAGATACTTCAAAAAATATTGATAATTTGATGGCAAAAAAAAAAAAAAAAACTAATGTAAAGGCAGAGTCAATTTTGAAGTATTCTATTTCTCACAACTTATTTGATCACATCATTGGTTACAAATCTGCTCGTGAGATTTGGAATACTCTTGATGGGTTATTCAACAAGAAAGACGTGGCTTGACTGTAATTGTTAGAAAATGGATCGGCTAACACTAGCCAAGGTGAGCTCTCTATATCATAATTCTTCCTGAAGATTAAAAATATTTGTTCAAAAATTTTCATACTTGATCCGAAAGAACCTATCTTGGAGGTACAAATGAAATGCCACATCATTCGTGGTTTAAAAAGGGAATATATTCCTTATGTTACATCTATTCAAGGGTGGGTTGTACAACCATCATCGGTGGAGCTCAAGAACCATCTTACTTCTCAAGAGTCTTTGACTCATCAAATGGCCAGATGCTCAATTATGATGAATGATGGAGATGCTCTATTTTCAAGCAACAAAAAGAATTATAACAAGGAAAATGATAAAATTAGTGGTTCAAAAAATTATGAAAAATCTAATGATATTTCTTTCAAGCATATTGACGAAAAATCATTTGGCAAAAATGATGGAAATCAAAAAGTTGTCAAGTGTTACCAATGCGGTAAACTTGGGCATATAAGGAAAAATTATCCTGTAAAATTAAAAGAATGAAATGTAGTTGAGAAGGAAGGTGAACCAAAAGACGAGGAGGAGTGGGGAAAATGCTTCATAGAAAATATCACTTTAATTGATGCTTTGACATCAATTAATTTTGAGAATGATTGGATTATTGATTCTGATTGTGGGCATCATCTCACTGGTGACGAGTCTAAGTTCTCAAGTTTCCACAACTACAATGGTAATAACGCTATTATCACGGTGGATAACTCTGTTCACCCTATTGAAAAATAAGGAGTTTTTACCATCAAAGGTGATGGAGTTAATACTATTTTTCAAGTATTGGACATAAAAAAGAACCTCTTCTCTGTGGCTAATACAATGGATTCGAGACATTATGTCTTATTCGGTCCCAAAGACATGAAATTCCTTCGAAATATTTCAGAGTTGAAAGCAGACGTCATTCATACATGTACAAGTGTTAAAGATTTATTTTTTTTATCTTTGACTACCTCCTATTTTAATAGTATTAGTTCAAACGATGAGACATCAATTTGGCATACTAGATTGGGACACCATAGCATAGACAAATTGAAAGTCACTATGCTAAAAAATTGGGTGAATAGACTGTCTAGATTAACTTTATTTGGTTATGGAGGTGTGTGTGAAGGTTTTCAATATGGTAAGGTACACCGCCTTCCATTTGACAAGTCTTATTCTAAGTATAAGGTCCCATTAGAGCATATCCCTAGTTATTTGATGGGACCTTGTAACACACCTTCATATTCCAGTTTTCGTTATATGTTGTTGTTTGTGGATAATTTCATAATATATACATGGATTTATTTTGTTAAAGAGAAGTCGGAGGTATATTTAAAGTTTAAAGTATTTAAAATGACAGTTGAAGGTGTCGTTAACAAAAAAATTAAAAAGTTGATGACAGATAATGGCGGTGAATTTACTTCTAATGACTTCTTTTCATTTTATATGGCAAATTGCATTAGAAGAGAGTTATTTTGTGCCTATACACCTCAACAAAATGGTGTGGCGAAAAGAAAATGCAATACCCTGAGTTTTTAACTCGTATCTCGAATAAATCAAATGGTGATATTTTGAGGAAACTTTCAAAAGAGAAATTTAGAGTAAAACACTCAGATATTGGTCTGATCATTTTTAATGAAAACTGACTCCGCCATTGGATTTAATGAGGTCGAAATATATATTTTAGCCTATAAGCAAGATCGAATTTGAGTTCGGATGAAAAAGTTATAAAATCCTTGAATTTCATGTTGAATGGGACTCAAAATAGTAAATTTTTGTTAGAACAAGAATCATAAAAATTCGACGGCACCATTGGGCCCGCAACGAAAAGTTATTTGAAATGGAATACACATTTGTCATTTTCCAAGCCCAAAAGGTTAGGTTACCATCGAAAATAGAAACTAAAGGAAATTACCAAAAATACCCTCCATCTTTTGTTATAAAAGAACCAAACCCTTCATTTATTTCATTTGCTTCTTTCTAACTCATAAATAACTAACCATTTCTCCCAAAATAAGGGTTTCAACCCATTCTCGACAAGATCCCTCTTAATTAAGTCCGAGTTGAACCTCGACGAAGAAGGCAAAGTCGTCAGCGTTGTCGAGCTCCATATTTTCATCCCATCCAACCTTCATCTCATTTTCGTTCTCTTGGGTTGACACCAAAAATTAGCAAAGGGGTTTTGATTCTGCCCACTTAAAGACTTACCCATTTGGAAGAAGGGTCATCCATCGTCATAAGAGGAGGAAGAACACCCCCAACTAGGATTTCGCAATCAACCCGATTTGTTTGACACTCAAGTTCAACCAAATTTGAAGTTCTAGATTGCCGACCCTTGATTTCCAAGCTAGCTTATCGTGTCCAACAACCACAAGTATAAGGGACTTACGATTTTTATTAATAACCATAGATTTCAAAAATATGCAATTAGGTTTTCTATGAAACTTGTATTTTTTTAAATTATAAAATGTCGTTTCAATTCTTTCAAATTCATATTAGAACTAATGTATTAGATGTATTTTATCATGATTTAACTATTGGATCCATGGGTGGGTTAGTAGAATCGAAAAAGAGTAAAAAACTCGAAGAAACGACGAAAAAATGAAAACATTCGCGAGTTTTTGTGTTCTGACGGTTCCACGGTGAACAGTCACAGTGCCACCGAAAGCCACCGTGCCCAAACTTTTATTTAGAAATTAGACCATATTTTTACCTTGAACTCCCCCTCATGTGTACACATATTCCAACCCTTTGTTTCACTAAAAATATTTTTACTTTCCATTTACTTTAAGTTCTTTAGTAAAATTAAGTTTTCACCCCCATTTCAAAACAATGGGAATGGTTTTAAAATCCAAAACTCAAAGGATCAAAATCCAATTTTTTGTTTCAAGAACAAAACGTAAATTTTGACGTTTTCATCCGATTTTCAAAAGCGAATATCTTTTGCGTTTCTTTGAATTATGAAATAAAAATTACATGATGTCAAATCTCATTTTAAAGGCTTTCAAGTACAATAACCTGTTTTCAATTTCGAGAACTGTGAAAAATTGAGTTTCTAACACTTAAGCCAAATTTTCACCAACTTTTCCAATTTTGACAGTTTGCATTTGCGTACTTATTGGGACCCCTTTTTAACAACACTTTGATAGTTTTTCAATCGAATGATCGAAATAAATTTGAATGCTTGAAAAATAAAGATTGGTTTGAAAAGTTGAGAAGAGAAAACTCGACAAAATGGGAAAGGGATGAATCGATAAAATGTCAGAATCACACCGAGGGGTGATGTCTGTATTTTAGATTACATGTTGGGGGTTGGTTGGTGAAAGGATATCTAGGGATAATGAATTGTTACATGTTTATTTTAAGTTCTGTTAGCGTAGAGGCTCTGAATACAATTATTTATTTTAAGTCGGGGGGCCACAGTTGCATGATAGGAAACTGGATATCCATTCTTAACCCTATATTGTTAATTTATCTTTTGTTTTGAAACAAAAATGAAATATATAGACTTAGTTATTTTATGAGTTGTTAAAGAGTCTGTGAATGCTAGAAGGGATAGTGCGTCATATCATCTGGAGTGGTGCACTATCCTAGGATGTACGCTAGGGAGCACTAAGCTTATACGTGGTATGTAATACGTATGAGAATAGAGTCACAACTGGAATCCAAGACTATTTCCTTCTATCTTTACTTGTAAACTTGTATTGTAAAGGTGGTCGTATTCGAATGGAATTTTTATTTTGGAAATCACAAGCATTCCTAATAGGCATAGACGAAGATGATTAGTCAATGATCACTAACAATCTAGTAGTTGTCAAATATTTTGACACATCGAAAAGAGACCCATTGCTTATGATCAAGTCAAACGGCCAGTCAAAGCCAGATAAATGGTCTCACAAGCATGGTAAACAGTAATCAGCCAGAAAATCAGATATTACGATTTTATTAAAGAATATCATATCTCGACTGGGAGTGACCCAGTTGTAAATCCTAACTCTCTAATTCTACTACTCCACCATTATTTATTATGTACCTGTCGCTTTATTTTGAATTATAGACTGAAAAGCATGTCTACGATTTCAATGTTGTTATTTAGATTTGTATAAAAATGAAAATGTATAATGAGTACTGACGAGTGATGCTATGTGATTCTTTTAAAATGTTTAGCTGCTTATCCCTGGCTATATGTACCAGTTAATCGTATTTTATATTTTAAAGATTTTCATGTATTAAAATTTTCATTATGCTTACTCGATTATGTTTAGGAGAGGTTATTAGTAGGAATTGGTTGTGGACTTACTGGGTAACCATCGTTACTCACCCTTTACTTCCATTTTTTTTAGCTTTAGAGCCTATCGTCGGAGAAGTAGTCGTAGAGCCGTCGAGTGAGGATCAGGCGGTGGGTCATACTAACAACTAGAGTTCGTTATCCAGTGAGCATTAAGACTACATTCACTAGGAGTTTGTTCATCCCGGGAGATGTATATAGTTTTTGGGTTAAGTAATTAGATTTATGTTAGAGTGAAAACCTTTTTGTTATCCTGTATATTGTAAACTTTCGCACTGTGATATACTCACGTGTTAGATATTTTCAGTCTTCCATTGTTATTTTCGTGTTGTTTTTTTATATAGTCAAAATTTGTGGTATATTAGATTGCGATGCTTTCGAGTTCCGTAGAACGCTAACATAAATAAGGGGGGAGCCATGTCCAAATTTCGAGGTGGCCTTGGAATTTGTGTTAGCATTTGGTGGGGTGCCATAATTGGTATCAGAGCATAGCATTAGATCCATATGGGATATAAATCTGTTATGTTTTGAAGAATAGGCGATACCACAAACATTAGAGATAATCTTTAGAGTGTCACTAGGAATCCGATATCCGAGCTCATCAGTAATTCCATATTGGGATTGCGAGTTCTTCTGTGTCTAGAGGTTCGTAGAGCCTAGTAAGCCTAAGATAAGATTCTAAGTTCATTCTATAGTAATGAAAATGGTATTCATTACTAGATTCCTTATTATAATAGTAGTTAATATTTCCCTAAGAATGATGTTGGTGTAGTTCTGAGAAGTGTCTTGCTTCCGATAAATAGAAAACTTCCGAGCTTGCAGGCTAGGAAAGATGCAAGGAAATAGAGTTACAACTAGACCCATGACAAGGAGCCAAACTAGTGGGGAAGACCTACCTAGGTCGAGTAAACCCACCAAGATAGAACAGTTGATAGAAGTAGTCTCAGAGTTATCCCAAAGTCAGGCTCGCATGGAAAGGAGACAATCAAAGATGTTTGAGGCTCATATGATCATGGCAAGGAAAGATACAAGGAAATAGAGTTACAACTAGACCCATGACAAGGAGCCAAACTAGTGGGGAAGACCTACCTAGGTCGAGTAAACCCACCAAGATAGAACAGTTGATAGAAGCAGTTTCAAAGTTATGCCAAAATCAGGCTCGCATGGAAAGGAGACAATCAAAGATTTTTAAGGCTCAAATGATCATGGCTAGGAAAGATGCAAGGAAATAGAGTTACAACTAGACCCATGACAAGAGCCAAACTAGTGGGGAAGACTTACCTAGGTCGAGTAAACCCACTAAGATAGAATAGTTGATAGAAGCAGTCTCAGAGTTATCCCAAAGTCAGGCTCGCATGGAAAGGAGACAATCAAAGATGTTTGAGGCTCAAATGATCATGGTGGGTCAATTAACAAAAAGTCCAGAGAAGGTAGAAGAAAAGCTCGACCACCATCTTAAGGATAAATCCCAAATTGATCCAAGAGTAAATATCCCAACATGGGGAGGACTACGAGAAGAGAAAGGAATAGTACAGTCACCGCCTCAAAACCTAGTAGAAGAAAGGTAGTTGGGACCCAATAACAGGTAGACAATTATGAAACTAGCAAGATCGCAAGGAAAAGGACCATACATAAGAAATGAGACTATAGAAATAGTCATTCAAGAAATTGAGAAATTTTGTAACAAACAATAACATATAATATTTAATTAGTCGAAGGAAAAAATAGTGGCATGTTACGAATATGGTAAGTTGGGATATAAAGGGGTGCAATGTTCGGGTCAACGTCAACAAATTAAAGATGCGTGGCTCAGAAAGATGTTAGATGGACCAATTCAAGGAACCACAAGGCCGTCGAATTTTAACATGGTCGATGACATGCTTATATCATCACAAACGAACCGAACTAACTGTCTAAAGCAAGAGGGGATGGAATTACAGATGTTCCAGGGACAAACTAGTCAACCCCCGACCTCTCTTCTTTCCAGATCAGACCCGACCAAGAGGCCGATATATTTAAGGCCAATCGACCCTGGATCAGCGTACTCACAATATAGAGCTACTACATGACCGAGTTGTAAGATTCCCTCATTACTGAGTCATAGAGTAGTTGGAATTTCAACGAGGCTAGTAGGACCAAGAGAACCAACGAGACAGGTCTAGAGATTATAGACTCCAATTTACCAACTGCCTACTCCAGAGAAATCTATGAAGACAAAATTATTGACATGTTTTGCTTGTGGTCAGCTGGGACATATCAAGAGAGAGTGCCATCTATCATAGTCGCAAGCAAGGGTTGTGACCCAAGAGGAAGTACCTGTTTCCGATGAAGTTTTGGAAGGTAAAATTTATAGTTATGATGTTAGGAATTGGATTTCTATTCAATACTGATTCCCTTATATTATATACTTTTGCTAAGATTTTACACCCTTACTAGATTTAGAAATTATTGAGACAGGCCGAGTAATAAGACTATCTACTCCACTAGAAGATTATGAATGTTAAAAAGTTGTTGAGTACTTTTGGGCAAAAAATGTTGATGAGATAGGCACAGTAAGTAGGGTTGAAAAGAACATTACACGTAGAAATGTGTGTTGTGGGGATGAATGTAATTATAACATGAAAATAATATGGTGTTGAGTTTTTGTGAGTAAAGGCTAAAAGTATTTATTGGTAAGTGATGTTTAGAATGATACCTTGTGAAGAAAGGATGAGGTTTTTGAGAGATTAAGTAGGAACCCATAGAATAGAGGTGTTCAATCAAAAATTAAAATTTTGTATGTGACACAAATCAACGAGTAGTTGGAGGTAAACTTGATGTGTGAAAGATGTGTTTCATTATTAGAAGTAAGGAATAAATTTATGAATAGGGAAGCGTATCGGATTTGACGATAGTATAAGTTAAAAATATTGTTAAAAAGATAAAATTCCAGTAGGTAAGAGTTAGGTAGAGAAGGTAGTTTTGAAAACAAGGCAGGTATGAAAAGGGGTGGATAGTAACATGTGTTCTGTTAATTAATGAGTATGTTTTACGTGTTAGGAGGGTTGAAGAGTGTGAAAAGATGAGAACTATTTGTAAAACTAGTAATGTGACTATGTACGTGCAACAATTGATATTATATTTAATTAAGTGGAAGAATTGATGAAATTTAGAAAAGGTAGCATACGATTTCGAAAGGACATGTAATATGCAAAAGAAGAGAGACTTAGTGGAGTATAAGTTAGGATGTGGGTAAATGTAAGATGCGAGAAAGAATGTTTTTGTGACAAAGTTGCATTAATTGTGACTTAATGGAATTGTAAGGAAATAGAAAAAGAAGGTAAGATAGAAATATTACTTATGACTTGAAAGTCATGAGAGATAGTTATGAGATTTGTAAAGGCTAATTGTGATAATACAAATATTGGATGATAAGTGAAAACATGTGTGATTTAGGTAATATAAAGTTACCTGAATAAGATTTAATTGATATTACAATGATACTTAAATAGTAACTGGTCGATACTATGAATTAGGGAGTAGAGAAAGAAAGCGTGTGACTTGCAGCTTATGGGACCATTTGAAATAATTGAACAGATCTTGAGCAGGTTCACTACGTGTTCTACGTGTTCATGTTGAAGAAGTATTTGTCAGACCCTTCACACGTGGCCAATTTGCAAAACAATTTATTTGATGTAGGATTTACCCTCTTGATTAAGGTTTTAAATCATGAAGATCATAACGAAGGCCTTGAGGAGATATCTATAGACATCCCATTATTGCATCTGCTTAATTCGACAATTCGTCACCCGATTTTGGTGGATTCTTAATGATGAATATAAAAGAACTCAAAGGCTTATGTGTGGCGCCCCACCAAAGGCTAACACAAATCCCAAGGCTGCCTCGAGGCACTAGGTGGTGCCTCAAAATTTCGGCATGGTCTCCTCTGTTTATGTTAGCGTTTCACGAAACTCAAACCTGATAAACCAGATCCAAACAATCCTGTATAAAGTAACATATCCACCATGAATAAGAAACGGAAGATGGAAAAATTTA
The DNA here is from genome assembly GCF_017979445.1 of Akebia trifoliata. Taxonomy (NCBI): domain Eukaryota; kingdom Viridiplantae; phylum Streptophyta; class Magnoliopsida; order Ranunculales; family Lardizabalaceae; genus Akebia; species Akebia trifoliata. The sequence goes on from NC_141387.1 coordinate 20,553,955, forward strand.
TGAACAACATGAAGCGAGGTTAGAGTTGCGCAAAAAGGAATAAAGATATACAAGATTATAAAATTTTCCTCACTCTAACATAGACCTAACACTCGGCCCTAAAACACAGACCTCTTTTAGGACAAACAGACTCCTAGTAGAAGTAGTAATGATGCTCACCGGGTAACGGACTCTGGTCATCAATCTGATCGACCAGATGTTCCTCGACTAATGGCTCAACACCCGCTTCACCAACTGTAGGCTCTGCAACTAAAAAATGTGGAAGGAAAGGGTGAGTAATAATAGTTACTCAGTAGGTCTACAAACAATTCCTATTAACAACCTAACCTAACGTGATCGAATAATCATACTGTATCATTCCAGAATATGCAAGTTTTACAATTGAAACTACGATTAACTGGTACATATAGCCAGGGATGAGCAACTAAACAGTTTAAAATTACACATAACATCAATCATCCATACTCATTATACATTTTCCATTTTATGCAAATACAGTTGACAACATTGAAATAGTAGACATGCTTTTCAGTTTATAATTCGAAATATAACATAGATACATAGTACAAGTGGTGGTAATGGAATTTGAGCGTTGGGATTCACGACTGGATCACTCCCAGTCGAGACATGATGTTACAACGTAAATCTGGTTTTAGTTCCTGATTTTATTTTCGATCGCTGCGCTTACCACACTGGCTACAATTTATTCGACTCAGGCAGGCCGTTTGACGTGACCGTAAGCAATAGATCTCTTTTCGATGTGTCAGAACGTTCGACTACTACTAGATTGTTAGTGATCACTGACCAATCATCTTCGTCTATGCCTATCAGGCGTGCATGTGATTTTCAAAATAACACTCAACTCGTATACAACCACCTTTACATACACGTTCACTGGTAAAGATAAGAAAGGAATGGACTCGGATTCCAGTTGTGATTCCACTCACATACGCGTCCCATACCTCGTATGAGCTTGGTGGTCCCTACCGTACATCCCAGGATAGTGCACCCCTTCAGATGATGTAACGCACTTTCCCTTCAGGCATTCACAAACCCTTTAACAACTCACAAAATAGCTACGTATATATATGATTTTTCATTTAAAACAAAAGAGAAATTAACATAATAGGGTTGAGAATGGATATCGAGTTCCTATCATGCAATGTGCCCACCTGGCCTAAAACTAAACAACAATACTCAGTAGACACGCTAACATAATCTTAAATAAACATGTAACCCTTTCATTAATAACCTGGATATCCTTTCACCAACCTACATACAACATACAATGTAAAATGCAGACATCACCCCTCGGGTATGATGTTGACATTTTACCGTTCATCCCCTTTTTCATTCTCTCGACATTCTCACCTTTCGTCTTTTCAAATCAAACCATTCATTTTCAATTTTTCAAGGTCATTTTTTATCTTTTCATCAAAAATCATCGAGGTTTATTCAAAACGAGATTCGGACGATGCACGGGACCAAAGCTGTTAAAAACAAGGAAAACTGGCTAAGTGTCAGAAACTCAATTTTTCAAAGTTCTCGAAATTAAAAATGGGTTTTTAAAAATGAAAGTCTCGATCACGAGATTCGACACCATATAGTTTTTGTAATCTAATTCAAATAATACGAAAGTTATTACATTTTGAAAATTTGTCGAAAACGTCGAAATCTACGTTTTGTTCTTGAAACCAAAATTTAGATTTTGAGATTCGGATCTTGAAATCATTTCCATTGTTCCAAAATAGGGGGTAAAACCTTTTCATTAAAGAATTTAAAGTAAATGTTTTTACTTTCCATTTACTTAAATGTTTTTAATGAAATAAAGGGTTGGAAATCATGTGCAAGTCATAAGGATCACAGTCCAAGAGTCAGAGTCTGATTTTGACTCAAAATATACTGTCGGCGGCAGAAGGGTGTTCTGTCGGTGGAACCAATGGTTCCTGCAGACAGAAGATAATTATCGGTGGCAGAAGCTTCATTCTGTCGGTAGAACCGACAGAATGGTCATCGGTAGGTGTCGGTGGGACCGACGGTCCTGCCGATAGTACTGAACTTTCTTGCGAATTTTGGGTTTTTCGATCCATTCTTTGGATCTTTGTTCTGTTCTTCAAAACCTTTGACCCACCCATGAATTTTTAACATTTAAAACATAAATAAACACACATCAAATCCCTATTTCTAGCATGAATTTCAATTCAACCAAAGATTTCTATGATTTAAAACAAACAATTAACAAGTTTTGTAAAACCTAAATGCACATTTCGAAATCTAAGGTTACCAATAGGAATTGAAAGTCCCCTACTTAGTTTGTGGACTCCGAAAGTGATGAACTCGCACAATAATCAAGGTTAGTGGAAAAATAGTCGATGTTGGGTTGAGTTTGGTGCAAAGTGAGCGAGGGTTTGCAACTCCTTTGAGGAGGGCACTCTCCTTTACTTCTACACTAGAAGACGAGTCTCTACTAACCAGTTGAAGCTCCGAGTTTGATGATAACCTAATTTGCTTGCTGATTTTTTATGAAGGGTGAAGAAAACAAACTGAATGAGTTAACAAGGAGGGTGAGGTTGTAGCTATCGTCGTAGCTAACAACTTTGTCTTCTTCGTCGGGTTTCAACAGTTATTCCTTCTCAATGGATCTTAAGGTGAAGAGAGGAGAACCCTAGGTTGAGAGAAGAGTTGATGTGTGGGTTCTTTAGAGAAGAGGGAAACAAATAGGAAAGAAAGAAACTTTACTTTCTTTTATAAGAAGCTGAGGGCATACTTATAATTTTCCCATCATTTCTAGTTTCGATTGTAACTTAACTATCCGGACTCGAAAAATGACAAACGAGTATACCATTTGGAATAATTTTTCGTTGCGGTCCTAATGGTGTGGTCGAATCTTTCTGATTCTCCCTCTAAGAAAATTTTCTATTTTGGATCCCACTCAACACGAAATTCGAGGATTGGTTAACTTTTCCATCCGAACTTGAATTCGAACTTGCTTACCGGCTAAATTATATATTACGATCATTGTGAAACTAATGATGACGTCGGTTTTCAACAAAAATGAACATGGTATAATCTGGGCACTTTAATCTAAGTTATCTCTTTAGAATATTCCTCGAATTAACACTATTTGATCTCTTTGAGATACGAGTTAAAAACACGGGGTGTTACATTGTGAGTATTGCTTGATTTTTTCTGTTTCTAATCTTTTCATCCCCCCTATTCGTCACGACTCGACCTAGAAATTTACGCACGCTTAGAATCGCTACACAGTTCGACAACTTAAAGACTTTACTACAATAAGAGAATATAACTTTGAAACTTAAAAATAATCACATGGTGACCGAAAGAAATCACACGCTGAAAATCATAAAAATCTGTTAAAATCACCAAAATGATGAAAATACCCCTCATAAATTTCAGACCCCCAAAAAATCTTGAAAGTACTTCCATTGCACCCAGAATGTGATTTCGAGTCTAACAGGACCTAAATCGATGAAAACAGATAAATTCAAGAAAAATCATCAAAATGACGAAAATACCCGTCATAAATTTTGAATCCACGAAAATTCTTGAAAGTACCTCCATTGCACTCAGAATGTGATTTCGAGTCTAACAGAACCCAAATAAATGAAAATAGAGAAATTCAAGAAAAATTATCAAAAATCGTAAAAATGATCAAAATGCCCCTTAACATCCAACTCTAACATAGAAACCTTGATCCCTAGAAAAATAAAATTCAAATAAAAAATTAAACCAAAATAAAATTCAAATTGAAAATTGAACTAAAATTTAACTAAGATCCAATTAAAATACAAACTTTAAAATCAATTTAAAATCGTAAAATCAAATTAAATTTTAATTAAAAAAAAAATTACATTTAAATTAAAAATCAAGAAACCGATTAAAATACAAAATTAAAATAAATAAAAAATAAATAAAAATAAATTGAAAATCAAGTTAAAATTTATGCAACCAATCAAAATGCAAAATTGAATTAAAATTTTAAAATCAATCAACCAATTAAAGTGCATTCGATCAAATTGAAATCAAAATCCAATTAACTGACCCATTAAAATTTAAAGTCAACTTAAAATTAAAATTAAAATTAATCAATCCGTTCAAAATTTAAATTAAAAATTAAACTCAAATTAAATAATTAAAACCTAAATCGAAATCCAAAAAAATTTGACTCAAATAAAAAATCAATCAATTACGACTCATTAGCGAGAAATTATTGCAGTACGAGTAGCATAGGATCCCTGCTCCCATTCTCCGAAAAATAAAAAAATAAAAAAATAAAAAAATAAAAAAATAAAAAGAAAAAAAAGAGATAAACGTGGGCACTCTCTTCTTCTTCCCCAACGACCTCTTCTTCTCCACCTTCTCCAACAGACTCCTCTAACCCATGTCTCCAACACATCTCTCCCATGTCTATCCTCTCTCCCTATCATGTTTTGAGGAAGAAAACCATTATAAAAGAAAGAGGGAGAAGACAACAAAGAAAGGAGGAGAAAAACCAAAGAAAAACGTTTTCATGGTTGGCTACCATTTAAAAAATCAGTAACTTCATCACTTTGATCTCTCCATCTTCTTCTCTCTCAGGTTCTCTCTCTCTCTTACGTTCTTTTTGCTTGGCTGCCATTAAAAAAAAAATTTCTTCCACAAGAAACCTGCAACTCTTCTTTTTTTTACCATTAAACTCAATCTCCATTAACGTCCCAACGGCCCTCTTTTTTCACCATTAAAAAAATCAGCAACCATTGAAGAAAAATGAGAGACGTTTTGGCTAGTTTTGAACAAAAAAAAACCTGCAACTTCACCTTTTATCTCATGTTCTTGCTATCCAGCACCCCTTTCAACTTGGTCTGCAATCACACCTCTCTTCTACACGTTTTCAACACAGCCCCCTTGTTGTTTTCAACATCTCCAACCTCTTCATAACTCTACTGTAACAGCCCCCTACCTCTCTATCTTCCTCACCCCATTCACATCTTCAGCCACCTCTCTTTTAACCTTTATCTATTCTCCAGCCTATTGAATATCTCAACAGCCCCCTAGCAATTCACCTCTCTCTTCACACCCTTTTTCCAATTCTTCTTACTACCTAACTACTTCTTCAGCAACCCCTCCAACAACAAGATAACGCCAAGCCCTTCGTCTCTCTTTCACGCTCTGTCCTACAATAGCCTATCTCATCTTCATCGACTCCATTATAATACCTTCAATAGCCTCGCTGCATTCACATTACCGTCCACAGCCATCACAGTCATTGTATTCCTCACTACGCCACGCAACCACTTCTCTCTCAGCCATCAACCTCTTCGTAGTGCAGTTATCCCTCTATCCCCGTCTCTCAACAGCGAATACTCGCAAGCCTTCAAGTCATACCTGAATGAATCAACTCCCGATAATTCTCTTTATAGGTAAGTTCATGGTTGGATCTTTTTTATTTTTTTTTTATTTTATTTTATTTTTTATCTTTGTTCTTCTTTTACTCTTTGTCTTTAAGACATTTTTTTTATGCATTGTTAGGATTATAGAAACGTTTGTTTACGCGATTTTTGTTTATTTTTATTCATTCTTACACATTGAATAGGATGATTAGAAGTGTGTTTTTAGTTTTTTTTTAATGTACTTGAATCAATTCATCGATTTTTGGGGTATGCGTGGTGCCATGGCAATCTTTACGATTCCAAACTATTAGTGGATCAATTCACTCATTTTTCTTTTTTGAATTGATTGGTTAACTTGGTAATATTAAGATGATGGACCAGCTCATTGTTGATATTTATTGGGTCGATTCGTTGATTTTTTGAGGTTATTGGGTCAATTCATCAATGTTGATATTAATCAACTCATTTTTTTTTTGTGTACACGAAAAATTAAAAATCGATTTTTCCAATAAAAATCAACGAGTTGACTCACTGATTTTTTGTGTGCATTGAAAATTCCAAATCGAAATTTCCTATGAAATTGAACAATGAGTTGGCTCACTGATTTTAATACACGTGGCATTTCAAAAATCGAGTTTCTTTGATAAAAAAAAGTCTTTGAGTCAACTCGTTGATTTTAATACATGTGGCATTTCAAAAAGCGAGTTTCTTTGATAAAAAATTATGAGTCGACTCATTGATTCTAATACGCGTGGCATTTCAAAAATTGAGTTTTTTTTATAAATGTTGATAGATTTATTTGATATGCATGTGACAATTCAAAAATTGAATCTCTTTGATCAATAAATGTGTGAGTTAACTCACTGATTTTAGGACGCACGTGGCAATTCAAAAATGTGTGGGTTGACTCACTGATTTTAATGCACATGACAATTCAAAAATCGAATTTCTTTGGTTAAAATATGTGAGTCGACTCACTGGTTTTAATGCATATGGCGATTCAAAAACTTGATTTTCTTTGATTAATAATGTGTGGGTCAACTCACTAATTTAGTGTACGTGGCAATTCAAAAATAAAAAGAATCGAATTTCTTTGATAAAAAATATCGTCAATGAGCCAGTTTATGAATTTTGTGTACAGGGTATTAAAAATTGATTTCACATTCTCTTAAATGTGATTGAATCGATTCATTAAATTTTGGTGCCACGTATGTCTTATTAATCATGGGATTCCATTATGCGAAATTCGAGAATTCATATAATTATTTTAGTCGTAGGATTTGTTTAGTAAATCCGATGTAATTCGATGATGATTGGATCCTAGTTTGACTTTTAGTTTTTGAATGTTGACCGTAGGATATTTTTGGATCGTAGTAGAGACTGATCATCTTGATCAAGTGGGTCCGGTGCTTAACACCTTCCGAAACCCGTAACCTGACCCCTTACCCATCTCTCTGATCCATGGATCGACTCATATCCATTTGGAGTTAATTTTGATTCCTAGACCTAAACTAGGTGGCGACTCCTTATTTTTTAAAGATCCTCGAGATGCGTAATCGAACCCCTATTCTCTATTTAGCGGATGGCCGGGGGTCGAGGCGATTTCAATATCACGGTAAGAAGAACATGGAATATTAAGTTGAATGTAGAGATATTGGTATATTAGGAATAAAGGTTTTGATATGATTTGCGAAGTTAGTGTTGGTAAATACTTGCATTATAATAGGGGTGTCTTGTAGTAAGACTACGTATTGAGGAGTAATTTTCATTGTAAGTACAAGTATGCATAATAGACAACGTAGTTGGTGAGAAAAACAAGGATAAATGATAGCAAAGATGTGAAAGGATTATTCATAGAGGTTGGTGAGGAATTGGTCTAATGTGAATTGATTGTTACCTTATGATTATACAAATGATGGATTAATTGGAGTATGAACTTGAATTGAAGTGATTATTTAATGGATATATTGGATTGATGGAAAATAGGTGACCTAAGATTTAGGAATTGGAAATGAGATTAGCTTAGAACCAAGTATGTGTTAGTGGGGTGGCGAAGAAATTCGATAAGGCATGATTTCAATTTCGAGGATAAGATTTTTATAAAGGGGGGAGAATGTAATACCTTAAGTGTTTAACTTATATCTCGAAGAAATTAAATGGTGATATTTTTGAGAAAAATTCTGAAAGAGGAATTTAGAGTAAAACACTCGAATATTGGTTCGATCATTTTTAATGAAAAATGACTTCGCCATTGGATTTAAACTGATCGAAATATTTTTACTTTAGTCTGTAAGCAAGTTCGAATTCAAGTTCGAATGAAAAAGTTATAAAATCCTCGAATTTCATGTTGAATGGGACCTAAAATAGAAAATTTTCGTTAGAGTGAGAATCTAAAAAATTCAACGACACCATTGGGTCCGCAACAAAACATTATTTGAAATGGAATACTCGTTTGTCATTTTTCGAGCCTGAATGGTCAGGTTACCGTCGAAAATAGAAACTAAAGGAAATTATCAAAAATACCCTCCAACTTTTATTATAATGAAAGCACCCTCGATCCGCGGGGTACGCGGATTCGCTTTTGACCTTTGAGGTTTGGGAGTCGCCACTTAGTTATTAAGGTCTAAGAACTAGATACTGACTCTAAACTGATAAAGAAACTAATCTACTGAAGAAAAATTAAATCCGGGGATCACATTACGGGGTTGGAAGGTGTTAGGCACCAACCCCGTCCGACCAATGCCAGTCTCTACTTATCCCAAGTAAGACTACATTGCTAACAAAAAAACCTAGATAAAAAAAAATAAAAGAAATTTTACTTTCGATACGCAAAGATTCTATTCCCTCAGATTTGATAAAACCGCTCCTTGTACCGTACTTCTTACTTCGTTCTGTCTCCGGATCTGATTTCTGATCTCCACGGCAAGGTATCTCTTTCTTGGATCTGGATTCTTCGAATTTTTTTATGGATTTTGAGATGTTTTTGAAGGGCTTCTAAGTGTTCTTCAAGCTAAAATCGAAGCATGGGTGTTAGGTAAGGAGTTGAGACTTCAAAATTAGGGTTTATGGGAGGCTAGGAAAACTTTTTGACCTACTTCTCTTTGGGTTTATGATTTGATACGAAAATAGGATGTAGGGACCCCTATTTATAGATTTTTTTAAGGGTTGTTTAGATAGAGTTAGTGTTTAATTAGAATTCTTTTAGTTAGAGTTATATTTTAGTTAGAATTGTTTTAGGTAAAGTTGTATTTTAATTAGAATTGTTTTAGGTAGAGTTATATTTTAGTTAGAATTCTATTAAACAGAGTTATTTTTTAATTAGAATTCTATTAGGATTTTAACTTTTGGTCTTATTTGATTGACTTTTGACTTTAGTCTTACTTGATTGACTTTAATATCTTGACTTTAGTCTTACTTAATTGACTTTAATTTTGAATTTAGTCTTACTTGATTGACTTTAATACCTTGACTTAGTCTTTCTTGATTGACTTTAATTTTTTTGAGAACCCCCCTCTATTATATCTTTAATTCTTTGGACCCCCAAATGGAGGGGTCCTTGAAGAAATATCTTGGCAACCCTCAACAATTTTGCTTGAGAGCCTGATTGATTGATTTTTTTAGTTTAAATTTTTAAATTAATTTTATTAATGTTTCACTTTAATTATTTAATATTTTATTTATTAATTTCAAAAATTTTAACTATAAAAATTGTGAAATTATCGTTTTACCATCGGAGAAGACTTTTCACTTTTAAAGTCGATTTTTTATGTTCTAGGATATTTTGGAATTGGTTTTTCGTAAGGCATTCAATGGAAATGTTGATTTTTGTCATTTATGAAGTTTTTTGTGCAAAATGATCGTGAACTTTATGAGGGGCATTTTCGTAATTTTGTTGAATTCTGTGAAAATTGGCGAAATGATTTATTTGGTTTCGATTTGTTGTTTTATGTGTCTGAATGAGTTTTTCTAAGCGTAATATAGGCTCTAGGGTTGTTTTGATGTTAGGAGTATTTTGGTCATTTTTTAGTGATTTTTATCGTGAAGCTTCTTTTTGTCTAGAAAATGATGATTTCTAGGCTTTTGGGGTTATATTTTCCTAGCATAGCGTGGTTTCTACAGTTTTGTCAGTTCGAGATACCTCATCCGAATTTCTGAAACATATCTAGCAACAAACTAAAGCATTGGAATAAACATCCATCATTGGGAATCATTGCGATCGGGTTGACTAGTTGAGTAATCAGGCGAGTGCAAAAATGGGGTGTCTACAAATGCCCTTCTTTGGCAGAGGATTGAAACAACTAGATAGCAAATCTATTTTGGTAGATAGTGCGATATCCAAATGCCAAAGCTAGCGACAGTTCATTTTGCAGCCTGTTTTAGCAATTCGTCGGGGTGTTAGGATCCTTAAGGGTAAAGCTCTCCCCGAACTAAAATTGAGCGCGAGCTCTCACTGGCAGTGTCAGATCCTTGAATTTTAGAAAATTCTCCTTGACTGATGTGCAAGTATGCGACTTAAAATTTGAGATAAATTTCAAAGAGTTTAAGTTGGAACTGAGTAAAATCTGAGCATAAAATGAATATAAACTGAGCATAATTTGAGCATAAACTAAGCATAGACTGAGCATAATCTAAGCATAAACTGAACTTAGACTGAGCATAAACTGAGCATAATCGAGCATAATCTGAGTATAATTTGAACATAAACTGAGCATAATTCCGAGAAAACCCTCGGCGGTAACAAACCAAAATCCAAGATAACCCTTGGCGACGACTGAGCAAAATCCAAGATAACCCTTGGCGGCATCTGAGCAAAATTAAAGATAATCCTTGGTGGCAACTGAGCAAAATCCAAGATAACCCTTGACGGAAACTGAGCAAAATCCAAGATAACCCTTGGCAGCATCTGAGCAAAATTCAAGATAACCCTTGACGGCAACTGAGCAAAATCCAAGATAACCCTTGACAGCATTTGAGCAAAATCCAAGATAACCCTTGGCGACAATTGAGCAAAATCCAAGTTAACCCTTGGCGGCAACTGAGCAAAATTGGTAAAGGAATAAATGAATTTTTGGAAAGAATGAATGAATCTGGAGAAGAATGATTAAAATGAATCTGGATGAGATTGAATAAATCTGGAAGATAATGAATCTGGAAGATAATGATCGAATCCAAGAATCAATGGATCAATCTGGAAGATAATGAATCTGGAAGAGAATGATCGAATCTAGGAATGAATGGAGCAAGGAATGAAAGAATGCCCTATCTCTTGTTCTAAGTAAATGAGTTATTCTCTGAGCAAAAATCAAAATAAGATCAGGAAAGCTTTTGTTTGAACCTCAAGGTTTTATCCAAAAGTTTTATGAATTTAAAACCTGAGTTTTTATTTCTTTTGAACCTCAAGGGTTTTTCGAAAAACTGTTATCAAGAGGGTAAGCTTAAGTTTGGGGTTCTCATTATCTTTTAGGATTAACATTGCTCAAAAACAAAATGCCCCTAATTTGACAATAAATATGGCATTGAAGATAACTGAACACATCATGCAAAAAATTAAAAAAAAATCCCCTAGTATAAGGGGGGAAACTACATATTTAGAGGAAAAAGAAAATGCCCCTTGTATGAAGGTTTGAAATATTTGATTACCACAAGCGCAATAAAGATCCAACTTTTAATTTTGATTAATTTTATTGAAGATTTTGAGTCAGGCTCAAGAGAACAAAATATTTCCTTTTGAGACTCGTCATAGAATTCACCTTTCTCTCCCTTGGTTTACTTGGGAAAGTAAACATTTTCAAATCGATCGTAGACAATGTAGCGCCCCGCCAAACGCTAACACAAATCCCAATACTGCCTCGAGGCACTAGGTGGCGCCTCAAACTTCGACATGGTCTCTTCTGTTTATGTTAGCGTTTCACGGAACTCAAACCTGATAAACAATACCAAACAATCCTGTATAAAGCAATGAATCCACAATGACTAATGAACGAAAGACAATAGATTTTATGAACAACAAAATAAGCAAGATCAGAGTTGCGCAAAAAGGTATAAAGTTATACAGGATTACAAAGTCTATCCTTACTCTAACATAGACCTAGCACTCGGTCCCAAAATACTATGTACACTTCCTAGGATGAACAGACTCCTAGTAGAAGTAGTCGTGTTGCTCACCGGGCAACGGACTCTGGTCGTCGATCTGACCGACCAGGCGTTCCTCGGCTAATAGCTCAGCACCCGCTGCGCCCACTGAAGGCTCTACAACTATAAAAAAATGGAAGGAAAGGGTGAATAACAATAGTTATCCAATAGGTCCACAAACAATTCCTACTAATAACCTCCCCTAACGTGATCGAATAATCATACTGCTTTATTTCAAAACATGCAGGTTTTACAATAGAAACTACGATTTAACTGGTACATATAGCCAGGGATGAGCAACTAAACAATTTAAGAGTAACACATAACATCAATCATCCATACTCGTTATACAAATTCCATTTTATGCAAATACAGTTGGCAACATTAAAATAATAAACATGCTTTTCAGTCTATAGTTCGAAATATAACAGCAGATACATAATACAAGTGGTGGAGTAATGGAATTTGAGCGTTGGGATTCACGACTGGATCGTTCCCAGTCAGGACATGATGTTACAACATAAATCTGGTTTTTAGTTCCTGATTTTGTACCCGGTCGCTGCACTTACCACACGGGTGACCATTTATCCGGCTCAGGCTGGCCGTTTGACGTGACCGTAAGCAATGGGTCTCTTTTCGATGTGTCAGAACGTTCGACTACTACTAGATTGTTAGTGATCACTGACTAATAATCTTCGTCTATGCCTATCAGGCGTGCATGTGATTCCCAAATGACACTCCACTCGTATACGACCACCTTTACAATACACGTTCACTGGTAAAGATAAGAAAGGAATGGACCCGGATTCCAGTTGTGACTCCACTCTCATACGCGTCCCATACCACGTATGAGTTTGGTGGTCCCTACCGTACATCCCAGGATAGTGTACCCCTCCGGATGATGTGACACACTATCCCTTCAGGCATTCACAAACCCTTTAACAGCTCACAAAATAGCTACGTACATATATGATTTTTCATTTGAAACAAAAGAGAAATTAACAGAACAGGGTTGAGAACGGATATCCAGTTCCTACCATGCAACCGTGGCCACCCGGCCTAAAATAAATAACAGTACTCCGCGCACGCGCTAACATAATCAGAAATAAACATGCAACCCTTTCATTAATAACCTGGATATCCTTTCACCAACCTACACACAACATACAATGTAAAAGGCAGACATCACCCCTCGGGTGTGATTCTGACAATTTATCGTTTCATCCCTTTCCCATTCTTTCAACATTCTCATTTTTCGTCTTTTCAAATCAACCATCCATTTCCAATCTTTCAAGATCATTATTTCGGTCTTTCCATTGAAAACCTTCAAAGTTTATTCACAAACAAGGTCCCGATGACGCACGGGGCAAAAGCTGTTAAAAATAATGAAAGCTGGTGAAAATTTGACTAAGTGTCGGAAACTCAATTTTTCAAAGTTCTCGAAATTGAAAATGGATTTTTCGAAATGAAAGTCTCGCTTACGAGATTCGACACCATATAGTTTTTGTAATCTAATTCAAAGTAATGTGAAAATTATTATATTTTGAAAACTTATCGAAAACGTCGAAATTTACGTTTTGTTCTTAAAACCAAAATTTGGATTTTGATCCTTTGAGATTTGGATCTTAAAACCATTCCCATTATTCCGAAATGGGGGGTAAAACCTTAATTTCATTAACTTAAATGTTTTTAATGAAATAAAGGGTGAGAAATAGTGTATAAGGTGCGAGGAGGTCAAGCCAAGAGTCAGAACACTATTCTGAAGAAAACTGTATCTGTCGGTGGCAGAACCAGGATTCTGTCGGTGGGACCGACAGATTGGTCATCGGCAGATGTCGGTGGGACCGACAGTCCTGCCGCCAGAACAAAATTTTCTCTTGTTATTTGGTTTCGTCGGTGGCAGAAACCTCATTCTGTCGGTGGGACCGACAGGATGCCTTCGGTAGGTGCCGGTGGCACCGACCTTTCCCACCTACAACCTGAACCTCACTCGCGATTTTTGGGTTTTTCGATCCCTTTTTCGAATTCTTCTTCCATTCTTCGAACCATTCGACCCACCCACGATTTTGTTATCAAAATTCGTTAAAGCATAAACAAAACACCTACTTCTACCATGAATTTGAAATCAAATACCAATTTCTACGATTTAAATGCAAACAATAAGTTTTGTTTCAAAACCCTAAATGCACATTTCGGAAATCTAAGGTTACCAATAAGAATCGAAAGTCCCCTACTTGTTTGTGGACGCCGAAAGCAATGAACTCGTATAAGGATCAAAGTTGGTGGTGAAGGAGTTGGTGTTGAGTTGAGTTTGATGCAAGGTGAGCTAGGATTTGCAATCCCCTTTGACGACGGCACTCCTTTGCTTCTACAATGAATGGTGGGCCTAACTCTCACTCAATGGAACCCTCGATGAAGATGTGTTAGGATTCACTCGAACCACACAGCTGGGTTTTGATGGAGGATGGAGAAAACAAATGAGAATGGGTTAACAAGGAGGGTGAGGTTGTAGCTATCGTTGTAGCCGACAACTTTGTCCTCTTCATCGAAGTTCAACGGTCATTCATTCTTAATGGATCTTGAGGAGAAGAGAGGAGAGAACCCTAGGTTTTTGGGAAAATCTGAGCTTTGGATGCTTTGGAGAAGAAAGAAAGTGATTTAAAAGAAATAAATTTTTTTTTAACAAGGGCGAGGGCATACTTGTAATTTCCTTATTATTTCTAGTTTCGACCGTAACTTGACTATCCGGACTCGAAAAATGACAAACGAGTATTCCATTTTGAATAATTTTTCACTACGAATCTAATGGAAATGTCTAATTTTCCTGATTCTCCCTCTAACGAAAATTTTCTGTATGGATCCCACTCGACGCGAAATTCAAGGATTTGTTAACTTTTTCACCCGAATTTGATTTCAAACTTGCTTATAGGCTAAAGTATATATTTCGATCGTTTTGAAGCTAATGGCGAAGTCGATCTTCAATAAAAATGAACATAGCATAATCCGGGTACTTGACTCTAAGTTTCCTTTCTAAAATATTCTTCAAATAAATACTATCTGATTTCCTCGAGATACGAGTTAAAAATACGGGGTGTTACAGACAAGATACTTGTGACATCTGAGTCTGTGCCTGATTTAAGCTAAGTATTGAATTTGATTATTCAGACTTCTCATGTTTCAGCTCGGATCGCTCTTAGCTTTTTAACTCCCCTAAGATTTTCTTCTGTTTTTCTTTGTTGCTCTAACTTTTGCCTAAATCGCCCTTTCAGGTTTTCAAACTAGCGAGCTTACTTTTTTTCTTTGCTCTGATTGTTGCCAAAGTTTTCTTTTCGGATTTTCAACCTTGCGAGTTTGCCTTCATTTTTGCCTAAGTCGCCCCTTTTCGAATTTTCAACCTAGCAGGCTTTTTCCTTTTTTTTTCTTATGGAATTACTGTCTGATCATGCTTTGCTATCTTCCTTGACTTTTCGCACGGTACTTAGGAGGACATTTATAGGTAAGCTTAGGATTGGGTATAAAAAGAAAGGGATTTTGAGGCTCAAAAACCCGAATGCCCTTTGTGTGGTATTTAATTTATTTTGCCTTAAATTTTCTTCCCCATTTTGAAGATATTTCTTTTTTTTCTTTTGAATTTTTTTTTTGTCTTTTTTGTGTGGGAAAATAGATTTTTTTTTATTTTGATGTGGTCGGACCTGAAGTAACTTCTCAAGTTGCCTATGTACCCCAAAATTTTGGGATCAGACCAAAACATAGTTCGAATTTTTCCCTCCCTTAGGTTAGGTAATCAGGCTGAGAAATAAAAAGGCATAATTTTTCTTTTTGAAAAAACTGCAAAAGGGTTGAGAAAGGATATATTGAACTGGGTAATAAAAGAATTGATTCGGCCAAAGATGGCCTCCTTAAATATAGTACCGTTTGATTTGGTCAAGGTTGGTTGGTTCTGGTAATTCGATTCCATCATGATCTTGAAGTCTGACAGTTTTTGTAGGTAATATTTCCTTGATGATGAACGGACTTCCACAATTTGATTTGAACTTCCCTCTAGGGTCAAAGATAGGTGTCCGATTCTCTTTGAGTACCAAATCCCTGACTTGTAAGTAACAAGCCGTAACCTTCTTATCAAACGTGAGAGTGACTCTTCTTTAATAAGTTTGCACGTGGCACAGAACTCTAAGTTATTTTCTTTTCAATCTGGTTTAGCTCTTCATACCCAATGACGAGCCTAGTCTGTTTTTAGCAATTGACTTTCCATCAAGACCTTGAGATACGGGATGTCTATTTCAACTGGTAAGATTGCTTTCAGATAATATGCTTAGAGTAAAGAATAGTTCCAGTGGAAGACTGTATTTGAAGTACGACACCCCCATAATGTGAATGGTAGCTTTTCTAACTAATCTTGGTGTGATTGACACATTTTCACAATAATTATCTTGAGACTCTTACGAGCTGCTTCAACCGCTCCATTAATCTAAGGACGGTAGGGGGATGATCTGTGATGTCGGATCTTGAACTTTGTACACAGAATAATGACTTAAGCTTTGAAGTACGACCCATTATCAGGGATCAGTTCAAATGGTACCCCCATATGGACTGATAATATGTGATTTACAACTCAATATGTAATGTGGATAGCACTTATACATTTTATAACATCTCTATCGATATTTTCATCTCATCAAGCGAGTATTTATTCCGTGTTGAACAACACCCAAGCTTGCACCTAACACATCCTCATCGGATCATGCGAACAAGTTTTTTAAAATTTCTGAGTAAATTCATTATCCCCTCGTGTTCCTCTAGAGATAGGAGGATTTCTATTTTAATCTCTTTAGGAATTATGTTCTGTTTCGAGGTCAATGACCTTTGTTTTCTCGATTAAACGTTGAGCCTGACTCTTATCTTCTTGCTCAGGAAAGAAATCTATCCTTAAAGTCAGATTAGTAGTTAATTCGTTAATGCGCTCGAGGTATTCAGAAATTTCCTTTATCCAATCAAATTCAGATGGGGCGACAAATACTGCTATGACTCGACAAACTAACTCGACTCAACAGAAAAAAGAGTCGACTCGAAAAGAAGACATGACCTTGCTGAAAAAAAGGACTCGAACTAACCCAAATAACTCATGAAAACTCAAGACTATCCACAACGGGCTTGATTAGAACTGAGAACTGAGACATTGCTTACAATCGGCATGATTGAGGCACTGTGATCTTCAAAGAATAACTAGGTGATGTTGAGAAATTTTGAGGTCATTTCTGACTTTTGACTTGATATTGACATTTACTCTAACTGACCGGATTTACAACCCTAGCTAGACGATAGATGATTGAGCTTAGATACAATGATAACCTAGTAACCCCATCAAATGTGGATTATCAATTCCAGTATTACCCCCTTGATAATATTTTAAATGAACCCTGAGATTTTATTGAATTATATACACCAATCCATTAAACAATTCATTCATAAAAGGAAAATAATTTTACTGCACTCTTGAAAATTATTGAAAAGTAATATTTTTATTGAATAATAATTTTCACAAACATATTTCAATAATTTTTCATGCAAAAATAGATCTTTTGTAAATCATTTTTTTCTTTGAAAAATATTTTTCTTCATTTTCTTTTTTTTTTGAAAAATATTTTCTTTTAAAATACTTTTTTGGGAAAGCATTTCTTTTCTGGAAAATATTTTTCTTCTTTTAAAATAGGTTAAAAATCCAAATTAAAAAGAAGTTTGAATTTCATTTTGATTCAAAATGCTCGGTCCATAATGATCGCTGGATAGAGATAGACTGGGTCAAGTTTAAAATGGATTTTTTATTGGGTTGATGTACCAGTGATACTGTAATTTCAAATCTGGTTAAACAACAAAACATTTATCATTGAGAACAAACTCGCACATTCTTGATCTCATCATTCACATACATTTATTATTCACAGACATTCATTATTCACAAGATCCCATTCAATAAACAACCCGAGAACACCCTCGATAAGTTCGGGTCGTGTCCTATGGGGAGGTTTTTAGACTCTAGGCTTACTACGTGAAATGCATTTTTATCTGGCCACCCTTGCCCAAGTACACCTATATACCTCTCGAGCGTACTCAATCGAACGGTATGTGGTGACTTGGTTTGATATACCATATTGGTGATAATCTAAAACTCCAACTCACTTCTCTTAAGTCAAAAATAGCTAGTTTGATCCCCAGTTGAGAGGTGGCCCACAATGCTGAGCAAGGGCCCACTTAAAAATCTCTCGTCTAGAATAGACGTAATCTATCCCCCTCATACAGTAGGGTACAGCGGGACAGGATCTCGTTTATGCACCGATTTTGATCAAGAAGTGCAATTGATGTACTTGGATTATCCTTGATATACGTATGGGTACAAGTCAAGAGTTGTAGCTTTCATAAATGGTTTGGCATCCCACGAGGGGACCGACCACGTACTAATACTACGTTGGCAATCGGGACATGTGACTGTGTGGCTTACAATAGGTCAAAGGCTCAGGTCACTCCAGCCTGGGTACATCGATATACCTTTCAGAGTCACCTGATCAGACGGTACTGATGCCCTAGTTTTATATACCCTGAGGTACGTGACTGGAGTTGTGATTTTCATGTATGACGTCGCATCTCCGAAGAGACCGGGTCACGCACTAGTGGCACGTTGGCTATATGGGACATGCGAGAGTGCAAAACGATAAATATGCTAGTGGTGTGTGCAAAACAGGGTAGGGTGTGCCCGGGGCCTTTTCCAAACACATAGGTCCATGGGTCCAATTAAACCATCATAACATTAATACCACGTGAATATTAATCAAGGTAAATACCAATCCAATAACATCATTAAGATCACCAATAAGCACATCAACTATATATCTGATCAAGATCAATGGCAAATCAATTAATGAGCATGACATAGAATAATTGATCAAACCCAAACATTGCAATAGGTATAATTTTTATAATTTTTAAAGTCCAATCAATGATCACTTTTGGGTGATCCAAAATAAATAGAGATTTCAATAGATGTTACATTGATGATAGAATGATAATTGTTGAGATGAGGAGTGATGAACCCTATTTTTTTTCTAATTATAAAAAAAGAAATTAGAAACACATCCCAAAAGAAAATCAAAGAGAAAGATCCTAGTACCAAATGAGCTTGCTCTCAGGAACATTAATTGTGTTAACACTAGATAAATTTGAATTTTCTGTGAATCGGGAAAATACAATCTGAACTTGCATCGATGATATCTAAGGCTTCCGATAACGAAATCTAGTGAATTCAGATACTAAATTAATCTACCGATGGGATCTACATTTTATTAACAGGTGCCTAGACCTAGTTCTGATTAAAATGTTCTGTAAAAATGTTTTAACATTGTTGTCCCAACCTTTATTCAGCAACAATTCCAAATTTACATATTGAACTTGCATCGATGATATCCAAGGCTTTCGATAACAAAATTGAGTGAATTCAGGTTCTAAATTAATCTACTCGATGAGATCTACATTTTATTAAAAGTTCCCAGACTTAATTCTATTAGAATGTTCTGTAAAAATGTTGTAACATTACTGTCCCAATCTTCATTCAGCAACAATTCCAGATTTACAGATTGAACTTGCATCGATGATATCTAAGGCTCCCGATAACGAAATTGAGTGAATTCAAGTTCTAAATTAATCCACTCGACGGAATCTACATTTTATTAAAGATGCCCAGACCTAATTCTTACTAGAATGTTCTGTAAAAACTTTTTAACATTGTTGTCCCAACCTTCATTCAGCAACAATTCCAGATTTACATATTGAACTTGAATCGATGATATCCAAGGCTCCTGATAACGAAATCGAGTGAATTCAGGTTCTAAACTAATCTACTCGATAGGATCTACGTTTTATTAATAGGTGCCTCACTAAAATATTCTGTAAAAATATTTTAACATTGTTGTCCCAACCTTCATCACTCCATCATTTTCATATGTCAATTTGAATCTTCCATTATTTAGGGGTCATCAAAAAGTGATCCTTAATTGGAAAAAAATACAATACCCAAAATCATCCACAATCAAGTCACAAAAATAAATAAATAAATAAATAAACAAATAAATAAATAAAATAAATCTAACTAAATAAAATAAAAAATTAGGTCATCCTGGCAATGCTCCCATACTTGGGGTTTTTAAAGTCTGATCCTCAATAGTCCCCAGTGGAGTCGCCACTGAAAGCGCCCTCGATCCGCGGGGTGCGCGGATCCGCTTTTGACGTTTGAGGTTTGGGAGTCGCCACCTAGTTATTACGGTCTAGGAACCGGATACTGATTCTAAACAGATAAAGAAACTAATCTATTGAAGAAAAACTGAATCCGAGGATCACATTACGGGGTTGGAAGGTGTTAGGTACCAACCCCGTCCTGCCAATGTCGGTCTCTACTTATCCCAAGTAAGACTACATTGCTAACAAAAAACCTAGATAAAAAAAAATAAAAGAAATTTTACCTTCGATACGCAAAGATTCTATTCCCTCAGATCTGATAAAATCGCTCCTTGTACCGTACTCCTTGCTTCGTTCTATCTTCGGATCTGATTTCTGATCTCCAAAGCAAGGTATCTCTTTCTTGGATCGGGATTCTTCGAATTTGTTATGGATTTTGAGACATTTTTGAAGGGCTTCTAAGTATTTTTCAAGCTAAAATCGAAGTATAGGTGTTAGGTAA
The DNA here is from genome assembly GCF_017979445.1 of Akebia trifoliata. Lineage (NCBI taxonomy): Eukaryota > Viridiplantae > Streptophyta > Magnoliopsida > Ranunculales > Lardizabalaceae > Akebia > Akebia trifoliata. Next base: position 20,574,202 of record NC_141387.1, read on the forward strand.
TGAGTTGGGGCTTCAAAATTAGGGTTTATGGGAGCCTAGGGAAACTTTTTGACCTACTTCTCTTAGGATTTATGATTTGATACGAAAATAGGGTGTAGGGACCCCTATTTATAGATTTTTTAAGGGTTTGTTTAGATAGAATTAGTGTTTAATTAGAATTCTTTTAGTTAGAGTTATATTTTAGTTATAATTATTTTAGGTAGAATTGTATTTTAATTAGAATTGTTTTAGGTAGAGTTATATTTTAATTAGAATTCTATTAAATAGAGTTATTATTTAATTAGAACTCTATTAGGGTTTTAACTTTTGGTCTTATTTGATTGACTTTTGACTTTAGTCTTATTTGATTGACTTTAATATCTTGACTTTAGTCTTACTTAATTGACTTTAATTTTGATTTTATTCTTACTTGATTGACTTTAATACCTTGAATTTAGTCTTTCTTGATTGACTTTAATTTTTTGGAGAACCCCCCTCTATTATATCTTTAATTCTTTGGACCCCCAAATGGAGGGGTCCTCGAAGAAATATCTTGGCAACCCTCAACAATTTTGCCTGAGAGCCTGATTGATCGATTTTTTTAGTTTAAAATTTTAAATTAATTTTATTAATGTTTCATTTTAATTATTTAACATTTTATTTATTAATTTCGAAAATTTTAATTATAAAAATTATGAAATTACCGTTTTACCCTCGGAGAAGACTTTTCGCGTTTTAAGTCAGTTTTTTATGTTCTAGGATGTTTTAGAATCGGTTTTTCATAAGGAATTCAATGGAAATATTGATTTTTTTCATTTATGAAGTTTTTTATGCAAAATGATCGTGAACTTTATGAGGGGCATTTTCGTAATTTTGTTGAATTCAGTGAAAATTGGCGAAATGATTTATTTGATTTTAATTTGTTGTTTTATGTGTCTGAATGAGTTTTTCTAAGCGTAATATAGGCTCTAGGGTTGTTTTGATGTTTGGGGTATTTTGGTCATTTTTTAGTGATTTTTATCGTGAAGCTTTTTTTTATCTGAAAAATGATGATTTCTAAGCTTTTGGGGTTATATTTTCCTAGCATAGCATGGTTTCTATAGTTTTGTCAGTTCGAGATACCTCATCCGGATTTCTGAAACATATCTAGTAACAAAATAAAGCATTGGAATAAACGTCCATCATTGGAAATTGTTGCGATCGGGTTGACGAGTTGATTAATTAGGCGAGTGCAAAAATGGGGTGTCTACATATAAACGAACCAAACCCTTCATTTATTTCATTTGCTTTTTTCTAACTCATAAAGAACCAGCCTTTTCTCCCAAACCAAAGGTTTCAACCTATTCTCGATAAAATCTCTCGCAATCAAGTCTGAGTTGAACCTCAAAGAAAAAGGCAAAGTCGTCGGGGTTATCGAGCTCCATGTTCTCACTCCATCCAACCTTCATCTCCATTTCATTTTATTGGGTTGTCAACAAAAATAAGCAAAGAGGTTTTGATTCTAGCCACTTAGAGACTCACCCATTTAGAAGAAGGGTCGTCCATCATCGTAAGAGGATAAAGAACATCTCCATCGAGGGTTTTTCAATCAACCCAATTCATTTGGCATTCAAGTTCAATCAAATTCGAAGTTCTGGACTATCGACCTTTGATTTCCAAGCTAGCTTATCGTGTCCAACAACCACAAGTGTAAGGGGCTCTCGATTCTTATTGATAATCGTAGATTTCGAAAATGTGCATTTAGGTTTTCTTTCAAACTTGTTGTATGTTTTGAAATTATAGAATGTCATTTTAATTCTTTCAAATTCATGGTAAAACTAATGTATTAGATGTATTTTTATCATGATTTAAATATTGGATTTGTAGGTGGGTTAGTAGAATAAAAAACGAGTGAAAAACTCGAAGAAACGATGAAAAAATGGAAAAATTCGTGAGTTTCAGTGTTTTGACGGTTCCACCGTGCTCAAAATTTTTTTGAGAAACTGCACTATATTTTTACCTTGAACTCCCCCTCATGTGTACACACATTCCAACCCTTTATTTCAACAGTTACGGTGCCACAAACTTTTTTTTAGAAACTGGACCCTATTTTTACCTAGAACTCCTCCTCATGTGTACACACATTCCAACCATTTATTTTATTAAAAATATTTAAGTAAATGTCCATTTATTTTAAGTTCTTTAATAAAATTAAGGTTTTACCCCCCATTTCGGAACAATGGGAATGGTTTTAAAATCTAAAACTCAAATAATCAAAATACGATTTTTGATTTCAAGAAGAAAACATAAATTTCGATGTTTTCGTTCGATTTTAAAAAGTGAATATCTTTTACGTTTCTATGAATTATAAAATAAAAATTACATGATGTCGAATCTCATGTTAAAGGCTTTCAAGTACAAAAACTCGTTTTCAATTTTGAGAATTTTAAAATTTTGAATTTTCGACACTTAGCCAAATTTCTACCAACTTTTCCAATTTTGGCAGTTTGCCTTCACCTACTTTTTGGGATCCCGTTTAAATAAAAATTTGATAATTTTTTTATTGAATGATCAAAGTAAATTTGAAAGCTTGAAAAAGAAAGATTTGACTTCAAAAGTTGAAAAGTGAAAACATGGCAAAATAGGTAAGGGATAAATTAGTAAAATGTCAGAATCACATTGACGATGATGTCTGTATTTTACATTATATGTTGTGTGTTGGTTGGTGAAAGGATATCCAGGGATAATGAATGGTTGCATGTTTATTTATATTTCTGTTAGTGTAGAGGCTCCGAGTACTGTTATTTATTTTAGGCCAGGAGCCCACAGTTGCATGGTAGGAAAGATATCTATTCTCAACCCTATATTGTTAATTTCTCTTTTATTTTGAAATAAAAATGATATATAGATATATATATATATGTTGTTATTTTGTGAGCTATTAAAGAGTCTGTAAATGCCTAAAGGGATAGTGCGTCATATCATCCAGATTGGTGTACTATCCTAGGATATACGGTAGGGACCACCAAGCTTATACATGGTATGGGACGCGTATGAGAGTGGAGTCACAACTAGAATTCGGGTCCATTCCCTTCTATCTTTACCAATGAACGTGTATTATAAATGTGGTCGTATACGAATGAAGTATTTATTTTGGGAATCACATGCATGTCTGATAGGCATAGACAATGATGATTAGTCAGTAACCACTAACAATCTAGTAGTAGTCAAACGTTCTGACACATCAAAAAGAGACTTATTACTTACGGTCACGTCAAACGGCTAGCCTTAGTAGGATAAATGGTCTCGCAAGCTGGTAAATAGCGACCAGTCACAAAATCAGGAACTAATATTTTATTAAGGAATATCATGTCCGAACTAGGAACGATCCAGTCGTGAATCCCAACTTTCTGATTCTATTGCTCCATCATTATGTATTATGTACCTATCACTTGATTTTGAATTATAAACTGAAAAGCATGTCTACGGTTTCAATGTTGTTATTTAGATTTGTATAAAAATGAAAATGTATAATGATTACTGACGAGTGATGGCATGTGATTTTTTTAAAATTCTTAGCTCCTCATCCCTAGTTATATGTACCAGTTAATCGTATTTTATTTTTTAAAGATTTTCATATATTAAAATGTTTAGTATGCTTACTTAATCATGTTTAGGAGAGGTTATTAGTAGGAATTGGTTGTAGACTTACTAGGTAACCATCGTTATTCACCCTTTACTTCTATTTTTTTAGTTGTAGAGCCTACAGTCAGAGAAGTAGTCGTAGAGCCATCGAGTGAGGATCATGTGGTGGGTCATACCGACGATCATAATTCGTTATCTGATGAGCATTGGGATTACATCTATTAGGAATATGTTCGTCCCGGGATATGTATATAGTTTTTGAGTTGAGTAATTAGATTTTTATTAGAGTGAAAGTTTTTTTGGAATATTGTATATTGTAAACTTCTACACTCTAATATACTCACGTGTTAGATATTTTCAGTCTTTCGCTGTTATTTCCGTGTTATTTTTTTTATATAGTTAGAATTTGTGGTATATTGGATTACGAAGCTTTCAAGTTCCGTGGAACGCTAATATAAATAAGGGGAGAACCATGTCCAAATTTCAAGGTGGCCTTAGGATTTGCGTTAGCATTTGGCAGAGCACCACATAAACATTAGGCAATCGTTGAGACTTGTAAAAGTTTGCTACATGCAAAGAATTTTCTCAAGGTCTTATGGGCAGAAGGTATGGAATGTGCATTTTATTTGATTAATAGGTGCCTCTTAGCCCAATTAATATGAGATATCCCTATGAGTTGATGTTTGGGGAAAAGCCTAGTGTTAAACATTTTTAAGTATTTAGGTCCATTTGTTTTGTTCATGTACCGGATCAAATGAGTTCAAAATTGGATACTAAGGCAAAGAAATGCATTTTCATTGGTTATGATAAAAAGAAGAAAACTTGAAAGTGTATAGATCCTAAAATCCATAATTATGTGATTTCTCAGGATGTTGTATTTGATGAAATGTCATCCTATTATAAGGATGATGGTGCCACCATTGGAAGGAACACTCATGTTCACCTGAAGCCTCAAAATGAAATTAGTTTACCTATGAACTCAAGTGCTCCTATGATGTCGAATGGCTCAACTTCTTTATCTACAGGTGAGCAATGCGATTGGGAGAGTGGAGTTGATTATCATGAGCTGGGTGGGCAGCAAAATTATAACAACATAAGAGATGTGAATAGTACACCTCCTCTTAGAAGATCAAAGAGGAAAATTGTTTTGCTTGCCCATTGTAAGGATGAAAATTTTGGCTTTGTGCACTCTTGTTTCCTTGCTAATACAATTGAGGAAGGCGAGCTTTCTTGTTTTGATGAAGCTAATGGTGTTCAAGAATGAGAGTATGTCATGGATGTAGAGTTCCAAGCTCTTATAAAGAATCAAACTTGGGATCTTGTACCTAAGCCCAAGGATGTGAAACTTATCACACGTAAAGAAGATGGATGTATGGACAAATTTAAGGCAAGGCTTGTTGCTCGAGTTGCAAAAATGACTTTGGTTCGAATTATGATTTCCTTTACGGCTTATCATGATTGGACGTTGTGGCAACTTGATGTTGAAAATACATTCTTATATGGAGAAATTGATAAAAACATCTATATGGAGCAACACATGGTTATGTATCTCATTCCCATCGAAAGTTCATCTACAAACACTCAAGAAAGCCCTCTATGGGTTAAAGCAATCACCTAGAGCTTGGTATGGTAAAATTGTTTAATACTTACAATTTTGTGGATACTTTGCTTTGAACTCCGATTTTAATTTGTTTGTTAAGAAGCATAAAAGTTTGCATGTTATCGTTCTCTTATATGTCGATGGCATGATTGTTACCGGCAATAATGATGAAGAAATTGCAAAACTTCGAGCCGAACTTACCCCTTCACTTAGAGATGAAAGATTTGGAAAATATTAGTCATTTCCTTGGCTTGGAAATAGATTCGATGAATGAAGGAATATTCATATCAAAAAAAGGCTATGTGGAGAAATTTGTTCACAAGTTTGGTTTGGACCAAAGTAAGCGGTGTTCCACCCCTCTTGATGCTTACATAAAGCTAAGGCATGATGAAGGTAAGCTATTTCTGGATCCTTGACCTTATCGTACTCTTGTTGGTAGTCTCATTTATTTAACTATTACAAGACCAGATATTGCATTTTCTATTGGACTCGTTAGCCGTTATATGCAAGCTCCATATAAATCATACTTGGAGCTAGCTAAGCAAATCTTGAAGTATGTTTATTCATACTTGACATAGGTCTTTTGTTCAAGAAGGGAGTTATGTTCGAATTAGAAGGATATTCCAATGCCGATTTGGGTGGTGATTTAGATGATCGTAAGACTACATCAGGTTATGTTTTCTCTTGTGGATCGGTATGTATTTCATGGTGTAGTAAGAAGCAAGAGTCAGTGCCTCTTTCTATGACAGAGACAGGGTATAAGGCTGCATCTCTTGCAGTACAAAAATGTGTGTGGCTACGTCGGTTGGCCAATGATATTTCTTCAGAAATTCACAAACCAACTATTATATATTGTGATTAAAGGCTCTCAAGCTTGCAACAAATCTTGTTTGTCACGTAAGGACCAAGCATATTGAAATTGAATATCATTTCATTTGTGAAAAGGTGTTTGATCGATCAATTGAAGTGCTGCAGGTGCGAAGCAACGACAACCTTACGAACATCTTCACCAAGTCATTCGTCGTTCCTCAAAGGCCCATTTAAATTTCTTAGAGCCAAGCTTGGTATTATTTCTAGAAAATCACTTTAAAGGGGAGTGTTAAATGTAGATACGTGGTTTTGCGATTACGATGGGCACATCTACTAAGATTTGGAGTAGCCACCATTCATATTATAAGTGGGTGTGAATGGTCACCTGATGTACATTTTTCAGAAAAAGTAACATTTTCGGCACGTAGTGACTCTCAATGGATAAAGTACCGATCAACCTTGAGATTGGGGTAAGCGACTCTGTTGGAGAAAAGGAAAAGTGTTAGGCACCCTTTTCTCCCCACTATGTGGTGGTAACCTCAACTCAACTCGGTCATTGCGATTAAAAAAAATGAAAAATAAAGTGCCACATGTTGTGCATTTGTACCCTAAGTAGGGATTTCCTTTCGGCTCGATCATAGGATCATCTCATTTAATAAGATGGCCCTACTAGTCATGAGCCTTGGACATAATTCATATTTGAAATGTGTGGGCTAAGGTCATAGATCCATTCTCATGGGTTGAGAAGAATCCAATTTCCAAATGCCTTAAAACTACTTTAGGATAAAATTGGTTTTATTTTTTTAAAAGGGTTACAACCCTAATACTTTCAATCGAACCGAAGTCCAATCTACTGGAGATAAGGAAAAGTAGCATCACATCTTAAAGGCCTTCTAAAAATAAAAATAAAAAGAGGAAGGAGATAATAGAAGAGGGGGGTGTAGAGGGTAGAGAAGTAGAAAGGGGGGTGTACTTTGAACCCACCTTGATGCTTCACCCTTTTCTTCCTTTATTTTTCTTCTTCTTCTTCAATGTCTTCTAAGGTCCGTAATGAATTTGTGAGTGTAATTCTTTTTTAGAAGATTAATATGAGAGTATGAGAGTAGGAAAGAGTTGAGAGGGTATTTTTTGTATGAGACTTGGTGTGAGTTGGTAAGAGAGAGTTGGTTAGTGAGAATTAGTAAGACTTGGTAAGATTTTTTAGTGATAGTGGGTACCATTTTTGGGAAGAGGAGGGGGTACTTATAGATGTTTAGAGGGTATTTTAGGGGTATAATGGGGTGAAAGGTTGAAAGGGGGGATAATAGCATAGGTTTTAGAGGTGAAGGGTATGAAATTTAGAATGAAAGTGAGGGTAATTGTGTAATAAGTGGAGATGGGTAATATTTAGATCCAAATGGTTTGGATCCTACTGAAATCCATATGGATAGAGTGTTTGGTAGGGTGAGATAAGTGATGGTTGATGGAAGGAATGGGGGTGTAAGGGAGTTTTTTGGAGAATGAGTGTTAGGTTGGTTGAAGAGGTGAGGTGTTTAGATTTAGGAGAATGGGTTATGTAAGAGGTTAGGTGTTTGGACTTTTGGGAGGGATAATGAGATAATGACATATGTTAAAAGGGAGGAGGTGATGTGGTGATGAGATGAATTGATTGGTGATGATGGTTGGTTGATTAGAAAGAAGTGTATGGGTTAGTTTGATGATGATAGTGGGAGGTATGGGGTGAGGTGATTTTGTTGGAGTGTTTTAAGGGAAAGTGATGGTTTAGGGTGTAGGAGATATGGGTTGTGATGTGAGTGGTTGATGGTGTTTAGAGAATGGTGATAGTTAGGGTGTATAGGATATGGGTTGTGATGTGGGTGGTTGATGGTGTTAGAGAGGGATGATGGGTTAGGGTATGGGTGATGATGGGTTGAGGTGATTTTTGGAGAAAAGTGATAGGTTAGATGAATTGTGAGAGAAAAGTGATGAGGGTAGGTGATTAGATGAGGAAGGTAAAAGGAGATGATGACATGTGTCACCTTTTGATGATAGATTGGTGATTGGTTTGATGTGGATGATGGTTTATGGGTTAGGGTTGTGGATTGGATAATGAATTGGATATGGATAATGTCTTGTGGGCTTTGTAATGTTGGGCTTGGGTTTTGGAGATTGTTTGTAAGTTATTTTGGGACTGGGTTGGGTTGAGTTTTGGATTGGATTTTTGAGGGTAGGTAGGTTTTAGGGTTTAAGTGATATGGGATTAATTTTAGGTTTGGGGGTAAGGTGGGAAATTGATTTTTGGAGAATTGAGGGTTCTTGGTCTTTAAAAGGGTTTAGGATATTTGTGGGTTTGGAGGATGGAGTGGTGAAGGTAAAGGAGGGGTAGGCATCCCAAGTCTCACATTTTTAATTTACTAACTTTTTTGAGGTTTTTTTGAATCATTAGTTTGATAAAAAATGTCATGTGTTGGCAAATCGGGCCTTTTAGGCCCGTGGGAGGATTTTATCGAGCATTCGGGTATTCTTGGATATACGGGTGGAACTGTGAAGGTTGAGAAAGCGTAAGATAGGTCCAATCCCTTTGGTGAGTCCCTTAGACCATTGGGAGGTCTTAGGGGCCTCGATGCAATCAAAATGTCATTTTTCAGTGATTTGGGCCCTTGAGGCCCGTTGGCCAACTTTGTAGAAGAATCGATGTTTTGAGTGGAGCGGGATAGACGGAGCATGCCGAGTCTTTTCATGTGGGCCCATTAGACCCTTAGGGGGTCTTAGGGTCTCAGTTTTGACAAAAATGCTACATTTTAATGATTCGAGCCTTTGAGGCCCGTTGGCCAAGTTTATGGGAAAACTACTATTTTTGGGTCCCTTTTGAGTATGGGCCCATTCAAATTGGGGTGTCTATAGCTGCCCTTTTTTGCAGGAATTGCGTGAAAAGAACTGCAAAGAATAGACTAAACCCCTATTTATACGGGCCAAAAACTTTGTAAAACACGACTTCGAATTACCGATTCAATTGATGACTTTTGTAGAGAATGGTTACTCAAGCACGGCGTTGTAGACACCCCATTTTTGCATCCGCCTGATTAATCAACTCGTCAACCCAATCGCAACGGTTCCCAATGATGGATGTTTATTACAATGCTTTTATCTTGTTACTAGATATGTTTCAGAAATCCGGATGAGGTATCTCGAACTGACAAAACTGTAGAAACCGCGCTACGACAAGAAAATATAATCCCAAAAGCTTAGAAATCATCATTTTTCAGACAAAAAGAAGCTTCACGATAAACATCACTAAAAAATGATCAAATTATCAAAATGCCCCTAACCTTAAAATATCCCTAGAGCTTACGTGACACTTAGAAAAATCCATTCAAATACATAAAACAACAAATCGAAATCAAATAAATCATTTCACCAATTTTTACAAAATTTGACAAAATTATGAAAATGCCCCTCATAAAGTTTACTATCATTCCATACAAAAAAATTTCATAAATGATACAAACCAATATTTCTATTGAATTCCTTACGAAAAATCGATTCTAAAACATCCTAGAACATCAAAAATTGACTTGAAACACAAAAAGTCCTCTCCGAAGGTAAAATGATAATTTTATAATTTTTATAAATAAAATTTTTGAAATTAATAAATAAAATATTAATATAATTAAAGTGAAACATTAATAAAATTAATTTAAAATTTTGAATTAAAAAAATCGATCAATCAGGCTCTCCGGCAAAATTGTTGATGGTTGCCAAGATATTTATTCAAGGACCCCTCCATTTGGAGGTCCAAAGAATTAAATATATAATAGAGGGGGGTTCTCCAAAAAATTAAAGTCAATCAAGTAAGAGTAAAGTCAAGATATTAAAGTCAATCAAGTAAGACTAAAGTCAAAATTAAAGTCAATCAAGTAAGACTAAAGTCAAGATATTAAAAGTCAACCAAGTAAGACTAAAGTCAAAATCCTAATAGAGTTCTAATTAAATAATCATTCTATTTAACAATCCTAATTAAATAATAACTCTATTTAATAGAATTCGACCTAAAATAGAACTCTACCTAAAACAATTCTAATTAAAATATAACTCTAACTAAAAGAATTATAATTAAACACTAATTCTATCTAAACAAACACTTTAAAAATCTATAAATAGGAGCCTCCACACCCTATTTTCGTATCAAATAATAAATCCTAAGAGAAGTAGGTCAAAAAGCTTCCCTAACCTCATAAACCCTAATTTTGAAGTCCCAACTCCTTACCTAACACCCATACTTCGATTTTAGCTTAAAAAATACCTAGAAACCCTTCGAAAACACCCATAAATTCGTAAATAAATCGGAAGAATCCAGATATACGAAAGAGATACCTTGCCTCGGAGATCAGAAATCAGATCCGGAGACAAAACGAAGCGTGGAGTACTGTACAAGAAGCGGTTTTATCAGATCTGAGGGAATAGAATCGTTGCGTTCGAAAGTAAAATTCTTTTATTTTTTTTATCAAGGTCTTTTTGTTAGCAATGTAGTTTTATTTGGGATAAGTAGAGACCGGCATTGGCCGGGTGGGGTTGGTGCCTAACACCTTCCAACCCCGTAACGTGATCCCGGACCCATATTTTTTGTAGTAGATTAGTTGATTTATCCGTTTCGAGTCTCTATTCGATTCCTAGATCGTAATAACTAGATGACGACTCCCAAACCTCAAAGGTCAAAAGCGGATCCGCGCACCTCGCGGATCGAGGGCGCTTTCAGTGGCGACTCCATTGGGGACCTTGAGGATCAAACTTTAAAAACCCCAAGTATGGGAACATTGCTAAAAAAAAAAATCTAGACTGTTTTTATTTCTAGTTATTAGTTTGCCTATTTATTTTGTTTTATTTTTATCCTTTTTTTTTCATTCAATTATTGATTGTGTATTTGGATTATGGATATTCTGCTTTGGCATATTATCAATTTTTTTTATGGTTCAATCAAAAGTCATTCGGAATGACTCTAAATAATGTGAGATTTGAAAGGAATAGTCTTATTGAGGATGGGATAATGGTTATTGGACCATGATTTTTTTTACACATGTAAGTATATTTTGATTAAAAATTTAAGTGCGTGCTTGATTTGGCATTTGACAATTTTCCTAAGTACATTTTGATTAAAAAAAATTCATAAAATAATTGCTGTTAGGAATAGCAACGTTTTTTTACTTGATGGTTGGTGTACGACAACATTTTTAATTTGTTTTTTTTTCTTAAATTTCATAAAATAATTGCTCTTAGGAACAGCAACGTTTTTTTATTTTGATGGCTGGTGTGCGACAGGTTGTTTTATTTGTTTTAAAAAAAAAATAAAAATAAAAATAAAAATAAAATTTTGAGGTTCAATCAACAGCAACAGCATGCTGATGTATAAGGGATGTGTTATAAGTAAAATTAATATGTTTTTTTTTATCACACCATCTTCTTAAAACATTCCACAATAGGGGTTCATTGTCTTCAATAGGAGACCAAATTCGTCTCTCTGTTCGATCGGCTGAAATCTCAGCCTGATCAGTTCATAGCTCGTGATCGAAATCGTGGATTTTTCTTGATTCAAAGTGAAAGCGCCCTCGATCTGCGGGGTGCGCGGATCCGCTTTTGACCCTTGAGATTTGGGAGTCGCCACCTAGTTGTTAAGGTCTAGGAACCAAACTGGCTCTAAAAAAGGCAAACTAATCTACGAAAGAGAAAAAGAGTCCGGGGATCACGTTACGGGGTTGGAAGGTGTTAGGCACCAACCCCGCCCGGCCAAAGCCGGTCTCTACTAACTTCCCAAATAAATCACATTGCTAAAAACCTAGATAAAAATAAAAATAAAAAATTTTATACCTTTCCGATAACAAGGATTTTGTTCCCTCAGATCTGACAAAAATAGCTCCTTGTACCGTACTCCCTTGCTTCGTTCTATCTCCGGATTTGATTTCGGATCTCCGAGGTAAGGTATCTCCTTATTTTTGGATCTGAACTCTTCATGTTTGTTGCGGATTTTAGGATGTTTTTGGAAGACTTTTAGGCGTTTCTTATGCTAAAATCGAAGGGGGGATGTTAGGTAAGGAGTTGGGGCTCCAAAATTAGGGTTTATGGGGGGCTAGGGGAGCTTCTAGACCTACTTCTCTTAGGGTTTATGATTTGATACGAAAATAGGGTGTGAGCACCTCTATTTATAGAATTTTTTAAGGGTTGATTTGGATAGAGTTAGTATTTAATTAGAGTTCTTTTAATTAGAGTTGTGTTTTAGTTAAACTTGTTTTAGGTAGAGTTGTGTTTTAATTAGACTTATTTTAGGTAGAATTATTTTTTAGTTAGAACTCTATTAGATAGAGTTATTATTTAATTAGAGTTCTATTATAACTTTTGGCTTTTGGTCTTATTTGATTGACTTTTAACATTTTGACTTTAGTCTTAATTGATTGACTTTTATATCTTGACTTCAGTCTTGCTTAATTGACTTTAATTTTGACTTTAGTCTCACGTGATTGACTTTAATACCTTGACCTTAGTCTTGCTTGATTTACTTTTAATTTTTGGAGAACCCCCCTCTAAAATATCTTTAATTCTTTGGACCCCCAAATGGAGGGGTCCTTAAAGAAATATCTCACGAACCCTCAACAATTTTACTTGAAAATTCGATTGATCGATTTTTTTGGTTCAAAATTTTAAATTAATTTCATTAATGTTTCACTTTAATTATTTAATGTTTTATTTATTAATTTCAAATTTTTTAATTATGAAAATTGTGAAATTACCATTTTGCCCCCGGAGAAGACTTTTCACGTTTCAAGTCGGTTTTTAATGTTCTAGGATGTTTTAGAATCGATTTTTCGTAAGGAATTCAATGGAAATATTAGTTTGTGTCATTTATGAAGTTTTTTGTGTGAAATGGTTGTGAACTTTACGAGGGGTATTTTCGTAATTTTGTCGAATTCTGTGAAAATTGGTGAAATGATTTATTTGGTTTCGATTTGTTATTTTATGCGTTTGAGAGAGTTTTCCTAAGCGTAATGTAGGCTCTAGGATTGTTTTGATGTTAGGGGTATTTTGGTAATTTGGTAATTTTTTAGTGATTTTTATCGTGAAGTTTCTTTTTGGGTTTGCGAAATGATGATTTCTATGTTTCTGGAGTTGTATTTTCCTAGCGTAGCGTGGTTTCTAAGGTTTTGTCAGTTCAAGATACCTCATTCGGATTTCTGAAACACATCTGGTAACAAAATAAAGCAATGGAATACACATCCATCATTGGGAATCATTGCGATCAGGTTGACGAGTTGATTAATCAGGCGGATGCAAAAATGGGGTGTCTACACAAAGTTCAGAACCATTAAATCATTTCGAAACCGACTCAAATTAACCGATTTCACTAAGAGAGAATTGATCTCTCTTCCTTCGGTCGAAGAGGAATTCGAAGTGGCTGGTTTGGATCGAGGGTAAATCTTTGATTCGAAGTAAAGGGAAGAACCTCAAATAGAATGTTTAAAAAAAAAAAAAAAAAAAAAAACGAATTGTGTTCTTTTAGATCCTTTTTATGGCTGTGCGATGCACGATTGCAGAAATCAGTGTTTGTGGATGATTTGGATCGAGGGTTTTTCAATTTTAAGTTGTTTTTAAAAATAAAATAAAAATAAAAGAAGGATATCTCTTGAATCAAGCGAGTCTTCGTTACTGATCTTCTTGTTTAAAGTGGTTGTGATGACTCATCTTTAAGTCGTAACGCAGCCAATGTTCGTTGCTATAAAAAATTTCTGCTATTATGATTTCCAAACCATTTCATAAAAAAAAAAGATAAATAAATATAAGAATCTCGATCTGTTGTTGAGGGTGATGACGATGGAGAAGAGTAGCATAAATATTTCTTGTTTCTATTTCAGTATTATCAAAATCAATCTGTTTGAATTGGTGATCGAAAATCGATGATGATGATGTATTGTCCATGAAAACCTTAATGCTTTCTTGTTCCCACCCTTCAATCAATTGAACCTTCACAGAAACTCTCTTGAGTCTGATATCAGATATCAGACTTGTAAACCATTCGGCATTGGTTTGATTTAGGGGTCACTTGGATAGGGAGACTTTGGGTTTTGGACTCTTTCCGATTTTTTATGTTGCAAAATTTATAAGGCTCAAAACCAATGAATCATACGAGAAATCACAATTAAATAAGTACATTTTTATATTTGCTTAATTTAATTGGTGAAAATCCTGGCTACCCGGTTCATCTCAAGCTATTATTAACACACCAATGTTCATTTATGACACACCAATCCATATATGAACGATAATTTATTCTCCAAAAAATTGGTGTGTTGTAAGTAAACATTGGGTTGCTAGTAATATCAATTTTTGTCCCAATTGTTTTAAAGGATTGATATTAGTAAATTCTTTCTTTGATAGCAAATGGATTGGTGTGGCAACAGTTTTTTTTTTGGTTTGATTCTTAATAATTTTTTGTTTCAGTAATAGTTTTTTTAAAAAAATTTAGTTTCCTTTTGTTTTTAAAAAAAATCAATTTAAAAAAAAAAAAGGAGTTTTTTTTTTTTTGGTAAAATAAAAGCCAATTTTTTTTCTAAAAAAAAAAATATATATATATATATATATATATATATAATTTCTTCTCTCTTTCAATTTGTTTAAGGATGATCATGGCTTATTATTTCAACGATTATCATCCCATTGTTAGTACAATATTATTTGGAACCTCAATTTGCTTAGGGTCACCCAAAGTAACCTTTGATGGACCATATAAAAAAAAACATTTGTTGGGTTCGGACTAAGGATTAAATGCTTGCTTCTAACATTAATATATGCTTGATGTGCTTATCTTTAATTGTGTGGTTGGAATGGTGTTTGTTTTGATTAAATATTCATGTGATTCATGATTGGTTTAATTGGACCTATGGGCCCATTTGTTTGGAAAAGGCCCCGGGCACACCCTACCCTATTTTGCACACACCACATGTACGTTTATTGTTTTGCACGCTTGTACGTCCCATATAGCCAACGTGGCACTAGTGCGTGGCCCGGTCTCTTCGGAGACGCGACGTCATTCATGAAAACCATAACTCTAGTCACATACCTTAGGGTATATCAAACTGGGGCATCAGTACCGTCTGATCAGGTGACTTTGAAAGGTATATCGATGCACCCAGGCTAGAGCGACATGAGCCTTTAACCTATTGTGAGCCACACAGTCACATGTCCCATTTGCCAACGTAGTACAGTACGTGGTCGGTCCCCTCATGGGATGCCAAACCATTTATGGAAGCTACAACTCTTGACTCGTACCCGTAGGTATATAAAAGATAATCCAAGTACATCAATTGCACTTCTTGGTCAAAACCAGTGCCTAAGCGAGATCCTGCCCCGCTGTACCCTACTGTACGAGGGGGATAGACTACGTATATTTTAGACGAGAGGTATTTAAGTGGGCCATTGCTCAAGCATCGTGCGCCACCTCTCAACTGGGGATCAAACTGGCTGTTTTTGACTTCAGAGAAGTGAGTTGAAGTTTTAGATTATCACCTATACGGTATATCAAACCAAATCATCACGTACCGTCTGATTGAGTATGCTCAAGAGGTATATAGGTGTACTTGGGCAAGGGTGACCAGATAAAAATGCATTGCACGCAGTAAGCTTAGAGTCTATAAACATTCCCTGTAGGTTACGACTCGAATTTATTGTGGATGTTCCCGGGTTGTTCATTAAATGAGACTTTGTGATTGATGGATGTATGTGAATGATATGGATGTTGAGATCAGAATGTTTGGTTGTCCTTGAGGATTAAAAATGTTGTTTTTAGAAAAATTGAAATGGGTGCACCGACCCAATAAAGAATCCATTCTTTTGCAATAATGACCCAATTCATATCGATCCAACAATCATGATGGGCCGGGTCATTTAAATCAAAATGGAAATTAAATTCTTTTCTAAATTCAGGTTTCAACCCATTTTCAAAGAAGAAAAACGGTTTACAAAAGGAAAGTATTTTTCGAAAAAAGTGTTTTCCGAAAGAAGTGTTCTCTAGAAAAAATGTTTTCCAAGAAAAAAATATTTTCTAAAGGAAAATAAAAAGAATAGTAATTGATATTTTATATGGACCTTGGAAGAGTACTAAAATACCCTTTTGTGTCAAACTAGGATGCTAGTCGTAGGCAATAACCCAATCGATCAGTTAGTCAAAACAACCATCATAGGGATGCACCCTGTAGAGAAAATCAATTTTGGGAGATTTATGTTGAGGAGTGCTCTCTACTTCCACGAGTTTGAGATAGACTAGAACCTCTTACGTGCTATGGTTAAGCGGTAGAACCCCTACCTTCACATATTCCATATTGGACATATGCGCTTGTGCCCCACTCATGAGGATTATTGTGGCATCATGGGAATATCCACTTCAGGACCTCTAGTTAGGCCCTCATTGAAGACTGGATATTCTGGTGACCTCGCATCAGGACTGAACATTTCCAAAGAAGAAGCCAAGGCCTTAGCTCATAATGGGAGATTGGACTTAGTACCTTTACTAGGCCCGTATCGCTTCCGTAGTCATCCTGTCGATGTAAAATCGGAAGCCTGGCGCGCCACAAGAGACTATCGATTGTGCCTGGGAATCCTAGCTCAATACGTACTGACCTCCAATAGTGATGGCCAAACTATCATTGAATCCTTCATAGATATAGCCTCTCAACTCTCAAAGAAAGTCAACCCAGTACCTCTCAACCTACCTGAAACTTTCTCAGGTCTAGATGCCATAAAAATGGTGAGTAGGAAAACTTCAAAGGAAGCCTACACCTACTTTATATGTGGCTTTGTGATCATCTCAAAATTGTAGATATTCCTTCAAATCTCGAGTATGGGCCAGAACACTTTTCCAAAAGAAACCTGTTAGTGCGTCACAACTCAGTCAAGGCTTGGAGCAAATGGTTAGACTCTCGCCTTGCCCGTCATATCGGTTTAAGATGCCCTTGGCGGATGACTGATCCCCCTGTTCTAGGAACCAAAAGATCCTACTATGTCTGTCTGGTCGGTTTAGAATAAACATCTTTTTACCATCCTAATTTGATCCCAGAACAGTACGAAGTACCTACAGAGGTCTCTTTGCCTCAACCCAAAGTTTTCTTTCCTCTCGAGCCATTGACTGAAAAATTAGTGCATCTCATTGAGAAAGTTTGGAACAAGGGCACCTTAGGGTATCCAGACGGACCAACAGAATTCAAAGAACCAGTTGCTAGAGCCAAGAGGGTTAAGCCTGACAGCAATCCTGATGACCATCAAGACAAAACCAAGCGTCCATGTAAAAATAATTCAAGTCAAATTTGTTGAAGGATGTTTTAAAAAGAACATTTCTTTGTCAATCATTTTCAATAAAGCTATTTTTCTTTAAATATTTATTTCCTTTTTGAATATTCATTATGTGAATGGATTAATTAATGGATTGGTGCACAAACCTTAATAAAGTGATTGCTTAAAATGTTATCAAGGGGGTAATACTGAAATTGACTAAATCTACCTTTGATGGGGTCATATAGGATTATCATTGCGCCCAAACTCAAGCGTCCACCTCCTAGTTAGAGTCGTAAGTCCAGTCGGTTAAAACGAGCTACAGTACCAAGTCAACAAGTAGAGATGGCTTCTGAATTTGAGCTCAAAGAGATCTGTAAGATCTTGGCAACCTTTGCCAATGATATCAACAGTATAAAAGGTAAAGTGGAAGTGTTAGAACAGACCTCGAAATTGACGGGCAATCCCCTAGATGACCTAAAAGGAAAGAAGGTAGAAGATAAATGTCCACGTGAAGTCTTCGAACTCGACGGAGATGAAGAGTATGTGGATGAAAATCCGGTGTTAGCCAATGAAATGTCTGAATTAGAGTCAGTTATGAAGAGTATAAAGGGTATCAATGAAATTGCAGCAGGCATTGAAGCTCTGAACCGCATCCCTAGAATCCATTTGTCAGAGAAGTTTGTGATGCCTGAAATGGACAAGTTCAGTGGTACAGGGTGTGCGAAAACACATCTTAAAGTTTATGTTACTAACATGAGCACTATGGGGCTCAGCGACGAACATATGATGTTATTGTTTCAGAAAACTTTATCAGGATCAGCACTACGTTGGCTGATGTCCCAAGATCCAGCTACTGTGGGTACCTGGGAGAACATGTCAAAGGCTTTCTGGCATCAGTATAAGTACAGTACCGAGATTGAGACCTCAAGAAGGGGAAGTATTTACTAACTTCATCGGTCATTGGAGGGCCAAGACTGCACAAATGTGGGATAGACCTTTCAGAGAAAGAACAAATGGTTATTATCTTAAAAAACCTCTCGCAAGGGTATGCTCGACATCTAGTATCTCAATACCTTCCTACATTCGAGTCTCTATTGCAAGCTGGTAGCCAATTGGAAGATGCTTTCGCGTCCGGAATCCTTTCTAATCCTTTTGACAACAAGTTCAAAAAGCCTTTCACCAATTCGAAGTCTAGCGCTGATCACGCCTATGTAGTCAATATGTCTACTACACCCGTCCAATCTACTATCCTGTCTAGTAACCAAGTTAACCCTAATCAACCTCGATCACGTAGAAAATTCACCAATCTTGGTATGCCTTTGAGCATTGTCTTTCAAAAAATATTAAGTAAAGGGATCACTGCACCTCTCCAACCTCGACCTTTACCTAATCCACTCTCCACTTCTCACAATCCCAACCTATTTTGTGAGTTTCACCAAAATTCGGATCACATTACTGATCGTTGCATCGCTCTTCATCATACAGTTCAAGACCTTATTGACGCTAAAAAAGTTACTGTCCCTGCCCCTAAGTAGCCAAATGTTACTACCAACCCACTACCCATTTACCAACCTTCTCAGACTTTGAATATGGTATCCAATACTCAACTCTCGTTTGATCCAATCCTTCCCATCAGATCAGTCAATCATAAACCTCCTAGCCCCCTTCTTACTAGAGTGACGGTCCCTAATGAGATTTTCACCACCAAATGCAGTCTTGGCCAAGAGAGAAGAAGTAAATCTAAAGAATGCAAAGAATCTAAAGAAGAAGACTCAGTCCAACTGCTTGGAAATAGTTTCTCAAGTTCTCAGTCTGTAATCAAACCCGTTGTGGGTAATTGTCTTTAGTTGTTTATGAGTCTTGAGTCTAGTTATTTCTATCAATTCAGTAATCAAGTCTGTCTTTTTATTTCTTATTTTTTTCTAGTCAAGTTAGTTTGTCAAGTCTGCAATGGTGTCAGTCGTCCCATCTAAATTTAATTGAATAAAGAAAATTTTTGAATACCTTGAGCGTATTAACGAATTAACTAATAACTGACTTCAATGAGATATTCCTCTTATAAGGAATCCCCTCTTGAATGAGAAGATAAATGTCTTGCTCGAGGAAGTAAAGGTCATTGACCTCAGAACAAAAATAATTCCTAAGAAATTCAGATTGGAACTAACTTATCCCCAGAAGAACACAAAAAGATGATGAATTTATTCAGAAAATTCAAAAGACTTGCTTACATGGTCCTATGAGGATTGTCGGTTCAATTTGGGGTGTTGTTCAACATGAATATATATCCATCCTGTGAGAACACCACATGTACAAACCAGAATAGACTCACATAGTGAGAGGAGAGATTACAAAATGTATTAGTGCTGGAATTTAAAAAAAAAGTTTACTATTTTCAGATAGATGGAATAGTTGAAGCAGCCGGTAAAAATCTCAAGACAATCGTCGTGAAAATGTGTCAATCACACATCACACCGGGATTGGCCAGAGAAGTTACCATTCGCGTTATGGACATTTTACACTTCAATACAGTCTTCCACTAGAGTCACTCTAGTGTATGATATGGAAGCAATCTTACCAGTTAAAATGGAAAATCCTATATCTCAAGGTCTTGATGGAAGTTAATTGTTAGAAATAGATTGGGTCTGTCAATGGAGAGGAGTCACTCGCATGTTTGACAAGAAAGTCAAAGTTCATCACTTATAAGTCAAGGATCTAAGCATCAGACTACCAAAAAAAAAATTGAGCACTTTTCCTCGATCATAGAAAGTTTGAACCCAATTGGAGAGATTCAATCATTAAGGAAATACTCTCTGGAAAAATTGTTAGACTTCAAGATCATGATGGAATCGAATTACCAGAGTCAACCAACCTTGACCAGATCAAACGGTATTACATTTAAGGAGGCCATCTTTGGCCGAATCAATTTTCCTGCTACCCAGTTCAATATCTCCTTTCTCAGCCCTATGCAGTATTTTCAAAAATAATGATGCATTTTTCTTTCTTAGCCTGATCACCTAAAATAGGAGAGGGAAAAATTTGAACTACGTCTTCGTCTGATCCCAAAATTCTGGGGTACGTAGGCAACCTGAGAAGTTACTTCAGGCCCGACCACATCAAAATAAAAAAAATAGATTCCCCGACAAAGAAAAAATCTAAAAAAAAAAAAATTTAAAAGAAAAAGAAATATTGTCAGAGTGGGGAAGAAAATTCAAGGAAAAATAAAATAATTTAAAAGGAAATGCTTCACAAGGGGCATTTGGGTTTTTGAGCCTCAAAATTCCTTTCTTTTTATACCCAGTCCTAAGCCTACCCATAAAAGTCCTCCGAAGTACTGTGCAAAAAAATCAAGAAAGATAGCAAAGCAAGATCAGACAGTAATTCCATAAGTTCAAAGTGGAAGAAAAAGAAAAATGAAGCCTGCTAGGTTGAAAATCCAAAAGGGCAACTTAGGCAAAAATTAGGGCAAGCTCGCAAGGCTAAAAATCTGAAAGGATGACCTTGGCAACAATCAGAGTGAAGAAAAGAGAAAAAATTGTAATCTCGCTAGATGGAAAACCTAAAAACGTGATCTAGGCAAAAGTTAGAACATGCTCGATAGATTGAAAACCTGAAAAGGCAATCTAGGAAAAACTTAGAGCAATCAAAAAATAAAAGAAAATCTCAGTTGAGTTGAGAAGTTGGAAAGACAGTCCGAGCAGAAACATCAGAAGTCTGAATGATCAAGTTTCAATGCCTAGTTTGAACGAAATGTAGACTCAGTGCATACAAGTATCTCATCCATGATGATCTGAAGAGTTTCATATCCTTAAGCAAACCGACGGGGAGAAAGAATAAATTCTATGATGAATTTTAGAAAGAAATATTTTGTTCCAATTTCTTTGAGCCTGACTTAAAATCTTCAATATAAAAAGTCAAAATTAAAAATTAGACCTTTATTGCGCTTGTGGTAATCAAGGATTTAAAACTTTCATAACAAGGGCACTTTTTTTTCTAAAGAGTACAGTTTTCCCCCTTACACTAGGGGCATTCGTTTTCAAATTATGTTCAATTATCCCGAGTGCAATGTTCCCTGTCAAACTAGGGGCATTTTGGTTCTAAAACCTGGTCAATTCTAACTCCAAAGGATAAGGTTAAATTTGAATTAAAGGATACCCTCTTGATAGTAATTTTGAAAACTCCTCAGATTCAAAGAGAGTTAAAATATTTACCGCACCTTCATAAAATCCAATTTAAAAAAAAAATTCAAATGCGATGTAAATGCCCCATTTATTCCCAAAAAATTAGTTTACTTTTTCACTTCGAGTAGGTAGTGTAGAACTTCCCAAAAAATTAGTTCATTACTCTTTCACCCCGAGTAGATAGAGTAGGACTCCCAAAAAAATTAGTTCATTACTCTTTCACCCCGAGTAGATAAAGTAGAACTTCCTAAAAAAAAAATTAGTTCATTACTCTTTCACCCTAGGTAGGTAAAGTAGGATTCCCAAAAAGCTTAGTTCATTACTCTTTCACTCCAAGTAGGTAGAGTAGAACTTCCCAAAAAATTAGTTCATTACTCTTTCACCCTAGGCAGGTAGAGTAGGACTCCCAAAAAGCTTAGTTCATTACTCTTTAACTCCGGGTAGGTAAAGCAGAACTGCCTAAAAAAAATTAGTTCATTACTCTTTCACCCCGAGCAGATAAAGTAGAACTTCCTAAAAAAAAAATTAGTTCATTACTCTTTCACCCTAGGTAGGTAAAGTAGGATTCCCAAAAAGCTTAATTCATTACTCTTTCACTCCGAGTAGGTAGAGTAGAACTTCCCAAAAAATTAGTTCATTACTCTTTCACCCTAGGCAGGTAGAGTAGGACTCCCAAAAAGCTTAGTTCATTACTCTTTAACTCCGGGTAGGTAAAGCAGAACTGCCTAAAAAAAATTAGTTCATTACTCTTTCACCCCGAGCAGGTAGAGTAGAACTCTCCCAAAAAAATTAGTTCATTACTCTTTCACTCCGAGTAGGTAGAGTAGAACTTCCCAAAAAAATTAATTCATTACTCTTTCACTCCGAATAAATAAAAGTAGAACTTCCTAAAAAAATTAGTTCATTACTCTTTCACCCCGAGCAGGTAGAGTAGAATTTCCCAAAAAAATTAGTTCATTACTCTTTCACCCTTGGCAGGTAAAGTAGAACTTTCTAAAAAAAATTAGTTCATTACTCTTTCACTCGGAGTAGGTAGAGTAGAACTTCCCAAAAAAATTAGTTCATTACTCTTTCACCCCGAGCAGGTAGAGAAGAATTTCTCAAAAAAATTAGTTTATTAATCTTTCACCCTTGGCAGGTAGAGTAGAACTCCAAAAAAGCTTAGTTCATTACTCTTTCACTTCGAGTAGGTAGAGTAGAACTTCTTATAAAATTAGTTCATTACTCTTTCACCCTGGGCCGGTAGAGTAAGACTCCTAGAAAAATAAGATCATTACTCTTTCACCCAAGGTAGGTAGATTATAACATTCAACTTTTTCTGAACTTTTGTTCAGATTTGTCTCATATCTCTTTCAAATTTTCTCGAGTTTTATTTTACTCAGATTTTACTCAGTTTCACACAATGCGCAGACTTTCACATTTGTTCTTTTAATCAGGGAGAATTCTTTAAAATTCAAGGATCTGATGCTGTCAGTGAGAGTTCTTGCTTGATGACCTGACAACCTTTTAGTTCAGGAAGAGTTTTACGCTCAAGGATTTGAACATCCCGACGAATTGCTAAATCAGACTGTAAAATGAACTATCACTAGCTTTGGCATTGGGATATCGTATTATCTTCCAAAATAGATTTGCTATCTAGTTTGCTTCAACCCTCTGCCAAACAGAAGCATTTGTAGACACCCCATTTTTGCATCCGCCTGATTAATCAACTCGTCAACCTGATCGCAACGGTTCCCAATGATGGATGTTTATTCCAATGCTTTTATCTTGTTACTAGATATGTTTCAGAAATCTGGATGAGGTATCTCAAACTGACAAAACTGCAGAAATCGCGCTACGATAGAAAAATATAATCCCAAAAGCTTAGAAATCATCATTTTTCAAACAAAAAGAAGCTTCACGATAAACATCACTAAAAAATGATCAAATTACCAAAATACTCCTAACCTTAAAATATCCCTAGAGCCTACGTGATGCTTAGGAAAATCCATTTAAACACATAAAACAACAAATCAAAATCAAATACATCATATCGTCAATTTTCACAGAATTTGACAAAATTACGAAAATGCCCCTCATAAAGTTCACGATCATTCCACACAAAAAAATTTCATAAATGATACAAACCAATATTTTCATTCAATTTCTTATGAAAAATCAATTCTAAAACATCCTAGAACATCAAAAATTGACTTGAAACACAAAAAGTCTTCTTCGAGGGCAAAACGATAATTTTATAATTTTTATAATTAAAAATTTTGAAATGAATAAATAAAATATTAAATAATTAAAATGAAACATTAATAAAATTAATTTAAAATTTTGAACAAAAAACATCAATCAATTAGGCTCTCCGGCAAAATTGTTGATGGTTGCCAAGATATTTATTCAAGGACCCCTCCCATAAACCCTAATTTTGAAGTCCCAACTCCTTACCTAACACCCATACTTCGATTTTAGCTTAAAAAACACCTAGAAGCCTTACGAAAATACCTAGAAATCATAAATAAATCCTAAGTATCCAGATCTATGAAAGAGATATCTTACCTCGAAGATCAAAAATCAGATCCGGAGACAGAACGAAGCGAGGAGTACTGTACAAGAAGCGGTTTTATCAGATCTGAGGGAATAGAATCGTTGCGTTCGAAAGTAAAATTCTTTTACTTTTTTTATCTAGGTCTTTTTGTTAGCAATGTAGTTTTATTTGGGATAAGTAGAGACCGGCATTGGCCGGGCGGGGTTGGTGCCTAACACCTTCCAACCCCGTAATGTGATCCCCGGACCCATATTTTTTGTAGTAGATTAGTTGATTTATCCGTTTCAAGTCTCTATTCGGTTCCTAGACCGTAATAACTAGGTGGCGACTCCCAAACCTCAAAGGTCAAAAGTAGATCTGTGCACCCCGCGGATCGAGGGAGCTTTCAGTAGCGACTCCACTAGGGATCTTGAGGATCAAACTTGAAAAATCCCAACTATGGGAGCATTGCTAAAAAAAAACCTAGACTGTTTTTATTTCTAGTTATTAGTTTGCCTATTTATTTTGTTTTGTTTTTATCCTTTTTTCATTCAATTATTGATTGTGTATTTGGATTATGGATATTCTGCATTTGCATACTATCAATTTTTTTATGGTTCAATCAAAAGTCATTCGAAATGACTCTAAATAATGCGAGATTTCAAAAGAATAGTCTTATTGAGGATGGGATAATGGTTATTGGACCATGATTTTTTTTACACATGTAAGTATATTTTGATTAAAATTTAGGTGCGTGCTTGATCTGGCATTTGACAATTTTCTTAAGTATATTTTGATTAAAAAAAATTCATAAAATAATTACTGTTAGGAACAGCAACATTTTTTTACTTGATGGTTGGTGTGCGACAACATTTTTAATTTGTTTTTTTTTTTTTAATTTCAAAAAATAATTGCTGTTAGGAACAACAATGTTTTTTTATTTTGATGGCTAGTGTGCGAAAACTTTTTTTATTTGTTTTTAAAAAGAAATAAAATAAAATAAAATAAAATTTTGAGGTTCTGTCAACAGCAACAACATGCTGATGTATAAGGGGTGTGTTATAAGAAAAATTAATATGTTTTTTTTATCACACCATCTTCTTAAAACATTCCACAACAGGGGTTCATCGTCTTCAACAGGAGACCAAATTTGTCTCTCTGTTCGATCGACTGAAATCTTAGCCCGATCGGTTCATAGCTCGTGATCGAAATCGTGGATTTTTCTTGATTCAAAGTTCAGAACCATTAAATCATTTCGAAACCGACTTAAATTAACCAATTTCATTAAGAGAGAATTGATCTCTCTTCCTTCGGTCGAAGAGGAATTCGAAGTGGCCTAACACCTTCCAACCCTGTAATGTGATCCCCAGACCCATTTTTTTGTAGTAGATTAGTTGATTTATCCATTTCGAGTCTCTATTCGATTCCTAAACTGTAATAACTAGGTGGGGACTCCTAAACCTCAAAGGTCAAAAGTGGATCCGCGCACCTCGCAGATCGAGGGCGCTTTCAAGTGTCTGATAGAGTTACCTTATTAATCCTTGATCTCGTTGGCTCGGAGCTCGTGTGAGACCTTGGATTTGATGAAAATTTGATGATTTTTTGAAATCCGGGTATTTTTCAGTCATGTTCCGAAAAATCGGCGTTGAGTGCAATTCGAAAGGATTTTTGAAATTCTTTTGATCTTTTTGATTTTTTTGTATTTTGATTTTTGATTTTTTGTATTTTTTTGATTTTTTCCGATTTCTTCCCCTTTTCTTTATTAATTGATCCATGCTTGAGACATGGATAGTGTTTGCTTGTGTTTATCCATATTTTGGGTACGGATGGCCTTGATTTTGTCTCATCCGTTCTTCCGGAACGGATAGCATGGTTCTTCATTTCATCCGTATTTGGAACACGGTTCCAACCTAAGTTCCCTCATCCGTATTGGTGACACGGACCAGTACGAATCCAAGTGTTTTAACTCCTTCGCGCCCTCTCATTTTTATTTTCTTTGGTTTCTCTTCGATTCTTCGACGACTTCTTTTCTCCTTCCTTCACCTTCTATTGATCTTGTGCTTGTGGATTGGTTTGGGACAATTTGTTGCACTCGTTGAGGTATGTATTTCCTTCTTTCTTTCTTTCAAAATTTTTTTTTTTTAAGCTTTTCCCTTTGCTTTCTTCAATTTAGAAACGACTTTCTTCACGAATTTCACTGGGTTGGGTCGAGTCGTGGCTAGTTTATGTGGTGGTGGGAATTTGGTTGATTTATGAAAAATTATGGGGTGGATGAGAATTTCTAGGATGTTTGGGAATTTGGTAAGGAGTGAAGGGGTTTTGGGACTGATTTGTAAGTTGAGGGTTAAGGTCACGGGTGATAGGATGGGTGGATTCATTGATGATGGAGTGGATGATAGAATGGTTGTTTGGTGGTTGACGGACCAAGTTGGGATGTATATGAATGGTTTAGCGAGGGGGTAGTTGGTGGTTTTGAGTTTGTTTTCCAGGGAAAGAATTTAAGGGTAGTTTTAGGAATGGTTTTGAGTAGGAGGTTGGGGATGGCATTGGACTATTAGGGACGGGATTAGGCTAAGATTAGGGGTAGTTTTGGGAGAAAGCTAGGGTGGTTTGGGTGTTGTTTGGGGTGGTTTGTGGAGCTGCTTGGAGTGAATGAAGGGAGGTGGGTCAGTTTTGGTAGGTTGGATATGTAGGGAATTTCTTCGAGCGAGAATTTAGGGTGGTTGATGGGTTATTTCTACTGGGAATTTGGGGCTGGATTAGGCTTGTTTATGAATTGTTTGGATGAGGATTTGGGCTGATTATGGATTGTTTATAGTGGGCATTAAGGGTGGTTTTAGGGACTGGGTTAGGCATAGACTAGGGAATTGTCCGGGATTTGTTTTGGGTAGAGGTTAAGGGTGGATAGGGGATTATCTTGGGACTGGTTTGGGTAATAGGGCTGTCTAGTGGGGCTGGTTTTAGAGGTTGGTTTTAGCAAAGATTAAGGATGATTTGGAGTGAGAACGTGGATTGTCAAGGGTGATTTAGGATTGGGGTTGGTTTGGGTGGAGAGGAATGTTGCTTTTATGAACTGTTTGGGTTAGGATTTTCAAGTGGTTTTAGAAATTGTTTTGGGATTTGTTTAAAGGTGGTTTTGGGCGAGAGGTTGTGTGGAGAGGTAGGGCTGGATTTGAACTGCTTAGGGCCTGTGGGAGTATTGTTTGTCATGCTGGTATTTCTCTTTTCTCATTTTGTTTCGTTTTGCTTGTTTAAATTATGAACATTTGGACTTGCTTTGGGTACTCATGTTTTTGCTTCCCTTCGACATGATTGTGGTGATTCATGGGTAGGATGGGTATCACCTAGGTTAAGCTAGGTTCGACTAAGTCAAAATGGATTAACTGGCTTAGAATGGGTCGACTGGATTTGACTAGGCCAGTTAGTTTGGCAAAATTGACTAGGATTGACTAGATTTGACTGGTTTGACTAGGTTTGACTGGGTCAACAGGTTTGACTAAATTGACTAGATTTGATCGAGTTGACTGGGTCAATTAGTTTGACTAAATTGACTAGATTTGACCGGGTTGACTGTGTTTGACTGGGTCAACTGGTTTGACTAAATTGACTAGGTTGACTCAATTGATTGGATTGCCTCGAGATAGGCAGATGGGACACTTTTTTCGTCGACGCAATAACCTATTACCTTGCAGATGGGTAGAGAGCGGAGGACCCGGGTAGCGAGACATTCTTTAGACGAGGAAAAGGAGGTGAGAGCTAGGACCCGGACCCATTTTGCTTTGGGGTCTGGTGTAGCGACGGAGTATTGCTAGCCGAGACAACCTTTGCGGAGGCCTGATTCAGCTTCAGTGGCTGGTTCTTCTTCTGGGAGCAAGGTAGATGAGGCTAGTAGTTCTCAGAGTGGTCCTGCTGAGGACCTCCCTAGTGGCAGTGGTGGAAAAGGCAGACGTGGTGGCCGCGGTCAGGCAGATAGGGTCGTAGGCACGGGCAGAGTAGGTAGGGAGGCTCCTAGGGTCGAGATACCTACGGAGGAGAGCGAGAGGGTTCTAGATACCTCTCTTCTTCGTGGGTTAGGAAGACACGTGTCTATGCTTGTCTGATTGGATATCCCTATTCCTTACCCTTCAGCTAGTTTTAGAATGAGATGGACCGCGTTCCTGATTACTACTGCGTTATTTTCTGATGACATTCGGACGCAGTTTGCTATTGTGGGTTGTGGTGTTTTCTTATAGATACCAGCTCTCAAGGCCGATCGACCCTTGTTTTTGGCCATGGTGGAGAAGTGGTTTCCTGCGACACATTCCTTCTATATGCTCGAGGTAGAGATAGGCATCATGCCTTCCGATTTTGTGGCAATTATGGGCATTGCCATGGATGGAGAGCCTCTGCCCTTAGTCATGTTGACTGTCCAGGAGGTGGGAGAGTTGTTGGGCATTACCAGAGTCTCTACCTCCATGGTGGGGAAGATGGGGCGTATCAGCACAAAGGTATTGATGGGCCTGCTATTGATCGAGGGGGAGGACGGGGCTCCTCATACTTACAGAGAGAAATCAGCCTGATTTGGAGATAGAGACTACGACTTTATTTTCGCATTTGCTTCCTTCTCCTCATCGGTAGTTATTTTTTCTTGGAAGATGATTCTTCGGTCTCTACCACTTTCCTCTCGGTTATGCATGATATTGATCACATTGGAGATTTTGACTGGGGGAGTCTGATTTACGGGACCATTATGGCTAGTTTAGACCGTGTAGTAGAGGGGATCACTACGTCCTATGGAGCTCGGATCTCCACTCGATTTTTTTGGCAGTTTATTGAGGTAAATAGATCCTCGCTTTATTTTTCAACTGTTTCTTCCTCAATATCTTGTTCATTGTCTGATATTTTTCACCCTCTCATTTAGATTTTCGTCCATGTATATTTTTCTTTTTGCCTGCCTACCCGTCGTTATCCCGACGAGGGTTACCCTTTCGATGCATTTTGGGCTACCAGAGATGCCAGGGCTATCAGGAGCAGCCCTAGGAGTGTTCGGGCCTATATTGATAGATGTCGTCTTCGAGATGTGCGTAATCTAACCCCTTCTCTCATTCTTTTATACTTGAAGCTACATGTATCTACTGTCTGATTGTCTTTCTTGCAGATCTTCTCTGTCACTCTGCGCGATCTTTCCCTCACCGTTAACGGGAGGCAAGAGGTAAGGAACGCCTACAGGCGTAACACCAGACGACAATGCTATCCTTTCTTTATTGGTGAGCAGAGATACACGTTCTATCTGGGGGAGTGCCTATTTTTCTAGTACGATGGGAGTCTTCGCATTCCTGTCGCTCCACTTAAGCCTATCTCGGGGACTATGATGGTGGATAAGTATCTTGTCTAGGCGAGGGGTGTAGATGTTGTTAGACTGGTGAGAGACGGTGACTATCAGGCCAGGTTTCGAGAGGCCTCTATTGGGTGCATCATGCCTGCAAGTCACTGCTCGAGCTGGGATCATAGAAATCGGAGGGGTCCTGCTACAGGAATATGCCGTCACGGTATGTATTCCATCATTGCCTCTTTTCCTTAGAACTTTTTACTTTTTATTATTCTCACTTGGTCGGTGTTTTGGCTTTCAGGTCGATAATCTTCGTCGTCTTCGAAAGGACTACGATGTGATCGAGGCTCAGGCGGTGCGGGCAGTATCTGCTGTCTGATTATCTTTCTTGCAGATCTTCTCTGTCACTCTGCGCGATCTTCCCCGCACCGTTAACGGGAGGCAGGAGGTAAGAAATGCCTACAGGCGTAACACCAGATGACAGCGCTATCCTTTCTTTATTGGTGAGTAGAGATACACGTTCTGTCTGGAGGAGTGCCTATTTTTCTAGTACGATGGGAGTCATTGCATTCCTGTCGCTCCACCTGAGCCTATCTCGGGGGACTATGACGGTGGATAAGTATCTTGTCTAGGAGAGGGGTGTAGATGCTGCTAGACTGATGAGAGGTGGTGACTATCAGGCCAGGTTTCGAGAGGCCTCTATTGGGTGCATCATGCCTGTAGTCACTGCCCGAGCTGGGATCACAGAGATCGGAGGGGTCCTACTACAGGAATATGCCAACACGGTATGTATTCCATCACTGCCTCTTTTCCTTAGAACTTTTTGCTTTTTATTATTCTCACTTGGTCGGTGTTCTGGCTTTCAGGTTGATAATCTTCGTCGTCTTCGAAAGGACTACAATGTGATCGAGGCTCAGGCGGCGCGGGCAGTATCTGCTATATGATTGTCTTTCTTGTAGATCTTCTCTGTCACTCTACGCAATCTTTCCCGCATCGTTAGCGGGAGACAGGAGGTGAGGAACGCCTACAGGCGTAACACCAGATGACAGTGCTATCCCTTATTTATTGGTGAGTAGAGATACACGTTTTATCTGGAGGAGCGCCTGTTTTTCTAGCACGATAGGAGTCTTTGCATTCCTGTCGTTCCACCTGAGCTTATCTCGGGGGCTATGACGGTGGATGAGTATCTTGTCCAGGCGAGGGGTGTAGATGCTGCTAGACTGGTGAGAGGCGGTGATTATCAAGCCTGGTTCCGAAAGGCCTCTATTGGGTGCATCATGCCTGCAGTCACTACCCGAGCTGGGATCATAGAAATCGGAGGGGTCCTACTACAGCCATATGCAGTCACGGTACTGAAAGCGCCCTCGATCCGCGGGGTGCACGAATCCGCTTTTGACCCTTGAGATTTGGGAGTCGCCACCTAGTTATTACGGTTTAGGAACCAATCATTGACTCTAAAAACAAAGACAACTAATTGAAAGCGCCCTCGATCCGCGGGGTGCGCGGATCCGCTTTTGACCCTTGAGGTTTGGGAGTCGCCACCTAGTTATTACGGTCTAGGAACCAATTTGACCCTACAATGGATAAAAAGAACTAATCTACTATAGAAATCTGAATCCGGGGATCATGTTACGGGGTTGGAAGGTGTTTGGCACCAACCCCGCCCGGCCAATGCCGGTCTCTACTTATCCCAAATATAACTACATCGCTAATGATAAAACCTAGATTAAAAAAATAATAAAAAAAAACCTTACCTTCGATCTGCAAAAGTACTATTCCCTCAGATCTGAAAAACAGTTCTTTGTACCGTACTCCTTGCTTCGTTTTGTCTCCGGATTTGATTTCTAATCTCCGAGGCAAGGTGTCTCCTTCTTGGATCTGGATGCTTTGAATTTGTGGTGGATTTTTGTGATGTTTTCGGGAGGTTTTTGGGTGTTTTTTAGGCTAAAATCGGAGTTGGGGTGTTTGGGAAGAAGTTGGGGCTCCAAAATTAGGGTTTTGGAGGGGTTGTGGTGGCTTCTTCACCTACTTTTTCTAAGGTTTTTTCTTTGATACGAAAATAGGGTGTGGAGGCTCCTATTTATAAAGTTTTTAAAAGCATTTAGGGTTTGATTAGGGTTTCTTTTAGGGTTTCAATTAGGGTTTTGACTTAGTCTTTAGGGTTTTAGGGTTTTGACTTTAGTCTTATGAGATTGACTTGATTAGTTTTAGATTTGGGTTTGGATTTAGGATTTTGACCTTAGTCTTATGAGATTGACTTGATTAGTTTAGATTAGGGTTTTGATTTAGGGTTTTGACCTTAGTCTTATGAGATTGACTCGATTAGTACCTTGACTTCAGTCTTGTTTGATTGACTTTAATTTTGACTTCAGTTTCACTTGATTGACTTTAATACCTTGACTTCAGTCTTGCTTGATTTACTTTTAATTTTTGGAGAACCCCCTTCTATTATATCTTTAATTCTTTGGACCCCCAAATGGAGGGGTCCTTAAAGAAATATCCCACGAACCCTCAATAATTTTACCCGAAAGTCCGATTGATCAATTTTTTAGGTTCAAATTTTTAAATTAATTTCATTAATGTTTTACTTTAATTATTTAATGTTTTACTTTAATTATTTAATGTTTTATTTATTAATTTTGAATTTTTTAATTATGAAAATTATGAAATTACCATTTTGCCCTCGGAGAGGATTTTTTACGTTTTAAGTCGTTTTTCAATGTTTCAGGATGTTTTGGAATCAGTTTTTCGTAAGGAATTTAATGGGAATGTTGGTTTTTGTCATTTATGAAGTTTTTTGTATAAAATGATTGTGAACTTTATGAGGGGTATTTTCATAATTTTGTCAAATTTTGTGAAAATTGGCGAAGTGGTTTACTTGGTTTCGATTTGTTGTTTAATGTGTTTGAGTGGGTTTTCCTAAGCATAATGCAGGCTCTAGGGTTATTTTGATGTTAGGGGTAATTTGGTAATTTTAGTGATTTTTATCGTGAAGCTTCTTTTTGATTTGCAAGATGATGATTTCTATGTTTCTGGGGTCGTATTTTCCTAGCGTAGCGTGGTTTCTAAGTTTTGTCAGTTCGAGATACCTCATCCGGATTTCTGAAACATATCTGGTAACAAAATAAAGCATTGGAATAGACATCCATCATTGGGAACCTTTGCGATCGGGTCGACGAGTTGATTAATCAGGCGAATGCAAAAATGGGGTGTCTACAGATGCCCCTCTTTGGCAGAGGGTTGAAGCAAACTAGATAGCAAATCTATTTTGGTAGATAGTGTGATATCTGAATGCCAAAGCTAGTGACAGTTCATTTTGCAGCTTGATTTTGCAATTCGTCGGGGTGTTCGGATCCTTGAGGGTAAACTCTCCCCGAACTAAAAGAAAATGTCAGGTCCTTGAGCGCGAGCTCTCACTGGCAGTGTCAAATCCTTGAATTTAAAAAATTCTCATTGACTGATATAACAACTGTGCAAGTGTGTGATTTAAAATCTGAGATAAATTTGAGTAAAATATGAGTATAATTTGAGCATAATCTGAGCATAAACTGAGCATAATTCCGAGAAAACTTTCGATGAAAACTGAGCAAAATCCAAGATAACCCTTGGCGGCATCTGAGCAAAATCCAAGATAACCCTTGGCGGTAACTGAGCAAAATCCAAGATAACCCTTGGCGGAAACTGAGCAAAATCCAAGTTAACCCTTGGCGGCAACTGGCGGAGCATAATCCAAGCAAACCCTCGGTGGCATCTGGCTGAGCAAAATCCGAGCAAACCCTCGGCGGCAACTGGCTGAGCATAATCCGAGCAAACCCTCGGTGGCATCTGGCTGAGCATAATCCGAGCAAACCCTCGGCGGCAACTGGCTGAGCAAAATCCAAGATAACCCTTGGCGGCAACTGAGCAAAATTCGAGATAACCCTCGGCGGCAACTGGCGGAGCATAATCCGAGCAAACCCTCAATGGCATCTGGCTGAGCAAAGTCCGAGATAACCCTCGGCGGCATCTGGCTGAGCATAATCCGAGCAAACCCTCGGTGGCATCTGGCTGAGCAAAATCCGAGCAAACCCTCGGCGGCAACTGGCTGAGCAAAATCCAAGATAACCCTTGGCGGCAACTGAGCAAAATCCGAGATAACCCTCGGCGGCAACTGGCTGAGCATAATCCGAGCAAACCCTCGGCGGCAACTGGCTGAGCAAAATCCAAGATAACCCTTTGCGGTAACTGGCTGAGCATAATCCGAGCAAACCCTCGGCGGCAACTGGCTGAGCAAAATCCAAGATAACCCTTGGCGGCAACTGAGCAAAATCCGAGATAACCCTCGGCGGCAACTGGCTGAGCATAATCCGAGCAAATCCTCGGCGGCAACTGGCTGAGCATAATCCGAGCAAACCCTCGGCGGCAACTGGCTGAGCAAAATCCAAGATAACCCTTGGCGGCAACTGAGCAAAATTCGAGATAACCCTCAGCGGCAACTGGCGGAGCATAATCCGAGCAAACCCTCGGTGGCATCTGGCTGAGCAAAATCCAAGATAACCCTTGGCGGCAACTGAGCAAAATCCAAGATAACCCTTGGCGGCATCTGCGCAAAATCCAAGATAACCCTTGGCGGAAACTGAGCAAAATCCAAGATAACCCTTGGCGGCAACTGAGCAAAATCCAAGATAACCCTTGGCGGCATCTGAGCAAAATCCAAGATAACCCTTGGCGGCAACTGAGCAAAATCCAAGATAACCCTTGGCGGAAACTGAGCAAAGTCCAAGATAACCCTTGGCGGCATCTGAGCAAAATCCAAGATAACCCTTGGCGACATCTGAGCAAAATCCAAGATAACCCTTGGCGGCAACTGAGCAAAATCCAAGATAACCCTTTGCGGAAACTGACTGAGTAAAACTGAGAACAAAGAAATAAATCTGGGAGAGAAACGATTGAAAATGAGTCTGGAGAAGAGTGGTTGAATCTGGGAATGAATAAATTTGGGATATAATGGATGTCCTATCTCCTATGTGAGATTCAGAATGCATTTGTTTGAACCTCAAGGTTTTAAAATTTTTTTGTAAATTTAAAATTTGAGTTTGAACCTCAAGAGTTTTTTGAAAAACTGCTATCAAGAGGGTAACCTTAAGTTTGGAATTCTCATTTTAGGATTAACATTGCTAAAAAACAAAATGTCTTTAGTTTGACAATAAACATGGCATTGAAAATAATTGAACACATCATAAAGAAGATGCCCCTGGTATAAGGAGGAAATTACATATCTAGATGAAAAAGAAAAATGCCCCTGGTATGAAGATTTGAAATATTTGATTACCACAAGCGCAATAAAGATTCAACTTTTAATTTTGATTAATTTTATTAAAGATTTTGAGTCAAGCTTAAGAGAACAAAATATTTCCTTTTGAGACTCATCATAGAATTCACCATTCTCTCCATTGGTTTACTTGGGGAAGTAAGAATTTTCAGATCGATCGTAGACAAGATACTTGTGGCTTCTGAATCTATGCCTGGTTTAAGCTGAGTATTAAACTTGATTATTTTTGATTTCTGACGTTTCAGCTCGAATTGCTCTCAGCTTGGGATTTTCTTCTATTTTTTTTATTGCTCTAATTTTTGCCTAGATCGCCTTTCCCGGTTTTCAATCTATCGAGCTTGCTCTAACTTTTGCCTAGATCGCCTTTTCAGGTTTTCAATCTAGAGAGCTTTTTCTTTTTTTTCTTGGCTCTGATTGTTGCCAAAGTTGTCCTTTCAGATTTTCAACTTTGCGAGCTTGCCTTAATTTTTGCCTAAGTCGCCCTTCTCGGGTTTTCAACTTAGCAGGCTTCATCATTTTTTTTTTTAATCTTTTTTTCTTTTCCTTTGACCTTCTAGAATCACTGTCTGATCATGTTCTACTACCCTCCTTGACTTTTTCACACGGTACTTAGGAGGACTTTTATAGGTAGGCTTGGGACTAGGCATAAAATGAAAGGGATTTTGAGGCTCAAAAACCCAAATGCCCCTTGTGTGGCATTTCATTTAAACTTTTTCTTGAATTTTCTTCCCCATTTTAGATGATATTTTTTTGCAATTTTTTTTTTAAATTTTTTCTTCATCAGGGAATCTATTTTTTATTTTGATGTGGTCGGGCCTGAAGTAACTTCTCAGGTTGCCTACGTACCCCAAATTTTTGGGATCAGACTAAAACGTAGTTCAGATTTTTCCCTCCCCTAGGTTAGGTGAACGGGCTGAGAAAGAAAAAGGCATAATTTTTTTTTTTTTTTTTTGAAAATACTGCAAAAGGGTTGAGAAAGGATATATTGAACTGGGTAATAGGAGAATTGATTCGGCCAAAGATGGCCTCCTTAAATGTAGTACCGCTTGATTTGGTCAAGGTTGGTTGGTTCTGGTAGTTCACTTCCATCATGATCTTGAAGTCTGATGACTTTTCCAGACAGTATTTCCTTAATGAATGAATTTCTCCAATTGGGTTCAGACTTTCTCTTATAGTCGAGGAGGAGTGTTTAATTTTCTTAGAAGTCTGATAGTTAAATCCTTGATTTGTAAATGATGAGCTTTGACCTTTTTGTCAAATGCACGGGTGACTCTTCTTAGATAAGTTTGCACATGGTACAGGGCTTTAACTCGTTTTCTTCGATCAAGTTTAATTCTTCATGCTGCTGACGAACCCAATCTGTTTCTAACAAATGATTTTCCAACAAGACCCTGAGAGACGAAATTTCCATTTCAACTGGCAAGACTGCTTCCATGCCATTCACTAAAGAGTAGGGAGTAGCTCCAGTAGAGGATCGAATTGAAGCTCGATATGTCCATAGCGTGAATGATAATTTTTCTGACCAATCTCGATGTGATTGACACAATTTTCCTGATGATAGTCTTGAGACTCTTACTAACTGCTTCAATCGTTCCATTGATCTGAGGACGGTAGGGGGATGATTTGTGTTTCCGGATCTTCAACTTTAAACATAGAGTAATGATTTATGCTTTGAAGTACGACCCATTATCAGAGATCAGTTCAAAAGGTACCCCCGTATCGACTGATAATATGTGATTTAAAACTCAAGATGTAGTAAGGATAGTGCTGATACATTTTATAACATCTTCTTTAATTCCATCGATATAGACGAGTATCTATTTCGTGTTGAACAACACCCAAGCTTGTACCTAGCATACCCTCATATGATCACACGAACAAGTCTTTTGAAATTTCTGAGTAAATTCATTATCCCCTCGTGTTCCTTTAGGGATAAGATGGATTCTATTTGAATCTCTTTAGGAATGATTTTTTGTTTCGAGGTCAAAGACCTTTCCTTTCTCGATTAAAGGTTGAGCCCGACTCTTATCTTCTTGTTCAGAAACGAAATTTATCAAATTATTAGTTAATTCGTTAATGCGCTCGAGGTATTCAAAAATTTCCTTTATCCGATCAATTTCAGATGGGATAACAGACACCTCTATAGACTCAATGAACTAACTTGACTCAATAGGAAAGAGTAGACTCAATCTAAGGAAGACATGACCTTGCTGAAAAAAGGGACTCGAGCTAACCCAAATGACTCTTGAAAACTCAAGATAAGTACTCATACGAGTTTGATTAGGACTGAGGACTGAGATATTGCTTATAACCGGTAGGATTGAAGCACTATGATCTTTAAAGAACAACACTGGATGATGTTGAGAAATTTTGAGGTCATTTCTGACTGTTTGACTTGATATTGACGTTTACTCTAACTGACCGGATTTACAGCCCTAGCTAGACGATAGACGATTGAGCTTAGATACAATGATAACCCTTAAACCTCTTTGAAGGTGAATATAACCAATTTCAGTGTCACCCCCTTGATAACATTTTAAATGAACCCTGAGATTTTATTGAATTTTGTGCACCAATCCATTAAAAAATTAATCCATTCAATGATTATTCAGAAGAAAAATAATTATGTTGCACTCTTGAAAAATATTAGAAAATAATGTTTTTATTTCACAAATCTGATTATTTTTTTGCAACATTTTTTGGTAGTTTTCCAAGGTCCATAAAAACTTTTCATGCAAAAATAGATCTTTTGCAAATTATTTTTCCTTCTTTTTCTTTTCTTTTGGAAAACATTTTCTTCTGGAAAATATTTTTTCTCTGGAAAATAGTTTTTAATTTGGAAAGTATCTTCTCGTGGAAAATATTTTTTGGAAAACATTTTTTCTTAGAAAACATTTTTTTTTAGAGAATAATACTTTTTTTGGAAAACACTTCTTTTGGAAAATATTTTTTCTGGAAAATACTTTCCCTTTGTAAACTATTTTTCTTCTTTGAAAATTTGATTTCTATTTCGATTTAAATGGCCCGGTCCATCAGGATCGAGTTGGGCTGGGTCATTTGTCAGAGATGGATTTTTTATTAGGTCGGTGCACCCATTTTGATTTTCAAAAATAACATTTTTTATCCTTGAGGACAATCATACACTCTGATCTCATCATTCACATACATCCATTTCATCATTCACATGCATTCTGATCTCATCATTCACATACATTCATATCAATCACAAAGTCTCATAAAATTCCATTCAATGAACAACCCGGGAACATCCAAGATAAGTTCGAGTCGTGACCTACTGGGAAGGTTTCTAGACTCTAAGCTTACTACGTGCAATGCATTTTTATCTAGCCACCCTTGCCCAAGCACACCTATATACCTTTCGATACGTGGTGACTTGGTTTGATATACCGTGTAGGTGATAATCTAAAACCTCAATTCACTTCTCTGAAGTCAAAAACAGCCAGTTTGATCTCCAGTTGAGAGGTGGCGCATAATGCTGAGCAAGGGCCCACTTAAATACCTCTCGTCTAGAATAGACGTAGTCTATCCCCCTCGTACAGTAGGGTACAGCGGGGCAAGATCTTGCTTAGGCACCGGTTTTGACCAAGAAGTGCAATTGATATACTTAGACTATCTTTTATACCTACGGGTACGAGTCAAGAGTTGTAGCTTTCATAAAGGGTTTGGCACCCCACGAGGGGACCGACCACGTACTAGTACTACGTTGGCAATCGGGACATGTGACTGTGTGGCTTACAATAGGTCAAAGGCTCAGGTCGCTCCAGCCTGGGTGCATCAACATACTTCTCAGAATCACCTGATCAGATGGTATTGATGCCCCAGTTTGATATACCCTAAGGTACGTGACTAGAGTTGTGGGTTTCATGAATGACGTCGCATCTCCGAAGAGACCGGGCCACGCACTAGTGCCACGTTGGCTAAATGGGACGTGTAAGTGAGTAAAACAGTAAACGTGCATGTGGTGTGCGCAAAACAGGGTGGGGTGTGCCCGGGACCTTTTTCAAACTTGAATAAAGCAACCCGGGAACACCGATAATTAGTTTGGGTCGTGACCTATAGGAAGGCTTCTAAACTCTAGGTTTACTACGTGCAATGCAATTTATCTGGCTACCCTTGCCCAAATACACCTATATACCTCTCGATACGTGGTGACTTAGTTTGATATCCCGTATAGGTGATAATCTAAAACCTCAACTCACTTCTCTGAAGCTAAAAACAGCCAGTTTGATCTCCAGTTGAGAGGTGGCGCACGATGCTGAGCAAGGGCCCACTTAAATACCTCTCGTCTAGAATATACATAGTCTATCCCCCTCGTACAGTAGGGTACAGCGGGGCAAGATCTCGCTTAGGCACCGATTTTGACAAAGAAGTGCAATTGATATACTTAGATTATCTTTTACATACCTATGGGTACGGGTCAAGAGTTTTAGCTTTCATAAATGGTTTGGCATCTCACGAGGGGATCGACCACGTACTAGTACTACGTTGGCAATCAGGACATGTGACTGTGTGGCTCACAATAGGTCAAAGGCTCAAGTCGCTTCAGCCTGGGTGCATCAATATACCTCTCAGAATCACCTGATCAGACTGTATTGATGCCCCAGTTTGATATACCTTAAGGTACGTGACTGGAGTTGTGGTTTTCATGAATGACATCGCATCTCCGAAGAGACCGGGCCACGCACTAGTGCCATGTTGGCTATATAGGACGTGTAAGTGTGCAATGCAATAATATAAACGTGCTAGTGGTATGTACAAAGTAGGATGGGGTGTGTCCGGGGCATTTTTTCAAATAAATGGGCCCGTGGGCCTGATCAAACCATACAAGAAAAAACAGATATTGATCATGAAATAGAAAAAATATCCATATCATTCAATTCAAGATCAAAGCATGCACATCTCATGTGTATATCAATTTAGATCATGGCATTTCAGATAATCAATCAACAAAGATCATGGTAAAATAAAACGAAAGTGATCAATCAAGATGACACACAAACATTAAGATAGGCAAAATTTTTTTTTTTTTTTTTAAATATGAACAAAAGAATTTTTTTTTTTATGGTCCAACCGAGGATCGTTTTGGGTGACCCAAAATAAAATTGAGATTTTAACTAATATTGAATCGAGGATGGCACGATAGTTGTTGAGATAGAGTACGATGACCTTTTTTTTTTTTCATAAATGTTACTCAACAAAACTTCTCAATGAGAAGTTAAGTTACTTTGATTACCACTTCAAGATTCCAAATTCTACAAAAAATCATTGGGCTCTCGTGATTAATAATCCAATATCATAGCCTTTTAGATTTGATGGAAAGGACTTGGACCAAAAGAGAAAAAATCAATTCTAAAAAGTGAGAAATTTATGTCCAAGGTTTTGAAAATTCAAATCTAAAAATCAAAGTTCGAAAGGAAAATTAATTTAAAACAATTTTCTTGAAACTTTTCCTTTAAAAATTTTCAGAATTTCATCCGCCACAAGCATGTGGCGTTTGATCATCTTTTTGAGTGCCACGTGGTGAGATCAATGACTCTTAGCAAGAAAGGAATCGTACTAAATAAGACTAGCCTTTTCTTATAGATATCAAAAAATTAGTGTTGTCGAAAGTATGGAATGGAGATCCATGCTAAAGTTCAAAACATGATCTAACGGCACATGGTTACAACACACAAAATTCTGAGATTTTAGAAATATAAAAGTCAATTTTCATTGTTGAATTTCAATTTTAAATTTGGGGGATCATAACCATCCATTTTTGACACCCGTGATCAAAATCAAAAGAGTTTTTTGTTTCTGAATTTTTCTTTTAAAATGGAGATTTTCCATTAAATACAAAAAACAGTGATGTGGGATTTTTAATTTGATAATCCAAGTGGATCTAATGGCACTTAGTAAGATTTTAATCTTGCTATGTGAGTCATGATAGCATGGCTCATAAAGAGGCCAATGAAAATATAGAAGTTTTTCATAATCAAAAAGTTCTCACGTGATTCATAAACTTAGGCAAAAAAAACCAGCGTCTATGTTCAACTAGTTCCAACTACTGACATTAAAGAAGGTAAGTGGAGTACCATCTAACAGTATCAGCATAAACTAACAAGCCAATAAAGAAAAATCTCAATGAGAAATAATAATGTTCTTCATGCCACAACCCCCCTTTCAAGTAAAAACGTATCCATCAGACTAGCTCAGCAGTTTATTAAGGCCCGGCAATCCAATTAAAATCTACCAAAAAAACATTAGCCGCGTGGCTTTCGCCCAAATATCATCTATGTTTATTCTGAAACAGAAAAGACTCATAATGGACTTCTATTTTTTCTAATTGATGATAACTACCCCTTGAGTTAAACATACCAAAATTAGCCAACATGAGACGCAAAATATCATGGTTGCTGTAAATACAGTCATTTAATGATGTTTCAAATTTTATAAGGAAAACCTGAATATGTTTACTGTGTAGCAAACTTCAAAACAAGATTGTGATGCATAGATAGGTCTGCCAATAAGTAAATCCATTTCTCTGTCTCTTTTTTCTTTCACCATTCTTGTTGTTGCTTAACAACACACATGCACCTTTTTTTCGTTTATATATGTTGCTGCCATTGTTGTTAATCTCAAGAAACCCAACAAATAAATGAGGGAGAGAGAGAGAGAGGGAGAGGAAGGAGAAAGAGAGAGAGAGAGAGAGAGAGAGAGAGAGAGAGACGTCTCACTCTCTCTGCTGATTTTCGTTTTTGTTTTCTGTTGGAGAAGGAGATAAAAATAGCAGAAACGGATTTCTGCTAATGGCACACCACACGTAAAAAAAAAAATTTTGTTTCCAATTTTTTTTTCTTGGAATTCTCTCCTCATCACGAACAACATTAAAAAAGGCACTTTTTTTGTTTCTTAGCTCATCACCCACAAATAACTTATTTTCACAACTTATCGCCCATGCATATTAACGTGCTAAAAAAAATTCATCCAAGATTTTTTTTTTTTTTTAAAAATTCATAACTCTCATCCCAACCACCATCATTCCGTCCTCAATTCATAACTTTCAATATATAGGGTCACCAAAAAGTGACCCCCAATTAGATAAAAAAAACAAAAATATAATATCCAAAGCCAAATAAATGATCCACAATCAAGTCATAGAAAGAAAAATAAACGAATAAAATAAATCAAACTAAATAATAAAAAAAACTAGGTCATCCTGGCAATGCTTCCATACCTGGGGTTTTTCAAGTCTAATCCTCAATAATCCCCAGTGGAGTCGCCACTGAAAGCGCCCTCGATCCGCGGGGTGCACGAATCCGCTTTTGACTCTTGAGATTTGGGAGTCGCCACCTAGTTATTACGGTTTAGGAACCAATCATTGACTCTAAAAACAAAGACAACTAATAAAAAGTGCCCTCGATCCGCGGGGTGCGCGGATCCGCTTTTGACCCTTGAGGTTTGGGAGTCGCCACCTAGTTATTATGGTCTAGGAACCAATTTCACCCTACAATGGATAAAAAGAACTAATCTACTATAGAAATCTGAATCCGGGGATCATGTTACGGGGTTGGAAGGTGTTAGGCACCAACCCCGCTCGGCCAATGCCGGTCTCTACTTATCCCAAATATAACTACATCGCTAATGATAAAACCTAGATTAAAAAAATAATAAAAAAAAACCTTACCTTCGATCTGCAAAAGTACTATTCCCTCAGATCTGAAAAACAGTTCCTTGTACCGTACTCTTTGCTTCGTTTTGTCTCCGGATTTGATTTCTGATCTCCGAGGCAAGATGTCTCCTTCTTGGATCTGGATGCTTTGAATTTGTGGTGGATTTTTGGGATGTTTTTGGGAGGTTTTTGGGTGTTTTTTAGGCTAAAATCGGAGTTGGGGTGTTTGGGAAGGAGTTGGGGCTCCAAAATTAAGGTTTTGGAGGGGTTGTGGAGGCTTCTTCACCTACTTTTTCTAGGGTTTTTTCTTTGATACGAAAATAGGGTGTGGAGGCTCCTATTTATAAAGTTTTTAAAAGCATTTAGGGTTTGATTAGGGTTTCTTTTAGGGTTTCAATTAGGGTTTTGACTTAGTCTTTAGGGTTTTAGGGTTTTGACTTTAGTCTTATGAGATTGACTTGATTAGTTTTAGATTAGGGTTTGGATTTAGGATTTTGACCTTAGTCTTATGAGATTGACTTGATTAGTTTAGATTAGGGTTTTGATTTAGGGTTTTGACCTTAGTCTTATGAGATTGACTCGATTAGTACCTTGACTTCAGTCTTGCTTGATTGACTTTAATTTTGACTTCAGTTTCACTTGATTGACTTTAATACCTTGACTTCAGTCTTGCTTGATTTACTTTTAATTTTTGGAGAACCCCCTTCTATTATATCTTTAATTCTTTGGACCCCCAAATGGAGGGGTCCTTAAAGAAATATCCCACGAACCCTCAATAATTTTACCCGAAAGTCCGATTGATCAATTTTTTAGGTTCAAATTTTTAAATTAATTTTTAATGTTTTACTTAATTATTTAATGTTTTACTTTAATTATTTAATGTTTTATTTATTAATTTCGAATTTTTTAATTATGAAAATTATGAAATTACCATTTTGCCCTCGGAGAGGATTTTTTACGTTTTAAGTCGTTTTTCAATGTTTCAGGATGTTTTGGAATCAGTTTTTCGTAAGGAATTTAATGGGAATGTTGGTTTTTGTCATTTATGAAGTTTTTTGTATGAAATGATTGTGAACTTTATGAGGGGTATTTTCATAATTTTGTCAAATTTTGTGAAAATTGGCGAAGTGGTTTACTTGGTTTCGATTTGTTGTTTAATGTGTTTGAGTGGGTTTTCCTAAGCATAATGCAGGCTCTAGGGTTGTTTTGATGAGGGGGGTAATTTGGTAATTTTAGTGATTTTTATCGTGAAGCTTCTTTTTGATTTGCAAGATGATGATTTCTATGTTTCTGGGGTCGTATTTTCCTAGCGTAGCGTGGTTTCTAAGTTTTGTCAGTTCGAGATACCTCATCCGGATTTCTGAAACATATCTGGTAACAAAATAAAGCATTGGAATAGACATCGATCATTGGGAACCTTTGCGATCGGGTCGACGAGTTGATTAATCAGGCGAATGCAAAAATGGGGGTGTTTACAGGTACGTATTCCGTCACTGCCTCTTTTCCTTAGAACTTTCTGCTTTTTATCGTTTTCACTTGGTCGATGTTCTAGCTTTTAGGTCGATGATCTTCTTCGTCTTCGAGAGGGCTACGGTGTGATCGAGGCTCAGGCGGCGTGGGCAGTGGAGATGAAGAATCGGTAGAGGGCCTTTAGAGCTGAGGTGGAGGAGCAGGCTGCTCGGATTGAGGAGCAGGAGGCTCGCCTAGAAGCGCTGGCTGCCAGGATTCATAAGCTGGAGCTGGAGATGTCTCTACGGGAGTCTCGTTTCCAGGCGGAGATGGTATGACACTTTCTGTTTCTTTTTCCCATTCTTATGTAGACTGTACCATATTTTTCATCTGTTCTGATTGATTTTCTAATGATCTTATCAGGATTACTATCAACGTCGAGATGGAGTGAGCACATCTACACGCCCTCCGACACCTCCTAGGGTAAGTATTTCCATTTTAGTCGTTCATTTCCCTACATATTCTGTATATATCTCTGCCTGTATTTTGATCTATTTTGTTTTTCTCTTCTCAGGCCTCCCCTTCCACCGGACCCTCCGTTTCGGGTGTTGATCTTGCGGGGACCACAGAGCAGGATGCTGCCTTGGATGCAGAGCTCTTCTTCACGGATTCTGAGAGACGACTACGGATGCATGGTCTACCTTCTTCCAGGGTGTTGGGCTCTGGTGTTGTGGCTGGGTCTTCTTCTGGAGTGGTTCCGGAGACTCAGAGTGCTCGGGACGATGCTTTTCCCCCTTCGATTTGATTTTGTTCCTTGCAAACATGTAGATATTCTTGTATTAGAGTCAGACATATTGTATAAACATTTTAAAATTTTGTATGTATATGCGGTTAT
The DNA here is from genome assembly GCF_017979445.1 of Akebia trifoliata. NCBI lineage: Eukaryota > Viridiplantae > Streptophyta > Magnoliopsida > Ranunculales > Lardizabalaceae > Akebia > Akebia trifoliata. The sequence continues at coordinate 20,618,832 of NC_141387.1, forward strand.
GTTTATATTTTCTCAACATTTGTTGTACCATTATGATTATGTGTGCAATTAAATCAGGCGCCCCCCCCCCCCCGCGAGCTTATTGGGAACGATATCGACCATCAAGGCCTTCGAGGTCTCATGAGTGTTTGTGAGTTAGGAGTGGGTAAAGGGTGCGATTAGGGTCCAAAGGACCCTTTGAGTGTATTCTTGAGTGGTGTAAGCCATTTGGGGGCCCATGGTGAGTGAGGTGGTTCTTGGAGGCCTGATCTGGCCCAATATGATCCTGGCGAGTTCCTACATGCCCGGTATATATTTTGAGAGCTTTTGAGAGTTTTGAACGCATTTATTGAGCACGTAGGAGTTTACACTATTTTTCGTGTGATTTTGAAGTTTCGAGACATGAGGTGGCTTGTTACGTGGTCCCGAGTTTCTCAGAACTCAATTGATTCATGGTCTCAATGTTTAAAACGTTCTGGTCCATGTTTTTAACACGGATAAGCTTTACCAAGCTTTCATTCGTGCTCCTAGCACGGATAGGGCTTTTTGGATTTCATCCGTGCCTCAAGAACGGACAAGTCATATCTTTCCTTATCCGTATTTGTAATACAGATAAGCTGGCATTGATTTTATCCGTACTTTAGGCACGGATAACTCCACTTTAACTTTATCCATGTTCACAATGCTGACCAACACGATTTACCCCATGCTTTAAGCCTGTTTCATCATCAATTTTGCCCTAACATTTCACTTTTCATGATTTTACTTCCCTCTTTCACATTGTAAGTAGATTTTTGCTCTCCTTCTTCCTCAAAGCTTCTCTTCAAGCTCCATGGAGGTGCCCTCTACTCTTCCCAACTTGAAAAGGTATGGCATTGTCGATCCTTTCTTGACTAGTTGGATAGATAGCATGGATAATGATGAAAAGGCTCAATGGTGTTTGAATAAGTTGGGATTTACTCTTTTCTTGCCCAAGGTCCCATTGCAATGGGACTTGATCGAGGCAATACTAGGGTATTGGATTCCCGAGCTCAATCTCTTTCGATTTAGGGAACATGAAATGACTCCCACTATTGAAGAGTTTGAAGTGTTATTAGGGTTTTGAAATATCAGGTGCGGTTGTAATTCCACTCTTGCGTGATGGGTATCGAAGCGAGACTTTCGACTTCTTGGGGATAAACCATAAGTTTTTGAAGATTTCGGATGGTGGATCGATTTTGAAGACAATGTCTAAATCCTTCTTGATTGAACGCCTCACGGATCCCTCGAAGTCGTTGATTCACTTTAATACTCTCACTTTGATGGTAGTGAGTCAACTCTTATTTTCGAGTGGCGGAGACATCATGGACCTTTCTCTCATTCCCGTGATTCAACAAGTTCGGGAAGGAAGTCGACTGGTATCGATGCTTTTGAGTGAGATGTTCCAATTTTTCACGATTTGTTCTTCCGATCGTGATCGAAATTTTCGAGGATGTCCTCCACTCTTGTAGGTAAATTCTGAACTTAGCTTAGTTTTAAATTTAAGTTTATATTCATTAGTTTCCAAAGTTTAGAATACACCTGTTATTGTAGCTTTGGTTTATGGATCATCTGGCTTCAACTAAAGTTGTTAATCGCCTGTTTTGCGTTAATGCGGATTTTGTACTTATGATGTCGAAACGAATTGCTCCCATCATCTCAGGTGGCAAAGAAGAGTGGTATTCCTTTATCGGCAACCTTGATGATAAAGAAGTGAGGTGAGTCGGTGTCTTCCAACCTCGAGGGTCTCCTGTGATTGCATTTGATGATGCCCATTTTCTCGTTTTGATTGGTCTTCACGGGACAACTCATTATATACCACTTCGGGTTCTCCGACAGTTTGGTCATGATCAGGGTGTGTTCATCCTCGAGGATTTTAATGAGTTGGTTGGTCCTTTGTCGCTTACACTTCTAAGTCGACTCGTAAAAGAATGGAGTTGAGTCGAGGTTCTAAGTCGACCCATCTTCGCAGCACACCTATTCCCGGCATACTTACATTGGATTCGAGAACTCATCTCTGGGAGGCCTTCGGTGTCGATAGTTCTTCGAACACGCCCAGGTGCTTCATCCTTCTTTGATTATCGAAATCGAGTGGAAGAGTCTCAGACTGATCATCGAAGAATTCAGGCTATCTGGCTTAAATCCGAGAAGAAGATGCAAAAAGAGATTGCTCGACTGACATCTGCCCTTGCTGAGTCTAGATCTAGTGATAGTGACGAAGTGGCTAGGCTTTGAGTTGAAGTTACTGAGTTGAGGGATCGATTTACCTAGTGTCCTCATTTTGAGGACTTTGCAACATATTTGGTGAGTCGTGATGCTTTAGATGTCGAAAAAGTGATAATGAGCCAGGCTGCCCGGATTTGTGCTTTGGAGAAACGCCTTGACTCATTTTTCATTTCTTACCATGATATTTGATCAACTGCGTTGTATTCCCATCTTTTGTATTTTCTTGTCATTATTTGAATGTATGCAAAATGTTAAAAGATTAATGCAAAATTTTTTCTTCTTGAAAACACGAAGTTTTGTTGAATGAGACCTAGATTTGTCATCATTGGCCAAAATAGTAGTTTTTATTTTGAAATTTTGTGAAATATCTTTATCATATGAGTAAGATAAATTCAGAGTTTGTAAAATCTTTGGTTGTGATGATTTTGATATTTTTGCCAAACACAAGGGATACAAATGTCAATTGCTCTTTTGGTTCCATTAGAGTCATCCCTTGTGCCCTGGTATTGGAAGATTGTTATCAGCATGGGATAGATTTTTTTTCATTCACAGTTTATACTCTTGCGGGTCAGGAGTTTTTTTTTTACCCTTATTGCCCCTGGCGTCAGTTGCGGTTTTCACCAGACCCGATTTCTACTTTTTTGCGCATCGATGTCCTTTTTGGGATTTTCATCTTGTCGGTGGCTTTAATCTTGCCATAAGCTGATTCTTTTACTCATAGAGCCCTTTCAGATTTTCACTATGCCCTTTCACACTATATTTGTATTTTTTTTTTGGATTTTTACATTATAGTTCTTGCTTGGAGTCTCTATGTATTTGTGGCTTGGTGACTCAAGTTGAGCTGCGAGATAGGTGACTCTACTCTTGTAGTGGCACTTTTTCTTAAGTAGTAGATCTAGATTCCCCTCTCGAGTTTGCTGACGACTATTTGTGGTTCGGCAACTCAAGTTGAGCCGCGAGATTAAGTACTCTATACTTCAAGTACTCTTTTTTTTCGAATATCCGACCTGGATTCCCCTTTCAAGTCTTCCAACGACTACCAAGACTTTGAGGTCCGGACCAAGTCGCAAGATCATTGATGTTGCCATTGTCGTTGTGTTGCCCTAGAACATTCCCTATTAGAAAGGATTTTTAGTGGATCAAAACGTTGGCTTAGGCTTATGGTAATGGAAGGATACAAAAAAGGTTAAGGTAGGGTCTTAGTTTATCTAAAGTAGGCTAGACATGGGGTTCGTCTATTTTTGTTTCGAAAAGGTGATCTATGTTTTCTCCCAGCATCTTTCGAACTTGTTTAGGTTGGAGATTTTGGGTCGAGCTCAGATCAAATGTCCGAGTTTTTGACTTTTTTGATTTTTTTATATTTTTAACCATTCACAGTTTATCTTCATGTGGGCTAGGAGTAATTTGATGCTTTTAATTTTTCTGATTTTCTACTCTTTTGTCTTTTTTTTTTGTTTTTTTTGTAGTTGTTGACTTGCCATAGTCTTAGGTTTAATAAATGAACGTGATGGCTCAAAAGGGTTGACTAGGGTTGATAGTTGGTTCAGGATTACAAAGATGGCCTTCCATCATCTCAAGGTTAGTTTTTAGGCATAGTATTTCTTGACAGTGTCAGCATTGATCGGTTGCGAGTAGACTTGTCCGTCCATTTCTATAAGGATCAGAGCTCCTCCTGTCATTACCTTTTATACGATGAACGGTCCCTCATAGTTTGGTCGAAACTTTCCTCTAGCATCTTCTTGGATTGGCAAAATTTTCTTCAGGACAAAGTCTCCTAGCGAGAAATCTCTAGGTTTGACATTCTTATTGTAGGCACGAGCTATTCGTCTTTGATAGATCTGTCCGTGGCAGATGGCTACAAAGCACTTTTCTTCAATCAAATTCAGTTGATCAAATCGAGCCTGAATCCATTCAGCTTCATCCAACTCTGCTTCTTTTAAGATCCGGAGGGAAGGAATCTTGACCTCTACAGGTAAAACTACTTCCATTTCATAGACCAATGAATACGGAGTTGCCTTAGTCGAAGTTCTGAATGAGGTTCGATAGGCGTGGAGTGCAAAAGGCAACATGTCATCTCAATCTATGTATGTAACTGCCATCTTCTCAATAATTTTTTTGATATTCTTGTTGGTTGCCTCGAATGCTCCATTCATCTTAGGTCTGTAGGATACAAAGTTGTAATGAGTGATCTGGAAGTGTTCCCACATCTTGATCATATCTTTGTTTTTGAAGTTCTTAGCATTGTCAGTTACCAATCCGTTGGGAAGTCCATACCAGCAGATGATGTTATTCTTGACAAATTTCAAAACGTTGTTTTTCGTGATGTTAGCGTATGAGGCAGCTTCTACCCATTTGGTAAAATAGTCGATAGCAACGAAAATGAAACGGTGTCCATTGGCAGCTTTTGGCGAGGCCTAACTGATGACGTCCATGCACCAAAGTGAGAAAGGCCAAGGGGGTGGTCATGTTATGCAATTCTGATGGCGGAGCATTGATCTTGTTGGCATAAATTTGACATAGATGGCATTTGCGGACATGCTGATAGCAGTCACTCTCCATTGTCGACCAATAGTATCCCATCCTCATGATTTTCTTAGCAAGCATGTGACCATTCATGTGGGGTCCATAGACTCCACCGTGTAGAGTCTCGATTAGTCGTTTCGTTTCTATTTCTGCCACACATTGAAGTAAGACATCGTGGTATGATTTCTTGTACAGAATATCGTTGCTCAAGAAGAATTTCCCCGCCAATTTTTGAATAGTCCTTCGATCATTCGGCGTTGCATCTGAGGGGAGGGTTCGATCTTCGAGATATGCCTTGATGTCTAAGTACCATGGCTTTTCTTCAGATTCCTCTATTTTGACAGGTAGATAGTAAATTGGTTTGTCTTAAATTCCAATCTCGATCGGATAGATGGCTAGATCTTCCGAGATACTGATCATAGAAGCAAGTGTAGCCAGTACATCTGCAAACTGATTCTTAGCTCTCGGCATGTATGTGAATAAAATCCTATCAAAGCACGAGCTTAGTTCCTCCAAATACTAGTGATAAGGGACCAGTCTCTACTCTCAGGTCTTCCATTCTCCAGTCGTCTGATAGACTACTAAGCTTGAATCTCCGAAAACATTGATCTCATCTACCTCAAGATCTAGTGCTGCTTTCAACCCTGCTATGCATGCTTCACATTCAGTCTCATTGTTAAAATATTGGAACTTCAGTCTGATTGCAATTAGCATGTGGGACCCATCTGGCTTGATCAAAACTGCCCTTATTCCGTTTTCTTTCTGATTAACTACTCTGTTAAATACATTTTCCAGCCTGGTTCCTCATCATCGTCCTCAACCTCAGTGATCAGTATGGCTTCATCTGAAAAGTTCGTCTTTAATGGCTTGTAGTCAGGTAACGGGTGCTCGACTAGGTGCTCGGCTAGTACTTGCCCTTTGATGGCTTTTTGAGTGACATAGGTGATGTCAAACTCAGATAATAATAATTGCCACTTCGCTGTTCGACCTGTTAATGCTGGTTTCTTGAAAAAGTACTTCAGGGGGTCCATTCTGGCATTAAGCATAGTTGAGTAACTAAGCAAATAGTGATGTAGTCGTTGAGATTCCTAGACTAGTGCACAACAAGTTTTCTCAAGCGTTGAATATTTTCTTCGTACTAGGTAAATTTCTTGCTGAGATAGTAGATGACTTGGTTCTTCCATCCTGATTCATCATGTTTCCCTAACACACACCCCATTGGCGTTTCTTGCACTGAGATGTACATTAGTAGGGGTCGCCCTGGAGTAGGAGGGACTAGGACTGGTGGATTGAGCAGATATTACTTGATCTTATCGGATGCCTCTGACAGTCCTTGTTCCACTTCTTCGGCGTGTCCTTCCTAAATAGCTTGAAGACTAGCTCACAAATGGGCGTGAGCTGAGTAATAAAACGGCTAATATACTGTATTCTTCCCAAGAATGCCCGAACATCTCTTTTTGAAATGGGTGCTTTAATCTTGAGGATATACTTGGTTTTTGTCAAATCTATCTCAATGCCTCTTCTGCTGACAATGAACCCTAGTAGCTTGCCCAATGTTGCTCCGAATACACACTTTTTCGGGTTGAGCCTTAAACTGTACATTCTGAGCCTGTCGAACAACTTCTTGAGATTTACCAGATAGTCTTCTTTTATACCGGATTTAACGATCATGTTGTCTACATAGACTTTTATTTTCTTATGAATCATATCATGAAACAAGGCAGTCATTGCGCGCTGGTAAGTCGCCCCTGTATTCTTCAACGCAAATGGCATAATTTTGTAGTGGAAAGTGCCCCATGGTGTGATGAATGCAGTTTTCTCCTGGTCTTTTTCTGCCATTTTTATCTGATTATAACCTGAGAAGCCATCAATAAACGTGAACATGCGTTTCCTGCTGTACTGTCGACTAGAGTGTCGATATGTGGTAGTGGAAAATCATCCTTAGGACTGGCTTTGTTCAGGTCTCGATAGTCAACATTCATGAATACCTTCCCATCTTTTTTGGGCACTTTTACAATGTTAGCTAACCACTCAAGGTATGTAGAAACTACAAGGAATCCTGTTTCGAACTGTTTCATGACCTCATCTTTGACCTTGAGGGCCCATTTTGGTTTTAGCCTTCTCAGTTTCTACTTCATCGGTTTGCTTCCCAAGGCAATTGGTAGCTTGTGTACAATAAGATCTGTATCTAAACTCGACATATCCCTGTACAACCATGCGAAGACATCCTGATACTTTCGTAAGAGTTCGACCATTTTTTCTTTTTACTACGACGTTAATAAGGCTCCGATCTTGATGATTCGTGAGTCCTCTTCGATACCAAGATTGATTGAATCTGTATCCTCAATGTTTGGCTGAACACCTTTCTCGAGACATTTTACCAAGTCTTTGATTTCTTTAGGCGGGTACTCCATTTCGTCCTCAGACTCTTCTTCGATCCCCATGAGGTAGAGGTCGAAGTCGAGTTCAAGATTGAAATCATACTTGTCCCTTTCAAATTCTGTCTTATTTTGGTACTCATTTGATAGAGACAGATCCCTTGAAAGCTTTTTTTTTGTTTTTTGGAAAATATCTATTTTTTGTAATTTTGAAAGGTTTTTGATTTTTATCTTTTGAGAAATTTTTGATTGGGTAATATTTGATTTTTTGTTATTTTTTGGATACCTGAAATAAGAAGAACAATCATGCAAATTCATTAGTAAAGATAGGGAGCCCTCAAAATAGTCTTTACCCGAGGATGAAGGCTCGTTATGATCCTCGGGCAAACTAGATTCGTTTAACGGCATTTTTCTTTTAGGCCTCAGCAGCCTCGAGGGTTAATGGGAATTCCTCCCAATTGTTCAGAACTTCCCCTTCTCTGAGGGGGCGACTGAGATGAGAGAGTGATTTGTTTGATGGTTTGGTCGGTGGTTCGGAGATGACCATGATCTCCGATTGATTGTTGTCAGAGTTGGGCATAGTTCCTCTAAAGTTTGGTGGGATGATGACTGATGCCCAGTCAATGCCAATGGGGAAGGGTGATTCTTTCTCTTGGCTCGTGGTGATTTCCACTTTTGTGGATTCTGGAGTGATCTCTAATAGACTTTCATCAGAATCCCCATTGAATAAGACATCAATGCCTTCTATGAAGGATGATCAGGACTTAACGACTGAGTCTTCTTGAATGTGCAGAGGTTTGAGATTTACCACTTTCAGTTTTTTTACTGGTTTTGTCAGCAATGGTTCTGATAGACTGTCGGGTCTGACCTGAGATTTCGAGAAGCTAACGCTGATATGAGGGACATTACCCAGATTCCAAACATTTAGTTCACGATTTTATTTTCTGGCTAATTGAAGCTCTCTCTTTTTGTTGTTCATATCCGATATATCCTTTTTCGTGGGCCTAAACCCCAAATCGAAATAAGGAGTGTGTTTCTTTGCTTCGACTGGTGTAGCTTTCCCTTTTCCTCTCGGTCCCAACCCTTGTCTAGGTCAGTAACCTACTTTCTTCAAAACCCGTCTGATCATCAGATTTGCCCTTGATAACTCTGCTTTCTCTTTTTGCTTCCCTTTTTCAACATGATTAACAAAAGTAAATTGATAGGAGTGGTATAGCACTTTGTCCTTCATCATCTCAATGTCAATGAATGGAACATCCGTAGCTCTCCCAACTGGAACAAGATTCTCTGCCAATACTGATATCATCCTCTGTCCCATGATGAATTTGACTCTTTGGTGCAAGGAGGAAGGTACAACCCCTGCTATGTGAATCCATGGTCTACCCAGCAACAAGTTAAAGGGTGTCGATATTTTCATAACCTCGAATGTTACCTCAAAGGTGCAAGGACCTATAGTAATAGGTAGGTCTACCTCTCCCAAGAAATCTCTTCTCGAACTGTCGAATTCTCTAACGACCTTATTGTTGGGTTTGACATGCGACCAGTCCGTATTGAGTTTTCGGAAGGTTTCTAGAGGACAGACGTTGAGGGCTGAGCCATTGTCGATTAATAATCTAGCAACCATCATGCCCTTGCACATGACCATGATATTTAGTGGCTCGACGTGTCCTCGCCCCTCTGGTATGAATTCACTTTCTGTGAAAATGATGGGATTGGGAGCCATGATTTGTCTGACTGTTTGTTCTAGCTATGCGGGCGAAGTGGTCGAAGGTACATGTGATTTTCCCAGGACCCTCAATAGTACCTCTTGATGTTCCTCAGATTTTTGTAAAAGACCCAGAATGTTGATCTAAGCAAGTTGTTTGTTCAGTTGGTCCACTATATTATGCTCACTTTTGCGAATGAGCTTAATGAAGTCCGCTGCTTCTCTATTTGTCACTTTTGCCCCTTCCTTTTCCTTGTCATCTTCGTCTGCCTTGCCTTTCTCTTTTTTTTCCTTTTCTTTTCATCCTTTTCCTTTGTCCCCTTTGTTGTTTCTTTTACCTCTTCTCTGATACTTACCACTTTGATTGGTATTTTCTGATATCTCCCTGCTTTTGTCATGTGACCAATGTCTGCCACCATTGCCCTTTTCATTGTCTCGACCCTTGTTGACATGGTGATGGTTGTCTTGTAGCTCTAGGGGATGACTTGGTTAGAGCTATATAGGAATGGTTTTGATGAATGTATGGTCATTGGAGGTGGATCAGGTTTTATACTAAGAATGAGAGGTGGTGGTGATGATTTGGATGTGGTGGTGATAGAAGGAGCTAATTGAGGAGTTGATGAAGTGTAGGGGATCATAAGTAGTGGTCGAGTGGATGAAGTGTAAGGTATGTAAAGGGGTGGTCGAACTGTATTTTGGGAACTTGGTAATGTATAAGGTATGATGAGAGGTGGTTGAGTGGTAGCATTGGGATCTTGATGAGTGGGATGGAGGGTGAGGTCAGCCAATATGAGAGGCAATTGTGAATTTTGAGATGGATTTGTTGTGTAGTGATTGACTGTGTTAACCATTGACGTCTCTGATTCATTTGTTAAGTGGACCTTGATTTTTGACCCAATAGGGGCTATTAAAGTAGACGGATTGAAATTGAATTCTCCGAGATTGACATTTACCCTGTGCCCACTCCCCTCTCCATTGTGAGTAGGTAGGGGGTTTTGATTGATGTTCTGTTGCTGGGGTGGATCGGTAGGTCCATCTAGGATGAGAGCCTTCTTATTGATCAAATTTTGTACCTAATGTTTGAGTTGCTAGGATTGATCTATAGAGTGCCCTGGTGCACCCATATGAAATTCGTAGAACAAATTGGGGTTATACCCTGGCCTTTTGGCAGCTTCAGGATTTGGTGGACGTTTTACAAGATATTCGCCCCTGAGACAGATTTGCAATAATTCAGAAATTTTCATAGGTAGTATGGTAAACACCCTATTTACCTTGTTGGGTTGTGCCTGCTGGTTCTATCCATATATTGGTGCCTGCTGTGCGACTGGTGGAGGATTTGCCCTGAATTGGTTTTGAAGTGTAGGATTCCTAGCTGGTGGTGCTGGTGCCCATGAAGTTGATGGCACTTGTGGTCTTGGTACTGGTGAAAGGATGAAGAGGGGTCGGTTTGACTGTATGTTGTTAACTTGTGGTTCTTCCCTCTTCTTTCCCGTAGGCACTGGCTTTCTTTGAGAAGGGATTCCTGTTGTTGTCCCTAGACTTGTGAAATCAAATATCAGACCGGTTCGGATCCCGTCCTCGACCCGGTCTGCTACTTGTACTAGATTCGAGAATGTGCATGTGGTGTGCCCCACCAGATGAATATAAAAGGCATGCCCTAGTGTCGAGATAAACATGGTGTTCATCTTTTGCTCGATCATTATAGGCCTTACTTGTGAGGCTGGCTTTAGCCATCTCTGTGCATACTCTTTCACCGTTTCCTGTTGCTTTCTTGTCATCTTGACCATGTCGTTCCGATCTAAACCAATATCTGTATTGAACCAGTAATTTTGCCAGAACATCTCAGCTAAGTCCTGCCAGTTCTTAATGAGTGTGTGGTCCAATCCAGAGAACCATTTGAGTACTGGTCCCGTTAGACTCCTCTGAAACAACTGCACTAGCAGTCTATCATCCTCGCCATATTGGCACATAGATCCATAGTATGATTTCAAGTGTAACAGTGGGCACCCCACTCCATTATACTTTTTGAACTCTGGATACTTGAACTTGACTGGTTATTGAGCATTGGGGTAGAAACAGAGGTCCTTGAACCGAGTCCCACTCATCGTGTTGAGGATGTTTATTCTTCTCATCTCCTCCTGTAAAGACTCGATTTGTTGAGCCAATTTTTTATCTGTTGCGTTTTTGACCTTTGTGGCCCTGTACTCACATTCGTCGTCAGGAATAACCACAGGAGGTGGTCGATTCTGTGGAATAAAGCGAGGGCCCCTGGTATTCTGGCACTGCAGGAGGCATAGTAGTCTGTGGTCCTTGCAGAGGTTGCTCGGGTAGATCTTGATTTGATCCTGAAGTAGGGTGCTGCATTGTCTGGGCTTGTATGATGCTAGCATTGGCTAACACGACACTCAGCATCTTTTCTTGCCTCTCAATCATTTTCAATAATGCTGCTATTTTGGGATCAACATCTGACGTTTTGGCTACTGTGGGCTGTGCTGGTTTGGAAGAACTCATGGTGATGGTGGAAGATCTGAGAAAATACGGTGGTACCTCTAGCTACTTATATTTCTTTTGTTTGGCCACCTGTGGGTATAGAAGACCAAGCGTTACTATCTCGTTTACAAAAATAAAGATGCATGATACTTTTAGTAGGCCGAGTAAAGTTGTTTATTATGAGTTTTAATGAAAAAGTAATTTCTCGACGCGGAGCCGGCATCAACACGGAGTTGGTGAAGTGCTTTAAAAAAGAATTACATTAGCATGGAGCTGGCATCAACACGGAGCTGGCATCAACATGGAGTCGGCATCAACACGGAGTTGGCATCAGCACGGAGCTGGCATTGACATGGAGTCAGTGAAATATTACATCAGCATGGAGCTGGCATTGACACGAAGTCAGTAAAATATTTTAAAAATAGAATTATCTCTGCACGGAACTAGCATCGACACGGAGTCGGCATCAACACGAAGTTGGCATCAGCACGGAGCTGGCATCGATACAGAGTCGGTAAAATATAAAATAGAATTATCTCAGCACGGAGTTGGCATCGACACGGAGTCGGTAAAACATTTTTGAAAATAGAATTATATCAGCATGGAGTCGGTATCGACACGGAGTCCGCAAAATAATTTGGAAAAGGAAATTTCATTAGCACGGAGCTGGCATCGACACAGAGTCGGTAAAACATTGAGAAAAATAATTACATCAGCACGGGGCTGGCATCGACACGGAGTCGGTATAATATTTTAAAAAAGTGGATTGTTGCAAACAAGTCGAGTTGAAAAAGTATTTTTTTTTTGTTAGCCCTCAACCCAATTCTATGAAATCAATGCTGGCCAGTCAGATCTCTAAGGAAAAGGCGGCGCACAATTGACACTCTTAAATCACCTCATTTTCTTGAATAGACATAGTCTATCCCCCTCATATCAACAGGACAAGATCTTTCTAGGTACCAACTTTGATCAAGAACTACAATTGGCACTTTTGAAAATATATATATATTTTGGTTGAAAAAGATTGAATTCATTTGATTGATCAGTTGTCAGCCTTGTTAGATCATAAATGGATCATGGAATTTATTCGATATGGGTCGTGGACCCGGTTTGTAATGGGTTTAGGTCGTGGACCTTGTTGAAACAGATCTGGGTCATGGACCCAGTTGAAACGGATTTGGGTCGTGGACCTAGTTGAAGTGGATCTAGGTTATGAACCCAATTGTAATTGATCTGGGTCGTAAACCCAGTTGAAAATGGATTTGGGTCATGGACCATATTATAGTGGATCTGGGTCGTGGACCTAGTTGAAATGGACCTGGGTCGTGGACCCAGTTGTAGTAGATCTGGGTAGTAGACCCAGTTGTAATAGATTTGGGTCGTGGACACAGTTGAAATGGATCTAGGTCGGGGACCCAGTTGAAATGGATCTTGGTCGTAGACCCATTTGAAAATGGACTTGGGTCGTGGATCCGATTGTAGTGGATCTAGGTCGTGGATCCGATTGTAGTGGATCTAGGTCGTGGACCTAGTTGATATGGATCTAGGTCGTGGACCCAGTTGAAACGGATTTGGGTCAGGGGCCCAGTTGTAATGGATCTAGGTCGTGGACCCAGTTGAAATAGATCTGGGTCTTGTAATGGATCTGGGTTGGGGGCCCAGTTGAAACGGATCTGGGTCGGGGGCCCAATTGAAATAGATCTAAGTCGTGGACCCAATTGTAATGGATCTGGGTCGTGGACTCAGTTGAAAATAGATCTGGGTCGTGGACCCAGTTGAAACAGATTTGGGTCATGGACCCCGTTGAAATGGATCTGTGTCGGGGGCCCAGTTGTAATGGATTTGGGTCGGGGGCCCAATTACAATGGATCTGGGACGTGGACCAAATTGAAACGGATCTGGGTCATGAACCCAGTTGAAATGGATCTAGGTCGTAGACCTAGTTGAAATGGTATGGGTTGGGGACTCGGTTCTAAATGGATACAATGGGGGGATCCAATCTAGCTTGGATAGGAGTCAGTTCACAAAATTGGTTTGATTTGGGAAAATCCGTACGTTCCCCCCCTTTTTTTTTTTTTTCTTTTTCCCCCCCTTTTTTTATTTTTTTTATTTTTTGAAAACATTAGTTAAAAAAAATCCATTTCAATTAATTTTTCCAAAATTTGGGATTTTTCTAAAGGTGCCATCAATGTTTGATCAACGGTACGTAAGCTCCTCCAAAAATGGACTGTATTCATCCTGTGGGCTCGAATTCATTCTGGTCCGTGTTAATGGCACGGATGTAATCAACATTCTGTTATCCGTGTTTTGGGCACGAATGAGACATTTACTGTTTCAACCGTGCTTAAAACACGGATAGGGTATGTACTGTTTCAACCATGTCTAAAACACGGATGAGGTATTCACTGCTTCAACCGTGCTCCCAACACGGATGAGGCATATTTTTGTCTATTCGTGTCATGGACGTGGACCAAAAAGAAATCCAGTTCCTATAATTCACAGAAACTGGTTTCTTTTTTCTTGCTTTCAATGGGCCTTACTTAGTTGTTGTTTTGATTATTCCCTCACTATTTTTTTTTCTTTTATCACGATACAACATGCATTCCTCCCCTTTTACCTAAGGGGAGATGGAAGGAGAACAACACAAAACCTACGATCTAATTGCCTCTTTTGGGCTTAAAACTTGGGCTTCGAGGCCCGATTACAATAACCACATACAACATTGCTTCGGGGGTCGATATAAAATTGCAAACTTGTGTCCTAGCATCGTCTAATCGGGCACATGCATGCGGCTAGTAGGTGGTTTCACGGTTACCCAATCTTCAAACCTCAATGCATACCGAAGTACGAACGTTGTTGGTTGGTGATCGGATTTGATGTGTTCATCCCTGACACTTGAAATAACAATCTCAAGCCGTAGAATTACTAAGCATCGGGGCTAAATAAATTGAGGGTGGGGTGGCTTGTGAAGTGGGCTATGCTCGCAAGTGCACGTGCAATAGGATTTTGTTTTAATTTCTTTTTCATCGACCCCCTTACAAGTACGTAGTGAAGTAAAACAAGAATTTAAGTAAATATTACATCATGGACATAGGAATGAAAGCTAAAAAGGAAAAATACACAAACAACATTAGTAAAACAAAATTTTTTTTTTTTTTTCAAATGACCGAGCTGTCCACGAGGGATAAGCCATGGTCCCAAACAGAGTCACCAGCTATAGATACGTGGTTTCGCGATTACAATGGCCACATCTACTAAGGTTTGGAGTCACCACCATTCATATTATAGTAGGTGTGAATGGTCACTCAATGTACATTTTTTGAAAAAAGTAATATTTTCGGCACGTAGTAACTCTCAATGGATAAAGTACCGATCAACCTTGAGATCGAGGTAAGCGACTTGGTTGGAGAAAAGGGAAGGTGTTAAGCACCCTTTTCTCCCCACGTGTTGTGCATTTGTATCCTAAGTAGGGATTTCCTTTCGGCTCGATCATAGGATCATCTCATTGAAGAAGATGACCCTACTAGTCATGAGCCTTGGACATAATTCATATTAGAAACGTGTGGGCTAAGGTCATGGATCCATTCTCATGGGTTGAGAAGAATTCAATTTCCAAATGCCTTAAAATCATTTTAGGATAAAATTGGTTTTGTTTTTTTAAAAGGTTACAATCCTTATACTTTCAATTGGACTAAAGTCCAATTTACCAAAGATAAGGGAGGGTAGCATCACATCTTAAAGGCCTTCTAAAAATAAAAATAAAAAGAGGAAGGGGATAATAAAAGAGGGGGCTGTACTTTGAACCCACCTTGATGCTTCACCCTTTTCTTTCTTTATTTTTCTTCTTCTTCTTCTTCAATGTCTTCTAAGGTCTTTAATGAATTTGTGAGTGTAATTCTTTTTTAGAAGATTAGTATGAAGTATGAGAGTAGGAAAGAGTTGAGAGGGTATTTTTTGTGTGAGACTTGGTGTGAGTTGGTAAAAGATAGTTGGTGAGTGAGAATTAGTAAGACTTGGTAAGATTTTTTAGTGATAGTGGGTAACTATTTTTGGGAAGAAGAGGGGGGTACTTATAGATGTTTGGAGGGTATTTTAAGGGTATAATAGGGTGAAAAGTTGAAAAGGGGATAATGGAATGGGTTTTAGAGGTGAAAGGTATAAAATTTAGAATAGAAGTGAGGGTAATTGTGTAATGAGTGGAGATGGGCAATGTTTAGATCCAAATGGTTTGGATCTTACCCAAATCCATTTGGGTAGAGTGTTTGGTGGGGTGAGATGAGTGATGGTTGATAGAAGGAATGGGATTGTAAAGGAGTTGTTTGGAGAATGAGTGTTAGGTTGGTTGAAGATGTGAGGTGTGTAGATTTAGGAGAATGGGTTTTGATCTTGGTAATCTTATAATGCTTGTTGGTGGCCCATTGATGATCTGATCTGGCCCATGGGCCATTTATTTGAAAAATGCCCCGGGCACACCTCATCCTGTATTGCACACACCACTAGCACGTTTGCATGTCCCAATATAGCTAACGTGGCACTAGTGTGTGGCCTGGTCTCTCCAGAGATGCGACGTTATTCATGAAAACCACAACTCCAGTCATGTACCTTAGGGTATATTAAACTGGGGCATCAGTACCGTCTAATCAGGTGACTCTAAAAGGTATATCGATGCACCCAGGTGGAGCGACCTAAGCCTTTGACCTATTGTAAGCCGCACGGACACATGTCCCTATTGCCAACGTAGTACTAGTAAGTGGTCGATCCCCTCGTGGAATTCCAAACCATTTATGAAAACTACAACTCTTGACTCGTACTCATAGGTATATTAAAAATAATATAAGGACATCAATTGCACTTCTTGGTCAAAACCAGTACTTAAGTGAGATCCTGCTCCGATGTACTACGGTACTAAAAGGATAGATTACATCTATTCTAGAAAAGAGGTGATTTAAGAGTGCCTTTGCTTAAGCATCGCGCACTACCTCTGATCTGGGGATTAAACTGGTTGCTTTTGACTTCAGAGAAGTGGGTTGAAGTTTTACATTATCACCTATACGGTATATCAAACCTAGTCACCACGTACCGTCTGATTGAGTACGCTCGAGAGGTATATAGGTGAATTTGGGCAAGGGTGGTCAGATAAAAATGCATTGCATATAGTAAGCCTAGAGTCTAGAAACCTCCCCTATAGGTCACGACTCAAACTTATCGTGGGTGTTCCCGGGTTGTTTATTGAAAATAGACTTTACAAATATTGAGATCAGGAAGCTACGGTTTCGTCCTCGAGATAACCAAACTTTTTGTTTAGTCTGATTCAAGGTTATCTATCACTGGGTGCACCAACCCAATAAAGAATCCATTTTAAATGGACAATGATTCATGATGACCCAGTCCGTCTCGATCCAACAATTATGGTGGACCGGACCATTTAAATTAAAGCGGAATTCAAATTCTTTGCTAATTCGGATTTCAACCCATTTTAAAAGAAGAAAAATATTTTTCGGAAGAAGAATATTTTTCAGAAAAAATGTTTTCCAAAAGAAAAGGTAAAGGGAGGAAAAATGATTTACAAAATATTTATTTTTGCATGGAAAATTTTTGAAATATGTTTTTTACGAAAAATCTATTTTTTGCATGGACCTTGGAAAATTACCAAAATATATTTTTCTAAACAGAAATTGATTGCAAAAAATAATCAGATTTGTGAAAATTATTATTCAATAAAAACATTATTTTTCAATAATTTTCAACAGTGCAATAAAATTATTTTCCTTCTGAATAATCATTGAATGGATGAATTGTTTAATGGATTGGTGCATAGAATTCAATAGAATCTCAGGATTCATTAAAATGTTATCAATGGGGTAACACTGAAACTGGTTAAATTCACCTTCAATGAGGTTTAAGAGTTATCATTGTACCTAAGCTCAATCGTCCATCGTCTAGCTAGGATTGTAAGTCCGGTCAGTTAGAACAAACGTCAGTACCAAGTCAACAGTTAGAAATAGCCTCAGAATTTCTCAATATCGCCTAGTTATTCCCTGAAGATCACCGTACCTCAATCTTGTTGATTGTAGGCAATGTCTCAGTCCTCAGTCCTAATCAAACCCATTGTGGGTAGTTGTCTTGAGTTTTCATGAGTTATTTGAGTTAGCTCGAGTCCAATTTTTCAATGTCATGTTTTCTTTAGATCGAATCTATTTTTTTCTATTGAGTCAAGTTAATTTGTCAAGTCTATAGAGGTGTTTGTCACCCCATCTGAATTTGATTGGATAAAAGAAAATTTTAAATATCTAATAGATTTGTTTTCTAAACAAGAAGATAAGAGTTGGGCTCAACTTTTAATCAAGAAAGCAAAGGTCATTGACCTCGGAACAGAAAATAATTCCTAAAGAGATTCAAATAGAAACCATCCTATCCCTAGAGGAACACAAGGGGATAATGAATTTTCTCAGAAATTTCAAAAGACTTATTCGCATGGGCCTATAAGGATATGTTAGGTGCAAGCTTGGGTGTTATCTGACACGGATTAGATACTGGCTTGATAAAATGATATCAAGGAAGATGTTACAAAATGAATCAGTGCTACACTTCTCAAAATGGTAGAGCTCCCATAATAGATTACCATTATCAGACTAATGAAACAGTTAAAGCGGTATTGATCTCTGATAATGTGTCGTACATCAAAGCTTAGGTTGTTACTCTATGTTCAAAGTTCAAGATCCAGCATCACAAATCACCCCCCTACGTTCTCAGACTAATGGAAAGGTTGAAGCAACCAATAAAAAATTTCAAAATAATCATTAAGAAAATATGTCAATCACATCGGGATTAGTTAGACAAGTTACCATTCACACTACAGGGGTACAGAAACAATCTTACTAGTTAAAAGGGAAATTTCATATCTCAAGGTCTTGATGGAAAGTCAATTGCTAGGGTGCGAAGAGCTA
Organism: Akebia trifoliata; assembly: GCF_017979445.1. NCBI lineage: Eukaryota > Viridiplantae > Streptophyta > Magnoliopsida > Ranunculales > Lardizabalaceae > Akebia > Akebia trifoliata. Next base: position 20,637,098 of record NC_141387.1, read on the forward strand.
AACTTGATTAAAAAAAACAACCTAGAAGTTTTGTACCACGTGTAAACTTATCAAAAAAGAATCGCTTGCATATTTGACTAGAAGGTTAAAATTTACCACTTACAAGTCAAGGATTTAACCATCAGACTTCAGAGAAAATTAAGCACTCCTCCCTGATTATGGGAAGAAGTCTAAACCCAATTGGAGAGATTAATTCATTAAGAAAATACTATCTGGAAAAACCGTCAGATTTCAAGATCATGATGGAATTGAACTACCAGAATCAACCAACCTTAACCAAATCAAGCGGATATTACATTTAAGGAGGTCATCTATGGCCGAATCAATTTTTCTACTATCTAGTTCAACATATCCTTTCTCAGTCTTTTGCAATCTTTTTAAAAAAAATAAAAAATAAAAAATATTTTTCTTTCTCAGCCCGATCACCTAACCCAAGGGAGGAAAAAAATTTGAACTACGTTTTGGTCTGATCCCAAAATTCTGGGGTACGTAGGCAACTTGAGAAGTTACTTCAGGCCCGACCACATCAAAATAAAAAATCTATTTCCCCACACAAAAAAAAATCTAGAAAAAAAATTCAAAAGAAAAAAAAATATCTTCAAAATGGGGAAGAAAATTCAAAAGAAAAATAAAAGAAATGCCACACAAGGGGCATTCGGATTCTTGAGTCTCAAAATCCCTTTTTTTTTATACCCAGTCCTAAGCTTACCCATAAAAGTCCTCCTAAGTACCGTGCAAAAAGTCAAGGAAGATAGCAAAGCATGACAGCAATTCCATAAGGAAGAAAAGAAAAAAAGAGAAAAAAAAAGTTTTGCTAGGTTGAAAACCCAAAAAGCGTGACTTAGGCAAAAATTAAGGCAACCTCTCAAGGTTGAAAATCCGTAAGGACGGTCTTGGCAACAATCAGAGCAAAGAAAAAAAATAAAAAAACTTGCTAGTTTGAAAACCTAAAAAGGCGATCTAGGCAAAAGCTAGAGCAACAAATAAAAGCAGAAAAAATCTACAAGGAGTTAAAAAGCTAAGAGCGATCCAAACTGAAATATCAGAAGTTCGAATAATCAAGTTCAATACTTAGCTTAAACTAGGTTAAAGCGCTCTCGATCCGCGGGGTGCGCGGATCCGCTTTTGACCTTTGAGGTTTAGGAGTCGCCACCTAGTTATTATGGTCTAGGAACCGAATATAGACTAGAAACGAATAAAAATGACTAATCTTGAAAAAAATATTGAATCCGAAGATCACATTACGGAGTTGGAAGGTGTTAGGGACCAACCCTGCCCAACAAACGCCAGTCTCTACTAATTCCCAAGTAAACTACATTGCTAAAAGACCTAATAAAATAAAAAAAATAAAAAATAAAAAATATTTTTCTTTCTCAGCCCGATCACCTAACCCAAGGGAGGAAAAAAATTTGAACTACGTTTTGGTCTGATCCCAAAATTCTGGGGTACGTAGGCAACTTGAGAAGTTACTTCAGGCCCGACCACATCAAAATAAAAAAATCTATTTCCCCACACAAAAAAAAATCTAGAAAAAATTCAAAAGAAAAAAAAATATCTTCAAAATGGGGAAGAAAATTCAAAGAAAAATAAAAGAAATGCCACACAAGGGGCATTCGGATTCTTGAGTCTCAAAATCCCTTTTTTTTTATACCCAGTCCTAAGCTTACCCATAAAAGTCCTCCTAAGTACCGTGCAAAAAGTCAAGGAAGATAGCAAAGCATGACAGCAATTCCATAAGGAAGAAAAGAAAAAAAGAGAAAAAAAAAGTTTTGCTAGGTTGAAAACCCAAAAAGGGTGACTTAGGCAAAAATTAAGGCAACCTCTCAAGGTTGAAAATCCGTAAGGACGGTCTTGGCAACAATCAGAGCAAAGGGAAAAAATAAAAAAACTTGCTAGTTTGAAAACCTAAAAAGGCGATCTAGGCAAAAGCTAGAGCAACAAATAAAAGTAGAAAAAATCTACGGGGAGTTAAAAAGCTAAGAGTGATCCAAACTGAAATATCAGAAGTTCTAATAATCAAGTTCAATACTTAGCTTAAACCAGGTGAAAGCGCCCTCGATCAGCGGTGTGCGCAGATCCGCTTTTGACGTTTGAGGTTTGGGAGTCGCCACCTAGTTATTATGGTCTAGGAATCGAATATAGACTAGAAACGGATAAAAATGACTAATCTACTAAAAAACACTGAATCCGAAGATCACATTACGGAGTTGGAAGGTGTTAGGCACCAACCCTGCCCAACAAACGCCAGTCTCTACTAATTCCCAAGTAAACTACATTGCTAAAAGACCTAATAAAATAAAAAAAATAAGAAATTTATACCTTTTCGAAGACAATGGTCTTATTCCCTCAGATCTGATAGAGTAGCTCCTTGTACAGTACTCCTCGCTTCGTTTTATCTCCGGATCTGATTTCTGATCTCCGAGGTAAGGTATCTTTTTTTAAATCTTGATTCTTCAAATTTTTTTATGGATTTCTAGGTGTTTTTGAAAGGCTTCTAGGTATTTTTCGAGCTACAATCGAAGTATGGGTGTTAGGTAAGGAGTTGGACTTCAAAATTAGGGTTTATGAGAGGCTAGGGAAGCTTTTTGATCTACTTCTCTTAGGATTTATTATTTTGATATGAAAATAGGGTGTGAGGACCTTTATTTATAGATTTTTTTTAAGAGTTTGTTTAGATAGAATTAGTGTTTAATTAGAATTCTTTTAGTTAGAGTTGTATTTTAGTTAGAATTCTATCAGGTAGAGTTGTATTTTAATTAGAATTGTTTTAGGTAGAGTTATATTTTAGTTAGAATTTTATTAAATAGAGTTATTATTTAATTAGAACTCTATTAAAGTTTTGAATTTTGGTCTTATTTGATTGACTTTAAGATTTTGACTTTAGTCTTAATTCATTGACTTTAATATCTTGACTTTGGTCTTGCTTGATTGACTTTAATTTTTTGGAAAACCCCCCTCTATTATATCTTTAATTCTTTGGACCCCCAAACGGAGGGGTATATCTTGGCACCCCTCAACAATTTTTCCTGAGAGCCTGATTCATCGATCGATTTTTTTATTTTAAAATTTTAAATTAATTGTATTAATGTTTCACTTTAATTATTTACTATTTTATTTATTGATTTCAAAAAATTTCATTATAAAAATTGTGAAATTATCGTTTTGCCCTCGGAGAGGACTTTTCGCGTTTTAAGTCAATTTTTTATGTTCTAGGATGTTTTAGAATCAATTTTTCATAAGAAATTCAATGGAAATATTAGTTTGTGTCATTTATGAAATTTGTTGTGTGAAATGGTCATGAACTTTATTAGGAGCATTTTCGTAATTTTATCAAATTCTGTGAAAATTGGCGAAATGATTTATTTGGTTTTAGATTTATTGTTTTATGTGTTCGAAAGGGTATTCCTAAGCGTAACGTAAGCTCTAGGGATTTTTTAAAGTTAGGGGTATTTTTGTAATTTGGTCATCTTTTAGTGATTTTTATCGTGAAACTTCTTTTTATCTGCAAGATGATGATTTCTATGTTTCTGGGGTCATATTTTCTTAGCGTAGCGTGATTTCTACAGTTCTATCATTTCCATATACCTCATCTGGATTTCTGAAACATATCTGGTAACAAAATAAAGCATTGGAATAAGCATCCATCATTGGGAATCGTTGTGATCAGGTTGACGAGTTGATTAATCAGGTGAGGACAAAAATGGGATGTCTACAGATGCCCCTCTTTGGCAAAGGGTTGAAGCAAACTAGATAGCAAATCTATTTTGGTAGATAGTGCGATATCCGAATGGCAAAGTTAGTGACAGTTCATTTTGTAACCTGATTTAGCAATTCGTCGAGGCGTTCGGATCCTTGTGCTTAAAACTCTCCCCGAACAAATATGTTGTCTGGTCATTGAGCAAGAACTCTCACTGACAGTATTAGATCCTTGAATTTTAAAGAATTCTGGTTGACGAAAAAGTGCAAGTGTGAGTGTGTGTACTGTGTGAAACTGAGTAAAAATGTGTCTGTAGACACCCCATTTTTGCATCCGCCTGATTAATCAACTCGTCAACCTGATTGCAAGGATTCCCAATGATGGATGTGATTCCATTGCTTTACTTTGTTACCAGATTTGTTTCAGAAATCCAGATGAGTATCTCGAATTGACAAAACCTTAGAAACCACACAGTAGAAGCTCACACTAGAAAGTCACACCCACCAGAAAAAACGACAACACCCCAGAAACATAGAAATCATCATCTTGCAGACCAAAAAGAGCTTCACGATAAAAATCACTAAAATTACCAAATTACCAAATACCCCTAACCTCAAAACAACCTTAGAGCCTACGTTACGCTTAGGAAACCCATTCGAACACATAAAATGACAATTGGAACCAAATAAATCATTTCACCATTTTAACAGAATTTGACAAAATTACGAAAATGCCCCTCATAAAGTTCACAACCATTTCACACAAAAAATTTCATAAATACAAAAACTAATATTTCCATTGAATTCCTTACGAAAAACCGATTCTAAAACATCCTAGAACATTTAAAACCAACTTAAAACGTGAAAAGTCCTCTCCGGGGGCAAAACGGTAATTTCACAATTTTCATGATAAAAAATTCCGAAATTAATAAATAAAACATTAAATAATTAAATTTAAACATTAATGAAATTAATTTAAATTTTGAACCTAAAAAATCGATTAATCGGACTCTCAGGCAAAATTGTTGAGGGTTCGTGGGATATTTCTTTAAGGACCCCTCCATTTGGGGGTCCAAAAAATTAAAGATATTTTAGAGGGGGGTTATCCAAAATTAAAAGTAAATCAAGCAAGACTAAGGTCAAGGTATTAAAGTCGATCAAGTGAGACTGAAGTCAAAATTAAAGTCAATTAAGCAAGACTAAAGTCAAGATATTAAAAGTCAATCAATTAAGACTAAAGTCAAAACATTAAAAGTCAATCAAATAAGACCAAAAGTCATAATAGAATTATAATTGATTAATAACTCTATCTAATAGAGTTCTAACTTAAAATAATTCTACCTAAAACAATTTGAATTAAAACACAATTCTACCTAAAACAATTTGGATTAAAACACAATTCTACCTAAAACAAGTCAAACTAAAACACAACTCTAAATTAAAAGATCTCTAATTAAACACTAACTCTATCCAAATCAACCCCTAAAAACATCTATAAAATAGAGGTGCTCACACCCTATTTTCGTATCAAATCATAAACCCTAGGAGAAGTAGGTCTTGAAGCTCCCCTAGCCCCCCATAAACCCTAGTTTTGGAGCCCCAACTCCTTACCTAACATCCCCCCTTCAATTTTAGTCTAGAAAACACCTAAAAATCCCTCCAAAAACACATCCCTAAATCCGTAACAAACTTGAAGAGTTCAGATTTAGAAATAAGAAGATACCTTGATCTAGGAGATCCGAAGTCAAATCCGGAGACAGAACGAAGCAAGGGAATACAGTACAAGGAGCTCTTTTTGTCAGATCTGAGGGAACAAATCCTTGCTATCGGAAAGGTATGAATTTTTTATTTTTATTTTTATCTAGGTTTTTAGCAATGTGATATATTTGGAAAGTTAGTAGAGACCGGCTTTGGCCGGGCGGGGTTGGTGCCTAACACCTTCCAACCCCGTAACGTGATCCCCGGACTCTTTTTCTCTTTCGTAGATTAGTTTGCCTTTTTTAGAGTCAGTTTGGTTCCTAGACCACAATAACTAGGTGGCGACTCCCAAAACTCAATGGTCAAAAGCGGATCCGCGCACCCCGCGGATCGAGGGCGCTTTCAGTGGCGACTCCACTGGGGACAATTGAGGATCAGACTTGAAAAACCCCAAGTATGGGATGCATTGCCAGTAGGACCTTTTTTATTTGATTTTTACTTATTTATTTATTTGTTTATTTGTTTATTTTTTATCATTATTTTTGGCTTAATTATGGATCATTTGTTTGGATTCCGAATACTTTGTTTTGGCACATTTTCATGGTTCAATCTATGACCCTATATAATGCAGGATGTCAAGAGGATAATAGTTTGAAAAAAATGGTTGTTGAACCATTCTCACTATTTGGTTTATTTTATAATTTTTGGTCATATTATTATTATTTTTTTCTTGGCATTATTTGGTTTGATTTTGGATAGGTCATTGTGGAGTTTTTTTTTTTTTTTATGATTCAATCTAGGATTGTTTTGGGATGACCCTAAATAATGAAAGATTCAAATTGACATAAATTGAGAATAGAATGATGGTGGTTGAGATGAGTGTTATGATTATTTTAAAAAAAAAAGAAGGGATTTGGATGAATTTTTATTTTTTTCGGTGCGTTACTAGACATATGCGGCGAGTTGTGAAAAAAAATTATTTCTGAGTAATGCACTAAGAAAGAAAAAATTTTCCTTTTTTAATGTTGTTCGTGATGAGGAGAGGATTTCAGGAAAAAAAATCACAAAAAAATTATTTTTTTACGTTTGGTGTGCCGTTAGCAGAAACTCGTTTCTGCTGTTTCTATCTTCTTCTCCACAAAGAAGAAGACGAAAAACAGCATTGAAATTCAAGAAAAAAAAACTCTCTCTCTCCTCTCCTCTCTCTCTCTCCTCTCTCTCTCTCTCTCTCTCTCTCCTTCTTCTTCTCTGAAGGAATCCCTATGACCGAAGTTTATGCTAATATTTTCGTAGAGGATTCATAAGTATTCGATTGAATTAAAGGAAAGAGAGTTCAATCATTTTTTTTTTCTTTTCCTAAGTCTGAGAGGACTCAGCGGCCTGAGTTCGTCTCCGAAGATAAAACGGTTCTTCCAACCAGTAGAGAAAGATGGATCGTTCAAGAACCCCACTCTTTCTTCTTCTTCTCTAACACCAAAATCTGTATTAGAATCGTTGCACGTTAAAAGAAACAAAAGAAAAAGAACATCTGAGAGAGAGAGAAGTACGGACCAGCAAATAAAAAAAGAGAAGAGAAGATGATAGTCCAATATCATCCATATAGGAATCGGCAGCAAAAGCATCGAGTAGAGGGAGCATAGATGTTGCGCCAGACTCACATTCTCTGCAGCAGAGGCTGTGGATTGGCCAACAAGACATGTGAGATACATTATGAGGTTGGATGAGACTCTGTAATAAGCGAATCTCTCTACGATTTCTACTCCAATAATAAAAAAAAATAGATCACCTCCATCACCATTGAACCTGGTGTGGAGGTTGAGGTAATGTTTTCTGATCTATGAGCATATGTTTGTGGTTGCTGTTTTCTTGATGTTATTTCTTGACTGTTGGTTGATATAGATGTCCTTATTATGTTTGGAGTAGGAGCTTCTTCATTTAATAGGTCGAGGGATTCATTGGTTTTCAATGCGAACATGTCTTTGAAAGAAGTTGAGAATGTTGCTGGCAGTAATATAAAGAAAAGATAAAAGAGTAGACTGTTTGTGTGTGCTGCCAGCTATATATAAAAAAAAATTTGTGAATGATGTGTTGTGTGTTGCTGCAGCTATATATACATAAAAAAAAGAAAATGCAAAAGGGAGGAGGCTATCCTCACCAAGTTATTAAGATTTCATATCTTGCTAAAGGCATTTGATCTCCCCACGTGGCATCAATACATTTAAAAAAAAATAAAAAACAAAAAACAAAGAATTAGAGATTTACTTGGCAGATTCATTGTTGCATTTGGATTTTTAAAAAAAGGGAGAATGGACTAGGCTTACAAACTTAGCAAGGTTCTTTTCTTATCGGATAATTCTGAGATTTTAAAAAAAAATAAAAAATTTTAAAAATTAATTTTCATTTTTGAATTTTGATTTTAAATTTAATTTCATAACCACTCATTTTCAAATCCTTGGATCTAATTTTTTCATTTTTAGAATTGATTTCTTCTCTTTTAGTCCAAGTCTTTTCTGTCAAATTTAAAAGACCATGAAATTAGATTATCAATGAGGGAGCCACTTGGCCTAATGACCTTTAGTAATTTTGAAATCTTAATGTGTTAGTCGAGGTAACTTAAGCTCTCATTGAGAAATTTGTTGAGTCATAAATTTAAAAATGCAAAAAATTCCAAAATTCCAAAAAAAAAAAAAAAAAGAGGTTGTGGTTGGTCTTGTCCCCTTGTTTGATTGGTGATTGATATTATTTGGTGTTATCCTGATTGATTGATCATCTTGGTCCCCTTTTGCATTATCCTGATTGATTACCTGTTTGTTATGCCATGATCGTAATCGATATGTATCTTTGAGGTGCATGAATGGATCTTGATAGATGTTATGGATATTGTTATATTTTGTGAACACATTTTCTAATATCCATATTTTGATGGTTTGATCTGGCCCATGGGCCATTTATCTAAAAAAGCCCTGGGCACACCCCACCCTGCTTTGCACGCACCACATGCACGTTTACTATTTTGAGCACTTACACGTCCCATATAGCCAACGTGGCACTAGTGCGTGGCCCGGTCTCTTCGGAGATGCGACGTCATTCATGAAACCCACAACTCCAGTCACGTACCTTAGGGTATATCGAACTGGGGCATTAATACCGTCTGATCAGGTGATTCTGAGAGACATATTGATGCGCCCAGGCTGGAGCGACCTGAGCCTTTAACCTATTGTGAGCCACACAGTCACATGTCCCGATTGCCAACGTAGTACTAGTACGTGGTCGGTCCCCTCGTGGGATGCCAAACCATTTATGAAAGCTACAACTCTTGACTCGTACCCGTAGGTATAAAAGATAATCTAAGTATATCAATTGTACTTCTTGGTCAAAACCGGTGCCTAAGCAAGATCTTGCCCCGCTGTACCCTACTGTACGAGGGGGATAGACTACGTCTATTCTAGACGAGAGGTATTTAAGTGGGCCCTTGCTCAGCATTGTGCGCCACCTCTCAACTGGAGGTCAAACTAGCTGTTTTTGGCTTCAGAGAAGTGAATTGAGATTTTAGATTATCACCTATACGGTATATCAAACCAAGTCACCACGTATCGAAAGGTATATAGGTGTGCTTGGGCAAGGGTGGCCAGATAAAAATGCATTGCACGTAGTAAGCCTAGAGTCTAGAAACCTTCCCCATAGGTCACGACTCGAACTTATCGTGGGTGTTCCCGGGTTGTTTATTGAATGAATGCCTGTTGTTGGATGAATGTTTGTGAGTGATATGAATGTTGAGATCAAAGTGCATGATTTTCCTCAAGGATCAAAGAAATTTTATTTTTGAAAATTAAAATGGGTGCACCGACCCAGTAAAGAGTCCATTCTTTTACAATAATGACCCAGTCCATCCCGATCCAACAATCATGATGGACCGGGCCAGTTAAATCAAAATGGAAATCGAATTTTCAAAGAAGAAAAAGAAAATATTTTTCAAAAAAAAAAAAAAAAAAAAGGAGATTATTTTCCAAAGAAGGCTTCTTTAGAAGAAACATTTTTCAGAAAATATATTTTCCAGAATAAAATATTTTCCAAAAGAAGTGTTTTCCAGAAAAAGTGTTATTCTTTAGAAAAAAATGTTTTCTAAGAAAAAAATGTTTTCTAAAAAAAAAAATGTTTTCCAGAAGAAAATGTTTTCCAGAAGAAAATGTTTTCCAAAAGAAAAGAAAAAAGGAAAAATTTGCAAAAGATCTATTTTTTGCATGAAAAGTTTTTATGGACCTTGGAAAACTACCAAAAAATGTTGCAAAAATATAATCAGATTTGTGAAATAGAACATTATTTTCCAATATTTTTCAAGAGTGCAACATAATTATTTTTCTTCTGAATAATCATTGAATGGATAAATTTTTTAATGGATTGGTGCACAAAATTCAATAAAATCTCAAGGTTCATTTAAAATGTTATCAAGGGGGTAACACTGAAATTGGTTAAATTCACCTTCAAAGAGGTTTAAGGGTTATCATTGTATCTAAGCTCAATCGTCCATCGTCTAGCTAGGGTTGTAAATCCGGTCAGTTAGAGTAAACGTCAATATCAAATCAACAGTTAGAAATGACCTCAAATTTTTCAACATCGTCCAGTTGTTCTTCGAAGATCGTAGTGCTTCAATCCTACCGATTATAAGCAATATCTCAGTCCTCAATCCTAATCAAGCCCGTTTTTGGTAGTCTTGAGTTTTCATGGGTCATTTGGGTTAACTTGAGTCCTTTTTCCTAACAAGGTCATGTCCTCATTAGATTGAGTCTACTCTGTCTAATTGAGTCAAGTTAGTTCGTCGAGTCTATAGAGGTGTTTTATCGTCCCTTCTGAATTTGATTGGATAAAGGAAATTTTTGAATACCCCGAGCGCATTAACGAATTAACAAATAATCTAGCTTCAAGGATATATTTCTCTCCTGAGCAAGAAGATAAGAGTCAGACTCAAGAAAGTAAAGGTCATTGACCTCGAAACAAAAAAATAATTCCTAAAGAGATTCAAATAGAAGCCATCTTATCCTTAGAGGAACACGAGGGGATAATGAATTTACTCAGAAATTTCAAAAGACTTGTTCATGTGATCATATGAGGGTATGTTAGGTACAAGCTTGGGTGTTGTTCACCACGGAATAGATATTCGTCTATATCGATGGAATCAAAGAAGATGTTATAAAATGTGTCAGCACTATCCTTACTACATCTTGAGTTTCAAATCACATATTATCAGTCGATATGGGGGTACCTTTTGAACTAATCTCTGATAATGGGTCGTACTTCAAAGCATAAATCATTACTCTATGTTTAAAGTTGAAGATCCGGAAGCACAAATCATCCCCCTACCGTTCTCAGATCAATGGAAAGGTTGAAGCAGTCAGTAAGAGTCTCAAGACTATCATCAGGAAAATGTGACAATCACATCGAGATTGGTCAGAAAAATTATCATTCACGCTATGGACATATCGAACTTCAATTCGATTCTCTAGTGGAGCTACTCCCTACTTTCTAGTGTATGATATGGAAGCAGTCTTACCAGTTGAAATGGAAATTCCGCCTCTCAGGGTCTTGTTGGAAAATCATTTGTTAGAAACAGATTGGGTTCATCAGCAGTATGAAGAATTAAACTTGATCGAAGAAAACGAGTTAAAGCCCTGTACCACGTGCAAGCTTATCTAAGAAGAGTCACCCGTGCATTTGACAAAAAGTTCAAAGCTCATCATTTACAAGTCAAAGATTTAACTATCAGACTTCAAAGAAAATTGAACACTCCTCCTCGATTATAGGAGAAAGTCTAAATTGGAAAAATTCATTCATTAAGGAAATACTATCTGGAAAAGTCGTCAGACTTCAAGATCATGATGGAAGTGAACTACCAGAGTCAACTAGCCTTGATCGGATCAAATGGTACTACATTTAAGGAGGCCATCTTTGGCCGAATCAATTTTCCTGCTACCCAGTTCATTATCTCCTTTCTTAGCCCTTTGCAGCCTTTTCAAAAAAAAATGATGCCTTTTTCTTTCTCAGCCCGATCACCTAACCTAGGGGAGGGAAGTTCGAACTACGTTTTGGTCTGATCCCAAAATTCTGGGGTACGTAGGCAACCTGAGAAGTTACTTCAGGCCCGACCACATCAAAATAAAAAAATATTTTTCCACACAATATAAAAAAAAATCAAGAAAAAAATTCAAAAGAAAAGAAATATCATTCAAAGTGGGAAAGAAAATTTAAAGAAAAAGAAATAATTTAAAATGAAATGCCACACAAGGGGCATTTGGGTTTTTGAGCCTCAAAATCCCTTTCTTTTTACCCAGTCCCAAGCCTACCTATAAAAGTCCTCCTAAGTACCGTGTGAAAAGTCAAGGAGGGTGGCAAAACATGATCAGACAGTAAATTCTAGAAGTTCAAAGGAGAAGAAAAAGATAAGTGAAAATACCTGCTAAGTTGAAAACCCGGAAAGGGCGACTTAGGCAAAAATTAAGGCAAGCTCGCAAGGTTGAAAATCTGAAAGGACAACTTTGGCAACAATTAGAACAAAGAAAAAGAGAAAAGCTCGCTATATCGAAAACCTGAAAAGGTGATCTAGGCAAAAGCTAGAGCAAGCTCGCTAGATTGAAAACCTGAAAAGGCGATCTAGGCAAAAGTTAGAGCAACAAAGAAAAACAGAAGAAAATCCCAAGCTGAGAGCGGTCCGAGCTGAAACATCAGAAGTCCGAATAATCAAGCTCAATACTTAGCTTATACCAGGCATAGACTCAGAAGCCACAAGTATCTTGTCTATGATCGATTTGAAACTGTTTACTTCCCTCAAGTGAACCAAGGGGGATAAGGGTGAATTCTATGATGAAACTCGAAAAGGAAATAATTTTGTACTCTTGAGCCTGACTCAAAAACCTTCAATAAAATTAATCAAAATTAAAAGTTGAGTCTTTATTGCGCTTGTAGTAATCAATTATTTCAAACCTTCATACAAAGGGCATTTTCTTTCTTTTTTAATGTAACTTTTCCCCCTTATACTAGGGGCATTTTTTTTTTTATGATGTGTTCAATTATTTTCAAGGCCATGGTCATTGTCAAACTAGGGGCATTTTGTCTTCGAGCAATGTTAATCCTAAAAAATAATAGGAACCCCAAAGTAAGGTTACCCTCTTGATAACAGTTCTTTCGAAAAACTTTTGAGGTTCAAAAGAAATAAAAACTCAGGTTTTAAATTCATAAAACTTTTTGATAAATCCTTGAGGTTCAAACAAAAGCATATTGGATCTCACATAGGAGATATAACATTCTTTCGTTCTCCAGATTCTTTTCCAGATTCAATCATTCTTGGAATCAATCATTTCTCTTCCAGATTCATTATCTTCCAGAATTTATTCGTTCTCCGATTCGTTCTAATCAGTTTTCTCATAAATTCATTCATTCCTTTGCCAGTTTTGCTCAGTCTCCGCCAAGGGTTATCTTGGATTTTGTTCAGTCTCCGCCAAGGGTTATCTTGGATTTTGCTCAGTTGCCGCCAAGGGTTATCTTGGATTTTGCTCAGTTTCTGCCAAGGGTTATCTTGGATTTTTTGCTCAGTTTCCGCCAAGGGTTATCTTGGATTTTGCTCAGTTGCCGCCAAGGGTTATCTTGGATTTTGCTCAGTCTCCGCCAAGAGTTATCTTGGATTTTGTTCAGTTGCCGCCAAGGGTTATCTTGGATTTTGCTCAGTTTCCGCCAAGGGTTATCTTGGATTTTGCTCAGTTGCCGCCAAGGGTTATCTTGGATTTTGCTCAGTCTCCGCCAAGGGTTATCTTGGATTTTGCTCAGTCGCCGCCAAGGGTTATCTTGGATTTTGCTCAGTCTCCGCCAAGGGTTATCTTGGATTTTGCTCAGTCGCCGCCAAGGGTTATCTTGGATTTTGCTCAATCTCCGCCAAGGGTTAACTTGGATTTTGCTCAGTCTCCGCCAAGGGTTATCTTGGATTTTGCTCAGTTGCCGCCAAGGGTTAACTTGGATTTTGCTCAGTTTCGCCAAGGGTTATCTTGGATTTTGCTCAGTCTCCGCAAGGGTTATCTTGGATTTTGCTCAGTTGCCGCCAAGGGTTATCTTGGATTTTGCTCAATTGCCGCCAAGGGTTATCTTGGATTTTGCTCAGTCTCCGCCAAGGGTTATCTTGGATTTTGCTTAGTCTCCGCCAAGGGTTATCTTGGATTTTGCTCAGTCTCCGCCAAGGGTTATCTTGGATTTTGCTCAGTCTCCGCCAAGGGTTATCTTGGATTTTGCTCAGTTGCCGCCGAGGGTTTTCTCGGAACTATGCTCAGATACCGCCGAGGGTTTTCTCGGAACTATGCTCAGATACCGCCAAGGGTTATCTTGGAACTATGCTCAGATACCGCCGAGGGTTTTTCTCGGAATTATGCTCAGATACCGCCGAGGGTTTTCTCGGAATTATGCTCAGATACCGCCGAGGGTTTTCTCGGAACTATGCTCAGATACCGCCGAGGGTTTTCTCGGAATTATGCTCAGATACCGCCGAGGGTTTTCTCGGAACTATGCTCAGATACCGCCGAGGGTTTTCTCGGAACTATGCTCAGATACCGCCAAGGGTTTTCTCGGAATTATGCTCAGATACCGCCGAAGGTTTTCTATGCTCAGACCGCCAAGGGTTATCTTGGAACTATGCTCAGATACCGCCGAGGGTTTTCTCGGAACTATGCTCAGATACCGCCAAGGGTTATCTTGGAACTATGCTCAGATACCGCCAAGGGTTTTTCTCGGAATTATGCTCAGATACCGCCGAGGGTTTTCTCGGAACTATGCTCAGATGCCGCCGAGGGTTTTCTCGGAACTATGCTCAGATACCGCCGAGGGTTTTCTCGGAACTATGCTCAGATGCCGCCGAGGGTTTTCTCGGAACTATGCTCAGATGCCGCCGAGGGTTTTCTCGGAACTATGCTCAGATACCGCCGAGGGTTTTCTCAGAATTATGCTCAGATGCCGCCGAGGGTTTTCTCAGGAACTATGTTCAGATTATATTTAAATTATGCTCAGTTTATATTCAAATTATGCTCAGTTTATACTCAGATTATGCTAAATTTATGCTCAGGTTTTACTCAATTTCACACAATGCACACACTTGCACATTTGCATTTTTTAGTCAGGGAGAATTCTCTAAAATTCGAGGATCTGACACTGTCAGTGAGAGTTTGCACTCAAGGACCTGACAACCTTTTAATTCGGGGAGAGCTTTACCCTCAAGGATCCGAACACCCTGACGAATTGCTAAATCAGGCTGCAAAATGAACTGTCACTAGCTTTGGCATTCAGATATCGCACTATCTACCAAAATAGATTTGCTATCTAGTTTGCTTCAACCCTCTGCCAAAGAGGGGCATCTGTAGACACCCCATTTTTGCATTCGCCTGATTAATCAACTCGTCAACCCGATCGCAAGGATTCCCAATGATGGATGTGTATTCCATTGCTTTACTTTGTTACCAGATTTGTTTCAGAAATCCAGATGAGGTATCTCGAATTGACAAAACCTTAGAAACCACGCTACGCTAGGAAAGTACGACCCCAGAAACATAGAAATCATCATCTTGCAGACCAAAAAGAAGCTTCACGATAAAAATCACTAAAAATTACCAAATTACCAAAATACCCCTAACCTCAAAACAACCTTAGAGCCTACGTTACGCTTAGGAAAACCCATTCGAACACATAAAATGATAAATTGGAACCAAATAAATCATTTCACCAATTTTAACAGAATTTGACAAAATTACGAAAATGCCCCTCATAAAGTTCACAACCATTTCACACAAAAAATTTCATAAATAACAAAAACTAATATTTCCATTGAATTCCTTACGAAAAACCGATTCTAAAACATCCTAGAACATTTAAAACCAACTTAAAACGTGAAAAGTCCTCTCCGGGGGCAAAACGGTAATTTCACAATTTTCATGATAAAAAATTCCGAAATTAATAAATAAAACATTAAATAATTAAATTTAACATTAATGAAATTAATTTAAAATTTTGAACCTAAAAAATCGATTAATCGGACTCTCAGGCAAAATTGTTGAGGGTTCGTGGGATATTTCTTTAAGGACCCCTCCATTTGGGGGTCCAAAAATTAAAGATATTTTAGAGGGGGGTTCTCCAAAAATTAAAAGTAAATCAAGCAAGACTAAGGTCAAGGTATTAAAGTCAATCAAGTGAGACTGAAGTCAAAATTAAAGTCAATTAAGCAAGACTAAAGTCAAGATATTAAAAGTCAATCAATTAAGACTAAAGTCAAAACATTAAAAGTCAATCAAATAAGACCAAAAGTCATAATAGAATTATAATTGATTAATAACTCTATCTAATAGAGTTCTAACTTAAAAATAATTCTACCTAAAACAATTTGAATTAAAACACAATTCTACCTAAAACAATTTGGATTAAAACACAATTCTACCTAAAACAAGTCAAACTAAAACACAACTCTAAATTAAAAGATCTCTGATTAAACACTAACTCTATACAAATCAACCCCTAAAAACATCTATAAATAGAGGTGCTCACACCCTATTTTCGTATCAAATCATAAACCCTAGGAGAAGTAGGTCTTGAAGCTCCCCTAGCCCCCCATAAACCCTAGTTTTGGAGCCCCAACTCCTTACCTAACATCCCCCCTTCAATTTTAGTCTAGAAAACACCTAAAATCCCTCCAAAAACATCCCTAAATCCGTAACAAACTTGAAGAGTTCAGATTTAGAAATAAGAAGATACCTTGATCTAGGAGATCCGAAGTCAAATCCGGAGACAGAACGAAGCAAGGGAATACAGTACAAGGAGCTCTTTTTGTCAGATCTGAGGGAACAAAATCCTTGCTATCGGAAAGGTATGAAATTTTTTATTTTTATTTTTATCTAGGTTTTTAGCAATGTGATATATTTGGAAAGTTAGTAGAGACCGGCTTTGGCCGGGCGGGGTTGGTGCCTAACACCTTCCAACCCCGTAACGTGATCCCCGGACTCTTTTTCTCTTTCGTAGATTAGTTTGCCTTTTTTAGAGTCAGTTTGGTTCCTAGACCACAATAACTAGGTGGCGACTCCCAAAACTCAAGGGTCAAAAGCGGATCCGCGCACCCCGCGGATCGAGGGCGCTTTCAGTGTCACGTCCTAGAAATCTTCTCTCACTGACAATAATGATTCAAAATTGAAATGTACTTAAGCAACGGAAGCAATCATGGCAAAGTTGAACAATGAGGTAATTAGAGTCATAACAATGTAGGAACTTCGTTAAATCTTATTTGAAATTCTTTTTTAGGGTTCGAAAAAGTATGAGTCTCGTTTATCGGACTCAAACCTATTGTAGCCACGCTTCTCGGGCTAAAGAACCTAAACAATCCTGTTAATTCAATATGATTCAAACAAAGCTGGAGTCTCATTTCTCGGACTCTGGCTAAGGTTTACAGGAACTTAAACAATCCTATTAAAATTGGACTCTCATTTCTCAGACTCGAACTAAGATTTATAGGCACTTCAAAAAACCCACTCATTCTACGATTCAAAAAGTTGGAGTCTCGCTTCTCGGACTTGGACCTAGGTTTGTAGGCACTTCAAAAAACCTACTCATTCTATGATTTAAAAAGTTTTAGTCTTGTTTCTCGGACTCGCACTTAGGTTTGTAGGCATTTCAAAAAGCCTACTAATTCTATGATTCAAAAAGTTGGAGTCTCGTTTCTCGAACTCGAACTTAGGTTTATAGGCACTTCAAAAAGCCCACTCATTCTATGATTCAAAAAGTTGGAGTCTCGTTTCTCGGTCTCGAACTTTGGTTTGTAGGCACTTCAAAAAGCCTATTCATTATTTGATTCAAAAAGTTGGAGTCTCGTTTCTCAGACTCGAACTTAAGTTTGTAGGCACTTCAAAAAGCTTATTCATTATATGATTCAAAAAGTTGGAGTCTCGTTTCTCGGACTCGAACTTAAGTTTGTAGGCACTTCAAAAAGCCTATTCATTCTATGATTCAAAAAGTTGGAGTCTCGTTTCTCGAACTCAAACTTAGGTTTGTAGGCACTTCAAAAAGCCTATTCTGTGATTCAAAAAGTTGGAGTCTTGTTTCTCGGACTCGAACTTAAGTTTGTAGGCACTTCAAAAAGCCTATTCATTCTATGATTCAAAAAGTTGGAGTCTCGTTTCTCGGACTCGAACTTACTAAGTCACATTTCTCGGGCTTAGATTTATAGGAACTTAAAAAATCCTATTAATTTATTCTATGATTCAAAATCGAATTCAACGTTTGAAAGATCAGGCCTTTATTTACTTATCATGCATCTGGATTCATAATTATCATTGGGCTTCGCCGGATTTTTAAGCTTTTGTAAAATTTTCTTTTTATCATGTGATTAAGAACAAAAACTTTAGAATTAAATGACATTCAAAAATGCCCCTAGTTTCAAGGTTGGCTTTAACTGGGACTTGACTACGAGACTAATGGAATGGATTACGCTTGAAAAATATGGACTCTGATGTATGACAGATAGAAGAACTGACATTCTCTTAAATTTAAGACTCTTAAGATTATCATATGTGCAATAAAGAATTGATCATTATTTTTTGGAAATGCTTGAACTGGACTTTAAAAATCTTGATAAATATTAGAATAGAAGATCTTTCTCTTCAAAGTGGTTGATGATTCTACATCTTCCATTAGTGAACACTTGAATAAGTAAACATACTTTTGAAGATCCTACAATGTTCAAGATGACTTCTGATTTTTTTGACTTCAACATTATCTTCGTCGGATGTGAGCTCTTAGTTGAAAAATGAATATTGTACCTTGAATGGTCTGCATTTTTTAGTTTCTACACAAGCTTCCTTCTGAATTTTTCTTCTTGATGGGACCTTTCCTTCCATTTGATGATGTCCTAATTTTGGCCTAGATCGCCTCTTCAGGTTTTCAATCTAGCGGGCTTTGTTTTTCTTTTTCTGATGATGCCTTGATTTTTTCCTAGGTCGCCTTTTCAGGTTTTCAACTTAGCAGGCTTTCGTTTTTATGGTTATGCCTTAAATTTTGTCTAAATCGCCTTTTCGGGTTTTCGACTTAGCGGGTTTTTTTTTTTTTTCTTGATGATCTTGAATAACCAACTCGACAACTTCTTGGTTCCCTGCACCTTAACCGAATCAATTAGCATTCAGGAGTACTTAATAGGTGGGCTTAGGATATGATTTAGGAAGAAAAGATATAAGGTTCAATTTTCCAAAATGCCCCTAATTTGATATTCTCTCTTTTCTGTCAATTATTTTGATTTTTTCTAAATGCCCCTAGTTTGGTATTCTTTTTTTTTCTGCAAATTTTTTTTAATGCCCCTAGTTTGGCATTTTTTTTCTTTTGAATCTTTCAATAGGGGATTTTCCTTTTAGATGACACTTTTCTTAAGAGAATACTTTTTTTTTGCATAACTGTGCCTGAAGTAACTTCTCAGGTTGCCTACGTATCCCAAATATTTCTTTTTCTTTTGGGATCAGGTCAAAACGTAGTTCATACTGAGATTCCCTCCTAGGGTTGGTCGGTGTGATTTAGAAAGAAAAGACTATTTATTTTTTTTTTAAAGGCTACAAGGGGCTAAATAAAGTGTTTTTTTTGGTAAGACAGGAAAATGATTCGACCAAAGGAGGCCTCCTTTGATGAATGTTGCTCTACTTGGTCAAAGTTTCAGGAATTCGATATCTGGATTGTTCTGTCGAGTAAGGTCTTCTTTTGAGAATGAATATTCTTGAGTCTTCTTTTGTGAAATCGAGTATGATTGAATTTTCTGACTTTCAATTCTTCTAAAACTTTGAGAAGATCTTTTATTCTCTTATGAATGAAAACTCTCCTCTTTTGAGTGAGAATCATGGTAGATCCACTTGTAAGTCTTAACGTATTTGTCGATGCTTTCAGCTATATCATTTTTGACCAATAATCTTTGACTTTGTCTTGATCTATATTTTTATGCGATCCATCCATATATCCTTATGAAACCATGTAAGAAATATTGTTGAATTTCTCAAGTAATTTTACTATTCTCTCATGTTCTCCTAAGGATAATGTATCACCAATTTGCACTTCTTAAGTGTACTCTTTAATTCCAATATTTATCAAATTTGATTAGTGAGCTTTAAGTCATTTCTCATGTTAGATTTTATGTTCACATCATTATTGCACACAGGATAATCAAAGCTTCTTTATTTATTGGAATTGAAAAGAACATAGACTGACAAATCTTACTAAAACCCAAAAATAAAGATGACTAACTGAATTCAAAGACTTACGCAACTGAAGCTAAAGAAAACTAAGGAGACTTAAAAGACGACATCATTCTGAATGGAGGGACACAATTCTAGAGTCTATGCCACTTCAGTTATCTTCGATGGATGACTTAAACTTGCCTGTTTTTACTATCTCTTCATATTCTGATTCAAGCCTGTCATATGTGAGATAACCCGTTGCTTCAATAATTTCTCTGTTCTTCAATTCTGTCACTGCCTTAGGGTAGTTGAGCTCATTCTGGCATGGAGCGAATGCACTATTAAGATCAATTGGGTGAATGAAGGAAACTGGGTCAATTGATTCGGATTTGGATATGGATCTTAGGTTTAGAGTAGGAGGGGGTTGATTTTGAAAGGTAGGCAAAGGGTTAGTCTTAACATTGGGTGCGGTAGGAGTGGGTATGGTAACCTTTCCTTGTTCAATCAAGTCTTGGATAGCATGACGAAGAGTAATACACCTATCAAGAATATGACTAGGCATCTGATGGAATTCACAGAATTTTTCATTATCCATGTTTGGGGGAAGAGGATTAGGTAAAGGCTTAGGTTGTAAAGGTGTCAACAATCCCCTTTTTTATCAATTTTTAATAAGCAACACTAAGGGACATTCCAAGATTGGTAAATTATCTCCTAGGCTTAGCTTGTAAAGGCTGAGTAGCTTGAGGAGATAGTGTGAAGGAGGTGTTGGCCACTTGTAAGGAATTGACATTAGGTTTGAAATGTTTGGATTTTGAATCAAACGAGTTATCAAAAAGTCCCGAAGAGTAGACATCCTCAACTTGATTTCCAGCCTCAAGGAGGGATTGAAAAGTGGGAAGGTACTGAGGCATCAAGTACTTAGCATAATTTGGAGTGAGATTCCTAAGGATAATCTTGACTTGTTCCTTCTTTTGAGGTTGGTCCCATAATTGAGCGGCTTTAGCTCTCCATCGAGTAATGAACTCAGTGAAATTTTCCCCGGATTTCTGTTTAGTAGTTTCTAGGTCTCTTCTTGTGAGTTCAATATCCGTGTTGAATGAATATCCACCAATAAATTCTTTCATCAATTCATACCATGTTCTTACCCGAGATGAGTCCAATAACATTAACCAGCGTAAGGCAGGACCTATAAGGGTTCTTTGAAAAAGTTGAGTCATCTGTTCTTCACTCAGACCATGAGATTGCATTATGCCGAGTGAGTCCTAGGGCATCCAATACCGTCAAACTTCTCCATATCTGGCATTGTGAACTTCTCTGACAGACGGACCATGGGAAACAAGATCATTTTCCCTAATCCAAGAATAAGATCGTCGGGGTCTTTAATATTCTTCAAAGCAATTTCAACCTGAGTTATTTGACAAGATCATCTTCTTGATTTTCGACAAGATCAAACACATCCTGAGGTTCTATAGCTTTATCTTTTCCCTTTTCAATTTTTAAGGATTCGATTTGTGTTTGGACATAAGCAATAATCTGTGCTTGAAAAGATTCTAAAATCTGACGGAGCACAGCTTCATCCATGGTACTCATTTCTTCTTGTGGCAAACACTGACTACTTGGCAATGGTACTCTGGAAAGACGACTTTTTTCACGGACCCAAAGTGGTACAGATGGAGGTTTAGAACGTTTGGGACCAATTATCACCTGATTGGAAGTAAACCAAGGTTAACCATTGACTCTAAAGATTTGACTCTTAACCACATGATTAAAGTTTCGATATAGAATAACTCAAGTTCGGTGGGAAATATCGAATCCAAATGTACTATAAATCTATGGTGACCAAGAAAGTGAGAAAGGTTAAACACGGGTCTACCCCTGATTGGGATTGAACCTTTGATCAGACAAATTAATTTGATCCTAAGATCGAATCTTTCTATACAAAGTGGTTTGGATGTTTAAAAGTGAAATCAATTAATCCAACTGATTTGGTATTGAACAGTTTGATCCATTTGTCAATTGGGCCAACTGGTTTAAGTGGTTCAACTTAATCGGTATATTTCACCGATTGGGTCGGACCAATATTGTGGGTTTTGTTTGATCAGTCTGAATCAGTTCACCCACTTACTTGTTCGTTGGATTAAATTGTACAACCCGGGAACACCCATAGTCAATTCAGGTCCTGACCTATAGGAAAGCTTCTAGACTCTAGGTTTACTACGTGCAATGCAATTTATCTAGCCACCCTTGCCCAAGTACACCTATATACCTCTCGATACGTGGTGACTTGGTTTGATATACCGTATAGATGATAATCTAAAACCTCAACTCACTTCTCTAAAGCCAAAAATAGTCAGTTTGATCCCCAGTTAAGAGGTGGTGTACAATGCTGAGCAAGGACCCACTTAAATACCTCTCGTCTAGAATAGACGTAGTCTATCCCCCTCGTACAGTAGGGTATAGCGGGGCAGGATCTCGCTTAGACACCGATTTTGACCAAAAAGTATAATTGATATACTTGGATTATCTTTTATATACCTACGGGTACGAGTTAAGAGTTGTAGCTTTCATAAATAGTTTGGCATCCCACGAGGGGACCGACCACGTACTAGTACTACGTTGGCAATCAGGACATGTGACTGTGTGGCTCATAATAGGTCAAAGGCTCAGGTCGCTCCAGCCTGGGTGCATTAATATACCTCTCAGAATCACCTGATCAGACGGTATTGATGCCTCAGTTTGATATACCCTAAGGTACATGACTAGAGTTGTGGTTTTCATGAATGATGTCGCATCTCCAAAGAGACCGGGTCACGCACTAGTGCCACGTTGATTATATGGGACGTGTAAGTGTGCAAAGCAATAACATAAACGTGCTAGTGGTGTGTGCCAAACAGGGTGGGGTGGCCTTTTCCAAACAAATGGGCCCATGGGCCTGATCATACCATCACACATTGATACCATATGAATATTAGCCAAAACAAATACCAGTCCAATAAAATCATTAAGATCACCAATAAACACATCAACTATATATCTGATCAAGATCAATGGCAAATCAATTAATGAGCATGGCATATAATAATTGATCAAACAAACATTGCAATAAGCATGATTTTTATAATTTTTAAGGTCCAATCAATGATCACTTTTGAGTGATCCAAAATAAATCGAGATTCCAATAGATGTTACATTGATGATAGGATGATAATTATTGAGATGAGCTCGCTTTCAGGAACATTAACTATGCTAACACTAGATAAATTCGGATTTTCTGTGAATTAGGAAAATATTATCCGAATTTGCATCGATGATATCTAAGGCTCCCGATAATGAAATCGAGTGAATTCAAGTCCTAAATTAATCTACTCGATGGGATTTACGTTTTATTAATAGGTGCTCAGACCTAATTCTAACTAGAATGTTCCGTAAAAACGTTTTAACATTGCTGTCCCAATCTTCATTCAGCAACAATTCCAGATTTACAGATTGAGCTTGCATCGATGATATCTAAGGCTTGCGATAACGAAATTGAGTGAACTCAGGTTCTAAATTAATCTACTCGATGAGATCTACATTTTATTAAAGGTGTACAAACTTAATTCTCACTAGAATATTCTATAAAAACGTTTTGACATTGCTGTCCCAACCTTCATTCAGCAATAATTCTAGATTTATAGATTGAACTTGCATCGATGATATCCAAGGCTCTCGATAACGAAATTGAGTGAAATCAAGTTCTAAATTAATCTACTAGATGAGATCTACATTTTATTAAAGGTTCCCAGACTTAATTCTCACTAGAATATTCTATAAAAATGTTTTAACATTGTTGTCCCAACCTTCATTCAGCAACAATTCCAGATTTATAGATTGAACTTACATCGATGATATCTAAGGCTCCCGATAACGAAATTGAGTGAACTCAAGTTCTAAATTAATCTACTCGTTGAGATCTACATTTTATTAACAGGTGCCCATACTTAATTCTCACTAGAATATTTTGTAAAAATGTTTTAACATTGCTGTCCTAACTTTCATTCAGCAACAATTCTAGATTTACAGATTGAACTTGCATCGATGATATCTAAGGCTCCGGATAATAAAATCGAGGGAACTCAGGTTCTAAATTAATCTACTCGATGAGATCTACATTTTATTAAAGGTTCTCAGACTTAATTCTCACTAGAATGTTCTGTAAAAATATTTTAACATTGCTGTCTCAACCTTCATCATTCCATCATTTTCATATGTCAATTTGAATCTTTCATTATTTAGGGGTCAGCAAAAAGTGATCCTTAATTGGAAAAAAATGCAATACTCAAAATCATCCACAATCAAGCCACAAAAATAAATAAATAAATAAACAAATAAATAAATAAAATAAATCGGACTAAATAATAAAAAAAACTAGGTCATCATGGCAATGCTCCCATACTTGGGGTTTTTCAAGTCTGATCCTCAATAGTCCCCAGCAGAGTTGCCACTGAAAGCGTCCTCGATCCGCGGGGTGCGCGGATCCACTTTTGACCTTTGTGGTGTGGGAGTCGCCACCTAGTTATTATGGTCTAGGAATCGAATATAGACTCGAAATGGATAAAAATCATTAATCTACTAAAAAATACTGAATCCAGGGATCACATTACGGAGTTGGAAGGTGTTAGGCACCAACCCCGCCCGGCAAACGTCGGTCTCTACTAATTCCCAAGTAAACGACATTGCTAAAAGACCTAATAAAATAAAAAAATAAGAAATTTATACCTTTTCGAAGACAACAGTCTTGTTCCCTCAGATCTGATAGAGCAGCTCCTTGTATAGTACTCCTCGCTTCGTTTTGTCTCCGGATCTGATTTCTGATCTCCAAGGTAAGGTATCTCTTTCTTAAATTTGGATTCTTCAAATTTTTTTTTATGGATTTCTAAGTGTTTTTGAAAGGCTTCTAGGTATTTTTCGAGCTAAAA
The DNA here is from genome assembly GCF_017979445.1 of Akebia trifoliata. NCBI lineage: Eukaryota > Viridiplantae > Streptophyta > Magnoliopsida > Ranunculales > Lardizabalaceae > Akebia > Akebia trifoliata. Next base: position 20,661,666 of record NC_141387.1, read on the forward strand.
TCGAAGTATGGGTGTTAGGTAAAGAGTTTGGGCTTCAAAATTAGAGTTTATGGGAGGCTAGGGAAGCTTTTTGACCTACTTCTCTTAGGATTTATTATTTTGATACGAAAAAAGGTGTGAGGACCTCTATTTATAGATTTTTTTAAGGGTTTATTTAGATAGAATTAGTGTTTAATTAGAATTCTTTTAGTTATAGTTGTATTTTAGTTAGAATTCTATTAGGTAGAGTTGTATTTTAATTAGAATTGTTTTAGGTAGAGTTATATTTTAGTTAGAATTCTATTAAATAGAGTTATTATTTAATTAGAACTCTATTAGAGTTTTGACTTTTGATCTTATTTGATTGACTTTAAGGTTTTGGAGAACCCCCCTCTATTATATCTTTAATTCTTTGGACCCCAAAACGGAGGGGTATATCTTGGCAACCCTCAACAATTTTTCCTGAGAGCCTGATTGATCGATTTTTTTATTTTAATTTTAAATTAATTTTATTAATGTTTCACTTTAATTATTTAATATTTTATTTATTAATTTCAAAATTTGTAATTATAAAAATTGTGAAATTACCGTTTTGCCCTCGGAGAGGACTTTTCACGTTTTAAGTCAGTTTTTTATGTTCTAGGATGTTTTAGAATCGATTTTTCGTAAGAAATTCAATGGAAATATTGGTTTGTGTCATTTATGAAATTTTTTGTGTGAAATGATCGTGAAATTTTTATTAGGGGTATTTTCGTAATTTTATCAAATTCTGTGAAAATTGGCAAAATGATTTATTGGATTTTGATTTATTGTTTTATGTGTTCGAAAGGATTTTCTTAAGCGTAACGTAAGCTCTAGGGATTTTTAAAATTAGGGGTATTTTGGTATTTTGGTAATTTGGTCATCTTTTAGTGATTTTTATCGTGAAGCTTCTTTTTGTCTATAAGATGATGATTTCTATGTTTCTAGGGTCATATTTTCCTAGCGTAGCATAGTTTCTACAGTTCTGTCATTTCGATATACCTCATCCGAAAATTTGAAACATATCTGGTAACAAAATAAAGCATTGGAATAAACATCCATCATTGGGAATCGTTGCGATCAGGTTAACGAGTTGATTAATCAGGTGAGTGCAAAAATGGGGTGTCTACACCAGGCACAGACTCAAGTCACAAGTATCTTATCTACGATCGATCTAAAAATTTTACTTCTCCAAGTGAACCAAAGGAGAAAATGATGAATTTTATGATGAGACTCAAAAGGAAATAATTTTGTTCTCTTGAGCCTGACTCAAAAGCTTCAATAAAATTAATTAAAATTAAAAGTTGGATCTTTATTGCGTTTGTGGTAATCAAATATTTCATACAAGGGGCATTTTCTTTCTTCTCTAAAATGTAACTTTCCCCCCTTATACTAGGGGCATTTTTTTTAATTTTTACATGATGTATTCAATTATCTCCAATGCCATGTTTCATGTCAAACTAGGGGTATTTTATTTTTAAGGTTGAGCAATGTTAATCCTAAAAGATAAAAGGAATCTCAAACTTAAGGTTACCCTCTTGATAACAATTTTTCGAGAGGTTCAAAAGAAATAAAAACTCATCTTTTAAATTCATAAAACTTTTGAAAATGAAAACCTTGAGGTTCAAACAAAGCGTTCCTGATCTCATATTTTGGTTTTCTGCCTAGAGAATAACTCATTTACCTAGAGCAGGAGATAATGCATTCTTTCATTCCCAAATTCATTAATCCTTTTTCAGATCCATTCATTCCTAGATTCGATCATTCTCTTCCAGATTTATTATCTTCCAGATTTATTTTTAATCATTTGTTCCTTGATTCATTCGTTATTTTTCATATTCATTTTCAATCTCACCCAGATTCATTTTAATCATTCTTCTCCAGATTCATTCATTTTTTCCCAAGATTCATTCATTCCTCAGCTAGTTTTACTCAATCAAATGACGCCAAAGGTTAACTTGGATTTAACTCAGTTGCCACCAAGGGTTAACTTGGATTTTGCTCAGATGCCGCTAATGGTTATCTTGGATTTTGCTTAGTTGCCACTAAGGGTTAACTTGGATTTTGCTCAGTTGCCGCCAAGGGTAATCTTGGATTTTGCTTAAATGCCGTCAAGGGTTATCTTGGATTTTGCTTAGTTTTCGCCAAGGGTTATCTTAAATTTTGCTCAGTTACCTCCAAGCCGCCAAGGGTTAACTTGGATTTTGCTCAGTTGCCGCCAAGGGTTAGCTTGGATTATTTCAGTTTTCGTCAAGAGTTAACTTGGATTTTGCTCAGATGCCGTCGAGGGCTTTCTAAAAATTTTGCTCAGATGCCGCCGATGGCTTTCTCGAAATTATGCTCAGATGCTACTGAGGGTTTTCTCGAAATTATGCTCAATTTTATGTTCAGTTTTATGTTCAAGTTTTACTTAATTTATGCTCAGATCTAGCTTAGACCATCTCTGAGATTTATCTCAGATTTCGAGTAACAATTGCACCCATTAGTCAAGGAAAAATTTTTAAAATTCAAGGATCTGACACCGTCAGTGAGAGTTCGCTCTCAAGGACCTGACAACTTTTTTGTTCGGGAAGAGTTTTATCTTCAAGATCCGAACATCTTAACGAATTGCTAAATCATGCTGCAAAATGAACTGTCACTAGCTTTGGCATTCGGATAACGCATTATCTACCAAAATAGATTTGCCATCTAGTTTGCTTCAACCTTCTGCCAAAGAGGGACATCTGTAGACACCGCATTTTTGTAGTTGCCTGATTGATCAACTCGTCAACCCGATTGCGACGGTTCCCAATGATGGATGATATTCCAATGCTTTATTTGTTACTAGATGTGTTTCAGAAATTCGGATGTGGTATCTCGAACTAACGAAATTGTAGAAACTGTGCTACACTAGGAAAATATAACCCCAAAAATATAAAAATCATCATTTTCAAACAAAAAGAAGCTTTACAATAAAAATCACTAAAAAATGGCCAAATTATCAAAATATCCCTAACCTCAAAACATCCCAAGAGCTTACATTACACTTAGGAAAATCCTTTCAAACACATAAAATAATAAATCGAAATCAAATAAATCATTTCGCTAATTTTCATAAAATTTGATAAAATTACGAAAATGGCCCTCATAAAGTTCATGACCATTTCGTACAAAAAATTTTATAAATGAAAAAAACCAATATTATCATTGAATTCCTTACGAAAAATCAATTCCAAAATATCCCGGAACATCGAAAATCGTCTTGAAATGCAGAAGTTCTCTTCGGGGGTAAAATGATAATTTTATAATTTTAATAATTAAAATTTTCAAAATTTATAATTAAAACATTAATTAATATAAAGTGAAATCCTAATTAAAATTAAAGTCAATCAAGTAAGACTTAAGTCAAAATCCTAATTAAAATCAAAATCCTAATCAATCTAATAAGACCAAAGTCAAACCGTAACCCTAATAGAATTCTAATTAAACTCTAAAACTATCTATTAGAATTCTAATTAAACTCTAAAACTATCTAATGTAATTCTAATTAAACACTAACTTTATTTAAAATAATTCCAATTAAACACTAACTCTATCTAATGTAATTCTAATTACATCATAAAGTTTTACCCCTAAGCCCCACTTTCAAGATTTTTTTTCAAAATTCAACTATTTATTTTCCTCGAGATACGAATCAAAAATTCAGGGTTTTACAATAGAAGTAGCTATTGACACCATTATTTTTTTTCTCTTCAGTTTGATTTACATTCCTAGGCACTTTACCTTTTCTTGATGAATTCTTCTTTTATTTTCTTGATATTCCTCATTTCTTTCTTACTCCTTGAGTCATCACAAAAGCAAACTGTTTCCCTTCTTGTCTCAATCTTGTTTCCTTTTGAATACACATGTTAGTCAGTTCGATCATACTTCATTTGTCTTTATTAGTGTTATAATGGAACTTAAAAGGTCTTAACTGAGTTGGGAGATAGTTGAAGATGAATTGAACTAAGAAGGAATCACCTATACTCATTCCTAATGCTCTTAAATTTGCAATTTTGTCCATCATGTTGAGGATGTGGTCTTGTATTTCTCGCACCCCAACGTACTTCATAGTTGTCAACTCAGTCATCAGTGTGCCCGCAAGTGATTTATTAGTAGATTTAAACTTTTCTTCGACGTTCTTTAAGTATTCCTACGTGCTGTCAGTCCGAGGTAGGGAGGTCTTAATGTTGTTAAAGATAGTCATCTTCTAGAATATCAAACTAAGTTTATTCAACTTTTCCCAAGCGAGAAACAAGTTTTCTTGCTTTACCGTACTATTCTCAATTAGATTTGCATATCTTGTAGAGATGAGCGCTAGGTCAAGATCTTGAACTCCTAGAGTAATTGGATGTGTTCATATCATTATGAAAAGTTCGATCCAATAAGGATTGAGATGGTGGATGCATGATAATGCGATGAACTGGGAACTAAAATTTTATAAGGACAATGCTTTAATTAATGCTTTAAGTTGTATAAACTAATGATGAATCATTAATATCACATAAATTTATCATTTGGGTTAAACTAGGTATATTCACTATTCACTTATCTAAGGGTAAATACTAATTTTATTCACCCTATAAGGCTAACATAATTTATATAATTTATTTAGTCAATTTTATTATCTTTAGATATCCAATCCTAACTCTATTAAATTATGTAGATTATATTACCTTACCCAGAGTTCAATTAATTAAATAAAATTTTCCTTTAGACTAATCCCATTTTCCTAATTCAGTCTGTAATTGTAAACATTATTTTTTTTTAATGTCACTCCGATGACCAAATTTAATACAATTAGAAAACTCATAAATGTTGCTAATCTTTGGCGGCTACAAATTTAAGAAATTTATGTTTCTCTAAATTGTTCAATAATATTTACCAGATTGATTAAATTAAACTTTAATATTTCATTAACATGATATGAAATAATGTTTTTGATAATAAAAGTCCAATGCCAAAACTAAGGTTAAATTGGTCAAGAATCTTAAAATAATTTAATTTTAAAAATTTTGAATTTTAGGATTAAAAAATTACTGTTTTGCCCTCAAAGAAGACTTTCGCATTAAGAAATTATTTTTTGATGTTTTAAAATTAGGTTTACGTATGGAATTCAATGAGGGTATCGGTTTGTGTTACTTATAGATTTTTGGCATGAAATAATCGTGGATCCTATAAGAGTATTTTCGTAATTCTGTCGAATTTTGTGAAAATTGACGAAATGATTTATTTGGTTTTAATTTGTTATTTTATGTGTTCAACAGGATTTTCTTAAATGTAATGTAGGCTCTAGGGATGTTTTAGTGTCAGGGGTGATTTTGTAATTTGATCATTTTTGATGATTTTTCTAGTAAAGTTTCTTTTTGTTTGAAAATGATGATTTCTACGTTGTAAAACCTCGAGTTTTCAATTTGTATCTCGAGAAAAATAAATAATGGAATTTTAAGAAAATCTTGAAAATGGGACTTAGGGGTAAAACTTTAGAATATTTCTGATAATTTTTAATGAAATTTGACCTCACCATTGGATTCAAAATGATCGAAAAAACATACTTTAGTTTGTAAGCACGCTCAAATGCGAGTCCCAATATAAAAATTGCAAAATCCTCGATTACCGAGTCGGACCAGGCTAAAATAGTAACTTTTTGCTAGAGCAAGAATTATTAAAATTTAATTACACCATTGGATTCATAATAAAAAATTATTGAACATGGACTATTTATTTATCATTTTTGAAGATCAGGAAATCAAATTATCATCAAAAACGAAAATGACATCAATTTTATGGGTCACCTCAGGCCAAAAATGTAAATTTTTGTTAGAGATAGAATTTATAGAAATTAACCATACCATTAGATTCAGAATGAAAAATTAGGTGAAATAGAGTATTCATTCGTCACTTTTGGAGTTCGAACGGTCAAGTTATCATCGATCGAAACAATAGGCGAAATACCGATTTCGTCCCAAATTTTATATAAATAAAATTTTAATTTTTTTTACTTTGTTTTCTCCAACCCGTCCAACAACAAACGAATTTTTTTTTTTTTAAATTATTTTTTTAAAACTTCAACCTTAGATCCACGACAAACGGCTCGTCGTCGACGATCGACGCAGGAGGGAGAAATGTCCGCAATCGCATCCTTTACAAAACCCACCCAACCTCTTTTCATTTCACTTTATTTTTCATCCAATATCGTCAAAAATCAGCTGTATTTATATACGAGAATTTCAAAACTTTGACCTCGAATTTCGTCCGTTTTGGGATCAAATCGTCCTCCGTAGCAGAAGGGAGAAATAACGACGGCATCGAGATCTTTGAAACCACTAGGCCAGATCCAAAAATCAACAGTCTCGAAGTTTGGTCTATCTCGATTTTTTTACCATTCACCTCGATTTTCGTGCACGCGCTTCGATCATCTTACACAGAGATGGTAAGGAACTTTAAATTTCTTTAGTAATCGTAGATTGTGAAAATTGCATTTAGGATTTTATTAAAAATTTGTGGTGAGTTTCCAAAAATATAGAATTCAATTAGTTATTTCAAATTCACGTCAGAACTTGTATGTTTGATATGTTTAAAGGTATTTTATAATAAAATATACGTGGGTAGGATATTTCACTGGGTTATTTTTGTTAGTTGGGTCTTGCGCATCGCTTGAACCCCTTTTTGATATAAGTTTTAGTACTTTTTCAATGTTATTAAAAAAATGAATTTCATAATCGGAAAAAAAGGATTTATTATTCAATGAACTTATGTTGAGTTGATAAATATCAGAAAGTGAATATTTTGTTTGAGAGATTGAAAACTGTAAAAATTGAAAAAAGAAAAAAAGGGGATGAAACGGTAAAATGTCAGAGTCACATCCGAGGGGTGATGTCTGCATTTTACATTGTTGTATTGTGTGTAAGTTGGTAAATGGATATCCAGGGATAATGTTACTAGTTGCATGTTTATTTACTTTCTGTTAATGCGAGACGCTATTTACGTTTCCGTTCTGTTATTTATTTTAGGCCGACTAGCCACAGTTGCATGGTAGGAAACTGGATATCCATTCTTAACCTTGTATTTTTAATTTCTCTTTTGTTTTTAAATGAAAATAATATATATATGTAGCTATTTTGTGAGTTGTTAAAGAGTTTGTGAATGCCTGAAGGGATAGTGCATCATATCATCTAGAGTGGTGTACTATCCTGGGATATACGGTAGGGACCACCAAGCTCATACGTGGTATGGGACGCGTATGAGAGTGGAGTCACAATTGGAATTCGGGTTATTCTTCTCTATCTTTACTAGTGAACTTGTTATGTAAAGGTAGTCGTATACGAATGGTTTGTATATTTGGGAATCACATGCACACTTGATAGGCATAGACGAAGATGATTAGTCAGTGATCACTAACAATCTATTGTAGTTGAACATTCTGACACATCGAAAAGAAACCCAGTGCTTACGGTCACGTCAAACGACCAGTCTGAGCCGGATAAATGGTCAACCAACCGTGGTAAGTTCAGTGACCGGCCACAAAATCATTAACTAAAAGTCAGAGAAGAATTGTAACATCATGTCCCGACTATGAGCTATTTAGTCTTGAATCCCAACTCTCTAATTCCAATACTCTACCATAGTGTATTATGTATCTGTTGCCTTACTTTAATATATAAAATGAAATGCATATTTAATGTTTCTATTTGGTCAATTAGATTTGTATATAAAGAAAATGTTATAGTGAGTACTGTTGATCGATGTAATGTGAGTTTTAAAATGTTTAGTTGCTCATCCCTAGCTATATGTACCAGTTAATCATAATTTCTTCTGTAAAACTTTACTTATTTTAAAATGATTTAGTACATTTATTCGTTCATATTATGAGAGGTTATTGATAAAAATTGTTGACTTCCCTATTGGGTAATCATTGTTACTCACCTTTTTCTTCTCCATTTTTTTAGTTTCAGATTCAGAGCTTGGCGAGGCAGGTATAGAGTACGAGTGAGGATCATCTGGTGGTTCAGATAGACAACCAGAGTTCGTCACCTGGTAAGTATTGAGGTTATTATCCCCTAGTGGTGTCAATTTGTCCAGGAGTATTATAGATGTTGTTTTGAGTGTTAGGAATTTTGTTAGAGTGAGGAATCTTATATAATCATGTTTATAAATTTTCTTCTTTCGCACTCTGATCTATCGTACGTTATTAGATATATATAGGCTTCTGCTAGTATTATATTTTGTTTGTATATATGCAAGATTGTATGTCGTCTATTCGGTGCAGGTTGAACACTTTAGAATGCTAACATAAACAGAGGCGACCATGCCAGAATTTCGAGGTGCTACCTAGTACCTCGAGATCTGACATAGGGATTTGTGTTAGCATTGGTGGGGCACTACAGATGGTATCAGAGCATAATATTAGATCCGTATGGGATACTGATCTGCTATGTTTTGAAGAGTTGGCTAATACCACAGATAGTAGAGTGATAATCTTAAAGTATCACTAGAAATTCGGTATCCGAACTCATTAATAATTCCGTATTGGAATTATGAGTTCTTCCGTGTCTAGAAGTCTATAGAGTCTAGTAAGCCTAGGATAGGATTCTAGGTATGTTCTGTTAGTAATGGAAATGGAGTCCATTATTAAGTTCCAAGCTACAGTAGCAATTCATAGTTACATAAAAGCGATTTTAGCCTTATTCTGATAAGTACCTTGTTACGGATAAACGTAAACGAGAGGAGTAGTCGAGGCAAAATCTGAAATGAAACTGAGACGAGATAAGTTCTGGATCAAACTACCGACTTGATAACACAGCCAATGTTATTCATGGAACAGATGGCCGAGTCTCATGTCAATTTCAGAGAGAAAATATGAATAATAGAACCACTACCACCTCGAAGCCAAATGGAATGAAGATAATTAGTTTTTAATAAGAGACAAACAATTACGAAACTAGCTAGCAAATTCATATGAAAAATAACTATACATGAGTAGTGAGATTATAGGCATACCAACTCAATGGATGGAAGAATTTTATAAGAAACAACAACATATACTACTAAATCAGTCGAAAAAAAGAGTTGTGGTATGTTATGAATGTAGCAAATCAGGACATAAAGAAGAGCAAGGGTGATGTCAACCGATTAAGGATGCGTAGTTCAGAAAGATGCTAGATAAACCAATTCCGAAAATAATAAAGGCTACTGGATTTTAATAAAGTGGATAACGTACTCGTGCTACCCTGAATAGACAAGACTAGTAGTCAGAAATGAGAAATGGTACAGGACTTACAATAATTGCAAGGTGCATCACTAAATCCAAGAAATGAGAGAGCGTTGGACTTCTTCGCAAGAGGCAAATACTATTCCACCTCCGGGACCACTACCACGGGTCGTGCATTTGAAGAATGAGAAAATTCCTCAGCATAAAGACAGGTAAATTCAGGGATGTGGTTGTAGAATTTTCAACGATTATGCCCACTAAGATTTGGGGGTTTTTCCGATCCGGTTGAGGTCAATGAGTAGATTTTGAAGACCTGAAAGATTTTGAGTGCCATGTAATGCCCAAGAGATCAATGGGTGATGGTGATTACATTCCAGTTGGACGAGGATGCCAATTATTAGTAACGTTTTGAGGTGAATGTATTGGGAGATGGATCGTTTGAGTGGGTAGACTTCGAGAGGATATTTCTCAATAGATTTATATCTGAGATTGCTTGAGAAATCAAGCACTATGAGTTTTTAAGATTAGTGCAGGGTAATCTATCAATTACAGAGACTAAGATATGATGTTCACTAGGTTGTCACGATATGCGCTCGAGCTTGTCCTGACAGATCTGTAGAAGGCTGTAGATTCTTCAGAGGACTATAACCCTACCTAAGGGCTAAGAGATCGGTGATTGAGACTACCAATTATAGAGATACGATAAATCGAGCTTAAAGGATAAAACGAGAGGAGATAGAGTTATAGACCTCCAGGGGGCAAATGAGTTGACCTTAGATTTCTTTTCTTCTCAGATTAGATTCAGACAAGAGGCCGATATATTCGAGACCAATCTCCCCCGGAGCAGTGTATCCACAATATAGAACTCCTCCACTATCAAGTTGTAGAGTTCCCCAGTCGTCGAGTTATAGAGCAGTTGGAGCTCCAATGATGCCAACAAGGACAAAAGAACCAACCAACCAGGCATGTTCAGAGCATGTAGGCTCCAGTTTACCAACTGCCTACTCTAGGGAATTCTACGAAGACAAGATCGTAACATGTAGGCGTGTGGGCAAGTGGGACACATATTACTTACTCCAACAGCTACAAAAGGCTAATTACAGCTAATAGTTAATAGGCTAAAGTGCAGATAAGACAAAGAACATCTAAACAGCTTATACAGCTACTAGAATAGAACAAAAACTACTACTTCCGAAGAGACGAGAACTCATAACTCAGGCTTATTAGTTTAGTTAGTGCATAGTATCAGTAGGCAACGAAAAGGAAAGCCGTAGTGACACTAGTAGATAAGCAGGTGTTTCTTGTATATCCTTCATGTCGAGAGCTACTTCCTCGAATATCAACGTAGGGAGTCGCGTATCTTTCCTTTCGATTGAAGATGGTTTAACTTTGGGAGGCCTAACGACTGAACTATTAAATGAAGTAGCTCTTGTTTTATGACTTCTTGAATCGATTCTCCTCTTTTAAAAAGATAGATCATCATTTTCCTTTCATCTTTCTATCCTCGGAGTTGGCTCTAACTCTTCCTTTACCTTCTCCTTTCACGATCGTCTTCCAGTACATGAATTTATTATTCTCGTTCTCGTTACATGATTAATGCTTTCTACAAACAAGCGCTCACTTCGAGACTTCGATCGTGGCTCTTTTTCACTCATCGAAACGAAAGTGCAATAAGTAAAGATTATGACTCCATAGAAGCAAAAACTACCACCTGCTTGTACCCACATCTATCCTAAAGAGAGAAGGTCTGTAATCAAGACATACTCTTATTATAAGGTAAGGTCCATTTGTTTATACGAGCAATTTTTAGACGAGAAGAAAAAAAAAACACACACACACACACACGCATGGTCCGGTTAAATATTGGCTTTCATAAGCGAGTCACAAACTACCCTTAGTTATACTGTAAAACTATGCATTGAGGAGTAAAATTCATGCAAGTAGGGGTAAAACATAATAGACGGTGTAGTGAAAGGATTGTTGTTGATTTACATTGGTGGGGAAGTGATACAAGGTGAATTGATTGTTATCTTAGGATTATACAAATAATGGATTAGTTGGATTATGAGTTTGAGTTAGAGTGATCAATTAATGAATGTGTTGGGTTGACAGAGTATGGGAGACATAAGTGAAATCGCTTCGACCCATTTTCCACCAAATGGTGAATAAGGGTCCATTGGTAAATTGGGGACTTTTAGGGAATAAGGAGTCGCCACCTAGTTTAGGTCTAGGAACCAAAAATAACTCCAAAATGGATCGGATCAGTCCACGGATCAGAGAAATGGGTAAGGGGTCATATCACAGATTTCGGAAGGTGTTAGGCACCGAACCCGCCAGATCGAGATGATCGGTCTCTATTACGATCCAAATTATCCTACGGTCAACGAGTATAGACTAAAGTCAAGATTATGGTCCAATCATCGTCACCATCATCATCAAATTATATCAATTGTGCTAAACGAATCTCAAGGACAATATCCTCCAAATATCATATAATTTCTCAAATTTTGCACAAAAGTGAAAATATTTGAAAAAGCCTAAATTCTAGATCGTGCTTCAAAGTCCACGTGGCAAGATATTCCGATTACAAATTCAAATGTACCAATATTTCCATAATTAATTAAAATAAGAATTTATTATTTTTCTGAATTAGAAAATCATGAACATGAAATTTCTAATTTGGTAACTCATAGAATATCTAGATTAAAAATTTGAAAATTCCTAAATTGGGAATTTATGAAAGTATGAGAATTTCCCAAACTAGGAATTTCCAAATAATGAGTTTCCAATTAGAAATTTATAAAAAGGTTTCTAAATTATAGAGATATCGATACTGGATTTCCCAAATTAGCAAGCAATGATTTTTTCAAGAACCTATTTTTTTCACGTGAATTCCTCGAATTTCGCAAGTGAAATCCCACATTTGGTAATGGCACAAAAAAAATGAATTGATTCGGTTGCACTTTAGAGAAAAAAAAATCCATTTTAATGCCATGTGCACACAAATTAACGAGTTGACTCATCGGCAGCATTTTGAAACAGTAAAAATAATTTTTCCTTGCCCTATGCCCAGCGAAATTAGTGAGTTAATCCATATACCAATGTTATCAAAAAAATCCGATTTTGACACACCTATGCACACAAAAATCAGCGAGTTGATTCACGTGTAAATTTTATCAAAAGATCGATTTTAAGATTCCTAAGCAAACACAAACCAATGAGTTAACTCGGTGCCCATTTAAAAAAATACGATTTAAAACCTCCAATGTGCACAAAAATCAGTGACTTGATTCACATGCATATTATTTAAAAAATTGATTTTAAAATCCCATGTGCACAAAAGATCAGCGAGTCGACTCACGTACATAGTATTCAAAAATCAATATTAAACTTCTATGCACACCAATAAAAAACAGCGAGTCGATTTAATAAGAAATAAAACAAAAAACTATGAAATTAAGAGTAAATAGAAAACTTACCTTCAATCGAATTACGTTGGATGCTTGGATCCCTTCAAAAGCCTCAAAATATCGTGAGACGCCGAAGAATACAAGAATAGACTGAGATGATGATTGCTATTAAAAATCGATTTTCTTCTTCTTCCTTTTTTTATTCCCTTTTTTTTTTGTTGTCTGCTGTCCAGAGAATAGAGAGGGTTCAGGGATGTAGGCGTGAGAGGCCGTGATAGAATGAGGATGAGGATGGCAGTGTTGGCACTAGAAGGGCTATAATAGCTATGGGTGGTGGCTGAACCTGAGAGGGTGTCTATGAATGGTAGTTGGACGAGAGAGAAAGGATGTGAGTGATGATGGCAGCGTTGCCACTGGAGAAGCTGTAGTGGCTGAATGGGATAGAGAATTCGAGGGTAAAACGTGAGAACATGGGAGTAGGGAAGTCACTGTGAAGTGGCTGTTGCAAGAGGGTGGGGGCTGCTGTAAGGAGGCGTCACAGGGAGAAAGAGTGATTTGATGAGTTGTTGTAATGGCTGAAAAGAAGGGATGAAAGAAAATTACGAGCTGCTGTAATGGCTTGGCTATTGGGTATTAATGGAGAAGGTTGAAAAAGAGGAAGAAGAAGCAGACGTGGAGGAGCTTGAAGCCTATATGTGGCTGTTGTAAGTTGCTGTTTTTTTATTTTCTTTGTTCTTTGTTTTTCTTCTCACATTTCTTTTTTTCCTTCTTTCCTTTTTTGTGTCCAAGACGTCAACCTCCTTCCCCCTTTTTGAGTTATCTGTTTTTTATTCTTTTTAGTGTAAAACACCAAAAGAGCAGGAGATGATAGGGAAGGGTTCAGCCAGCGTTTGGACAGTTGGAGCTCCTCTTTTTGACGTGAGAAATGGCCTCTTTATAGAGGTTTTTTTTCTTTTTATCATTTTTTAGAAGTTTCTTTCTTTCCCTTCATTTGATCGATCTTACAAACCTAAGATTTTCTTCTCTTCCATTCTTAGAAATCCTCTACCAATTTTACTTCAGTCTTTCCCTTTTCTTTCTTTTTCAATTTTCTTTTTTTGTTTGGTTCTCACGTTTTCTCTTAGAAGAATGGTGGGTATTGATCCCATACTACTCACCTTAGTTGGCCCTCATTGATGGGTTTGTGATTGGTCGGTTAAGTTTAATTCGAGCTTGGATTGGATTAATTGGATTTTAAATTTGTTGATTAGACTTTGAGTTTAATTTTAATGGTTGGTTAATTAGAATTTTGGTCGATCAATTTTAGAATTTTTTACTTAATTTGAAAATTTTTGATTGGATTTAATTTTTTGATTGCGTTTTGATTTTAATTTGTTGGTTAATTTTATCTTGATTTTGATTTTAATTGTTTAATTTTTATCTTGATTTTTATTAGATTTTAATTGTTTAATTTTGAATTAGATTATATTTTAAATTTTAATTGTTTAAGTTTTTTACTTTTAACTGTTTGAATTTGAATTGTGTAATTTTCAATTTGAGTTTTATTTTTAGTTAGATTGGGTTTTGCTTTTAATTAGGATTGGTTAATTAGCCTTTAACTTGATTTTAAAATTTATTTTTGACTTAATTTTGAATTTTAAGTTGTCAATTGAATTCTAATTTTAGTTCAATGGTTATTTTCAATTTGAGTCGATTTATTTGATTGTAAATTTTAATTGATTTAAATTTTAAATTTTAAATTAATTTTGATTATTCGAGATTTTTATTGAAGTCTTTTTTTTTATTTTTTTATTCTTTAATTGTGTTTTCCTAAGCATCAAGGTTTCTAAGAGTCGGACATCGAGGGGCGTTACGGTCATTTTGTGATTTTTCTTAAATTTCTCCGATTTCAATGATTTGGGTCCCGTTAGACTCAAAATCCCATTCTGAATGCAATGGATGTACTTTCGAAGTCTTTCAAAGGTCCGAAATTTATGAGGGGTACTTTCGTCCTTTTTTCGATTTTTGTCCGTTTGGGTGAATTTTGGCGTGAAGTTTCTTTTAATCGCAATGTGATTATTTCTAAATCTTGAGGTTATGTTTTCTTAGCGTAGCGAGGTCTCTAAGTTGTCCAAATGTGTAGCGAGCCTAAGCGTACGTACTTACTAAGTCGAGTGTGTGGTGTAGCGATCCTAAGCGTGCGTAATTCTATGTCATGTGTCAAGGAGAAAAAATATAATAAAATTAGAAGACAGAGGGAATTGGAAGGAGGCTTCTCACAAGCTTTTGAGTTCTTTTGCGCTCATCATTAGGAATCCATAGCAACCGGGCGATGGATCACCAAGTCAGGTGGATGCAAAAATGGGGTGTCTACCTAGTTAGGCATTCTCTGTCATCATTTTTTTTTGTGCCCCTAGTTTGGGTTTATTTTCTTTTCCTTCAATTCTTTTGATTTTCTTCTTCTAATGCCTCCTGTTTGGTATTATTTTCTTTTGCACATTTCAACAGGGGGTTTTCCCTTTCGATGACACTTTCCTTAAGAGAATGTATATTTTATTTTCTGTTGTGACCGGGCCTGAAGTAACTTCTCAGGTTGCCTACGTAGCCCAAATCATTTTTTTTTCTTTTTGGGATCAGGTCAAAACGTAGTTCATACAAGATTTCCCTCCCAAAGTTAGTTGGTATGGTTTAGAAAGAAAAAGGCTATTGAAAAAAAATTTCTTAAGGTTGCGAGGGGTTAAAGAAGATTACATTTTTCTTGGTAAGATAAGAAAATAGTTCGACCAAAGAAGATCTCCTTTAGTGAAAGTTACTTGATCTGTTTAAGATTCTAAGAACCTGGTATCTTAATTGCTTTGTCGAGCAAGATCTTCTTTTGAGAATGAACTGCTTTCAATCTTCTTTTGTAAAATTGAATATGACTGAGTTTTCCACATTCGACTGTTCAATTTTTCTAGGACTCCGAGAAAATCTTTTATCCTTTATGATAGATCATTTCTTATAAATCTTGGCACCTTTGTCAATGGTTTCAACTAGGGATTTATTATCTTTACCACAGATGGTATCAGAGCATTCCTTTATTATCTTTACCAGTGAACATGTATTGTAAAGGTAGTCGTATATGAGTGGAGTGTTGTTTTGGGAATCACATGCACGCCTGATAGGTATAGACGAAGATGATTGGTCAGTGATCACTAACAATCTAGTAGTAGTCGAATGTTCTGACACATCGAAAAAAGACCCATTGCTTACGGTCACGTCAAACGGCCCGTCTGAGCCGGATAAATGGTCACTAATGTGGTAAGCGCAGCGACCGACCACAAAATTAGGAATTAGAAGCCAGATTTATGTTGTAACATCATGTCCTGACTGGGAATGATCTAGTCATGAATCCTAACGCTCAAATTCCATTACTCCACTACTTGTACTATGTATCTGTTGCTATATTTCGAATTATAAACTGAAAAGCATGTCTATTATTTCAATGTTGTCAACTGTATTTGCGTAAAATGGAAAATGTATAATGAGTATGGATGATTGATGTTATGTGTAACTTTTAAACTGTTTAGTTGCTCATCCCTGGCTATATATACTAGTTAATCATAGTTTCAAGTGTAAAACTTGCATATTTTGAAATGATGCAGTATGATTATTCGATCACGTTAGGTTAGGTTATTAGTGGGAATTGTTTGTGGACCTACTGAGTAACCATTGTTACTCACCCTTTTCTTCTATATTTTTTTTTAGTTGTAGAGCCTATAGTTGGTGAGGCGGGTGTTGAGCCATTAGTCGAGGAACATATGGTCGGTCAGATCGACGACCAGAGTCCATTACCCGGTGAGCATCATTACTACTTCTACTAGGAGTCTGTTCATCCTAGGAGAGGTCTATGTTTTGTGGCCGAGTGCTAGGTTTATGTTAGAGTGAGGAAAATTTTGTAATCCTATATATCTTTGTTCTTTTTTGCGCAACTCTGACCTCGCTTTATGTTGTTCATAAAATCTTTCGTCTTCCGTTTCTTATTCATTGTGGATATGTTGCCTTATACAGGATTGTTTGGATTTGGTTTATTAGGTTTGAGTTCCATGAAATGCTAACATAAACAGAGGAGACCATGTCAAAATTTTGAGGTGCCACCCAGTGCCTCGAGGTGGTCTTGGGATCTGTGTTAGCATTTCATGGGGCGCCACATCTATCGTACGTTATTTGATATATATAGGTTTCCGTTAGTATTATATTTTGTTTGTATATATGTAGGATTGTATGTCGTTTATCAAGTGTAGGTTGAACGCCTTAGAATGCTAACATAAACAGAGGAAACCATGCCGAAATTTTGAGGTGCCATTTAGTACCTCGAGATCTGACATAAGGATTTGTGTTAGCATTGGCGGGGCGCCACATTTTGGGTCATATTTTCCTAACGTAGCATGGTTTCTAAAGTTTTACTAGCTTGAAATATCTCATCCGGACTTTGGAAACACATCTAGTAACAAATAAAAAATATTGAAATATTCATCCAACATTAGGAACCATCGTAATCGAGTTGACGAGTTGATTAATCAGTTGAGTGCGAAAATTGGGTATCTGTAGATGCCCCTATTTGGTAGAGGGTTGAAACAAACTAGATAGCAAATCTGAAAGCGTGGTTCCAATAAGTGCGAGTCCAAGAAATGAGACTCAAACTTTTCAAACTCTAAAAAAGAATTTCAAATAGGATTTAATAAAGATTCTACATCACTTGATGCTAATAATGCTATGACTCCAATAACCTTGTTGTTCAACCTTGCCATAATTTGATGATTACCTTCGTTGCATAGGTACATTTCAATTTGAATCATTATTGTCAGTGAGAGAAGATCTCTAAGACAGAACACTTTTTTAATCGATAAGAGTTTATTCTCAATGGTCCGATAGAATACTCCGTAGGCATCACCTCATTGCACACACGTGCACATTCATTGCATTTGCATTAGTCAAGGAGAATTTTTTAAAATTCAAAGATCTGATATCGTCAGTGAGAGTTCAGGCTCGAAAACCTGACAAACTTGTAGTTCGAGGAGAATTTTATCCTCAAAGATCTAAACATCCGGACGAATTGCTAAATCAAGCTGTAAAATGAACTGCCACTAGCTTTGGCATTCAGATATCACACTAGGAACCATCCTAAATTAATTTAAGGCATTCTACTAAAGACCCTTAAGCATTAAAATAATTAGAAAAGAATGTAATGAAGGCTAAGGTGGCCTTTAAAAGGTCCAAAAATCTTTGAAAGACCCAAACTAGGAATGAAAATACAAGATTTTGAATTTGAGCTACAAAAATGAAGATAGGTCCCTGCTCAGACCTTCTAAGATTAAAACTCAATCTAGGGTGACCTTTAAGAGGTCCAGAGATTTTTAAGAGATCTGGACTATGAAAAGAAATGCAATTAGGTCAACTTTTAAGAGGTCCAAAAGTTTTTGAAAAACCTGAATTATGAAATAAAATGCAACTAATTTGACCTTTAAGAGGTTTAAAGGCGTTTAAGAGACCCGAACTACGAAAAGGAAATGCGACTAATTTGACTTTTAAGAGGTCCAAAGGTCTTTAAAAGACCTAATCTAGTACTAAGCTGACATTTAAGAGGTCCAAAGGTCTTTAAGAAACCTGATCTATGAAAATGTCTCGAATGTAGGAGACATAAAGGAAAAGGTCACTTGTATGAGTGTTATGCCTGGACCTTTGAGTGGGGCGCCTAAAGTATATAAAGCAAAAGCCGAAAGACCTTAAAAAATGTTCGTTGTATATGGTCGTCTTTTCCTTGAACCTTGGAAGTAGGTATCTCGAATGTATGAGATTTGAACCTGAAAGGCCTTGAAATAAGTTCGTTGTATAGGGTCTTTTTGCCCTTTAACCTTGGAAATAGATATCTAAGTGTATGAGAATTGAACTCATGAAATTTGAAAGGATTGCACGGCCCTTGCTGATGAAGGTTGATGAAGTGATCGCCAAATGGGGTCGAACATGAGAGGTTCTATCAAATCCTAAATAGATAAGGATTGATGGCATTACACAACCCTTGCCTGTGAGGAATAATGAGGTGACCCATAAGCGGGAACTGTCATAAAAGGTTTTAACAAACCTATAATAGATGATGACTAATGGTACCGTGTTTCCTAAGAATCTCAAAGTTCTAAAGGAAAGGTAGTGAAGGTCTATCCTAGGAACTGAGGTGAAAGACTATTCACCTCCTTTGGGTTGAAATGTGATCTAGGATGACTCACAACTTAGACTAAGGGATTCAAGTTGGATTTGAGAGGGTGAGTATCTCTAGACCTATGGATGCTCTTAGGTTTAAACAACTGGAACCTTTAGTCTAGTTTGTAAAGAACTTCATAAATCCTAGAAGTTGGTATGATCAAGATGAGGATCGAGTTCCTAACTTTTTTTTGGATTTTCTAAGTTTGAGATATTCGATTAGGTTTATACAAGTAAGGATTGACTACTTGAATTCATAGGAAAACCTATGGTGATAGAAGTGATGACTTTGAGTCCTAATCCTACATTGGCGAAGATTCGAAAAACTTCAATGGACCTCGGGTTTCAATCTAAGAATAACGTCACTTTTGATGTTAACAAACCCTTGGCTCAACTCCAGTGCTGAATGGGAATGTGAAAACACATTATATTTGGATCTAAACTCACCATGAGAAGTCAGAAGAGTATGAAAAGGTCAAAGTTCGTTCTGATCCATAATCAATATTCAAATTAAGCCACATAATTGTTTCAGCAATGGGTGAGGAAAGAGAACACCAAAAAAGGCCTTTGGCCATAGGTAAAGTCATTCCAAACTTGGAAATTGCCTGGCCAAAGGTAAAGAACGGCCAAGCAAAACAAATTGTTCTGGCCAAAGGTAAGGAATGACCAGAAGAAAAAAAAAATTCTGACCATCAACAAGGGACGGCTAGAAGAAATTCTTTTGCAAAATATTTCTTTTTTTTTCTTTCCCAACATCATATTTCAACTAGTTTTGATGGGGCTTGTCCCTCTTCAAGTTGGACGTTAACTTTAGGGAGTCTAAGTTGTTCGATAATGTCATGTAAGGCTTAAAAGCATGCAAAAAAGAGAAAATCCACCCTTACCAAAAGTGGGACACCCTATTCTATTACATGGACCACCGAAATAAAACCTTACAACTTGACCTTTTTGGGTTGACTCAAACTTACAAGGCTTTAAAGAGTTGGCACACAAGCCATTCGAATTTTTTTTCAAAACATGTCCTAAACTTCTAACCGCAAGCTATGCATGATTGACGATAGGTAGGTTGAAGGTTCTCAAATCTTTAAACCTCCACACAAGTCGAAGAAAGTGTTTCATAGGTTGGTGATTGAGATGGATATTTTTGTCTTCATGTCTTAAGGTGAATAACCTCAAGGCATAAGATTACTTGGATATGGGGTTAGAATGTTTTCATAGGACGAGTGGTTTGTACATTAGCTTTGTACATTAGCTATGACCGAAAGGTGCACAAGTGCATTTTTGGAAAAATGTGCCAACTTTACAAGCAAATCAGTTTCCTAAAGTAAAAAACAAATCAATCCACATTATTACAAAGATTCCCCATACGAACGAAAATACTACAAAGGAAAAGAAACAAATATTATCTAAGAAAAAAAAATTAGCAAGTTAAAGTTTCAAAAATCTTCACAAATGATTATAAAAATTCTAGTTTGAACCCTTGGTGTCCCTAGTGGAGTTACCAGGTAATAGATACACGGGCTTCAAAACATTTGAGAAGGTTTGAACTCATCTACACAAGTTTAGGAGTCACCACAATTTAATTAAAGTGTGAATGAACACTATAAGAAAATATATTTTGAATCTGATTTTTGACATGTAGTGACTCACATATCCAAAAGATGAAGGAAATGTTCTATTTAAAGATATATGGTAATGAGGTTTGGTTGAGGGATAAGGAAAGTATTAGGCACTTTGTCCCACTTATCATAAGATGGTTACCAATGTATAACCATAAGTATGGTTTTGAAATATTAACTTGATTTTTGAAAAAAAAAGAAAATTAAGAAATTAAACAACTATAGTCTAGTTTTAGAAAATGGAAGATTTAAGACAATGAGAAAGCTAAAAACAAAAGAAAGTGTTTACTGAAAATTTTTGTGAGCCTAAGATTTTGATGATAATCCAGGAGGATTTCACATTTTTTGGATCTAAAGGTTCTTTTAAAAGATCTATAGTCTATTTTAGAAGAATAACAATATAATGTAATGAACAAGTAAAAATAGAAATGTTGCTTGCTGAAATTTTTTGTGAGTCTAGAATTTTAGTGAGAATCCATGTAGATTTCACCTTTTGAGTTTCAAGGCTCTTTTAAAGGGTATGTGCTCACTTGGAAACATTTTTTTGTTGGTTTAACCTTTATGAGGTATCCATGAGTTGGACACTACCATGGAAGGACTTGGGACATCATGCATACAATGTGTCCATATTGGACTATTTTTGTTGGCTCTAAAGGTTCAATATAGGTCCATAAGGACCTACACTTTTGCTTATAGTCATTTTATAAAAGTAGTGTGTGCAAAGTATATGCATGTATGGATTTATCAAGAGAAGATCACCTCCAAAGAGGGTTTACTCTCTAACTTTATTGCCATTAGAAAAGAAAACAAAAACATCTAACCTAGGAATTTAACTTGCAATGAAAATTAAAGGAAACAAAGAACACCTACATTAGAAATCTAAAACTTGCAAGCGAAATAAAGAACAAAAAAAAAAACAATTATTCTAATACTCCCATGAAGCTTATTGAGGGATTATAAAAGGAGATTGCCTTTAGGAGATTTTATTCTCTATCTCTTTGCCTCATTAAAATAAGTAAAGATCTATATTATTGTAAGTAAAGAAAGCATGAATAAATGTAAAGAGGATGGTTATATCGAAAGGGGAGTTTAGAAGGGAAAAATAGAGGGTTCTACCCCACTTTGTTTTTTTTTTCTTCTTCTTGGTTAGATCTTTTTAGAGGTTTGGGAATGGGTTTGGACAGAGTTTAAGTAGGCTAAAAAGTTTAAAGGAGAGACTTGAACAAAATTTAAACTTATTGAGCTCCTCCTCTTTTGCAGAGAGATTTAGATAGAATTTTGGATCCTTTTCACCCCTATTGCCTTAAATGGAGGTCCTATTTATTGGAGTTTGGGAGACTCTTTGGGATAAACTTGTCCCAAATCAAGTAGTTCTCAATATTTTCAATAAAACCTTTATGTAAAAAGTCATTTTCATTTTTTGACCTTGGCTTTGATGGTCTTTATCTTCTAGTTGAGTCTTATCAATCTTGATCATCAATGAGTATGATGGTAAATATCTCAAAGTTCTAGAGAATTCTTAACGAAGGTTTGAATGGTCCTAAGACCTTAACCTTGAGTCAATTGAGCATGAAACAACCCAAATGGCATGTAATTAGATGGTAGATTTTTTGTTTCTTTAGTTATTTCCCTTGAGAGTCTCTAACAAATTAAGGATAGATTGGTCATTAGGCACAATTTCTAGAGAATTCTCTTGGGCGGATAAAGTAGTCATAAGCTTTGAAAATTGGTCAAATTACATTGAATGCCATGAAAACTCTTTGACTTGTGAGGAATAAAAAAAGGAAAGAAAAGAGATTTGTCCCTAATGTGTCTCAACAAACCAAAGTTAATGGGGGTAATTGGCCATAAGTAGGGACCAATCAAGACTAGAGTCCTAGCTAGAGGATTTGTTGAATTATTAGATAAAAGTATTATTTAGGCAAATAAAACAAGGATAAAAAAGGTAAAATGACAAGGTTTTCTTGAGGAAAAAACAATTAAAATGAGACTTAAAAGGTAATTAACCCTTAACAAATTTGAATGCACATGGGCCTCCTAACTACCTAATAGAACTGGCCTTAGGTGACCAATGACCGGTGCAAAATTCCCTTATGGCTGTTGGTCACCTCCATACTGTATAACAATTTCTCTTAGTTGTTGTCTACCTCCATACAGTACAAATTATTGTTCTGGCCATTGGTTACCTCCATACCAGGACAAAATTACAAAATGCAATTAATTTATTGGCTCCATGTGGGGTCATCGCAATCATTTGAAAATCGAATCGAGTTAAATCCTTTCTCAAAAGGTTTTTGGTGATCTTTGGCTCGGTCTAGACAAAAATGGGGTGTCTACAAGTTCTACCATACATTGTTTGTATTTTCGATATAAAGAACTTATATATATGTATACAAAATAAAACTATTTTCGTTTACCAAAAAATGTTTATAGAAAATCTTAAAAGAGTGATGTGTTGTAATATTTTCAGAAGTGACGAGTCAATCTAGGATAACACTTAATGTTTTATTCTCTTGGTTAGTATGGGATACCCCAAAAAGTAGTTAGCTCATGAGATATAAGAATTTCTCTTCTTTCCTGGGGAATATTTTTATGTAAAGACGATCTTTGTATAGTATAAAGATAGTCGAGGTTTACATTGCATTGCCTAATAGGCTTTGGTGCAAGGAGTTTCTCTTGGGATAGTTAGTAATCATTATCACTAAGGGTCTGTAGTTGTCAAATAGTTGACCTTATCGATGGATGAGTATTTTATTTTGATAGCATGATAAAATGATTACATTGCTAAATGATATGACTAATAGACCGTTACTTATTATATCTGTTTCATTTTCTTGTTTCAATTAGTCTTTATTCAAATGTTATATTATATCAAAACTTTCATGATTTAAATTTTAGAATGATTATATGTTGCGTGTTGTGACTAATTGTTAGAACGGTAGACTTCCTGCCGAGTAACTCCCATTACTCATCCTATCATTTACATTTTTAGATTATACGGCTTTAGAAGAGTTAGTCATTAAGGAAGACATTTACGAGGAGGTACCAAAGTTTGGGTATGTGGATAAGCAACCATTTCTGTCAGTTTGAGTAGTCTTAGAGTTTAGTAGTTATTTCCTTTTTATGTTTTAGTTTGAGACATTTATGTCAAGATACTGTGTAACATTTTATTTCAGTATTACATATTAGCTACATTTATATGTCATATTGGGAGACATTACTTTATGTTATTACGATATTGAGATTATGGATTATAATTTAGAATTTATCGCTAACTTCTGCAAACTCTTAATTGTTTCTTTTAGTCATTATTCTACAGTGATACAACTGTTAAACAGGAACTATTATCTATTATCCGCTTGCTCCATCTTATCTTTCAGACCCAGCAAGAAAACGGCTGTTAGTACGCTCTAACTAAAGGTACGCTCGGTCCCCATCTGGGAAGAATACCAAAACATCTCCTCCGCTTACGCTTCTCTTGACTCGCTTACTAAGTGCCTCTCTTCTCGTCAGCAGGTACTTTCTCATTATATGTTATCATGGCTAACTTAGCAAAAAAAATGTTATCATGCGAATAGATATTTAATCACACCTTGAGATTTTAATACTTATTCATGATGATGCAGAAAGCGCCCTCAATCCGCAGAGTGTGTGGATCCGCTTTTGACTTTGAGGTTTGGGAGTCGCCACCTAGTTATTACGATCTAAGAACCGAACATTGATTCTAAACGGATAAACAAACAACTAATCTACTAAAAAATACTGAGTCCGGGGATCACATTACGGGGTTGGAAGGTGTTAGGCACCAACCCAGCCTGGCAAACGCCGGTCTCTACTAATTCCCAAAAATGATTACATTGCTAAAAAGACCTAAATAATAATAATAATAAAAATATTTACCTTTGCAATACAATGGTTTTGTTCCCTCAGATCTGATAGAACAGCTCCTCGTATAGTACTCCTCGTTTTGTTCTGTCATTGGATTCGCTTCAGTCCTCCAAGGCGAAGTATCTCCTTCTTAGATATGAATTTTTTCAATTTGTTTATAGATTTATAAGTGTTTTTTGAGCTAAAGTTAGGGTATGGGTGTTAGGTAAGGAGTTAGGGCTTCAAAATTAGGGTTTATGGGAGGCTAGAGAAACTTTTTGACCTACTTTTCTTAGGGTTTATTTTTTGATACGAAAATAGGTTGTACGGACCCTTATTTATAGATTTTTTAAAGTGTTTCTTAGATAGAGTTAGTGTTTAATTATAATTATTTTAGATAGAGTTAGTGTTTAATTAGAATTATTTTTAAATAGAGTTAGTGTTTAATTAGAATTACATTAGATAGTTTTATAGTTTAATTAGAATTCTATTAGATAATTTTAGATTTTAATTATGATTCTATTAGATAGTTTTAGAGTTTAATTAAAATTCTTTTAGATAGTTTTGAGTTTAGTTAGAATTCTATTAAGGTTTTGACTTTGGTCTTATTAGATTGATTAGGGTTTTGACTTAAGTCTCATTTGATTGACTAGAATTTAGGGTTTTGACTTAAGTCTTACTTGATTGACTTGACTTTAGGATTTTGACTTAAGTCTTACTTGATTGACTTGAATTTTAATTAGGATTTCACTTTACATTAATAAATATTTTAATTATTAATTTCGGAATTTTTAATTATTAACATTGGAAAATTACCATTTTACCCTCGGAAATGACTTTTTGCGTTTTAAGTCATTTTTTAACGTTCCAAGATGTTTTGGAATCAATTTTTTATAAGAAATTCAATGGGAATATTATTTTTTTCATTTATGAAATTTTTGTGCGAAATGGTCGTGAACATTATGAGGGGCATTTTCGTAATTTTTGTCAAATTTTGTGAAAATTGGCGAAATGGTTTATTTGATTTTGATTTGTTATTTTATGTGTTTGAAAGGGTTTTCCTAAGAGTAATGTAGGCTCTAGGGATGTTTTGAGGTTATGGGTATTTTGGTAATTTGGTCATTTTTTACTGATTTTTATCGTGAAGTTTCTTTTGTCTGAAAAATGATGATTTCTATCTTTTTGGGGTTATATTTTCCTAGCGTAGCGTGATTTCTACAATTTTGTTAGTTTGAGATACCTCATCCGAATTTTTGAAACACATCTGATAACAAATAAAATATTGGAATAAACATCCATCATTGGGAATCGTTGCAATCAGGTAGATGAGTTGATTAATCAGGCGAGTGCGAAAATGGGGTGTCTACAGATGCCCTTTTTTGACAGAGGCTTGAAGCAAACTAGATAGCAAATCTATTTTGGTAGATAGTGCGATATCTGAATGCTAAAGTTAGTGACAGTTCATTTTACAGCATGATTTAGTAATTTGTCGAGGCGTTCGGATCCTTGAGGGTAAAACTCTCCCCAAACAAAAGGTTGTTAGATCCTCGAGCGAGGGCTTTCACTGACGGTCTTAGATCCTTGAATTTTAGAAAATTCTCCCTTACTAAAATGTACAAGTGTGTGCACTTGAAATCTACGATAAATCTCAAAGGGTCTGAGAAAAATTGGAATAAAACTTAGTAAAATCTGAGCAAAACATAAAATCTAGGAAAATTTGAGAAATTTTTTGACTTTAAACAAAACTTGAAAAAAATTTGAGGTTTGAGAAAAATCTGACCAGAAGTTGAGAAAAAGTTGAATGTTATACTCTACCTACCCTAGGAGAAAGAGTAATGAACTTATTTTTCTAAGAGTCCTACTCTACCTGCTCGGGGTGAAAAAGCAATGAACTAATTTTTTTTGGGAGTCCTACTCTACCTACTCAGGGTGAAAGAGTAATGCACTAATTCTTTTTTTTTCTTTTTGGGAAGTTCTACTCTACCTACTCGGAGTGAAAGAGTAATAAACTAATTTTTTGGGAATAAATGGGGGATTTACATTTGATTTTTTTTTTAAATAAAAAATTAGATTTTATAAAGGTCCAGTAAACATTTTAACTCTCTTTGAATCTTAGGAGTTTTCAAAATTACTATCAAGAGGGTAACCTTTCATTCAAAGTTAACCTTATCCTTTGGGGTTGAAATTGACCAGGCTTCAGAATCAAAATGCCCCTAGTTTGATACGGAACATTGCACTAGGGATAATTGAACATAATTTGAAAATGAATGCCCCTGTGTAAAGGGGAAACTATATTCTTTAAAAAAAGGAAGTGCTTTTGTTATGAAAGTTTGAAATCCTTGATTACCGCAAGCGCAATAAAGGTTTAACTTTTAATTTTGACTTTTTATATTGAAGATTTTGAGTCAGACTCAAAGAAATTGGAACAAAATATTTCTTTCTGAAATTCATCATAGAATTTATTCTTTCTCCCCGTCGGTTCGCTTAGGGACATGAAACTCTTCAGATCAATCATAGACGAGATACTTGTATCCACTGAGTCTATATTTGGTTCAAACCGAGTATTGAAACTTGATCATTCGGACTTCTGATGTTTCGGCTCGGATGACCTTTTCAGCTTCTCAACTCAATAGAGATTTTCTTTTATTTTTTGGTTGCTCTAAGTTTTGCCTAAATTGCCTTTTCAGGTTTTCAATCTAGCGAATATGCTCTAACTTTTTCCTAGATAGTCTTTTTAGGTTTTCGATCTAGCAAGCTTACAATTTTTTCTCTTTTTTTGCTTTGATTGTTGCCAAAGTCATCCTTTCAGATTTTCAACCTTGCGAGCTTGTCCTAATTTTTGCCTAAGTTGCCCTTTTGGGTTTTCAACCTAGCGCGTTTCAGTTTTCTTTTTCTTCCATTTTGAACTTTTGAAGTTACTGTCTGATCATGCTTTGCTATCTTCCTTGACTTTTTCACACAGTACTTAGGAGGACTTTTATGGGTAGGCTTAGGACTGGGTATAAAAAGAAAGGAATTTTGAGGCTCAAAAACCCAAATGCCCCTTGTGTGGCATTTCCTTTTAAATTGTTTTCTTTTTCCTTGAATTTTCTTCCCCATTTTGGATAATATTTCTTTTTCTTTTGAATTTTTTTTTCTTTATAGATTTTTTCTTTGTCGGGGAATCTATTTTTTTATTTTGATGTGGTCGGGCCTGAAGTAACTTCTCAGGTTGCCTACGTACCCCAGAAATTTGGGATCAGACCAAGACGTAGTTCGAATTCTTCCCTCCCTTAGGTTAGGTGATCGGGCTGAGAAAGAAAAATGTATCATTTTTTTTAAAAGGCTGCAAAGAGCTGAGAAAGGAGATACTGAACTGGGTAGCAGGAAAATTGATTCGGCCAAAGATGGCCTCCTTAAATGTAGTACTGCTTGATCTGGTCAAGGTTGGTTGATTCTAGTAGTTCAATTCTATCATGATCTTGAAATCTGACATTTTTTAGGTAGTATTTTCTTAATGGATGAATCTCTCCAATTGAATTCAGACTTCCTCCAATGGTCGAGGACGAGTGCTCAATTTTCTTTGAAGTCTGATGGTTAAATCCTTGACTTCTAAGTGGTGAACTTTGACTTTCTTGTAAGTGACTCTTTTTTGATAAGTTTACAAGTGGTACAGAACTTCTAGGTTATTTTTTTTCAATCTTGTTTAGCTCTTCGTAACAATGACAAGTCTAGTCTATTTTTAGCAATTGACTTTTCATCAAGACCTTGAGATACGGGATTTCCATTTCAACTGGTAAGACTGCTTCCATATCATATACTAAAGAGTAAGGAATAGTTCCAGTGGAAGACTGTATTTGAAGTACGACACCACCATAGTGTGAATGGTAGCTTTTCTGACCAATCTTGGTGCGATTGACACATTTTCACGATGATTATCTTGAGACTCTTACTAGCTGCTTCAACCGCTCCATTAAACGGTAAGGGGATGATTTGTGATGAATCTTGAACTTTGAACATAAGGTAATAACTTAAGCTTTGAATTACGACCCATTATCAGATATCAGTTCAAAAGGTACCCTTATATCAATTGATAATACGTGACTTGCAACTCAAGATGCAGTGAGAATAGCACTGATACATTTTATAACATCTCTATCGATATTTTCATCTCATCGGACGAGTATCTATTCCATGTTGAACAACACCCAAGCTTACACCTAACATATCCTCATCAGACCACACGAACAAGTCTTTTGAAATTTCTGAGTAAATTCATTATCCCATCGTGTTCCTCTAGGAATAGGAGGGTTTCTATTTGAATCTCTTTAGGAATTATATTCTGTTCTGAGGTCAATGACCTTTGCTTTCTCGATTAAAAGTTGAGCCCAACCCTTATCTTCTTGTTCTGGAGAGAAATCTATCTTGAAGTTAAATTATTAGTTAATCCGTTAATGCGCTTGAGGTATTCAAATATTTTCTTTATCCAATCAAATTCAGATGGGGCGACAAACACCTCTATAGACTCGATACACTAACTCAACTTAACAAGGAAATAGTAGACTTGATATAAAGAAAATATGACATTAATGGATTGATAAAAAAAATTAGATTCAGACTAACCCAAATGACTCATGAAAACTCAAGACAAGTACCCATAACGGGCTTGATTACTAACTACGGAATCGAGATATTGCTTACAACCAGTATGACTGAGGCACTATGATCTTTAGGGAACAACTGGGCGATGTTGAGAAATTTTGAGGCCATTGTTGACTTGATATTGACGTTTGTTCTAACTGACCGGACTTACAACCCTAGTTAGACGATGGACGATTGAGCTTAGGTACAATGATAACCCTTAAACCTCATTGAAGGTGAATTTCAGTGTTACCCTCTTGATAACATTTTAATGAATCTTGAGATTTTATTGAATTCTGTGCAACAATCCATTAAACAATTCATCCATTTAATGATTATTCATAAGGAAAATAATTTTATTGCACTCTTGAAAATTATTGGAAAATAATATTTTTATTATAAAAATTTTCACAAATCTGATTATTTTTTGCAATCATTTTCTTTTTAAAAAAATATATTTTAGTAATTTTCCAAGGTCCATGCGAAAAATAGATTTTTTGTAAAAACATATTTCAAAAATTTTCCATGCAAAAATAGATCTTTTTGTAAATCATTTTTCCTTCATTTTCTTTTTTTTTTAATATTTTTTCTGGAAAATGTTCTTCTTCCGAAAAACATTTTTCTTCTTTCAAAATGGATCGAGACCTGAATTAGCAAACAATTTGAATTCCATTTTGATTTAAATGGTCTGACCCATCATGATCGTTGGATCGAGATGGACTGGGTCATTATGAATCATTGCCAAGTATTTTTTATTCTTTATTGAGTTGGTGTACCCAGTGATACAGTAATTTCGAATTAGGTTAAACAAAAAAATTTAATCTTTGAGGACAAAACCGTACATTCCTGATCTTATCATTCACATACATTCATCAATTACAAGGTCCCATTCAATAAACAACCCGGGAACACCCACGATAAGTTTGAGTCGTGATCTATAGGGGAGGTTTCTAAACTCTAAGCTTACTACGTGCAATGCATTTTTATCAGGCCACCCTTTCCCAAGTACACCTATATACCTCTCGAGCGTACTCAATCAGACAGTACGTAGTGACTTGGTTGATATACCGTATAGGTGATAATCTAAAACTTCAACTCACTTTTCTGAAACCATAAGCAGTCAGTTTAATCCCCAGATCAGAGGTGGCGTGCGATGCTTGAGTAAAGGCACTCTTAAATCACCTCTTTTCTAGAATAGACATAGTCTATCCTCGTAGTACCGTAGTACATCGGAGCAGAATCTCGCTTAAGCACTGGTTTTGACCAAGAAGTGCAACTAATGTACTTGGATCATCTTTGATATACCTATGGGTACGAGTCAAGAGTTGTAACTTTCATAAATGGTTTGGCATCTCACGAGGGGACCGACTACGTACTAGTACTACGTTGGTAATCGGGACATATGACTATGTGGCTCACAATAGGTCAAAGGCTCAAGTCGCTCCAACCTGGGTGCATCGATATACCTTTCAGAGTCACCTGATCAGACGGTATTGATGCCCCTGTTTGATATACCCTAAGGTACGTAATTGGAGTTGTAGTTTTCATGAATGACGTCGCATCTTCGAAGAGACTGGGCCACGCACTAGTGCCACGTTGGCTATATGGGACGTGCAAGTGTGCAAAGCAGTAAACGTGCATGTGGAGTGTGTAAAACAGGTTGGGGTGTGCCCAGGGCCTTTTCAAAAAAATGGGCCCATGGGCCTGATCATACCATCACACATTGATATCATATGAATATAAGACAAAATAAATATCAATCCAATAATATCATTAAGATCACCAATAAGCACATCAACTATATATCTGATCAAGATCAATAGCAAATCAATTAATAAGCATGGCATAGAATAATTGATCAAATCCAAACATTGCAATAGGCATAATTTTTATAATTTTTAAGGTCCAATCAATGATCACTTTTGGGTGATCCAAAATAAATCGAGATTCCAATAGATTTTACATTGATAATAGAATGAGGAGCGATGAACCTTTTTTTTATTTTTTTTTAAATTATAAAAAAAATCTTGAAACACATCCCAAAAGAAAATCAAAGAGAAAGATCCTAGTGCCAAATGAGCTCACTCTCACAAAATAAATCAGGAACATTAACTGTGCTAACACTAGATCAATTCAGATTTTCTATGAATTAAGAAAATACAATCTGAACTTGCATCGATGATATCTAAGGCTCCCGATAATGAAGTCAAGTGAATTCCTGTTCTAAATTAATCTACTCGATGAGATCTACATTTTATTAATAGGTGCCCAGACCTAATTCTGACAAGAATATTCTGTAAAAACGTTTTAACATTGCTGTCACAACCTTCTTTCAGCAACAATTCCAGATTTACAAGTTAATTCTGAATTTACATCGATGATATCCAAGGCTTTCGATAATGAAATTGAGTGAATTTAAATTCTAAATTAATCTACCTGATCAGATCTACATTTTATTAAGAGGTGCCCAGACTTAATTCTTACTAGAATGTTCTATGAAAACATTTTAACATTGCTGTCCCAACCTTCATTCAGTAACAATTTCAGATTTACAAATTAATCCGAACTTGCATCGATGATATCTAAGGCTCCCGATAATGAAATTGAGTGAACTTAAGTTCTAAATTAATCTACTTGATGAGATCTACGTTTTATTAATAGGTGCCCAGACTTAATTCTCACTAGAATGTTCTGTAAAAATATTTTAACATTACTGTCCCAACCTTTATTCAGCAACAATTTCAGATTTACAGATTAATCTGAACTTGCATCGATGATATCCAAGGCTCCCGATAGCGAAATTGAGTGAACTCAGGTTCTAAATTAATCTACTTGGTGAGATCTACGTTTTATTAATAGGTGTTCAGACTTAATTCTCACTAGAATGTTCTGTAAAAATGTTTTAACATTGCTATCCCAACCTTCATCCAGTAACAATTCCAGATTTACAGATTAATCCGAACTTGCATCGATGATATCCAAGGCTCCCGATAACAAAATTGAGTGAACTAAAGTTCTAAATTAATCTGCTCGATGAGATCTACGTTTTATTAATAGGTGTCTAGACTTAATTCTCATTAAAATGTTCTATAAAAATGTTTTAACATTGCTATCCCAACCTTCATCATTCCATCCTTTTCATATGTTAATTTGAATCTTTCATTATTTAAGGGTCATCAAAAAGTGATCCTTAGTTGGATAAAAAAATAAAAATACAATACCCAAAATCATCTACAATCAAGCCACAAAAATATATAAATAAATAAATAAACAAATAAAATAAATCGAACTAAATAATAAAAAAGACCTAGGTCATCCTGGCAATGCTCCCATACTTGCGATTTTTCAAGTCTGATCCTCAATAGTCCCCAGTGGAGTCGTCACTAAAAGCGCCATCGAACCGCGGGGTGTACGAATCCACTTTTGGCTTTAAGGTTTGGGAGTCGCCACCTAGTTATTACGGTCTAGGAACCGAACATTGACTCGAAACGGATAAACAAACAACTAATCTAGTAAAAAATACTAAGTCTGGGGATCACATTATGGGGTTGGAAGGTGTTAGGCACCAACCCCGCCTGGTAAATGTCGGTCTCACTAATTCCCAAAAATGATTACATTGCTAAAAAGACCTAAATAATAATAATAATAATAAAAATAAAAATATTTACCTTTGCAACGCAACGGTTTTGTTCTTTTAGATCTGATAGAACAGCTCCTCGTATAGTACTCCTCATTTTGTTCTGTCACTGGATTCGCTTCAGTCCTCCAAAGCGAAGTATCTCCTTCTTAGATCTGAATTTTTCTGATTTATTTATGGATTTCTAGGTGTCTTTGAAGGGTTTCTAGGTATTTTTTGAGCTAAAGTTGGGGTATGGGTGTTAAGTAAGGAATTAGGGCTTCAAAATTAGGATTTATGGGAGGCTAGAGAAGTTTTTTGACCTACTTTTTTTAAGATTTATTTTTTTATATAAAAATAGGTTATAGGGACCCTTATTTATAGATTTTTTAAAGTTCTTTTTAGATAGAGTTAGTGTTTAATTAGAATTATTTTTAAATAGAGTTAGTGTTTAATTAGAATTAAATTAGATAGTTTTATAGTTTAATTAGAATTCTATTAGATAGTTTAAGAGTTTAATTAGGATTCTATTAGATAGTTTTAGAGTTTAATTAGAATTTTTTTAGATAGTTTTTGAGTTTAATTAGAATTCTATTAAGGTTTTGACTTTGGTCTTATTAGATTGATTAGGGTTTTGACTTAAGTCTTACTTAATTGACTTGACTTTAGGATTTTAACTTAAGTCTTACTTGATTGACATAAATTTTAATTAGGATTTCACTTTAAATTAATTAATGTTTTAATTATTAATTTCAAAATTTTTAATTATTAAAATTGTAAAATTACCATTTTGCCATCGGAAAGGACTTTTTGCGTTTTAAGTCATTTTTTAACGTTTCAAGATGTTTTGGAATCAATTTTTCATAATGAATTCAATGGGAATATTGTTTTTTTCCATTTATGAAATTTTTGTGCAAAATGATCGTGAACTTTATGAGGGGTATTTTCGTAATTTTATCGAATTTTATGAAAATTGACGAAATGGTTTATTTGATTTCGATTTATTATTTTATGTATTTGAAAGGATTTTTCTAAGAGTAATGTAGGCTCTAGGGATGTTTTGAGGTTAGGGGTATTTTGGTAATTTGGTCATTTTTTACTGATTTTTATCGTGAAGCTTCTTTTGTCTGAAAAATGATGATTTCTATGTTTTTGGGGTAATATTTTCCTAGCGTAGCATGATTTCTACAATTTTGTTAGTTTGAGATACCTCATCCGAATTTCTGAAACACATATGGTAACAAATAAAACATTGGAATAAACATCCATCATTGGGAATCGTTGCAATCGGGTTGACGAGTTGATTAATCAGGCGAGTGCGAAAATGGGGTGTCTACAGATGCGTGTTAGGATTTTAGAGCATGACACTGTAGACACCCGATTTTTGAATCCGTCTGATTAATCAACCCGTCAATCCGATCGCAATGATTCCCAATAATGGATGTGTATTACATTACTTTATATTTGTTACCAGATGTGTTTCAGAAATCCGGATGAGGTATCTCGAGCTGATCAAAACCTTAGAAACCACGCTACGCTAGGAAAATACGACTCCAGAAACATAGAAATCATCATCTTACAGACCAAAAAGAAGTTTCACTATAAAAATCACTAAAAAATTGACCAAATTACCAAAATACCCCTAACCTAAAAACAACTCTAGAGCCTATGTTACGCTTAGGAAAACTCTCTCAAACATATAAAATAACAAATCAAAACCAAATAAATCATTTCACCAATTTTAACAGAATTCGATAAAATTACGAAAATGCCCCTCATAACGTTCACGACCATTTCACACAAAAAATTTCATAAATAACACAAAATAATATTTCCATTGAATTCCTTACGAAAAATCGATTCTAAAACATCCTAGAACATTAAAAACTGACTTAAAACGGGAAAAGCCCTCACCAGGGGTAAAACGGTAATTTCACAATTTTCATAATTAAAAATTTTGAAATTAATAAATAAAATATTAAATAATTAAGGTGAAACATTAATAAAATTAAATTAAAAATTTGACTTAAAAAAATCGATCAATCGGACTTTCAAGTAAAATTGTTGAGGGTTCGTGAGATATTTCTTTAAGAACCCCTCCATTTGGGGGTCCAAAGAATTAAAGATATAATAGAGGAGGGTTCTCCAAAAAATTAAAGTCAATCAAGCAAGAATAAGGTCAAGGTATTAAAGTCAATCAAGTAAGACTAAAGTCAAAATTAAAGTCAATTAAGCAAGACTAAAGTCAAGATATTAAAAGTCAATCAATTAAGACTAAAGTCAAAATATTAAAAGTCAATCAAATAAGACCAAAAGTCAAAATCATAATAAAGTTCTAATTAAATAATAACTCTATCTAATAGAGTTCTAACTAAAAAATAATTCTAATCAAAACACAATTCTACCTAAAACAAGTCTAACTAAAACACAACTCTAATTAAAAGAACTCTAATTAAACACTAACTCTATCAAAATCAACTCCTAAAAAAAATCTATAAATAGAGGTGCTCACACCCTATTTTTGTATCAAATCATAAACCCTAAGAGAAGTAGGTCTAAAAGTCCCCCCTAGCCTCCCATAAACCCTAGTTTTGGAGTTCCAACTCCTTACCTAACATCCCTCCTTCGATTTTAGCCTAAAAAACACCTAAAAGCCCTTCCAAAACACCCCAAAAATCCATAACAAACCTGAAGAATCTAGATCAAAAAAGGAGATACCTTGCCTCAGAGATCAGAAATCAAATCCGAAGACAGAACGAAGTAAGGAATACAGTACAAGGAGTAGTTTTTGTCGGATCTGAGGGAACAAGGTCTTTGCTATCGGAAAGGTATAATTTCTTACTTTTTTTTTATTATCTAGGTTTTTTTTAGCAATGTAACTTATTTGAGAAGTTAGTAGAGACCGGCTTTGGCTGGACGGGGTTGGTGCCTAACACCTTCCAACCCCGTAACATGATCCCCGAATTCAGTTTTTTCTATTCTAGATTAGTTCTTTATCTATTTAGAGTCATTGATCGGTTCCTAGACCATAATAACTAGGTGACGACTCCCAAACCTCAAGAGTCAAAAGCGGATCCGCGCACCCCGCGATCGAGGGCGCTTTCAGTGGCGACTCCACTGGGGACTATTGAGGATCAGATTTGAAAATCCCCAAGTTTGAGAACATTGCCAGTAGGACCTAATTTTTATTTTATTTTTAGTTATTTATTTTTTATTTTGATTTTTATCATTCTTTCGGCTCTATTGGTGATCATTGATTGGGATGTTGAATATTTTTGTTTGGGATATTTTTGTTATGGTTCAATTTGGGGTCATTCAGAATGACCCTAAATAATGCAGGACATTAAAGGTAATGACATAGGGAATGACTCATTTTTTATTTGAATTATTTTTTAGTCTGTATTATCTTTTATTAGTATCTTTTGGTTCAATTTTGGATACTTTGTTTTGGCAATTTTTTTTATGGTTCAATTAAGGGTCACCTTTTGATGATTCCTAAATAATGAAAGATTCAAATTGACATAAATTGATGATGGAATGATGATGGTTGGGATGAGAGTTATTTAATTTTTTTTTTTTTTTAAAGAAAAAAAATAATTTTGGATGATTTTTTTGGCACGTTACTAAGCATAGGCGGCGAGTTGTAAACAAAATTTATTTGTGAGTGATGCACTAAGAAACGAAAAAAGTGCCTTTTTTAATGTTGTTCGTGATGAGGAAAGGGTTCCAAGAAACAAAATTCAAAAAAATATTTTTCTTCATGTGGTGTGTCGTTAGTAGAAAACAGTTTTTACTGTTTGTTATCTCCTTCTCCATATGCTGAAAAACAGCAAACAGAGGATGTTTTTCTTGCTCTCTCTCTCTCTCCCCTTCATCTCTCTCTTCACCACCAAACAAATGGTGAACCCTTGGAAGACTTATGTGAAGCTCTCTGCCGTTTTCATGGGTTCCCATGGTCTAACCAAAGGGTCTCTCGCTTTTCTTAATTACCCGGCACAGCTCATGTTCAAATCCATCAAGGTTTTTCCTATAATGGTAATGGGAGCCTTCATTCCTGGTCTACGACGGAAATACCCAATCCACGAATACCTTTCGGCTCTACTCTTTATCGTGGGTCTCATCCTTTTCACCTTAGTGTATGCTCACACATCTCCTAACTTCATCGTGATAAGTGTCGTGATGATATCGGGTGCTTTAGTCATGGATTCCTTTCTTGGAAATTTACAAGAAACAATCTTTACCATGAATCCGGAAACAACACAAATGGAGATATTGTTTTGTTCAACTGATTGCCTTTCTTGATTCCACCCATGCTTTTGACTGGAGAGCTGTTCAAGGCCTGGACTGCATGTTATCAGCATCCTTATGTATATGGGGTACTAGTGTTCGAAGCAATGGCCACATTAGTCGGCCAAGTATCCGTTTTGTCCCTAATTGCCCTCTTTGGTGCTGCAACCACAGCCATGATTACAATGGCAAGAAAGACGGTAGCGTTATCTTACATGATGTTCACGAAGCCATTAACAGAACAACACAATAAAGTCTTTTCAAGAAGAGAAGAAAGTTGGAAATAACGCCTTAGTCTGAAAATGCATTTTTTTTTCTTCTTTAATTTTGATTTGTGGCAAAAAAAAAAAAAAAAAAAACGAAAAATCAGAGAAAGAAAAAGGGCGGTGGTGATGTTTTTGAGGTCTCACGTGGGCCAGACCTATAAGGTTGGTGTTGGATGGGAAAATTTGTTTTTTTTTTTTTTACAAATTTACATATGGCATTTATCAAAAAATTCCATTACTTTTGAAAGTTTATTTTACTCAAATAAATTTTGGGTGGGACCCACATTTTTGCAAAAAAAAAAAAAAAGGATTAATTTTTTGAAGGGCGTTCCTCAACAAATATTGGCTGGACTTTCTGTTTTTTTTCTCACAAAACAGTCATGCATGTGAGGTTCAATTCTTTATATTAGTTTTTATTTTATCAATGTGGGTCTCACCCCAAACTTTTCTAAGTGACGGAAACCACTTTAAGAATAGTTGTTTGACTGCAAAATAGATAACCCTTAAGCAAGGCTAATCTCACTAATCTAGTAAGATTTCATACTTACTAAGGGTAGTTGAGTTCACCGTGTGCCACATAAAATCACTGTTCAATGTCATAGGCTTGTGGAAGCCAAAACTTAAAGAATTTTCAAAAGAAAATTTTCAAGAAAAATAATTAATTTTTATTTTTAGATTCGGGATTTCGTAATGGCTCATTTTCAAAAACCTTGGATCAAAGCTAAAAAAAAATAAATGTGAATTTTATTTTTGGATAGAAAATTTCCCATCAAAATCTTTAAGATTGTGACATTAGATTGCCGACATGATGAACCACGTGGCTTAAGGACCCTTAGTAAAATTTGAAACCTTATGAGTTGGTCACGCTAGCCTATGTTCTCAAAAGATTTGCCATGCATGTTTTCAAAAAAAAAAAAAAAAAAATGTGCTCATCACTCCTTACCTCAATTACCATTCTATCCTCGAGGCAATATTTGTTAAAGTCTTGATTTTGTTTGGATCGCCCGAAGTAACCCTTGATTGGACCATAAATAACAAATTTGTGGGCATTTTCAATGTTGGATCAAATTAATTATTCTTTGTGTTATATGCCCATATAATGTGCCATGATCTCTACAGATATATTTGTGATGTGTTTGCTTTCATTTTAATTTCGATGTAATGGGTTTTATGTTATTTTCTTGATCAATATTCATTTGAGAACCCAATGTTGTATGGTTTAATTGGACCCATGGAACCATGTGTTTGAAAAAGTCTCGGGCACACCCCACCTTGTTTTGCACACTTACACGTCCCATATAGCCAATGTGGCACTAATGCGTGGCCCGGTCTCTTCGGAGATGCGACGTCATTCATGAAAACCATAACTCCAGTCACATACCTTAGGGTATATCAAATTGGGGGCATTAATACCGTCTGATCAGGTGATTCTGAGAGATATATTGATGCACCCAGGCTGGAGCGACCTGAGCCTTTGACCTATTGTGAACCACACAGTCACATGTCCCGATTACCAACGTAGTACTAGTACGTGGTCGGTCCCCTCATGGGATGCCAAACCATTTATGAAAGTTACAACTCTTGACTCGTACCCGTAGGTGTAAAAGATAATCTAAGTATATCAATTGCACTTCTTGGTCAAAACCGGTGCCTAAGCAAGATCTTGCCCCGCTGTATCCTACTGTACGAGGGGGATAGACTACGTCTATTCTAGACGAGAGGTATTTAAGTGGGCCCTTACTCAGCATTGTGCGCCACCTCTCAACTGGAGATCGAACTGGCTGTTTTTGGCTTCAAAGAAGTGAGTTGAGGTTTTAGATTATCACCTATACGGTATATCAAACCAAGTCACCACGTATCAAAAGGTATATAGGTGTGCTTGGGCAAGGGTGGCCAGATAAAAATGCATTGCACATAGTAAGCTTAGAGTCTAGAAACCTTCCCTGTAGGCCACGACTCGAACTTATCATGGGTGTTCCCGGGTTATTCATTGAATGGAATCTTATGAGACTTTGCGATTGATATGAATGTATGTGAATGATGAGATCAGAATACATGTGAATGATGAGATCAAGAATGTATGGTTGTCATCAAGGGTAAAAAATTTTGTTTTGAAAATTAAAATGGGTGCACCGACCCAATAAAGAATCCATCATTTTACAATTATGACCCAGTCTATTTCGATCCAACAATCATGATGGGCCGAGCCATTTAAATTCAAATGGAAATTAAATTATGTTCTAAATTCGGATTCTAACCCATCTTCAAAGAAGAAAAATGGTTTACAAAATGAAAGTATTTTCCAAAAAAAATATTTTCCAAGAAATTTTTTTTCCAGAAGTGAAAGATTTTCCAAAAGGAAATGTTTTCCCAAAAAAAGGTTTTCTAAAAGAAAATATTTTCCAAAAAAAAGAAGAGGAAGAAAAATATTTTTCAAAAAAAAAAATGATTTACAAAAGATCTATCATGAAAAATTATTGAAATCAGATTTGTGAAAATTATTATTCAATAAAAATAAAAAATTTCAATAATTTTCAAGTGTTCAATAAAATTATTTTTCTTCTGAATAATCATTGAATGGATGAATTTTTTAATGGATTGGTGCACAAAATTCAATAAAATCTCAGGGTTCATTTAAAATGTTATCAAGGGGGTGACATTGAAATTGGTTAAATTCACCTTCAAAGAGGTTTAAGGGTTATCATTGTATCTAAGCTCATTCGTCCATCGTCTAGCTAGGGTTGTAAATCCGATCAGTTAGAGTAAATGTCAATATCAAGTCAACAGTCAGAAATGACCTCAAAATTTCTCAACATCATCCAATTGTTCTTTGAAGATCATAGTGCTCCAATCCTACCGATTGTAAGCAATATCTCAGTCCTCATCAAACTCGTGTAGGTACTTGTCTTGAGTTTTCATGAGTTATTTGGGTTAGCTCGAATCCTTTTTTCCAGCAAGGTCATGTCTTCCTTAGATTGAGTCTACTATTTCCTATTGAGTCAAGTTAGTTCATCAAGTCTATAGAGGTGTCTGTTGCCCCATCTGAAATTGATCGGATAAAGGAAATTTTTGAATACCTCGAGCGCATTAACGAATTAACTAATAGTTTGATAGATTTCTTTTCTGAACAAGAAGATAAGAGTCGGGCTCAACCTTTAATTGAGAAAGGAAAGGTCTTTGACCTCGGAACAGAAAATAATTCCTAAAGAGATTCAAATAGAAACCCTCCTATCCCTAGAGGAACACGAGAGGATAATGAATTTACTCAGAAATTTCAAAAGACTTGTTCGTGTGATCATATGAGGGTATGCTAGGTACAAGCTTGGGTGTTGTTCAACATGGAATAAATACTCGTCTATATCGATGGAATCAAAGAAGATGTTATAAAATGTATCATTGCTATCCTCACTACATCTTGAGTTGCAAATCACATATTAGCAGTCGATATGGGGATACCTTTTGAACTGATCTCTAATAATGGATCATACTTCAAAGCATAAGTCATTATTCTGTGTACAAAGTTCAAAATCCGGCATCGCAGATCATCACCCTACCGTCCTCAGATTAATGGATCAGTTGAAGCAACTCGTAAGAGTTTCAAGATAATCATTAAGAAAATGTGTTAATCACACTGGGATTAGTTAGAAAAATTACCATTCACACTAGGGGCACACCATACTTCAATGCAGTCCTCTATTGGAGTTATTCCTTACTCTCTAGTATATGATATGGAAGCAGTTTTGCTAGTTAAATTGGAAATCCTGTATTTCAAGGTCTTGATGGAAAGTTAATTGCTAGAAACAGACTAGACTCGTCATTGGGTACGAAAAGTTAAACTTGATTGAAGAAAAGCAACTTTGGGTGCAAACTTATCAAAGAAGAATCGCTCGCACGTTTGACAAGAAGGTTAAAGTTCGCTACTTACAAGTCAATGATTTAACCATCAGACTTCAAAGAAAATTAAGTACTCCTCCTCGACCATAGGAGGAAGTCTGAACTTAATTAGAGAAATTCATCTATCAGCAAGAAAATACTACTTTGGAAAACCATCAGATTTCAAAGAAAATCGAGCACCTATCTTTGACCCTAGAGAGAAGTTCAAACCTAATTGGTGAGGTCCGTTCATCATCAAGGAAATATTACCAGGAAAAGCTGTCAGGCTTCAAGATCATGATGGAATCGAGTTACCAAAACCAACCAACCTTGACCAAATTAAACGGTACTACATTTAAGGAGGGCATCTTTGGCCTAATCAATTCTCCTATTACCCAGTTCAACATATCCTTTCTCAACCTCTTTGCAGCCTTTCCAAAAAATAAAAATTATGCCTTTGTCTTTCTCAACCCGATCACCTAACCTAGGGAAGGGAAGCTTCGAACTACGTTTTGGTCTGATCCCCAAATTCTGGGGTACGTAGGCAACTTGAGAAGTTACTTCAGGCCCGACCACATCAAAAAAAAAATCTATTTCCCCACACAATAAAAAAATGAAGAAAAAAATTCAAAAGAAAAATAAATCCAAAATGGGGAAGAAAATTTAAGGAAAAAGAAAATAATTTAAAAGGAAATGCCACACAAGGGGCATTTGGATTTTGAGCCTCAAAATTCCTTTCTTTTTATACCTAGTCCTAAGCTTACCCATGAAAGTCCTCCTAAGTACCGTGCGAAAAGTCAAGGAAGATAGCAAAGCATGATCAGACAGCAACTCCAGAAGTTCAGAGGAGAAGAAAAGGATAAAAAATGATGAAGCTTGCTAAGTTGAAAATTCGAAAAGGGCGACTTAGGCAAAAATTAAGGCAAGCTCGCAAGTTTGAAAATTTGAAAGGACAACTTTGACAACAATCAGAACCAAGAAAAAAAAGAAGAGCTCGTTAGATCGAAAACCTGAAAAGGCGATTTAGGCAAAAGCTAGAGCAAGCTCGATAGATTGAAAACCTGAAAAGGCGATCTAGGCAAAAGTTAGAGCAACAAAGAAAAACAAAAGAAGAGTCCAAGCTGAGAGCGGTCCGAGCTGCAACATCAGAAGTCTGAATAATCAAGTTCAATACTCAGCTTAAACCAGGCATAGACTCAGAAGCCACAAGTATCTTGTCTACGATTGATTTGAAATTTCTTACTTCCCCAAGTGGACCAAGGGAGATAAGGGTGAATTCTATGATGACTCTCAAAAGGAAATAATTTTGTTCTCTTGAGCCTGACTCAAAACTTTCAATAAAATTAATCAAAATTAAAAGTTGAGTATTTATTTCGCTTGTGGTAATCAAATATTTCAAACCTTCATACAAGGGGCATTTTCTTTAATGTAACTTTTCCCCCTTATACTAGGGGTATTTTCTTTTAATTTTTGCATGATGTGTTCAATTATCTTCAATGCCATGTTTATTGTCAAACTAGGGGCATTTTGTTTTTGAATAATGATAATGAGAACCCAAAACTTAAGGTTACCCTCCTGATAACAGTTTTTCGAAAAACATTTGAGGTTCAAAAGAAATAAAAACTCAGGTTTTAAAGTCATAAAACTTTGGGGTAAAACCTCGAGGTTTAAACAAAAGTATTTTGGATCTCACATAGGAGATAGGACATTCATTCTGTCTCAGATCTCTTCATTTCCAGATCCAACCCCTCTTTTCCAGATTCATTTTCAATCGTTCTTTCCCAGATTTATTCCTTTAGTCTCAGTTTTACTCAATCAGTTACCACCGAGGGTTTTCTCGGAACTATGCTCAGATGCCGCCGAGGGTTTTCTCGGAATTATGCTCAGATGCCGCCTAGGGCTTTCTCGGAATTATGCTCAGTTACCGTCGAGGGTGTTCTCGGAACTATGCTCAGATGCCGCCGAGGATTTTCTCGGAACTATGCTCAGATGCCGCCAATGGTTTTCGTGGAATTATGCTCAGATGCTGCCTAGGGCTTTCTCGGAATTATGCTCAGATGCCGCCAAGGTTTTCTTGGAATTATGCTCAGATGCCGCTGAGGGTTTTCTCAGAATTATGCTCAGATGCTGTCGAGGATTTTCTCGGAACTATACTCAGATGCCGCCAAGGGTTTTCTTGGAATTATGCTCAGATGCCG
Organism: Akebia trifoliata; assembly: GCF_017979445.1. Taxonomy (NCBI): domain Eukaryota; kingdom Viridiplantae; phylum Streptophyta; class Magnoliopsida; order Ranunculales; family Lardizabalaceae; genus Akebia; species Akebia trifoliata. The sequence goes on from NC_141387.1 coordinate 20,704,867, forward strand.
CCAAGGGTTTTCTTGGAATTATGCTCAGATGCCGTCGAGGGCTTTCTCGGAACTATGCTCAGATGCCGCCAAGGATTTTCTTGGAATTATGCTCAGATGCTGCCGAGGGTTTTCTCGGAACTATGCTCAGATGCTGCCAAGGGTTTTCTTGGAATTATGCTCAGATGCCGCCGAGGGTTTTCTTGGAACTATGCTCAGATGCCGCCAAGGGTTTTCTTGGAATTATGCTTAGATGTCGCTGAGGGCTTTCTCGGAACTATGCTCAGATGCCGCCAAGGGTTTTCTTAGAATTATGCTCAGATGCCACCGAGGGTATTCTCGGAATTATGCTCAGTTACCGCCGAGGGCTTTCTCGGAATTATGCTCAGTTTATATTCAAATTATGCTCAGTTTATACTCAGATTATGCTTAAATTATGCTCGGATTTTAAGTCACACACTTGCACAGTTGTTACATCAATCAAGGAGAATTTTCTAAAATTCAAGGATCTGACACTGTCAGTGAGAGTTTGCACTCAAGGACCTGACAACCTTTTAATTCGGGGAGAGCTTTACCCTCAAGGATCCGAACACCTTGACGAATTGTTAAATCAGGCTGCAAAATGAACTGTCACTAGCTTTGGCATTCAGATATCGCACTATCTACCAAAATAGATTTACTATCTAGTTTACTTCAACCCTCTGCCAAAGAGGGACATCTGTAGACACCCCATTTTTGAATCCACCTGATTAATCAACTCGTCAATCCGATCGCAATGATTCCCAATAATGGATGTGTATTCCATTGCTTTATTTTGTTACCAGATGTGTTTCAGAAATCCGGATGAGGTATCTCGAGCTAACCAAAACCTTAGAAACCACGCTATGATAGGAAAATACGACTCCAGAAACATAGAAATCATCATCTTGTAGACCAAAAAGAAGTTTCACGATAAAAATCACTAAAAAATTGATCAAATTACCAAAATACCCCTAACCTCAAAACAACTCTAGAGCCTATGTTATGCTTAGGAAAACTCTCTCAAACATATAAAACAACAAATCAAAATCAAATAAATCATTTCACCAATTTTAACAGAATTTGACAAAATTATGAAAATGCCCCTCATAACGTTCACGACCATTTCACACAAAAAATTTCATAAATAACACAAACTAATATTTCCATTGAATTACTTACGAAAAATCGATTCTAAAACATCCTAGAACATTAAAAACCGACTTAAGACGGGAAAAGTCCTCTCCAGGGGCAAAACGGTAATTTCACAATTTTCATAATTAAAAATTTTGAAATTAATAAATAAAACATTAAATAATTAAAGTGAAACATTAATGAAATTAATTTAAAATTTTGAATTAAAAAAATCTATCAATCGGGCTTTCAAGTAAAATTGTTGAAGGTTCGTGAGATATTTCTTTAAGGACCCCTCCATTTGGGGGTCCAAAGAATTAAAGATATAATAGATGTGGGTTCTCCAAAAAATTAAAGTCAATCAAGCAAGACTAAGGTCAAGGTATTAAAGTCAATCAAGTAAGACTAAAGTCAAAATTAAAGTCAATTAAGCAAGACTAAAGTCAAGATATTAAAAGTCAATCAATTAAGACTAAAGTCAAAATATTAAAAGTCAATCAAATAAGACCAAAAGTCAAAATCATAGTAGAGTTCTAATTAAATAATAACTCTATCTAATAGAGTTCTAAGTAAAAAATAATTCTACCTAAAACAATTCTAATCAAAACACAATTCCACCTAAAACAAGTCTAACTAAAACACAACTCTAATTAAACACTAACTCTATCAAAATCAACCCCTAAAAAAAATCTATAAATAGAGGTGCTCACACCCTATTTTAGTATCAAATCATAAACCCTAAGAGAAGTAGGTCTAAAAGCCCCCCTAGCCTCCCACAAACCCTAATTTTGGAGTCCCAACTCCTTACCTAACATCCCTCCTTCGATTTTAGCCTAAAAAACACCTAAAAGCCCTTCCAAAACACCCCAAAAATCTATAACAAACTTGAAGAATCCAGATCAAAAAAGGAGATACCTTGCCTCAGAGATCAGAAATCAAATCCGGAGACAGAACGAAGCAAGGAATACGGTACAATGAGTAGTTTTTGTCGGATCTGAGGGAACAAGGTCTTTGCTATCGGAAAGGTATAATTTCTTAATTTTTTTAATTATCTAGGTTTTTTTAGCAATGTAACTTATTTGGGAAGTTAGTAGAGATCGGCTTTGGCCGGGCGGGGTTGGTGCCTAACACCTTCCAACCCCGTAACATGATCCCTGAATTCAGTTTTTTCTGTTCTAGATTAGTTCTTTATCTATTTAGAGTCATTGATCGGTTCCTAGACCGTAATAACTAGGTGGTGACTCCCAAACCTTAAGGGTCAAAAGCGTATCCGCGCATCCCGCGGATCGAGGACGCTTTCAGACACATACACCATAATTGGTGTCGGTGGTCCAAGTCGACTCAACAAGGCATCTCCCTAATTGAATCTATACATAAGGGGAAATTTTTAGAACAAACCCTTACTCAAGCCTACAATTTCTTAGTAGATTTAGCCAAGTACCCAATACTAGAGTAATATGGGTATAGAAAACGATATGAAGGATTTAGGAACTCGAAAGCTAAGCGTTTATGAGATTAAAATTGATCCAGAACTGAAAAACATCATGGCCACTCTTACTAACGGGGTTCATAGTCTAGTTATTAAAATAAACACCTTTTCAGTGTCCCCCTCCTCTAGAGCCCCTTATCAGGATGCAAACCCCGTTATGAATGTAAGAAGTGAATCTCAGACCACATGCATATACTGCAAAAGTTTTGAACACACAGTTGCTATTGTCTATATCTCTCAGTAATCAGAGTCGAGTAGACTAAGACATCCAATTCTTACAGTACTTATAGGAAACCCATGTCGAACTCATATAATAAGACATACCACCTTAATATTAAGTATCATCCAAACTTCTTATATCATCATAATGATCTTAGCACTCAAAGTGGTCCTCTAGGTTTTCACAGGAATTCCTCCCACAATTATCAAGCCATCCCTCTTCAACAATCTTACCAGTTTCAACAGCCCAACCAATATCGTTATCTCATTTGTGACAATATACCCAACTATAGAGCCCAAACATCCCAACAAATTCTTCTCTAGTGCCCATGGCCAAATTAGGACTAGAATGGGGCAATTGGAACAAGTTGTGGTAGAGAGAAAGAAAGGGGTCAATTCCCTAACACAATGGTACCCAACTTGAGAGGCCAAACTTCAAATAAAAATGCAACCCAAGGTCAGTATGAGGTAAGTAACAATTCAAGCTCCAGCCATGAAGCCGTCCAAGCCATTCAATCCTTGAGGTCTGGAAAACCAAGTCCATCTTCCTGTAGAAAATCGTAAAGAGAGAGTTAATGAACCCACTGAACCTCAAGGACACGAGACCCCTCAAAAAGAAAAATTAACAAGCAGAAGCCTTCTAGTGACCCATTGTCACCAACTTATGTGCCTAAGTGTGACGTCCATAACTTCTATCACTTAGAGTTAGGTGTAAGCTAGCCCCGAAGCTACCCAGGAGCACTTATGTAACAGTATGTAAGGCTCACAATGAAGCCATGTCAGCCCCCGTGCCAAGGCATATTTGTTAGCTTAGTGGCATTTCTGTAATAAGGGAGTATGACAGGCCTCCACTTTTGATGTTTCCTTCTGAAAACCTAGGAAAGACTTAGCGTACTATTTATAGGAAGGGTGTCTAGTCCTTCCCAATCCCCAGCCTACACCCACGTTGATTGAAGCCTTCAAGTCCAGTTCCGTGGAAGTCTCGCGTGTCATAGGATCATCTATTGCTTTGTAACGTGTTACCCCGTGTAATCAATATTATATCAACAAAGTTGCCTCCGGGTTTTGCCTCATGTTGTCTCGTTTACTTGTTTGTTAGCTACCTCTTATGGTGTACGATCATTTTTACAGGCTTGCAAGTGGATTTGACCCCCTTGCGCCGCATGACCTCGCTTAGAAAAAAAATACGACCGTGACAGTTGGTATCAGAGCTAGAGTGACTGACCTTGAGGAAGATACCCGATGAACCATAGCCAATTTACAGGAACAGATTAAGGAGGTCACTACGAAGGTAGGAATCTTGGTCCGAGCCGTCGCTAATGATCGGCCTACCAATAGTGATGCTTTTCGCTCATGCTTATAAGTCCCCGAGCCACGCACCTTCGATGGTGTTCGCGATGCGAAAGAACTCAAGAATTTCCTGTTCGACATGGAGCAGTACTTCCGTGTAGCTCGTCCGGATTCAGAAGAGGTAAAAGTAATAACTGCTTCTATGTATCTTGCACGTGATGCCAAACTATGGTGGCGAACAAAGTACACCGAGATGGAATGTGGCCAATGTTCCATCGATACATGGGAAGAACTCAAGAAAGAGTTGAAGCACCAGTTTCTCCTAGAGAACGTGGAGTTCATTGTCCGTAGAAAGTTGAGGCAACTCCAACATATAGGTACAGTTCATGAGTACGTCAAACAGTTTTCCACCTTGATGCTTGATATCCGGGACATGTTAGAGAAAGACAAATTGTTCTCATTCCAAGAAGGGCTCAAGCCTTGGGTTCAGACAGAACTACAACCACAACGTGTGTAAGATCTTGTGTCTGCAATTGCAGCAGTCGAGCGGTTGACTGATTACACTCCTGCGGGAGGGTGCCAACAGGATGTATACCCTCAGTTGAAGGGTTACTTGTAGCAACATGAGCACATTAAGAAGTTCTCGAATGGTAAGAATGGAGGGCACATACATAGTTCTAGTCCGGGATCCTTACGAAATTCCTCCCCTTCATAGAGTAGAAGTACCTCACCAATCAAGCATCGTCACAAGCACCTATGAGTTTTGTGTGGTGCGCCACCATAGTTTGGCGTCACCTGCAAGATACATAGAAGCAGTTGTTACTTTTACCTCTTCTAAATTCGGACGAGCTACAAGGAAGTACTGCTCCATATCGAATAGGAAATTCTCGAGCTCTTTCGCATTGCGAACACCATCGAATGTGCGTGGCTCGGGGACTCTCAAGCTCGAGGGAGAAGCATCACTACTAGTAGGCCGATCGTTAGCGACTGCTCGGACCAAGAGACCTACCTTGGTAATGAGCTCCGTAATTTATTCCTGTAAATTGGCTATGATTCGGGTATCTTTGTCGAGGTTAGTCACTCTAGCTCTAAGGCTCTCGGATCCTTCTTCCAGCGTGTTCTGGCTACCATCTAATTGCGTAATACCATCAACGAAACCGGATAGCATGACTAATGTTCCATCGATACATGGGAAGACCTCAAGAAAGAGTTGAAGTGCCAGTTTCTACCAGAGAACATGGAGTTCATTGCCCACAGAAAGTTGAGGCAACTCCAACATACAGGTACAGTTCACGAGTACGTCAAACAATTTTCTACCTTGATGCTTGATATCCGTGACATGTCAGAGAAAGACAAGTTGTTCTTATTCCAAGAAGGGCTCAAGCCTTGGGTTTAGACAGAACTACAACGGCAACATGTGCAAGATCTCGTGTTTGCAATTACAGCAGTAGAGCGGTTGACTGATTACACTCCCGCGGGAAGGAACCAACAGGATGTATACCCTCAGTCAAAGGGTTACTCACAGAAACATGAGCACACCAAGAAGTTCTCGAATGGTAAGAATGGAGGGCACATACAGAGTTCTAGTCGGGGATCCTCACGGAATTCCTCCCTTTCATAAAGCAGAAGTACCTTGCCAATCAAGCGTTGTCACAAGCACATATGTGTTTTGTGTGGTGGGCCTCACAAGACATTTAAGTGCTACAGCCAGCTAAACTGACTGCACTATTAGCATCCTAAAGTGATCCTAGTCACAAGGTACAAGTGGGCGAGATGATGAAAATTCTCCTCACATGGGAACCTTGCATTTATTGAATGCAATGAAGCATATATCTGAGACTCAAAATAGTCAGGAACAAAAGGGTCTTATGTATGTTGATATTGAAGTTAGTGGGAAGACCACCCAAGAAATGGTTGATACAGGAGCTACGCACAACTTCATTACCCCTACAGAGACGAGGCGTCTCAATATCTGACTCGATAAGGGTTCAAGCCGTATGAAAGCTATAAACTCCCAACCCATTCTATCCAAGGTTTGTCCAAGTCAGTGTCCGTCAAGATAGGTACATGGAAGGGTAAACTTGATTTACTTGCAGTTTCGCTCGATGAGTTCAGAGTTGTAATTGGGATGGATTTTATGCGACAGAACAGGGTTGTACTGATGCCATTCACCAACACCTTGGGCATGCTAGGCAATGTCTAAGTTTTATTCCCGTCTCCACAGGCAAGGAAGAGGGAAAGTTGATTTCAGCCATTCAATTGAAGAAAGGGTTGAAGAAAGGTAAGCAACCGTACATTGCTTCCTTGAGTTGAGTCTGAAGAACAGGACCATAGTTCAACTCCCACACAAGTTACACAGGTTTTAACAGAAGTTGATGACGTGATATCGAATGAGCTTCCGAAGACACTACAGGCACGTAGGTCGATAGATCATCAGAATGAATTGCTACCTATTGCCACACCTCTTATAGAGAGGTCTTCAGGATGAATCCTTCAAGATTAGCTGAGTTGAGCAAACAATAGAAGAAGTATGGGTCTTTACGACGTTATGTCGATTATCGAGCATCGAAGAAGATCACCATCAAGAATAGGTATCCTATCCATCCAGTTGCCGACTTGTTTGATAAACTTGGGATAGCTAAGTACTCTTCAAAGTTGGGTCAGAGATTAGGTTACTGTCATATTCAAGTTGCAGATGAAGCCCCTGAGTTACTACGTCAGAGTGTCAACAAGAATTGGGATGTGCCCAAGAGTATTGTCAGCGTCAGAGATTAAAGAGTCACAGGGAAGTTATGGGACGGACTGTGCAGATTACTTGGATTCCAGTTTGACTTTCCAATTAGTGGACATCAGGAATCAGATTAGGCAATAGATAAATTAAGTTCTGCGTTGAAATATTTTGGGCATCTTGCCAATGCCGACCATGAGAATTGGGTGAATTTGTTCAATTCCATCTTTCATAAGAACTCTTCCTCCAACAAGAGTGCTTTTAAACTTATCACAGGCCGACAGTGTTTAACTTCTCACATTATTATTTCAGTTACAGGAGACATAGTCCAAGGACGTACGAGTTTGATAAACTCTAGTTTCCGTACAGGTTACGCAGCATTCACTTTGTCATCCTGTAGACACCCCATTTTTGCATCCGCCTGATTAATCAACACGTCAACCCGATCGCAATGATTCCCAATGATGGATGTGTATTCAATTGCTTTATTTTGTTACCAGATGTGTTTCAGAAATCTGGATGAGGTATCTCAAACTAACAAAACCTTAGAAACCACGCTACGCTAGGAAAATACGACTCCAGAAACATATAAATCATCATCTTGCAGATCAAAAAGAAGCTTCACGATAAAAATCACTAAAAATTGACCGAATTATCAAAATACCCCTAACCTCAAAACAACCCTAGAGCCTACATTACGCTTAGGAAAACCCATTCAACACATTAAATAATAAATCGAAACCAAATAAAATCATTTCATAATTTTAACAGAATTTGACAAAATTACGAAAATGCCCCTCATAAAGTTCACAATCATTTCACATAAAAATTTTCATAAATGACACAAACCAACATTCTCATTGAATTCCTTACGAAAAACCGATTCTAAAACATCCTAGAACATTAAAAATGACTTGAAACGTGAAAAGTCCTCTCCGGGGGCAAAACGGTAATTTCAAAATTTTCATAATTAAAAAATTCGAAATTAATAAATAAAATATTAAATAATTAAAGTGAAACATTGATGAAATTAATTTAGAAATTTGAACCAAAGAAATCGATCAATCGGGCTCTCAAGCAAAATTATTGAGGGTTCGTGAGATATTTCTTTAAGGACCCCTCCATTTGGGGGTCCAAAGAATTAAAGATATTTTAGAGGGGGGTTCTCCAAAAATTTAAAGTCAATCAAGCAAGACTGAAGTCAAGGTATTAAAGTCAATTAAGTGAGACTGAAGTCAAAATTAAAGTCAATTAAGCAAGACTGAAGTCAAGATATTAAAAGTCAATCAATTAAGACTAAAGTCAAAACATTAAAAGTCAATTAAATAAGACCAAAAGGCATAATAGAATTCTAATTAAATAATAACTCTATCTAATAGAGTTCTAACTTAAAAACAATTCTACCTAAAACAATTCTAATTAAAACACAACTATTCTACCTAAAACAATTTTAACTAAAACACAACTCTAATTAAAAGATCTCTAATTAAACACTAACTCTATCCAAATCAACCTAAAAAACATCTATAAATAGAGGTGCTCACACCCTATTTTCGTATCAAATCATAAACCCTAAGAGAAGTAGGTCTAGAAGCTCCCCTAGCCCCCCATAAACCCTAGTTTTGGAGCCCCAACTCCTTACCTAACATCCCTCCTTCAATTTTAGTTTAGAAAACACTTAAAATCCCTCCAAAAACACCCCCAAATCCGCAATAAACTTGAAGAGTTCAGATCCAAAAACAAGGAGATACCTTGATCTAGGAAATCTGAAGTCAAATCCGGGGACAGAACGAAGCAAGGGAGTACAGTACAAGGAGCTCTTTTTGTCAGAACTGAGGGAACAAAATCCTTGCTATCGGAAAGGTATGTAATTTTTTTATTTTTATCTAGGTTTTTAGCAATGTGATATATTTGGAAAGTTAGTAGAGACCGGCTTTGGCAGGGCGGGGTTGGTGCCTAACACCTTCCAACCCCGTAACATGATCCCCGAATTCAGATTTTTTGTGGTAGATTAGTTCTTTTTATCCATGTTAGAGTCAGTTTGGTTCCTAGACCACAATAACTAGGTGGCGACTCCCAAACCTCAAGGGTCAAAAGCGGATCCGCGCACCTCGCGGATCGAGGGCGCTTTCAGTGGCGACTCCACTGGGGACTATTGAGGATCAAACTTGAAAAACCCCAAGTATAGGAGCATTGCCAAGATGACCTAGTTTTTTTTTATTTAGTTGGATTTATTTTATTTTTTTTCTCTTTATTTATTTTTTTATCTTTATTGTAGATGATTTTGGGTATTGCATTTTTTTTTCCAATTAAGGATCACTTTTTGATGACTCCTAAATAATGAAAGATTCAAATTAACCTATGAAAATGATGGAATGATGGAGGTTGGACAGAAATATTAAAACGTTTTTAGAGAATATTCTAGCGAGAATTAAGTCTGGGAGCCTCTTAATAAAATATAGATCTCGTCGAGTAAATTAATTTAGAATCTGAGTTCACTCAATTTCGTTATCGGAAGCCTTAGATATCATCGATGCAAGTTCAATCTGTAAATCTGGAATTATTTCTGAATGAAAGTTGGGACAAGCAACGTTAAAACTTTTTTACAGAATATTCTAGTGAGAATTAAGTCTGGGAACCTTTAATAAAATGTAGATCTCGTCGAGTAGATTAATTTAGAATCTGAGTTCACTCAATTTCGTTATCGGAAGCCTTAGATATCATCGATGCAAGTTCAATCTGTAAATCTGGAATTATTTCTGAATGAAAGTTGGGACAGCAACGTTAAAACTTTTTTACAGAATATTCTGGTGAGAATTAAGTCTAGGCACCTATTAATAAAATGTAGATCTCATCGAGTAGATTAATTTAGAACTTGAGTTCACTCGATTTCGTTATCGGGAACCTTAGATATCATCGATGCAAGTTCAGATTGTATTTTCCTAATTTACAGAAAATCTGAATTTATCTAATGTTGGCACAATTAATGTTCTTGAGAGTGAGCTCATCTTAACCATTGTCATTCTATCATCAATGTAACACCTATTGGAATCTCGATTTATTTTGAATCACCCAAAAGTGATCATTGATTGGACCTTAAAAATTATAAAAATTATGCCTATTGCAATGTTTGTTTGATCATTATCATATGCCATATTTATTGATTAATTTACCATGATCTTGCTTGAAATACATGATTGATGTTGATCGTAATGTTAATGTGCTATGTGATGGGAATAATGTGATCTTAATTGAATATTCATATGATTTGAATAATTTTGGTTTTGATTAAATGTATGATTGGTTTGATTGGATCCATGGGCCCATTTGTTCAGAAAAGGTCCCGGGCACACCCCACCCTGTTTTGTACACACCACATGCACGTTTACTGTTTTACTCACTTACACGTCCCATTTAGCCAACGTGGCACTAGTGCGTGGCCTGGTCTCTTCGGAGATGCGACGTCATTCATGAAATCCACAACTCCAGTCACGTACCTTAGGGTATATCAAACTGGGGGCATCAATACCATCTGATCAGGTGATTCTGAGAAGTATGTTGATGCACCTAGGCTGGAGCGACCTGAGCCTTTGACCTATTGTAAGCCACACAGTCACATGTCCCGATTGCCAACGTAGTACTAGTACGTGGTCGGTCCCCTCGTGGGATGCCAAACCATTTATGAAAGCTACAACTCTTGACTCGTACCCGTAGGTATAAAAGATAGTCTAAGTATATCAATTGTACTTCTTGGTCAAAACCGGTGCCTAAGCAAGATCTTGCCCCCCCGTGTACCCTACTGTACGAGGGGGATAGACTACGTCTATTCTAGACGAGAGGTATTTAAGTGGGCCCTTGCTCAGCATTGTGCGCCACCTCTCAACTGGAGATCGAACTGGATGTTTTTGGCTTCAGAGAAGTGAATTGAGGTTTTAGATTATCACCTATACGGTATATCAAACCAAGTCACCACGTATCGAAAGGTATATAGGTGTGCTTGGGCAAGGGTGGCTAGATAAAAATGCATTGCACGTAGTAAACTTAGAGTCTAGAAGCCTTCCTATAGGTCACGACCCGAATTGACTATGGGTGTTCCTAGGTTGCTTTATTCAATCCAACCAACAGGTAGGTGGGCAGACCGATCCAGAATAATCAAACAAAACCCGCAATATCGGTCCTACCCAATCGGTGAAATGTACTGATTAATTTGAACCACTTAAACCAGTTGACCCAATGGACAAATGGATCAAACTGATCAATACCAAATCAGTTGGACTAATTGGTTTCACTTTTAAAGATCCAGACCACTTTATCTAGAAAGATTCGATCTTAAGATCAAATTAATTTATCTAATCAAAGGTTCAATCCCAATCAGGGGTAGACCCGCATCTAACCTTTCTCACTTTCTTGGTCACTATAGACTTATGGTGCATTTGGATTTGATATTTTCCACCGGACTTGGGCTATTCTATATCGAAACTTTAATCATGTGGATAACAATCAAACCTTCAGAATCGATGGTTAATCTTAGGTGTCCCTAAACGTTCTAAACCTTCATCTGTGTCATTTTGGGTCATTCAAAAGAATCGTCTAGTCCAAGTACCAATGTCAAGTCTAAGTAGTCCATCCACCCAGAAGGACCTTCTCTCTTTGTAGATAATTGTCCCTGAGTTTTTTTTGAGTTTCAATCCAGTTTTTGTCAGTCTGTAGATCCAGTTAGTTGTCTAAGTTTACGTTAGCCTTTCTTCAACTTTCAAATTTTAGTCGAGTTTGTCAGTCTATGTTTTTTCAATTCCAATAAAATATAGAAGCTTATGATTATCATGCGTGTAATAATGATTTGAACATACAATCTAACATGAGAAATGACTTAAAGCTCACTAATCAAATTTGATAAATATTGGAATTAAAGAGTACACTCAAGAAGTGCAAATTGGTGATACATTATCCTCAGGAGAACATGAGAGAATAGTAAACTTACTTGAGAAATTCAACAATATTTCTTGCATGATCTCATAAGAATATATGGATGAATTACACAAAAACATAGATCAAGTCAAGAGTGATTTCAAAGTCAAAGATTATCGGTCAAAGATGATATAGCTGAAAGCATCAACAAAGATGCTAAGACTTACAAGTGGATCTACCATGTTTCTCACTCAAAAGAAGTGAGTTTCTCTTTCACAAAAGAATAAAAGATTTTCTTGAAGTTCTAGAAGAGTTGAATAATCAGAAAACTCGATCATACTCGATTTCACAGAAGAAAACTAAAGAATATTCATTCTTCAAAAGGAAACCTTACTCGACAAAGCAATCCAAATATCGAATTCCTGAAACTTTGACCAAGTTAAGCAGCATTCACCAAAGGAGGCCTTCTTTGGTCGAACAATTATCCTATCTTACCAAAAAAGAAAAAAAAAACCTTCTTTAGCCCCTCGCAGCCTTTAAAAAAAATCAATAGCCTCTTCTTTCTAAACCACACCAACCAACCTTGAGAGGGAATCTTATTATGAACTACGTTTTGACCTGATCCCAAAAGGAAAAGAAATATTTGGGGTACGTAGGCAACCTGAGAAGTTACTTCAGGCCCGGTCATTAAAAGAAAAATGTATTCTCTTAAGGAAAGTGTCATCCAAAAGAAAAATCTACTATTGAAATGTTCAAAAGAAAAGAATGCCAAACTAAGGGCATTAGAAAAAAGAATCAAAAGAATTGATAAAAAGAAAAGAATGCCAAACTAGGGGCATTTAGAAAAAAAATCAAAATAATTGATAGAAAAGAGAGAATATCAAACTAGGGGCATTTTGGGAAGTTGAGCCTTATATCTTTTCTTTCTAAACCATATCCTAAGTCCACCTATTAAGTCCTCCTGAAGGCTAATTGACTCGGTTAAGGTGCAGGGAACTAAGAAGTTGTCGAGTTGGTTATACAAGATCATCAAGAAAAAAAGAGAAGCCCGCTAAGTCGAAAACCTGAAAAGGCGGCTTAGGCAAAATTTAGGGCATAACCATAAAAAAGAAAGCCTGCTAGGTTGAAAACCTGAAAATGCGACCTAGGAAAAAATCAAGGCATCATTAGAAAAAGAAAAACAAAGCCCGCTAGATTGAAAACCTAAAGAGGCGATCTAAGCAAAAATTAGGGCATCATCAAATGGGAGGAAAGGTCTCGTCAAGAAGAAAAATTCAGAAGGAAGCTTGTGCAGAAACTGCAGAACCATTCAAGCCACGATATTTATCTTTTAGCCAAGAGCTCACATCCGACAAAGACAATATTGAAGTCGAAAAAATCAGAAGTCATCTTGAACATTGTAGGATCTTCAAAAGTATGTTTACTTGTTCAAGTGTTCGCTAATGGAAGATGTAGAATCATCAACCACTTTGAAGAGGAAGATCTTTTATTCTAATATTTATCAAGATTTTTTAAGTCCAGCTCAAGCATTTTTCAAAAGAAATTCGAAAGAAAATGATCAATTCTTTATTGCACATATGATAATCTTAAGAGTCTTAAATTTAAGAGAATGTCAGTTCTTCTATCTATCATACATCAGAGTCCATATTTTTCAAGCGTAATCCATTCCATCAGTCTCGTAGTCAAGTCCCAGTTAAAGCCAACCTTGAAACTAGGGGCATTTTTGAAGGTCATTTAATTCCAAAGTTTTTATTCTTAATCACATGATAAAAAGAAAATCATACAAAAGTTTAAAAGTCCGGCGAAGCCCAATGATAATTACGAATCCATATACATGATAAGCCAATAAAGGCTTGATCTTTCAAACTTTGAGCTCGATTTTGAATCATAGAATGAATTAATAGGATTATTTAAGTTCCTATAATCTAAGCTCGAGAAACGTGACTTAGTAAGTTCGAGTCCGAGAAACGAGACTCCAACTTGTTGAATCATAGAATGAATGGGCTTGTTGAAGTGCCTATAAACCTAAATTCGAGTCCGAGAAACGAGACTCTAACTTTTTGAATCATAGAATGAGTAGGCTTGTTGAAGTGCCTATAAACATAAGTTCGAGTCCGAGAAATGAGACTCCAACTTTTTGAATCCTAGATGAATAGGCTTTTTGAAGTGCCTATAAACCTAAGTTTGAGTCCGAGAAACGAGACCCCAACTTTTTGAATCGTAGAATGAATAGACTTTTTGAAGTGCTTATAAACCTAAGTTTGAGTCCGAGAAACGAAACTCCAACTTTTTGAATCATAGAATGAATAGGCTTTTTGAAGTGCCTATAAACCCAAGTTCGAGTTCGAGAAACGAAACTCCAACTTTTTGAATCATAGAATGAATAAGCTTTTTGAAGTACCTACAAACCTAAGTTCAAGTCCGAGAAATGAGACTCCAACTATTTGAATCATAGAATGAATAGGCTTTTTGAAGTGCCTACAAACCTAAGTTCGAGTCTGAGAAACGAGACTCCAACTATTTGAATCATAGAATGAATAGGCTTTTCGAGGTGCCTATAAACCTAAGTTCGAGTCCGAGAAACGAGACTCCAACTTTTTGAATCATAGAATGAGTAGGCTTTTGGAAGTGCTTACAAACCTAAATGCGAGTCCAGAAACGAGACTCCAACTCTTTGAATCATAGAATGAGTAGGTTTTTTGAAGTGCCTACAAAACTATGTTCGAGTGCGAGAAACGAAACTCCAATTTTAATAGGATTGTTTAAGTTCCTCTAAACCTTAGTCGGAGTCCGAGAAACGAGACTCCAGCTTTGTTTGAATCATATTGAATTAACAAGATTATTTAAGTCCTTTAGCCTGAGAAGCGTGGTTATAATAGGTTCGAATTCGATAAATGAAACTCATTTTTTCGAACTCTAAAAAGAATTTCAAATAGGATTTAATGAAGTTCCTACAATGTTATGACTCCAATTACCACATTGTTAAACCTTGCCATGATTGTTTTCATTGCATAAGTGCATCTCAATTTTGAATCATTATTGTCAGTGAGAGAAGATCTCTAGGACCTGACACATTTTTACTCAGTAAGCATCACACCATTGCACACACGTGCACTTTTACGTTAGTCAGGGAGAATTTTCTAAAATTCGAGGATCTGACATTGTCAGTGAGCTCACACTCAAGGACCTGACAACCTTTTAATTCGGGGAGAGTTTTACGCTCAAGGATCCGAACACCCTGACGAATTGCTAAATCAGGCTGCAAAATGAACTGTCACTAGCTTTGGCATTCGGATATCGCACTATCTACCAAAATAGATTTGCTATCTAGTTTGCTTCAACCCTCTGCCAAAGAGCGGCATCTGTAGACACCCCATTTTTGCATCCGCCTGATTAATCAACTCGTCAACCCGATCGCAATAATTTCCAATGATGGATGTGTATTCAATTGCTTTATTTTGTTACCAGATGTGTTTCAGAAATCTGGATGAGGTATCTCAAACTAACAAAACCTTAGAAACCACGCTACGCTAGGAAAATACGACTCCAGAAACATATAAATCATCATCTTGCAGACCAAAAAGAAGCTTCACGATAAAAATCACTAAAAATTGACCAAATTATCAAAATACCCCTAACCTCAAAACAACCCTAGAGCCTACATTACGCTTAGGAAAACCCATTCAAACACATAAAATAATAAATCGAAACCAAATAAATCATTTCACTAATTTTAACAGAATTTGACAAAATTACGAAAATGCCCCTCATAAAGTTCACAATCATTTCACATAAAAATTTTCATAAATGACACAAACCAACATTCTCATTGAATTCCTTACGAAAAACCGATTCTAAAACATCCTAGAACATTAAAAATCGACTTGAAACGTGAAAAGTCCTCTCCGGGGGTAAAACGGTAATTTCATAATTTTTATAATTAAAAAATTCGAAATTAATAAATAAAATATTAAATAATTAAAGTGAAACATTGATGAAATTAATTTAGAAATTTGAACCAAAGAAATCGATCAATCGGGCTCTCAAGCAAAATTGTTGAGGGTTCGTGAGATATTTCTTTAAGGACCCCTCCATTTGGGGGTCCAAAGAATTAAAGATATTTTAGAGGGGGGTTCTCCAAAAATTTAAAGTCAATCAAGCAAGACTGAAATCAAGGTATTAAAGTCAATTAAGTGAGACTGAAGTCAAAATTAAAGTCAATTAAGCAAGACTGAAGTCAAGATATTAAAAGTCAATCAATTAAGACTAAAGTCAAAACATTAAAAGTCAATTAAATAAGACCAAAAGGCATAATAGAATTCTAATTAAATAATAACTCTATCTAATAGAGTTCTAACTTAAAAACAATTCTACCTAAAACAATTCTAATTAAAACACAATTCTACCTAAAACAATTTTAACTAAAACACAACTCTAATTAAAAGATCTCTAATTAAACACTAATTCTATCCAAATCAACTCTAAAAAAAACATCTATAAATAGAGGTGCTCACACCCTATTTTCGTATCAAATCATAAACCCTAAGAGAAGTAGGTCTAGAAGCTCCCCTAGCCCCCCATAAACCCTAGTTTTGGAGCCCCAACTCCTTACCTAACATCCCTCCTTCAATTTTAGTTTAGAAAACACCTAAAATCCCTCCAAAAACACCCCCAAATCCGTAATAAACTTGAAGAGTTCAGATTCAAAAACAAGGAGATACCTTGATCTAGGAGATCCGAAGTCAAATCCAGGGACAGAACGAAGCAAGGGAGTACAGTACAAGGAGCTCTTTTTGTCAGAACTGAGGGAACAAAATCCTTGCTATCGGAAAGGTATGTAATTTTTTTATTTTTATCTAGGTTTTTAGCAATGTGATATATTTGGGAAGTTAGTAGAGACCGGCTTTGGCCGGGCGGGGTTGGTGCCTAACACCTTCCAACCCCGTAACATGATCCCCGAATTCAGATTTTTTGTGGTAGATTAGTTCTTTTTATCCATGTTAGAGTCAGTTTGGTTCCTAGACCACAATAACTAGGTGGCGACTCCCAAACCTCAAGGGTCAAAAGCGGATCCGCGCACCCCGCGGATCGAGGGCGCTTTCACATCCATGCAAGAAGTCTCAAGCCGTACCATGCAAATCCAGGAGATCCCGCGCATAGCATTCCAACACGTACATCTTCTCATTCAGCTATTTAGCCAAAGCATGTTGTCGACAAAGTTTTCGAAAACGTCGATTCAACAGTAGTTCCATCCAGCAACAGTAGCAGCAACACATGGAATACTTCGTCACACAGAACATGCCAGAATTTGAAGCTACACAGGAGAGTACAGAGAACCTACAACCTTTCAAGCAGCAGTTTGAAGAGTTTGCCAGGTCAATGCGACGAAGACGTCTGTAGAATAGGTGGGGAAGTCTATGACGGCCATAACTTCTGTCTCCTAGAGTTAGGTGTAAGCTCGCCCCGGAGCTACCCAGGAGCACCGATGTAACAGTATGTAAGGCTCACTATGAAGCCATGT
Source organism: Akebia trifoliata (assembly GCF_017979445.1). Lineage (NCBI taxonomy): Eukaryota > Viridiplantae > Streptophyta > Magnoliopsida > Ranunculales > Lardizabalaceae > Akebia > Akebia trifoliata. The sequence continues at coordinate 20,722,153 of NC_141387.1, forward strand.
CAGTCCCCGTGCCAGGGCATATCTGTTAGCTTAGTGACATTTCTGTAATAAGGGAGTATGACCGGCCTCCACTTTTGATGTTTCCATTTGGAAATCTATGAAAGACTTAGCGTACTCTTTGTAGGAAGGGTGTCTAGTGCTTCCCAATCCCCGACCTTCACCCATGTTGACTGAAGCCTTCAAGTCTAGTTCCGTGGAAGTCCCGCGTGTCATAGGATCATCTATTACTTTGTAACCTACCTTATTGCTTTTGTAACACGTTACCCCGTGTAATCAATATTATATCAACAAAGTTACCTTTAGGTTTTGCATCGTGTTACTTCGTTTACTTGTTTGCTAGTTACATATTGTGGTGTACGATCATTTTTACAGGTTTGCAAGTGGATTTGACCCCCTTGCGTCGCTCGACCTCGCTTCGAAATAACACGGTCGTGACACTAAGGCACCATTCCCTTAGTGTTTCCAAGAAAATAGGAATAATAAATAATTCAGGAAAATCTTAGACATTTTTAAAAACATCTAGATAAACATTTCTTTTCTCAATACTATTAGGAAAATACCCTCCTATGCTAAGTTCTTGAAATATCTCACTACCATGAAGAGGAAAATAATAATTTCTCGAGAAGCCATTATAACAACCCAAGCCTCAACTCTCATTAAACAGACAATTGCACCAAAGTATAATGACCTAGGTTGTCCAACCATCCCAATCATTATTTTCGTGGTTGAGAAGTGTCTCGTAGATTAGGAGTCGTTGTGAATCTATATTACCTTACCTAGAATACAAACAATTAGAGTTGAAACCAACGAACATCATCTTTAGTCTTGTACACCGGTCGGTTAAGATCCCAAAGAAAATCGTGGATGTAGACACCCCATTTTCGCACTCATCTGATTAATCAACTCGTCAACCCAATTGCGACAGTTCCCAATGATGGATGATTATTCCAATGTTTTTTATTTGTTACTAGATATGTTTCAGAAATCTAAATGAGGTATCTCAAGCAAACAAAACTTTAGAAATCACGCTACGCTAGGAAAATGTGACAAAAAACCTAGAAATCATCATTTTTGGGAAAAAAAGAAATTTTATAAGAAAAATCACTAAAAAATGATCAAATTACCAAAATACCCTTAACATCAAAACATCCCTAGAGCCTACATTATACTTAGGAAAATCCTTTCAAACATATAAAACAACAAAGTAAAATCAAATAAACAATTCCGCCAATTTTCACCAAATTTGATAAAATTACGAAAATACCTCTCATAGGGTTCACAATCATTTCATGCCAAAAAATTCTTGAGTGACACAAACCGATAGTCCCATTGAATTCCTTGCAAAAAATCGATTCCAAAACATTTCAAAACATCGAAAAACGACTCCTCAACACAAAAGTCCCCTTCGGGGGCAAAACGGTAATTTTTCAATTTTAAAATTTTAAAATTCTGAAATTAATAAATAAAATATTAATTAATGTAAATTGAAATCTCAATAAAATTAAATAAAAAATTTGAACAAAGAAAATCAATCAATCAAACCCTCAGGCAAAATTGTTGATGGTTGCCTACTTATTTAAGTAGAGCCTCCTGATATTTATTAAAAGACCCCTCCATTTGGGGGCCTAAAAGATTAAAATATAATTAAGGGGGATTCTCCAAAAATCAAAAATATATTTTTTCATTATACGTAAGAATTAAAACCCTAATCTAAAGAAACCTAATCAATCAAATAAGACTTAAGTCAAAACCCTAATTAAAATCTTAATCTAAAAAAACCTAGTCAATCAAATAAGACTTAAGTCAAAATCCTAATTCACCTTATCTAAAAGAAAACTAATCAAACACCAACTCTACCTAAAAAACTCTATAAATATAGAGCCTCTACAACCTAATTTCACAGGTCAAAATAAATCCTAGAAAAAGTAGGTCAAAAAGTCTCCCTAGCCTCCTCCAAATCCTAATTTTGAAGTCCTAACTCCCTACTTATCATCCAAACCCCAGCTTTTACTAAAAAGAAATTTAGAAATCTTTCAAAAACATTCAAAAATACTTTTAAAAAAATAGAGAAAATATTCAGATCTAGAAACCTTAACTTGGAGATCAGAAACAAATCTAGGGACGGAAAGAAAGCAAGGAATCTCATACGAGGAGTCTCTCCGCCAGCTCCGAGGGAACAAATCGTTGCGATCGTCTAGGTATATTTCTTATTTTTTATTTATTGGTTTTAAGTCTTTTAGCAATGTAATCTTTTTTAGGAAAAAGTATAGATCGGCGTTTGCCGGGGTGCCTAACACCTTCCAAACCCGTAACGTGATCCCCGGACCTGTAGTTTCTTTTTTGTAGATTAGTGCTATTTATTTGTTTAGTCATGATTAGGTTCCTAGATCTAAAAATTAGGTGACGACTCCCAAACCTCAAAAAATCAAAAGCGGATTCGCACACCCGACGGATCGAGGGCGCTTTCAGTGGAAGATGAGATCATTAAGGTCAACGAATTTTATTTCTCAATAGAATTTGTAGTATTAGACACTGAGCCAATTGTTAATATTGATCTTAACGTTCCAGTGATCTTAGGTCATTCATTCCTAACTATTTTTTATGTTGTTATTCATTGTAGGAATAGACTCATGACACTAGTATTTGGCAACATGAAAGTCAGTCTGAATATCTTCCATAATAATTCAAAGATTCACAATCTAGATGACTTTGAAGAAGTTCACGTGATCGATAACTTCGTCCGTTAGTCCTTTAAAGCGTTACCCTTCGATCCACTAGAAAGTCATTTATAGAAAAACTAAAAAGTGTAACTCTTATATGGAAGCTATCACATAGTACATTGAATGTGAGAGAAATATGGGTAAAGCCCACAAGGGCCCATGGGTTCTAAAGGGATTTGGACTCATTGGTCCGAAAAACCTTTGTGTGTGTGTGCGCATGCGATGTACATTCATGACGGATGTAAATCTCGAATTTATACCGCACGTGGTTGTATATGAAATGCTTATTTTTGCTAAAAAAATCGTTGGGCTTCTACTTCAATTAATTTATCCAATCAGTTGAGCTCGTTGTGACTATTAAGAGACACATGTGATGGCTATTCTAAATAGGGACATCCTCACAAGTTTTCTGTCAAAACAGTCACAACTAAAAGAAATTTTCTACGGACATAGGTGTCAGTTCAAATAGCCATCTCTAATGGACATTTTCACCAGTTTTAGTGTCTATCCAGAAAGACACTTTTAACTCTATAAGTTCCTGTCTAGTCTCTCATTTGCATCATCGAATATTTGAGTTTTCTTGCATTGTGTCATCTAGTTTCCTTTGAGATTTATCGTGAGTCCTTGAGAGTACAACCTCATTACACGTTCGATTGTATGTGCACACTTGGAGTGTTGTCTTGCACACGAGTGAAGCATTGTATTCTGTGAGACAGACATCCAGAGATTGACAACACATTGTAGGGAAAAAAAAATCTATCTTAAAGTTATTGAGTCCAATACAAGCCTCACCCTGTTCAAATCTGCAATTGTGTCCATTCAGTATTTATAAGTTATTTATCTTTTTTGTTATTTTATTTTCAACTTGTTTTCAATCTATCTTCTTTATTCTTATACCATAGGAATAACGGGCTCAACAAATGTCTTGCCACATTCAAGGCCGACTACGTGTTGAGTGTCTTTAGTAGTTCCAACGCTTTAAGCGTTACCTACCCAACTCCCACATGACTATGTCTCCCCTCTTGTAGGAACTTCAACAAATGGATCGATCAAGAATCAATCCCCCTCTTTGAGATTTATGGTCATTTTTACTACTTTATAATTTAATATTATTTTCTACTAAAATAAATAAATTATAATTCATTTTAAAATGCAGGGTTCTAGGTGAAAATTTTAGAATTGATTAAGGGAAAATCGTCAAAATTCATACAAATTTTGACGAGAATTTGCTTCCGGTGCTTGCATGATGGTACAAGGGTGAACAAAGAGCTGGTCTAAACAACTCTTTACCTAGAAGTGCTTCCATATTTTATTTTTGTGGAAGCTACAGGCGAGACTTGGGAGTTGATCCAAGCAGGGGCAGATTTAGAGTGGGGGAATTTTTAAAAATTAGTTGGACTAAAAAATTTAATCCAAATGAGTACTACTTAGTCAACCTCTAGTAAGTAGTATAGATTGAGTACCTAATGCCTTAGTGATTATCTCATGATCATCGGAAGTTGGTCATGTAGTTGAATATAATGGAACATGTAAAACAAGAATGGTACCACAGGAATTTAACTGCAATAAGGAAAAAACTCTTATTAATGAATAAATTTATTAGGAGACGATTTCTAACATTCCTCTCAATATACTATGATCTGGTTTCAATCTGAAAGTGCCTTCTTAGATTATCTCGCAAATTTTGGCTGTATATGGGTAGTTTTATTTTTTTATTTTTTCGATAATCTTAAATGGGTAGGTCTTAAATCTTAAATCTGGACCATTGACGGGTTTTAAGTTTGTTTGAAGTCTATCAACTAGATAGACAATTTATATAGACCATTGGTTAGGGTTATCCTTAAGGTTTTTCTATAATTTCGTCTACAATATAAGATTTCTTGAAAAATTGATATTTGGCTAAAATTTTGGTTAAATTTGAAAGATTTTTTATTCTCTTCCTAAAAATAATTTTCCTGGTCCCTTGAAATTCTTTCGAAAAAACACTCCAAACTTCTCCGAAACACTCATCACATTGAGGGTAGGGGATTAATTACAAGTTAGGCAGCTACAAAATGTGGTGTCTACAGTCTACACATTGTGATCTATGCAATGAACTTTTGAGGTCTGGGACTTTTCCATTACTTTCGACTTCACACCCAAGGACCAATGAAGCTATTCAATTCTATTCATGATTGTTTTTTTACCACGCTTTGAGGGATTTCCTTCTATATTTTTGGATAAGTCCCTTCGATTCTACTTGATCTTTAGTAGTTTTAATGTTCACCAGGATTTCCTTTGTTAGCTTCAATTTTTGATAACTTTTGATAGAGCTCTTGAACCAAGTAAGAGATAGGATGTTAGATGTCCATTTCTAGGTCCATAATCTATTAATGGCATGATCTCGAGGTGACCTATGTACAACAACAAGCTGTGAATATCAGTGAAGATGCAATGAAGACTTCCAAAGTTATTCAATGATGTAAGAACTTAGTCGGATCGTAAAATCATAAAGAGTAGGATTAAATTGAATCAGAATTCAAGTAACTTAATTGTAAGATATTTTTTTTATATGAAAATATCTCATATGTATGAGAAAAATAAGTACAAAATATTATCTAAAATTTGAAAAAAATAAATATAATATGTCAAAGGAAAATGCTGAAGTAACATTGAAATTGACATCGTTTCACACATTGCTGATGTGGATGTGTGTTCAGAACCATAGATGCTTTTCATCGAGATACCATATGGTTTTGTGCACACCAATGTGTGAAATGATGTCCATTTCAATGTTGCTCCAGCACGACTATATGCCAAATTACACCATCAGCTGATTACAACCTCTGTACACATTTGAGGTTCCTCACAATGTTGTGGCTGGGTCTGCTATATTAAATAAAATCAAACGTTGTAAGATGTGTCTTGTTCAGATCCAATCTCTTCAACTCTCTTTCTAGTTCACCCAACATCGCGCATATGTCCACGCTTCGAGGGTGAGTTGAACTCCCCACAACAAACTCGTGAACAATTACATCAGATTCTATGAAACTGCAGCCTGTCCCTTTCTTGGCCCCTTTATGTTCCATCTCTTTCCTTATTTCATGTGCATCATCCCACCGTCCAACGGAGGCATATATGTTCGATCATAGGACGTAACGGCCTCCATCATTTGGCTCCAATGATACCAAATGTCTCCCGACACGCTCCCCAACCTCAATGTTGTTATGCGTCCTACATGCCGCCATCAAAGCACCCTATTGTGAAGCCTGATGTTCCACGGGCATGTTAGATAAGACTTCCTCAGCCTCATACACTAGCCCAGCTTGGCCTAAGAGATCCACCAGACACCCGTAGTGCTCGACCCTAGGCTCAATATTGTATTCCTTCATGGAATTTAATATCTCCATTCCCTCGGACACCATTCCAGAATGGGCACACGCACATAGAACAGTAACAAATGTGGTTGAACTAGGCATCGTCCCATACCTCCTCATTCTTGAGAAGAGGTTCAATGCATCCTGTCCATGCCCATGCATGGCAAGCCCACCGATCATTGCATTCCAAAGTATTACATCCTTATCATGTATCCCACTAAACAATTCTAAAGCCACATCTATGCATCCACACTTAGCATACATGTCAACTAGAGCTGTCAAAAGAACTACATTCTTCTCCATTCCTAGCTTGTTTTTGCCAATATAAAGATGAACCCATTTCCCTTGCTCAAGTGTACGCAAGTTCGCACACACTAACTAATGTGACTACAACAGGCTTCTTACCCAATGCTTGCATCTTGTTGAAGAGTCTCAATGCCTCAGAGAACTTGCCATTCCTTACATACCCATCTATCATGGCACTCCATGAAACCAAACTACGTTCCGGTATTATCTCGAAAAGCTCCCTTGCAGCATTAACATCCCCACATTTTCCATAACCAGAGATCATAGAATTCCAAGAGATGAGATCCAAACACAGGCTCTTATCAAACAGAAAGTGCACGTCTACTAAGCAACCCATGTTACAATACATCTTCATAATGGAGTTCCTAACAACAACCAAGTCCTCCACCCCATGTTTCAAAATTTGACAATGCACCTTTCTCCCTATTTTATTAATAGTATTACTATTACTACTACTACTACTAACAAGCATAATGCAAACCTTTACGAGAAGCGAAAAAGAGTATTTGTCTGGTGGGACACCTCTATCAAGCATTTGATAATAGTACGCAATGCCAGATTCCAGAGATTCATGCTCGGCGAGGCCTATAATCATCGAATTCCACGTGTACGAGTCGGGCATTTCTAAGGAATCAAAGATGACTTGGGCATATTGTGGACCGTGTGCACACAATTTAGATTTAAAGCAGAACTCTACAATGCGACTAGCTGCAAAAGTATCTCTAATGAGACCTGAGGTTATGGTGTAGGCATGAAGCCTCTTAATGTCTGTGAGGTACTTACAGGAAACATTAAGAAGATGTAGAATTGGGTGGTCAACGAAGAATTTTTCGCTAGTGTAGCTGGAAAATGAAACACACATGGATGAAAGAAATGATAATGATTGTTTCCAAGTGGAATTAGTTAGCCATTTTATCATACACCTCCCTGCACGACATTATGTTTTTTTGCAAGAGATACAAAGATTGGGTTTGGCCATCAAACTACCATCCAAAAGAGAAGATGGCCTTTGTCAACGAAATTTTTTCCAGTCAAACATGACATCTGTTGTATGAAACAGTGTTTTCGAACCAATTTTCAAGTCTACCCAGTTTTCTTTGCCAAGTGCTTTCCGGATGTGAAGTTTGTAAACCATAGTAGTCGGCGTGCACTGGGGTTAAAAAATCAAGGTTTATATTAATATACCCTCCATGGTTTGGTGAATATTTTCCAACACCCCGCTTGTTTCCCAACTGATGACAAGCCCCTTGATCTCAGTTTTATCTTATGTACTAATAGATAATAGAAATGATCTTAAATGCCTTCGTTTTCCAAATTAAAAACAGAAGAAAATCCTTGATTTTTCTTCTCAAGACCAATCGCCTACAAGCCTTTGAGAGGTTTGAAGCTACCAAACATAGCCTGACCCCACACCACACACCACATATCTTTGTCTCATGCATTGGGACCACATTAAGGATGTAAAAATTGCTCATTACCCAAAACCCGACCTGAAATCGGACTGAAACCGAATTGAAATGTTTTGGTTTGGCTTCGATTTCCACCTCTGAAAATCGGACCGAATCCAAACTGAACTGAAAAAGGATTGAAAACCGAATCATAAACTGAATAAGTAATAATATGTATAATTTTATTAGATTTAGTACAAATAATAAGTTGGCTAGTTGGTAAGACGTGTTCTCTTTGCCACATTTCAGGTTCATTTCTCTTAAAACTCACTTAAAATCCCTTTTGTTTAAAAATATTATAGTGAATTTTGGTTCTACCCGAACCGAACCAAATAGAGTTTGAACCCGAAATTTTCGGTTCGATTTTGGGTATTGAATGTTGATGAAAACCCTAACTCGAAATACATCAATCCGGTTTGGTTTCAGAGATGCCTCAACCAAACCCAAAAATTTGGTTCAATTCTACCCGTATGTACATGCCAAGACCACATGGTTTTATTTTTCACCATATACCAAAATAACTTTGTCATTCCCATCTTATTTCCATCAGGGGTGGAGTCAGGATTTTCTTGTAGTGGGGGCAAAATATGGTAAATTGTATAGTTGAAGAACTTGAAGATGAATGATTTTTAGGAGAAATTTAGAGGTTTTTGGTTAGAAGTTGAAGAAAATGATATTTAAGTCATTACCTATTAGTATATGAGAAGGTCCAATCCACTCCCTCACCTCTCTCCAATTAGTATATGTCATCAACAAAAAATAGAGAGGTGAGGGAGTGGGGGCAAATGGGGAGAGAGGTGAGGAAGTGGAGACAAATGGGGCATGTAATTAGTTGAAAATATAGGGGAGTCTCAAAGTTTTGTGGGGGCAATTGCCCCCACTAGCTCCCTATTAGCTCTGCCCTGATTGCCATCTCTCAAGCTTCGAATGCCAAGATTTCCAACATTTGAAGGATTGCACACATTCTCCATTGAACAAGGAGAGTTTTTTGTAAGCAAAATCCACTTGATCACAAGAACTTGTTGAGGATCGACTCAATTTTTTAACACACTTATAGAAATATTGAATGATGTTGACCAATAGATGTTGCAACTAGAAAGAACCAATTGGGTGAGCATGATTAAGATGTCCAGCATGAGATAAAAAATTATATTTTCAACAGTCCACCCTTTTATAAATCCAATCAATTAAAGGTTGGCACATGAAATAGATTAATGGGGGAGAGAAAAGGGGAATGCCAATGGGACTCCATTTTCTTTGTCTTTACTATTATAATGATAAAAAGGTGGAGTAGAAGTGTGGTTTGACAAACAAATTTGGACCTCACAAATGCCCCCAACTTTACATTTAAATTTAATATAATTAGGCTCATTTTGTTAAAAAAAAATTAAGAAAATTGCAACCCATGCAACCTTATAATCACAATGGACATGGTTAGTTTTCAAAATTATAACAATATCCTTTATTATGTAATCTTCAAAAACTATTTAATCAATATTTGAACTTACAAATAGATCCTTTCGATATATGTGCATTTGCACATGCCACCTTTCCTTCAACTCCAACTTACCAATTAAAAAACTACATTTCAAAATTCTATATTATTTAAGAGAACTGATTTTCTAATTCAACAGGTCAGAATAACTCAAAAACTCACTAACATGGCATGTGCAAGAATCATAGATATTTTCTCTCGGGATACACAATTACACATGTTTTATGGGGATGTACAGTTATGTATCTTGAGGGAAAAATTCTACGGTTCTTACATGTGCCATATGAGTAAATTTTTGAGTTGAGTTAGAAAATCATTATACTATTTAAAAGAGTCGTGATGAATGCACGCAGTTTTTGGTACACGGCTGATGTGGTAAGGGCACATAATCATAGATCTTTTTCGTGGAGATACACATGAAAAAGATCTGAGGTTATGTGCCAATGCCACATCAGCCACGAACTAAAAACCATGTTCATTCATCATTATTCTATTTAAAATGGTTCATAAAAATCAGTGCGTGGTTCCAAAGTTCAACTACCGGTTCAATGAAAACGACTAGTTCAGTAAAATTTCGTGGTTTTATGGGAACCAAATTGACTTTATTACTGAAATCAATCGAACCCGGCTAGACACCCATTCGGTCCGGTTTTTGAAACATCACAAGTTATAGGACCATCTGAGTCTTTACTAACAATCCTATGTGGAATGTGAACTACACGTGACAATGCAAGTTGAGAGTGTGCAAAAATTGTTGTTCACGCGTGCGGAATGTGTTAACCAAGCACTCTCCATAAGCACCACCACCACTTGCCACGAAAGCAAAACGTATGGGAGAGAAGCTTCACCCCCTCATCACCTTTTCATAATGTGCCTCACAAAATTAAAGCATACCCTCTTAAAACATTTATCTTTTAAAGGTGAGGATAAATTGTTAATTAATTCCACTACTTTTCAATTTTTCACATTTATATAAATGGACCGAAGCTGTAGAAGCTTCAACTCTCACGTCAGTTTTCCTCGATCAGTTTTTTTTTGTAGTTAAATATACAGCAATGGTTGTTGCTAATAATAAGAAACCTGGCTTTGCTGTCGTCTTTTATGGCAATGTAACGTATTATACTGAAATTTATAGAGAAAATGATGATGACGATGACGATGATGATGGAGCCGACGTAGCACCCGCTGCATAACAAATACTCTCTATTACGGATTACCAAGTGTTATGTTTTTTGTTTGTTTTTTTATAATTGTAGGGTGGGTGCAATTAATATAGGGTTGCTGTGGGGGTGTGGTGTGTTGAGAAATAGAAGATCTCTGCTATATATATATATATATATATAGGGTTCCCATGTGGGGAAACATGGGTTAGTGTCCCTGTGGTTCAGATATACGTTATGCATTACGGTGTTAATGGTTTCATGTAAACATATATATGGTTATTAACATATGTTTTTGGTTAGGATGATAATGTGCTATTTGTCATCTCATGTATTTTATTGATATATTCGATCAGAGTTGCACTTTCGTACCAGATTGAAGTGTTAGATCTATATTTGGTGTGGATTATAAGCCTTCATGGTTTCACAGATTACAGAATAGAGAGGTTTTAGACCTCCTGTTCGAAATATATGATCAAGGGGTAATGCTCCTTTAGTACAATGTATACTTTTTTATTATTAAATAAAATCTTGCGTGCTTAACAAAGATAGAATTGAAAGTTGTTGGATTTTGGTGATGTAAAGTCCATTGAAGAAACGTGTGAATCTCCATGTGAATCTCACGGCATCTCAAGCTGTAAAATCCTTGATGGATGCTGTGAGATTTTAACATTGCCGTTAGACACACATGTAAACTATATTTGGAAATATTTTAAGAAGATTTCCATTCACAGCCTTAATTCGATCTTGATTGAGAAACAATCTCTCATCTAATATTCTGTAAAAATCCTTGTAATATTAATTATAAATATTGACACCTTGCTCTCTCATAATAAAGTAAAAAAATCTGAGAGAATATTTTAAATTCAAACAATTCTCTTGCTTCTTTATGGTATCAGAGCAGTAGATCTAAGGGCTGCTGTAACCTCTTGATGTCTTCTTTGTAACCAAGCTTATCGATGGCAATCAACACGCAAGGACGATGCCCATATCCTCCCCACATCAATGTTGCGAACTTCATATCAATTCGATTGGTACAAAGCAACTTTCTCTTATGGAAAACACAAATATTATCTCTGATTGAAATTCAAGACATTAGTGACTTTATCACAAGTAAAATACTTTATGCCAACACCAAAAATTGACTCTTTAAATGATGAAGAAAAGATCCCCAACCCTGATTATCAGGCATGGATCAAAACTGATTGACTAGTGAAGGCATGGATTACTAGCACAATGTCTGAAGAAGTGCTAGGTTTGGCTGTCTGATTGAAAACTTCAGTAGATGTCTGGAATGCTTTAGGAGGAGAATTTACTCGACTCCCAATCACGCAATTCGAACTTATTCAACGAATGCATATGATGAAAAAGGGTTCATTCACTCTCTCTGTTTATCTTTGGCAATTCAAACAAATATTAACTAACTGAATGCAATTGGTAAGCCCGTTCCTGATAAAACTAATGTTTTTTGGATGCTTACTGGACTTGGCTCAAAATATGAAACTTTTACCGCCATAATGTTGAAACCACATGTCCCTTCTTACAATGATATTATCCTCTTGTTGCAAAGTCATGAACTTCACAATAAAGGAAGCTTGAGTGAGACCTCAAGTGACTCTATGGCCTTTCTTGGGCAACAATCAAACGGAAATAATACTAGAAGGAAGGGATATGGATTGTCAAACAATGGTCAAATAATAGATATCGATTTACATCAAAGGGGCGAGGATTTTCTCAAATAGGACAACCAAATATTAGGGCAAGAAATAATCAAGGATGTGAGAGTCCTGTTCGAATTCAAAATCATCCAAATAGAGGTTTTACTAATCATAGGGGAGAAGGAAGGGATATGGATTGTTCAATGCCAAATTTGTAAAAAGCATGGTCATGATGCTTTACATTGTTGGAATCGTTTTAATTATGCTTTTCAATCTGAGGATATACCCACGGCACTTACAACAATGAATGTAGTTGATGCTCAAGATAGAAAATGGTTTCCAGATACTAGAGCCACATCCCATATCACTGGTAATGAGGGTAAACTTTCTAATCTTATTCCATACAATGGTACAGACACTATCATGGTTGGAAGTAGTAATAAATTAAAAATCTCTCATATGGCCATAATACCATCTAGTGGTGTCAACATCCCTTTAAAGGATGTTTTAGTTGTTCCAGAAATTAAAAAGAGTTTACTTTCGGTTCTCCAGTTATCATCTATTATCCATGTTCTTTTGAATTTAATGATTCTGGTTTTGTCATTAAGCATCAAAGAATGAGCATGATACTGGCATCGGGGAATAGAAAGGGAGGACTTTGTTCATTGGAAAGGTCAAAGCAAGCAATATTATTTTCTATATGATATGGCATCAACAGCTTGGCCATCCACAAGCCCGTATTGTTAGATTTTTATCATCTAATAATTATATTAAGGTTAATGAGTGGAATACAAATTTACATGTGTTGCAGTAGTTGCTAGATGAGTAAAGCCACAAAACTACCGTTTTTCACTTATGAAAATACTTCTTCTGAACCCCTTATGAAAATCCATTGTGATCTTTGGGGACCTGCCCCAGCTAACTCTATCCAAAAATTTTAATTTTATGTAGCCTTTGTAGATGACTTCTCATTTTAAACATGGATTTATCCACTATGGAAAAATTTGGATTTGTTTCACACCTTTATCAATTTGCAAAAAGTTTGTAGAAAATCAACTAGATAAAAGACTCAAAAGTTTTTCAATCGGATGGTGGGGGAGAATTATCAAAAAATGAGTTTGCTGATTTTCTAGCTATGTCCAGAGACATCTCAACAAAGTGGAGTGGTGGAAAGGAAACATCGACACATTTTGGAACTAGGCTTAGCCCTTTTGTATAACTCTTCCATGTCTAAATGTTACCGGGTCAATGCCTTTACAATGTCTATCTTTTTGATCAACCGACTCCTTTTAATAGCTCTCAAAATGAAGTGCACATACAAGGTTTTATTTGATAAGGATTCACATTATGGCTCCTTAAGAGTATTTGGGTAAAGATGTTTCCCATATTTAAGAGAGTATGGTCCAACCAAATTCGACCCTCATTCCTTACCTTGTGTGTTCTTGGCTTATAGCGAGAAATATAAGGGTTATCATTGCCTTTAACCCCCCCCCCCCCCAACTGGAATAATCTACACCTCATGCCATGTTGTGTTCAGTGAGTCTATCTTCCCTTACGCTAATCCAAGTGATCTTTATGTTCATCAACAAGATAGAGATGAACTTTCAACCTATAATAAATGGCTTGATCCAATTGAGCCAACTACACAAGAAGGTCCACTGACCTTGTGGGGTTGTTCCCAAGGTCTTAGGTTCAAACCTCTTGAACTCGTTCTTATGCTAACAACTAACCCCACCAAGCAAAAAAAATTGAGCCAACTACACCAACTTCTTCTAATTTACCCGACCTTTCTGAACTAGCTAGGCATGATACACCCATGATGATTCCTATTGTCAACACAAATATTTTAGATCCCTGCACCGAAAGTGAACCCCAAACCTCGAGTCTTAGTAATGCACCATTACATGAATATACATAACAAGAAAATATTGAAGAAGGTACCTGTAGACACGTGATTTCGTAATTACGATGACCACATCTACTAAGGTTAGGAGTCGCCACCATTCATATTGTAAGTGGGTGTGAATGGTCACCCGATGTGCATTTTTTTAAAAAAGTAACATTTTTGGCATTTAATGACTCTCGGTGGATAAGAACTAATCGAACATTGAGATTCGGGGTAAACGACTCGGTTGGAGAAAAGGGAAGGTGTTAGGCACCCTTTTCTCCCCACTAAATAGTGGTAACCTCAACTCAACTCGGTCATTTTAATTTAAAAAATGCGAAAAAAATAGTGCCACGTGTTGTGCATTTGTACCCTAAATAGGGATTTACTTTTAGCTTGATTATAGGATCATCCCATTAAAGGGGATGATCCTTATAAACCTATGCCTTGAGGACCATTCATCCCAAAAATAAAAGTAAAGAGAAGGAGGGGGATAATAGAAAAAGGAGGAGGAGAGGGTAGAGAAGAAGAGAGGGGGGTGGTATACTTTGAACCCGCCTTGATGCTTCGATATTTCATTTTCTTTTCTTTTCTTTTCTTTTTCTTCTTCTTCTTTGAATCTTCTTGAGCTCTTAGTGATTTAGGAAAATGTAACTTTTTGTATGATTGAAAGAGTAGAGAAGAGATGATGAGAGAGATGAGTGGAGTATAATATTTTTTTTTGTGAGACTTGGGGGAGAGAATTGGTAGTATTTTTTTTTAGTAAGAGTGGGAGGGAAGAATTTTTGTAGTGAAAAGTTGGGGGAATTTTTGGGAAGAGGATGATGGTATTTATAGATGTTGAGGAGTTATTTTAGGGATATAATGGGGTGAAGTGAAGAAAAATGATAGAATGGTTATGAGTTTGAGAGAGGAGTGGGTGTAATTTGGGAGAGATAAGAGGGTATTTAGGGAAGGAAGGTTAAATGGGTTGTTTACAACCCAAATGGGTTGGATCTTTCAACCCATTTGGGTTGAGTGTTAAATGGAAGAGAAATTATGAGAGTGGTTGAGAAGATGAGATTGTGTGAGGAGGTAATTAATTGGTGGTTGTGATTAAGTGGTGTTTGATTTAAGAGAATGAAGGATTTAAGAGGGTGGTTGATGATATTTTGGGAGGGTGAGGGAGATGATGCCATGTGTCAAAGTGGGTGGAAATGAAGGGTTGAGATGGGTTGATGGGAGAGGTTGAATGTTTGACTTGAGAGGATGGGTGTAGGTTTAGGTTGTAGATGTGGATTATGTAGGGAATGATGAGAGTAGATTAGGGGGAGGTATAAGTTAGGGGAGGTATAGGTTAGGGGTGTGGGTAGATGTGTTTGATTTGAGAGAAAAGGTGATGGGTTGATGTGTGGGTAGATGAGGTTTAATGGGGTAGGTAGTTGGATGAGAGAGGTGAGATGGAGTGATGACATGTGTCATCTTTTGATGATAAAAGAGTGATTGGTTGATGTGGGTTTTGGTTTATGGGTTAGGGTTGTGGGTTGGATAATGAATTGGATATGGTTAATGATTTGTGGGCTTTGTAGTGTTGGACTTGGGTTTTAGAAATGACTTTGGATTTTAGAGATTGGTTGAGGGTTTATTTTGGAATGGATTTTGAGGGTGTAAGTTGGTTTTAGATTTTAGGTGGTGTGGGATTAAGTTTAGGTTAAGGTTAAGATGAGGAAGATAGATTTTGAAGAATTGAGGGTTTATGGGCCTTAGGTAGGCTTAGGTTTTTTCGAATTCAGAGATGGAGCGGTGAAGGTAGAAGAAGTGCTAGATGTCCCAAGTCTCATTTTTTAATTTTATTTATTTTTTTGTGATTTTTGAAATCATTGGTTAGATCAAAGATGCCACGTGTTGGCAAATCTGGCTTTTTAAAGCCCGTCGATAAATTTTATTGAGAATTCATTATTTTCGATTTTAGGAATGGTGCGGTGAATATTGGGAAAACGTAAGGTAGGTCGAGTCCTTTTGGTGGGCCTCCTAAACCATTGAGAGGTCTTAGGGGCCTCGGTTTGGTCAAAATGTCACTTTTCAATGTCTTAGGCCCGTCGGCCCATTTATTTGGAAAATCGATTTTTTTGGGCCCTTTCAAGTAGTGGCCCGTTCAAATTGAGGTGTCTACAACTGCCCTTCTTTGCAGGATTTGCATGCAAAGAATTGCAAAGAATAGACTAAACCCCTATTTGTAGGGCCAGAAGAATTCTGTAAAAACGCGATCTTGAATTATCGATTGTATTGAAGATTTATTGTGAAAAATGGCTACTCAAGCACGGGGTCTGACAGAGTTTTGCCTTATTAATTCCTTGATCTCGATGGCACGAAGCTCATGTGAGATCTTGGATTTTGATGAGTTTAGAAATTCAAATATTTCTTCAGTCGCGTTTTAACAAATTGGAATTGAGTGCAACTCGAAAGGTTTTTAAAGTTTTTTTTTTTTTTTAAATCCCTCTTCATTGCCTTCTTTAGTTGATTTTGCTCTATCATAAGTTAACCTTCCCAATTCATGCATTGTCCCTTGTAATGATACATTTAATCCTTTCAACGGTGTAAGCACTGAGGTTGTTTTAATAGTCGCCACAAATCCAAGAGAGAGTTTTGCAGTTGGAACCGAATCGACCAAGATCTGGAATGCGACAGTCAATAAAGATCCACCAGACCCAACTTCAGTAATTCTACCTCTATTTATTGTTAGCCCATCGGGGACTATACCAAAACCAAGGAGAAGGAGTGCTACACAGTCTGGGTCTCCCCCATTTAGAACATATTTATTGCAACAATATCAACAGGAGTATAAGTTGTGAACGAGCCTATTGCATCGGTGCTACTCTCATGCAGTATCAACATACTCTTTCGCACTTCTTGATTCATTATCACACCAATATCTCTAGCTGGCATGTTACTAGTCATAACACTTGCAAGGCGTTCGTACTGTCGATCTAAGGTAGCAACCCATCGCTTTGCTCCAAATCCAAGGTCAGAGTTAACTAGTGTTCTATATGTACTGTGAACTGCTTTGTCATCCACTTCTACATGTTCGACCCATATGACCTTGGAGTAACCATTTGACATTTCTTGAATTAAACCGCTTGATGGCCTTCTTCGATATCTTGATATTGGGGTAGGACACAAATGATCCAAGGAAACATCGACCACCATCCAAATCCCCTCGACATGTTGTTTACAATACCTTACAAAGAAACTTTCTCAAGTCAGAACCAGAGGTGAAGGGACTTGAAATTCTGCTGTCATCACTTGAAGGGCTCAATTATAGTTTTCTGCTAGCCTGTTGATACGACCTCAAGAGTCATTGCTTTTGAAACAATGCTAGAAAACACGGTGGACCACTGATTCACATCCATAAGGATCTCAATAAGGTTAATGTGATTCATGATAACAATGGTAGTTTTTCGAGAAGCTTCTGACTTCAATCCAAATGGTTTTGGTCCAATTCCCCCCATGAATGTTTGCATGTACTCATCTTCACTTAGAATCTCATAAGCATGATCAAGACTATGCACTCACAATGGTTTTCCTAGTTGGACCATTCTTATAAACTCTTCTATTGCTGTAACTACGAGTTCGATGATCAATGGTTTAACTGTCTCAGTAGGCCCGGAGAGTGATCTTAGGAGGGGCTTGCTTGGGGTCCCTCCTTCGATGCCTTCGCGTCTTGTCTAGTGAGTCGTGATGCTTCGGACGCTAAAAAATTGATGATGAGTCAGGCTGCCTGGATCCGTGCTTTGTAGGAACGCCTTGACTCTTTTTTCATGATGTTTGATTGATTGCGTTGTATTCACTCTTTTTGTATTTTTCTTTTCATTATCTGAATGTATGTAAAATATTGAAAGATTAATGCAAAGAAAATAGGTTTTGTACTTACTTGACCTCAGGTGTATCTAATGCTTTGAAAACTTGAAGTTTGAATAAGTCTTAGAATCTTCATCATCGGCCAAAATAGTAGTTTTTCTTTTTTGAAATTTTATGAAATATCTTTATCAAATGAGTACGATAAATTCAGAGTTTGTAAAATCTTTAGTTGCAACGATCTCGATATTTTTGCCAACCACAGAGGATATAAACGTCAATTGCCCTTTTGATTCCTTTAGAGTCATTCCCAGTGCCCTGGTATTGAAAAATTATTATTTGTTTGGGTCTCAAGATTTTGGAGAGATTTTGCCATTCACAGTTTATACTCTTGCGGGCCAGGAGTTTTTTTTTTAAACCTTTATTGCCCCTGATGCCAATTACGGTTTTCATCAGACCAGGTTTCCACATTTTTACGCATCGACGTCCTTTTTGGGATTTTCATCGTGCTGGTGGCTTTGATCTTGTCATAGTTTGATTTTTTTACTCATAGCGCCCTTTCAGGTTTTCACTATGCCCTTTCAAATTATGCTTGTATTTTTTTTTTATTACAATTCTGCTCGGAGTCTCTGTGTTTTTGTGGCTTGGTGACTCAAGTTGAGCTGCGAGATCGGCGACTCTATCTTGTAGTGACACTCTTTTTTGAGTAATCGATCTAGATTCCCCTATCGAGTTTGCTGATGACTATTCGTGGTTCAGCAACTCAAGTTGAGCTGCGAGATTGGCTACTCTATACTTCGAGTACTTTTTTTTTTTAGAATATCCGACCTGGATTCCCCTCTCGAGTCTTCCAATGACTAATAAGACTTTGAGGTCCGGACCAAGTCGCAAGATCATTGGTGCTGCCACTGTCATTATGTTGCCTTAGAACATTCCCTGATCAAAAAGGACTTTTGATGGGACGAAATGTTGGCTTGGGCTAATGGTAGTGGAAGGATACAAAAGGTTAAGGTATGGGTATTAGTTTATCTAAAGTGAGATAAACATGGGGTTCATCTATTTTACTTCAAAAAGGTGATCTATGTCTCCTCCCAGTGTCTCTCGAACTTGTTTAGGCTGGAAATTTGGGTCAAGCTTAGATCAAGTGTCCGAGTTTTTGATTTTTTTGATTTTTTGTGTATTTTTAGCCGTTTACAATTTATCCTCATGCGGGCCAAGAGTACTTTTGATGCTTTTGATTTTTCTATTTCTTTCTGATCCTTTTTTTTTTCATTTTGTAGTTGTTGACTTGCCCCAGTCTTAGGTTAAGAAATGAACGTGATGACTCAAAAGGGTCTACTAGGGTGTGATAGTTTATTTGGGATAGCAAAGGTGGCCTTTCGTCATCTCAGGGTCAGATTTTAAGCGTAATATTTCTTAACAGTGTCAGCATTGATCGGTTGCAGGAAGACTTGTCCATCCATTTCTGTGAGAATCAGAGCTCCTCCCGTCATTATTTTCTGCACGATGAATGGTCCCTCATATTTCGGTCTGAACTTTCCTCTGGCGTCTTCTTAGATTGGTAGAATCTTCTTTAAGACCAGGTCTCCTGGCGAGAAATTCCTAGGCTTTACTTTCTTGTTATAGGCACGAGCTATTCCTCGTTGATAGATCTGTCCATGGCAAATGGCTGCAAGGCATTTCTCTTCAATCAAATTCAGCTGATCAAACCGAGCTGAATCCATTCAGTTTCATCTAACTCTGCTTCTTTTAAGATTTAGAGGAAGGGAATCTCAACCTCTACGGGCAAGACTGCTTCCATTCCGTAGACCAATGAATACGGAGTTACCCCAGTCGAAGTTCTGAACGAGGTTCGATAGGCGTGTAGTGCAAATGACAACATGTCGTGCCAATCTTTGTATGTAACTGCCATCTTCTCGATTATTTTCTTGATGTTCTTATTGGCTGCCTCGACTGCTCCATTCATCTTAGGTCTGTAGGGTAAAGAGTTGTGATGAGTAATCTGGAAGTCTTCGCACATTTTGATAATATCTTTGTTTTTGAAGTTCTTGGCATTGTCAGTTACCAATCCGCTTGGAAGTCCATACCGACAAATGATGTTGTTCTTAACAAATTTCATGACGTTTCTCTTAGTGACATTGGCGTATGAAGCCGCTTCTACCCACTTGGTGAAGTAATCGATAGCAACAAGGACAAAACGATGCCCGTTTGCATCTTTTGGCGAGATCTGCCCAATGACATCCATGCCCCAGAGTGAGAAGGGCCAAGGAGTGGTCATATTATGTAGTTTTGAAGGTGGGACATTGATCTTATTGGCGTATATCTGGCATAGATGGCATTTGCGGACATGTTGATAGCAGTCACTCTCCATTGTCGACCAATAATATCCCATCCTCATGATCTTCTTAGCAAGCATATGACCATTCATGTGAGGTCCACAGACTCCTCCATGTACAGTTTCAATTAGTCGTTTCGCTTCTGTTTCTGCCACACACCTAAGTAAGATCTCATGGTGCGACTTCTTGTACAGAATACCGTTGCTCAAGAAAAATTGTCCTGCTAGCTTCTGAATGGTCCTTCTATCATTTGGCGTTGCATCTGAGGGGAGCGTTCGATCTTCAAGATATGCCTTGATGTCAGAATACCATGGTTTTTCTTCAGATTCTTCTACTTCAACGGGTAAGCAATAGGCTGGCTCATCTTGAATTCTAATCTCAATAGGGTCGATGATTAGGTCTTCCGAAATGTTGATCATAGAGGCAAGTGTAGCTAGTGCATCTGCAAACTGATTCTTAGCTCTCGGCATATACGTGAATGAAATCCTATCAAAGTGCGAGCTTAGTTCTTCCAGATACTCGTGGTAGGGGACCAGTCTCTGCTCTCGAGTCTTCCATTCTCCAGTCGTCTGATAGACTACTAAGCTTGAATCTCCGAAAACATCAATCTCATCTACCTCGAGATCCAGTGCTGCCTTCAACCCCGCTATGCATGCTTCGTATTCAGCCTCATTGTTGGAACATTGGAATTTTAATCTGATTGTGATTGGCACGTGGGATCCATCTGGCTTGATCAGAACTGCCCCTATTTCGTTTCCTTTCTGATTGGCTGCTCCGTCGAAGTACATTTTCCAGCCTGGCTTCTCATCGTCGTCTTCAACCTCAGTGATCAGTATGCTTCATCAGGAAAGTTCATTTTTAATAGCTCGTAATCAGGCAATGGGTGCTCGACGAGGTGATCGGCGATGGCTTGCCCTTTGATGGCCTTCTGAGTGACATAGGTGATGTCAAACTCAGATAATAGTAGTTGCCATTTTGCAGTGCGACCTGTTAATACTAGTTTCTCGAATAGGTATTTCAGGGGGTCCATCCTGGCGATTAGCATAGTCGAGTAACTCAGCAAATAATGACGTAGCCGTTGAGATGCCCAGACTAATGCAAAGTAAGTCTTCTCAAGTGTCGAATATTTTGCTTCATACTCGGTAAATTTCTTGCTGAGATAGTAAATGGCCTGTTCCTTCCGTCCCGATTCATCGTGTTGTCCTAGTACACACCCCATTGACGTTTCTTGCACTGAGATGTACATAAGTAGGGGTCGCCCTGGAGTAGGAGGGACTAGGACTGGTGGATTGAGTAGATATTGCTTGATCTTATCGAATACTTCCTGATAGTCTTCGTTCCATTTTTTTGGTGTGTCTTTCCTGAGTAGCTTGAAGACTGGCTCACAGATAGGCGTAAGCTGAGCAATGAAATGGCTAATATACTGTATTCTCCCCAAGAATGCCTGAACATCTCTCTCTGAAATGGGTACTTTCATCTCGAGGATATACTTGGTTTTTGTCGGATCTATCTCGATGCCTCTTATGCTGACGATGAAACCCAGTAATTTGTCCGATGTTGCCCCGAATACAAATTTTGCAGGATTTAGCCTTAAACTGTACTTCCTTAGCCTGTCGAACAACTTCTTTAGATTCACCAGATGATTTTCTTCAATACCAGATTTAGCAATCATGTCGTCTACGTAGACCTCCATTTCCTTGTGGATCATATCGTGGAATAGTGCGGTCATTACCCGTTGGTAAGTCGTCCCTCCGTTCTTTAGTCCGAATGGCATGACTTTGTAGTGGAAAATACCCCATGGTGTGATAAATGCAGTCTTTTTCTGGTCTTCTTCTGCCATTTTTATCTGGTTATAGCCTGAAAAGCCGTCCATGAACGAGAACATGCCGTGCCCTGCTGTACTATCGACTAAAGTGTCGATGTGTGGAAGTGGGAAATCATCCTTAGGACTGGCCTTGTTCAGGTCCCGATAGTCAACACACATGCGTATCTTCCTATCTTTCTTGGGTACTGGGACGACATTAGCCAACCACTCAGGGTACGTAGAGACTGCAAGAAATCCGACTTCGAACTGTTTCATGACCTCGTCCTTGACCTTAAGGGTCCATTCTGACTTTAATCTTCTCAATTTCTGCTTGATCGGTTTGCTTCCGGAGGCAATTGGTAGCTTGTGCACAAAAAGATCTGTGTCCAATCCCGGCATATCCTTATACGACCATGCGAAAACATCTTGATAGTTTCGTAAGAGTTTGACCATTTCTTATTTCTGTTGCGACGTTAATAAGGCTCCGATCTTGACAATTCATGGGTCCTCTTCGGTATCAAGATTGATTGAATCTGTATCCTCAATGTTTGGCTGAACACCTTTCTCGTGACGTTCTACCAAGTCTTTGATTTCTTTGGGCGGGTACTCCATTTCGTCCTCAGACTCTTCTTCGATCCCCGTGAGGTCAAAGTCGAGTTCAAGATCGAAGTCATACTCGTCCCTTTCAAATTCTGTTTTATCTAGATACTCATTTGATTGAGATAGATCCCTTGAAAACTCTTTTTTTCTGGCTTTTGAAAAATATATATTTTTTTGTAATTTTGAAAACTTTTTGATTTTTTTGTCTTTTGAGAAGTTTTTGATTTTTTTGCTTTTTGAGTAATATTTGTTTTTTTGTTGTTTTTCGAATATCTGAAATAAGAAGAACAATCATGCAAATTCATTAATTAAGATAGGGAGCCCTCAAAACAGTTTTTACCCGAGGACGAGGGCTCGTTATGATCCTCGGGTAAACTAGATTCATTTAACGACATTTTTTTTTTGAGGCCTCAACAGCCTCAAGGGTTAACGAGAATTCTTCCCAATTGTTTAGAGCTTCTCCTTCTCTGAGGGGGCGAATGAGATGAGCAAGTGATTTGTTGGATGATTTGGTTGGTGGTTCGGAGATGACCATGGTCTCCAATTGATCTTTGTCAAGTTGGGGCATAGTCCTGCCCAAGCTTGGTGGAATGACGACTGATGCCCAGTCGATGCCAGTGGAGAATGGTGATTTTTTCTCTTGGCTCGTGGTGGTTTCCACGTTGGTTGATTCTAGAGTCATTTTTAATAGACTTTCATCGGAATCCCCATTGAATAAGACATCAATGCCTTCTATGAAGGATGATTGGGACTCCACGACTAAGTCTTCTTGACTATGAACTGGTGCGAAATTTATCGTTTTTGACCTTTTCGCTGGTGATGGTTCTGATAATCTGTCGGGTCTGATATGTGATTTTGGGAAGCTAACGCTGATATGTGGAACTCTGCCTAGATTCCAGACATTCGGTTCACGATTTTGCCTTCTCGCTAGTCGAAGCTCTTTTTCCTTGTCATTCATTTCTGCAATATCCCTTTTTGTGGGCCTAAATCCCAAACAAAAATAAGGAAGGTACTTTTTGGCTTCGACCGGTGTAGCTCTCCCTCTTCCTCCCGATCCCAACCCTTGCCTAGGTTGGTAACCTACTTTTTTCATAACCCGACCAACCATCAGATTTGTTCTTGATAGCTTTGCCTTTACCTTCTCTTTCCCCTTCTCAATATGATTGACAGTAGCGAATTGATAAGAGTGGTACATCGCCTTATCCTTCATCATCTCAATGTCGATGAATGGCACATCTGGAGCTCTCCCAGCTGGGATAAGATTTTCTACCAGTACCGATATCATTCTCTACCCCATAATGAATTTGACTCTTTGGTGCAACGAAGACGGTACAGCCCCTGCTATATGGATCCATGGCCTGCCCAGTAATAAATTAAAGGTTGTCGGTATCTCCATGACCTCAAATGTTACTTCAAAGGTGCAAAGACCTATTGTGATTGGTAAATCCACTTCTCCCAAGGAATCTCTTCTTGAGTTGTCGAAGCCTCAGACAACCTTGTTGTTTGGCTTGACATGTGACCAATCAGCGTTGAGTTTCCGAAAGGTCTCAAGCAGACAAACATTAAGCGCTGAGCCATTATCAATCAGCACCCTAGCAACCATCATGCCCTTGCATATGACCATGATGTTTAGTGGCTCGACGTGTCCCGTTCCTTTCGGCACAAATTCATTTTCAATGAAAATAATGGGATTGGGGGCCATTATCTAGCCAACTGTCTGTTTTAATTGTGGTGGCGAAGTGGTTGCAGGTACATGCGATTTTCCCAAAACTCTCAGTAATGCCTCTTGGTGTTCTTCTGACTTTTGCATCAGACCCAGAATACTGATTTGAACTGGCTGTTTGTTTAATTGGTCCACTATATTATGCTCACTCTTGCGAACGAGCTTAATGAAATTTGCAGCCTCCTTATCTGACACCTTCACTTTATCTTCTTTCTGGTCACTCTCACTTATTTTGTCATTTCCTTTTACTTTTTTTTTCTCTTCATCTGTTATGCCTTTTGTTGTTTCTTCAGTCTCTTCCCTGATGCTTACCCCCCTTTTTGATATTTTTTTGTATCGTCCTGCCCTTGTCATATGACCGATATCAGCCACCATCGCTTTCTTCATGGTCTCAACTCCTGAGGTTGTGGTGATGGTGGTCTCGTAGCTCCAAGGAATTGCTTGGTCAAAGCTATAAGAGAATGGTTTAGATGAGTAGATGGTCATTGGAGGTGGGTCTGGTTTTACACTGAGAATGAGGGGTGGTGGTGATGATTTGGATATGGTGATGATAGGAGGAGTTGCGTGAGAAGTTGATGACGTGTATGGAATGACGACCGGTGGACGTGAGGGTGAAGTATATGGTATATGAAGGGGGGGTCGGGTTGATCCCTGAGAAGTTGATAGTGTGTAAGGTATAATAAAAGGAGGTCGGGTCGAATTTTGATGGCTTGGTGGTCCGTAAGGTAAAACTAAAGGTGGTCGGGTAGTAATATTTTGATGAGTGTGGTGGATGGTGAGGTCAGACAATCTGAGAGGTGGTAGTGAATTTTGGGATGAGTTTGTTGTGTGGTGGTTGACTGTGTTAACCGTAGGTGCTTTTGGTTCCTTTAAGTAGACCCTGATTTTTGGTCCGATAGGCGCTATCAAATTCGAGGGATTGAAGTCAAGTTCTCCGCAGATGACATTTACCCTATGCCCACTCCCTTCTCTATTGTGAGTAGGTAGGGGGTTTTGATTGATATTCTGTTATTGGGGCGGGTTGGCAGGCCCATATAAGATGAGGGCCTTTTATCAATCAGGTTCTGTACTTGATGCTTGAGCTGCCAGCATTGATCTGTGGAGTGCCCTGGTGCACTCATGTGGAATTCATAGAACAGGTTAGGGTTGTACCTTGGTCCTTTCGTAGCCTCTGGATTTGGTGGTCGTTTTGTGAGGTACTTTCTCCTAAGTAAGAGCGGAAGTAATTCTGTCAGCGTCATAGGCAATCTGGTGAATACTCTGTTTACCCTATTGGGCCGTGCTTGTTGATTTTGCCCATACTGTGGTGCTAGTTGTGCTTGAGGAGGAACTGTCTGAAAGGGATTCTGCGGTGCTGGAACCCAAGTAGCTCGAGGTACTAGCGCCCAAGGGACTTGTGGTGCCTGCGGCCTCTAAACTGGTGCCTGAATGAAAAGAGTTTGGCTGGGTTGTACATTGTTGATTTGAGTTTCCTCTTTCTTTTTGACAAAAGGCATTAACTTCTTCTGTGACGATGTCCCTGCTGCTGCACTTAGGGCTGTGAAGTCAAATATTAAACCAGTTCGTATCCCGTCCTCGACTCGATCTGCCACTTGAACTAAATTTGAGAAGGTGCCTGTGGTATGTCCAACCAGATGAGTATAAAAGGCATGCCCTAGTGTTGAGATGAACGTGGTGTTCATCTCTTGTTCAGTCATTGTAGGCCTCACTTGTGATGCAGACTCCCGCCATCTCTGGGCGTACTCTTTTATTGTTTTCCTCTGTTTTCTCACCATCTTAGCCATGTCATTTCGGTCCAGTCCCACATTCGTATTGAACCGATAGTTGTACCAGAACATTTCTGCTAGGTCCTGCCAATTCTTGATGAGTGTATGGTCCAATCCAGAGAACAACTTGAGGGCCGACCCTGTTAAACTAATTTGGAATAATTGTACCAATAGCCTGTCGTCCTCGCCATATTGGCACATAGACCCACAGTACAACTTTAGATGTGACAGCGGACACCCTACCCCATTGTATTTTTCAAATTCTGGACATTTGAACTTGGCCGGTAATTGAACATTAGGATAGAAATAGAAGTCCTTGAACCGAGTTCCACTCATAGTATTGATGCCCTTCATCCTCCTCATTTCTTCCTATAGAGACTCGATTTGTTGAGCAAATTTTTCATCTGTGGTACTCTTGACCTCTGTGGCCCTATACTCGCATTCGTCATCAGGAATGACCATAGGGGGTGGTCGATTTTGTGGAATATAGAGCGGGGGCCCCTGGTATTCAGGCACTGCAGGAGGCATGGTGGTCTGTGGTCCCTGTGGAGGTTGTTCGGGTAGATCCTGATTTGATCCGGACGCAATGTTTGGGCTTGCATGATGCTGTCGTTGGCTAACACGGCACTTACCATTTTTTCTTGCCTCTCAATTATTTTCAATAGTGCTGCTATTTGTGGATCGATACCGACGTTTCAACTACTGGGGGTTGTGCTGGTTCGGAAGAACTCATGATGACGGTGGAAGATCTGAGAAAATACGGAGGTTCTTCTGGTTGTTTATATTTCTTTCGTTTGGCCACCTTTGGGTACAGAAAATCAAGCATTACTATCTTGTTTACAAAAAGAAAAATGCATGATGTTTTATTAAGTCGGGTAAAGTTATTTACTTTAAAGTAAACAATTTTTAAAGAAAAGAGTTATTCAGCTCAGAGCCGACATTAACGCGAAGTTGGCATCAACACGAGAGTGGCAAAACATCTTTAAAAAAAAAAAAAGAATTACATCAGCCGGAGCTGGCATCGACACGGAGTTGGTAAAATTTAAAGACGATTTCATCAGCACGGAGCTGGCATCGACACGGAGTCGGTAAAATTTTAAAAATGATTTCATCAGCACGGAGCTGGCATCGACACGGAGTTGATAAAATTAAAAATGATTACATCAGCATGGAGTTGGCATCGATATGGAGCCGATAAAAAAGATTTTGAAAAAGAATTACATCAGCCGGAGCTGGCATCGACACGGAGTCGGTAAAATTAAAAAGATTTCATCAGCAAGTAACTGATATCGACATGGAGTCGGTAAAATTTAAAAATGATTTCATCAGCACGGAGCTAGCATCGACACGAAGTCGATAAAATTTAAAAACGATTTCATCAGCACGGAGCTGGCATCGACACGGAGTCGGTAAAATTTAAAAACGATTTCATCAGCACGGAGCTGGCATCGACACGGAGTCGGTAAAATTAAAAAGATTTCGTCAACATGGAGCTAGCATCGACATTGAGTCGGTAAAATATTTTGAAAAAAAAATTTCATCAGCACAGGGCTGGCATCGACATGGAGTCAATGAGACATTTTGAAAAGGAAGATTACATTTTAAATTTTGTATACCAACCCATTAAACAATTCATTTATGCAATGATTATCCATAAGGAAACTAAAAGAAATTTTATTGAACTATTGAAAATTGTTTGAAAAATAGGATTTTCATTGAATAACAGCTTTAAATAACTCTGACTTAGACTTTTTTACATGGACGCTTAGATTTGTTTTGATCGTCATCAGGATTACTAGGACAATTGACTTACTTCTCTTGGTTCTAACAACTAGCTCCTTGAACTCTGCTGGTCCATCTGGATATCCTAAGGTGCGCTTGTTCCAAGCCTTCTCAATGAGATGCACTAACTTTTCAGTCAATGGTTCGGGAGAAAAAAATTATTTGTGTTGAGGTAACGAAAACTCTATAGGTACTCCGTACTGTTCTGGGATCAAAGCAGGTTGATAAAAAGATTTCTCCTCCAGTCCAATCAAACGGACATAATAGAATCCTTTAGTACCTCAAACAGGGTAGTCCATCATCCACCAAGGGCATCTCAAACCAATATGACGGGCAAGGCGAAAATCCAACCATTTGATCCAAGCCTTAACTGAGTTGTGATGCACTAACATGTTTCTCTTGGAAAAGTGCTCTGGCCTATACTCGAGGGTTGAAGGAATGTCCACAATTTTAAGACGATCGCAAAGCCACATATAAAGTAGGTGAGGGCTTCCTTTGAAATCCCTTCCCTCACCATTTTTTATGGCATCCAAACCTGAAAAGGTTAAGCTAGAATGAGAGGTACAGGATTGGCTTTTCTGGAGAGCTGGGAAGCTATGTCTATGAAAGACTCAGGAACAATTTGACCCTCACTTTTGGAGGTCAGTATGTATTGGGCTAAGATTCCTAAACACAATCGATAATCTCTAGTGGCTCTCCAAGCTTCTGGCTTTACATTGATGGGATGACTGCGGGAGTGGTATGGACTCAATAAGGGTACTAAATCCAATCTCCCGTTACGGACTAAGGCCTTGACTTCTTCTTTTGAAATGTTTAAGCCTGTGGCGAGGTCACCAGAATATCCTGTCTTCAATGAAGGCCTGACTAGAGAACCTGAAGTAGATATTCCCATGATGCCACAACAGTCTTCATGAGTAGGACACAAGTGCATATGTCCAATGTGGAAGATGTGAAGATAAGGGTTCCAACGTTTAGCCATAGCGCGCAAAAGGTTCTAATCTATCTCAACCTCGTGGAAGTACAGGGCACACCTCAACATGAATTTTCCAAAGTTGAATTTCTCTATGGTGTGCATCCCCGTGATGGCTGTTTTGACCAACTGGTCGATTGGATTATTGCCTGCAGCTAGCATCTTGAGTTGACACAAAAGAATAGTTCAGTACATTTCCAAGGTCCATGTAAAATTACTTTTCTTTTGAAAAATGTTGTTCTTATAGAAAATACCTTCTTGAAAACACTTTTCTTTTTTGAAAACATTTTTTCCTAGAGAACACTCCTTTTGGAAAATCTACTTTCTGGAAAATATTTTTCTTTTGCAAACCACTTTTCTTTTTTGAAAATTTGATTTTCATTTTGATTTAAATGGCTTGGCCTATCATGATTATTGGACCGAGATGGACTGGGCCATTATTGAATTTTTGCAAGAAATAGATTTTTTATTGGGTCGGTGCACCCATTTTAATTTCTGAAAACAAAATTTTGATCTTTGAGGACAATCATAAATTCTGATCTCATCATTCACATCATTCACATACATCAATCATCAGGCTCCATTCAATGAACAACCCGGGAACACCCATGATAAGTTAAAGTCGTGACTTACAGGGAAGGTTTCTAGACTTTAAGTTTACTACGTACAATGCATTTTTATCTGGCCACCCTTGCCCAAGCACACCTATATAACTCTCAAGCGTACTCAATCAGACGGTAAGTGCTGACTTGGTTTGATATACCGTATAGGTGATAATCTAAAACTTCAATTCACTTCTCTGAAGCCAAAAGCAGCCAGTTTGATCCCCAGTTGAGAGGTGGCGCACGATGCTAAGCAAGGGCCCACTTAAGTACCTCTCGTCTAGAATAGACGTAGTCTATCCCCCTCGTACAATAGGGTACAACGGGGCAGGATCTTGCTTAGGCACTGATTTTGACCAAGAAGTGCAATTGATGTACTTAGATTATCTTTTATATACCTACGGGTACGAGTCAAGAGTTGTAGCTTTCATAAATGATTTTCACATCCCGCGAGGGGACCGACTACGTACTACTACTACTACGTTGGCAATCGGGACATGTGACCGTGCGGCTTACAATAGGACAAAGGCTCAGGTCGCTCCAACATGGGTGTATCAATATACATTTCAGAATCACCTGATCAAACGGTATTGATGCCCCAGTTTTATATAACTTACGGTCCGTGATTGGAGTTGTGGTTTTCATGAATGACGTCGCATCTCCGAGGAGACCGGGCCACGCACTAGTGCCACGTTGGCTATTAGGGACATGCAAGCATGCAATGCAGTAAAGTAAACGTGCTAGTGGTGTGTGCAAATAGGATAGGGTGTGCCCGGGGCATTTTCCAAATGAATGGGCCCGTTGGCCAGATCAAATCATTTCTACTTGGATACCACATAACTCAAAGACTACCAAATCTATTACATCCACATTACAATCATGTAAACACATTAAAATATACCTATAGAGACCATGGCCTTTTAGATAATCAGTCCACAAGGATAGCACATTCATAGTTACGCATCAACCAATCAATTTTTTTTTTTCATCATTTTTTTTTTAATTTTTTTTTTATCGAATGAACTAATAACAAAAGGAATTCTCTTTTTATTTTTATATTTATTATGGTCCAATCGATGATCGCTTTGAATTTTCATTTTGATCAATCAAATAGTGGCAAGCGGTACGCCTTGAGTTAAAAAAAATGATCCTTTTGATCTTTTGAAGCTTTAAAACTTGAAACAAAAATAAATTCCAAGAGGAAAGTTTCCAAAGATTGACGTAAGGAACAAGTTGAGAAAAAAAAATAAAAATTTTTTTAAATTAATTTGTTTTTAATTAATTTTTTTTTGTGCTCATTTTGAGGCACATTGCCTCTGGTTTTTGGCTTGGGCCAAATTTTTTTTTTTTTTTATGCTCATTTTTCCTACTCATTTTGTATCGCAACGAGACGTCAAACAGAAATGCTAGTGTAAACGATAGTAAACGAACTCAAAAATCGATTCTGACTTGCCAAAATATTGTTGACTTAGTCACATTTGGAAGAAAATTTTGTTCTACCCCAAATCGATATGCACTAATAGCTAATCGGAGATCGGACGAGAAAGTTACAATCAGTTTAAGTTCGACTGTCCATTCGGCCAAAAAAAAAATGACTTATTTTTTATTTTTTATTTATTTTATTTTTTTATACCCATTTTGAGGCACATTACCTCTGCTTTTTGGCTTAGGCCAAAAAAAGAAAAAAAAAATTTCATTTTTTTGATGATATGCATGCTTAAAAGGACATATAATCGGATAAATAAAGTAAAAATCGAGTTTTTTTTTTTTCAAGCGAGTAAATAAATAAAAAGAAATCTACCTAAAAAATAAATACAACAAATACAACAAGTAATGTTAGCTTGCAAATAAATTTTTTTTAAAACCTTTCTTTTTTTTCAAAATGACCGAGTTGACACGAGGGTAGAGCCTTTACTCCCGAGTGGAGTCGCCAAGCTGTAGACACGTGATTTCTTCATTACGATGACCACATATACTAAGGTTAGGAGTCGCCACCATTCATATTGTAAGTGCATATGAATGGTCACCCGATGTGCATTTTTTTGAAAAAGTGACATTTTTGGCATTTAGTGACTCTCGGTGGATAAGAACTAATCGAACCTTGAGCTTCGGGGTAAGTGACTCGGTTGTAGAAAATGGAAGGTGTTAAGCACCCTTTTCTCCCCACTAAATAGTGGTAACCTCAACTCAACTCGGTTATTTTAATTTAAAAAAATGTGAAAATATAGTGCCACGTGTTGTGCATTTTTACCCTAAATAGGGATTTACTTTCGGCTTGATTATAGGATCATCCCATTAAAGGGGATGATCCTTATAAACCTATGCCTTAAGGACCATTCATCCCAAAAATAAAAGTAAAGAGAAGGAGGGGGATAATAGAAGAGGGAAGAGGAGAGGGTAGAGAAGAAGAGAGGGAGGTGGTATACTTTGAACCCACCTTGATGCTTTGATATTTCTTTTTCTTTTCTTTTCTTTTTTTTTTTCTTCTTCTTCTTTAAATCTTCTTGAGTTCTTCTTGAGTTCTTAGTGATTTAGGAAAATGTAACTTTTTGTATGATTGAAGGAGTATAGAAGAGATAATGAGAGAGATGAGTAGAGTATAATAATTTTTTTTTTGTGAGACTTGGGGGAGAGAATTGGTAGTATTTTTTTTTAGTAAGAGTGGGAGGGGAAAATTTTTGTAGTGAAAAGTTGGGAGAATTTTTGGGAAAAGGATGAGAGTATTTATAGATGTTGAGGAGTTATTTTAAGGATATAATGTAGTGAAGTAAAGAAAAATGATAGAATGGTTATGAGTTTAACTTTTGGGAAAAGGATGAGAGTATTTATAGATGTTGAGGAGTTATTTTAAGGATATAATGTAGTGAAGTAAAGAAAAATGATAGAATGGTTATGAGTTTGAGAGAGGAGTAGGTGTAATTTGAGAGAGATAGGAGGGTATTTAGGGAAGGGAGGTTAAATGGGTTGTTTACAATCCAAATGGATTGGATCTTTCAACCCATTGGGTTAAGTGTTAG
Organism: Akebia trifoliata; assembly: GCF_017979445.1. Lineage (NCBI taxonomy): Eukaryota > Viridiplantae > Streptophyta > Magnoliopsida > Ranunculales > Lardizabalaceae > Akebia > Akebia trifoliata. The sequence goes on from NC_141387.1 coordinate 20,754,615, forward strand.
ATGGAAGAGAATTGATGAGAGTGGTTGAGAAGATGAGATTGTGTGAGGAGGTAATTAATTGGTGGTTGTGATTAAGTGGTGTTTGGTTTAAGAGAATGAAGGATTTAAGAGGGTGGTTGATGATATTTTGGGAGGGTGAGGGAGATGATGCTATGTGTCAAAGTGGGTGGAAATGAAGGGTTGAGATGGGTTGATGGGAGAGGTTGAGTGTTTGACTTGAGAGGATGGGTGTAGGTTTAGGTTGTAGATGTGGATTTTGTAGGGAATGATGAGAGTAGATTAGGGGGAGGTATAGGTTAGGGGTGTGAGTAGATTAGATTTTTTTAGAGAAAAAGTGATGGGTTGATGTGGGTAGGTTAGGGGAGGTATAGGTTAGAGGTGTGGGTAGATGTGTTTGATTTGAGAGAAATGTGATGGGTTGATGTGTGGGTAGATGAGGTTCAATGGGGTAGGTAGTTGGATGAGAGAGGTGAGATGGGGTGATGACATGTGTCATCTTTTGATGATAAAAGAGTGATTGGTTGATGTGGGTTTTGGTTTATGGGTTAGGGTTGTGGGTTGGATAATGAATTGGATATGGTTAATGATTTGTGGGCTTTGTAGTGTTGGGCTTGGGTTTTAGAAATGGCTTTGGATTTTAGGGATTGGTTGAGGGTTTACTTTGGAATGGATTTTGAGGGTGTAGGTTGGTTTTAGATTTTAGGTGGTGTGGGATTAGGTTTAGGTTAAGGTTAAGATGAGGAAGATAGATTTTGAAGAATTGATGGCCTATGGGCCTCAGGTGGGCTTAGATTTTTTCGAATTCGGAGATGGAACGGTGAAGGTAGAGGAAGTGCTAGATGTCCCAAGTCTCGTTTTTAAATTTTATTTATTTTTTTGTGATTTTTGAAATCATTGGTTTGATCAAAGATGCCACGTGTTGGCAAATCGGGCTTTTTAAGGCCCGTCGGTAAATTTTATTGAGAATTCATTATTTTCGATTTTGGAAATGGTGCGGTGAATATTGGGAAAACGTAAGGTAGGTCGAGTCGTTTTGGTGGGCCTCCTAAACCATTGAGAGGTCTTAGGGGCCTCGGTTTGGTCAAAATGTCACTTTTCAATGTCTTGGGCCCTTAAGGCTCGTCGGCCCATTTATTTGGAAAATTGATATTTTTGGACCCTTTCGAGTAGTGGCCCATTCAAATTGAGGTGTCTACAGTACCGATCAACCAAATAGAGTTATATTGACGCAGATTCTCCAACTCAATCTCTTGATCAAAATCCACTCTATGATCACATGAGGACAAATTGGTACTTTGAAACCAATTCCTAAGTATGTAAAACTAACGTTAAGCTGCTCCAATATACCCAGCGAACCAAAATCTATCCAATAGGATCTTTAAGCACATGGGATGGCTAAAAGCCATGCGTGAAGAACTTGTTGGCTTGGAAAATAATAAAACTTAGGAATTAGTTCCCAAATCTCTGTCAATGAACATTGTGGGTGTGACGCCCCAAAATTCGGGTCCACGATCCGACCCATAACCCATGAGTCAGGATATAGATCCGAATATTGAAGGTCAGAAAATTATAAATTATTTAAGATATAAAAAAATATGTATGATTTTAGTAAAATAGATTTCACGGTTAACACTTAAAAACTTTTTATAACGGTTAATACTAAAAGTAAACATCAATAATAAAAAATGTATGATTTTATTCGATTATTGAGATACCTTGATATAGTACATTCTCTAAACCGTTAGATTCTCAGCTAAATCTATTTTTCATAAAAAATACAATAGTTAGAAGTTATAGAAGAAAATATAAAAGAAAATTTCACAAAAGTTAGCAAATGTGTGATGTCCCATTGTGGACAAAACAAACCCATTTTAAAGAAATGATTGATGCGGACTATACACTCAGTATTTATCGTGAGCGGTTGATGGGGTTGGAAAGCTAACACATAAACCTAAAGTTTTTGCATTTTGACCATTTCTAGAAAAAAGAACATTTCTAGGAGAAAAATGAGCCGAAACAGAACCCATTTACAAAAACAGTAGAAATTCATATTCCAATGATTTATTTCAAAAAAACATATAAAATTTAATACTTATCTGATTTCGATGATTTTTCCCATTTTAGAAAGATATTTGACCTTTATCAAACCACAATTGTGGAATATTATAAAATTAATAATTTATTGAATGAAATTTAAGTTATATTTAATCTATTCTAAACTCAAAAATAAATAGCAATAAAACATAATCTTAATCCATTATTTAAAGAAATTAATAAGATCAACCTGACATCTTTCTTGGATGACTTATCACATAGATTTCACAGATAAAATAAAACTAAATAAATAAACCATCGCGTGTTTATCAATCTTTCCACCATTTATTTGGACATAAAACAAAACTAAAATAAGAAAAATATAAAAATGAGTTTCTTTGAAAATTTGACTAAGACACCTCCTCCTGATGAATATCTGAAAAAAAAAACTTTGAATAAACAACATGAGAAAAATCTCAATAGGTGTTACCATACTCATCCATGATTTAATCGAGATAATAATCAGATCGAGTAAATGAAGAATATTGTAAATCTTTTATAATCCAACCAATATAAAAATTAAATGAAAAAATATGTTCTACAATGATAATTTATGAAAACGTCTCACCCATATAACATGTGGTGCCCCTAAATGCTAATACAAATCCCCAAGCCAGATCTCAAGGAATTAGATGGCATCTTGAAACTTTGGTATGGTTTCCACCATTTATATTAGTATTCCAATGTACTCAAAAACTTAATAAACTAATAGAGCAAGTCTTGTATATATATATATACCAACAATATACAAGCATCGGAAGACTGCAAGCATTGAACAACGTAAATATAGATTAGAGTGCGGAAGAAGTAGAAATATACAGGATTACAAAAATGTCCTCTCACTAATATAATCCTAACCTTGACCCAAAATCTATATACAACCTGGATGAATTGACATAATTAGTTATAGCCCAAGTGCTTACCAAGTAGTGAACTCTGATCATCAATATGACCAACTAGATTGTCATGCTCTGAAATCTCAACATGAATCTCGAGAAATCATTAGTCAGAATATCAAGTTATGAGGTAAACATACACACAACCTGATAGAACAAACACAAATAATAATATTTATGGAATGAAAATATATGCAGTAGAATAACATAATAACTAACATCTATATATATAAAGTATGCGGAAGTTGTCATCAACCACAAACATAATCCAAATCTTCAATCTCATAATACATTAGATTACAAAATTCTCAACTAATATGTTTCTTATCTTTAACCGCTAAATCTTTTAGTAATCCTCAAATAGATGGTGGTGGCAAGACATCGACCTGGTCCTTTATAGGGACCTCCTCAAATGATACCTCAAAGAATGGCTCCTCAAAAGCTGAATAATTTGAAAGGATGAAAGATAGGGTGAGTAATAGGAGAATGTTACTAAACAGGATAAACGTATTCCAACAATGAGTCATATATGCATGAGTAAACATCTTAATAGTTAAATAATGCATGATTTCATAATGTAACATACGATAAAAGTCTAAGCATAATCAATAAAAATTTGTAATAAACTTCAATCTATCATTTCTATCGTTTAAAATAATACATAAAATTTTCAAATGGAAAACATCTATCAACATTACAAAATAAAGAAAAGATATATAATACGAACACGGTCGTGTAGTTAATAAGAGAGTAGGGGAACACGTCGATATAACCGCCTCGGCCATGGTAATTTGATATTCCTGACTTTCAATTCAACATGGAATCCATCATTATAATCTAATTTTGTAACCAATCTAGCATATCACAGTTGGATGACCATTTATCCGGTTCAGATTGACTATTGACCAAGAACCCAATATTGAGTGCAACTAATGATAAGGTCGCCTGTTTGACGACTACAAACTAACAGTGATCACTAATTAGTTTAGAAGACCCCTCACATCGAAGCCTATCAAGAGGTAATGCATGTGAACCCCAACTACTTTTATATTATAGAGAGACTACTTTTACACACAAAATTTTTCAAGAAAGATGTAGGAGAAATTTCTAGATCTCATAAGTTGTAATATACTCTAAGGTATCCCATACTATTAAAAAGCATATGACATCTAGTGCTATTCTAGATTGACCCATTGTTTTCGGATGCACAGTAAAATGTCACTCCTTGTAGGTTTTCTACGACTCTTTTCTGGTAAGCAAAATAGTTTATTTTGTATACTTTATACTAGTTTTCTTTTATCGAAAATACAAGTAAGATTCGATAGTACTTTCTAGTGATATTTAATTTTCATTTTCATCAATCTATCTATCTATCATGTCTTACGTGGCATAAAAACCGCATATGACTATAGACATTTTTCTTTTAATTAGTCGAGAACATACGTTCTTTCTATCTATTCATCAATCAATCAATCAATTTATCGTCTACCTTTCTATTTATCTATCAAAGTATTTTCAATTTTAAAGTTATTCAAGATTCATAAAGTCTTAACCAATTTCATTCGATGGTTTTGGTTGAGTATAAAGATTCAAAAAATACGATAAAGCCATAATATGTAAAAGTTGGAAAATTTTGGCTAAGTAAAAGAAAATTTCAAAAACAAATTCTGGCAAATTTTTGCAAAGACTGGTGGAACTAATTTTTGGGCCGGTGAAACCAGCCACCGATAGCAAAGCAAAAATCGTGAATTTGCTCGTAAGTTTGCTGTTTTTGCTAGGTGAGTTGAAATGCCCTTCTTGTTTAGAATTTTGATGAAAAATATGAAAACTTCAACTCTATCTATTGAAAACCTTAGAACTACTTTTAAATCGAAATGAACATACACGAATTTCATCGATTTATCAATAAATGGTAAAATGAGAATAATATCAACAATTAAGATTCTTTTCTATGGAAAATTTCGTACAATTAGAGGGTAGAAGGGAAGGCATCCTACCTCAGACTATTTTTGATAGTTGAACAGGGTTTAAAATCGCTTCTGGTAATCATAAAATTTTCTTCCAATGAAAATCAAAATTTCTCTTGTACACTCATAACCCTCGACGAGGTGTACTACTTTCTTTCTTATCGTAAAACTCGGATCATTCTTGTTTGGTGTAGATATAAGTTGTGAAAATCGAGGAAAAAGGGTCTAAGTTTTATTTGGATAGAAGAGCAAGAAAAATCAAAATTTTCTTTAGGTTTTTAACATTTATAACTTAAGTAGGGACAAAAGCGTCATTTCAGGAATTATTTTTTCTGAATGTTGATTAAGACATTTTTATACTCTATTTCGAATGATTTTTTGATACGATAGAGGTGCGATCAAATTTATCAAATTATGCCTCTAAATTAACCTTTTATCTATTGGTTAAAAGTTGACGTAAAATTTGAGGATTCGACAACTTTTTCGTTCAACTGATGATTAAAACGTGCTTACAGGCTAAAATATATTTTTCAATCCTTTTGAATCTATAGGTAAATTTAGTTTACGTCAAATCTTTGAAATTAAGAATTCATACTTTTAAATCAACGTTAAAATTTACAATTCTTTCCTCGAGATGCGCATTAAAAATTTCAAGTCTTTACATAGATGCTCATCACTCATTGGTTTCACGCCCACCTTGGTAACTATATGCTCTGAAACTAAAAATAATAGGAAGGAAAATGTGAGTAGCAATGGTTATCTAGTAGATAAACAAATAATTTTTACTAATAACCTCTCCTAGCATGAATGAGTAAGCATTCTCAATTATTTCTGTAGACATGAATGTTCGCCATGAACCTCAATGCTACATTGTTTAGAGTCGCCACCATTTTCTTTTGGAAGTGAGTGTGAATGGACACCCGAATTGATTTTTTGAAAATCAATTTTTTTCATGGTATTGTAGTGACTCTCATGTGTTGGAAAGAGCAAGGTCTAACTAAGATCTAGGTAAGGAGGTCCAGTTAGAGGATGGGGAAGGTGTTAGGCACCCCATCATCTCCACCAAAGGTGGTTACCTTATTTGACCATTTAAAAAAAATACTTAAGAACATAGATAGAAAATACATGAAGATGCATGCTAAGGTGGAGTGTGCATTGAGTAAAAATAACCCCTTAGAAAAGGGTTTTGATTTCAATGTGAACTTAGGGATATCCTATGGAGAAGGATGACCCATGTAGCCACATTATTTTTATGAATATGAATGTTGGTTTTAAACTATTAGAGAGTGAAAGCGCCCTCGATCTGCGGGGTGCGCGGATCCGCTTTTGACCATTGAGGTTTGGGAGTCGCCACCTAGTTATTGTGGTCTAGGAACCAAATTGACCCTACAATGGATAAAAAGAACTAATCTACTATAGAAATATGAATCCGGGGATCATGTTACGGGGTTGGAAGGTGTTAGGCACCAACCCCGCCCGGCCAATGCCGGTCTCTACTTATCCCAAATAGATCTACATTGCTAATGATAAAACCTAGATTAAAAAACTAATAAAAAACCTTACCTTTGATCTGCAAAAGTGCTATTCCCTCAGATCTGAAAAAAAATAGTTCCTTGTACCGTACTCCTTGCTTCGTTTTGTCTCCGGATCTGATTTCTGATCTCCGAGGCAAGGTGTCTCTTTCTTGGATCTGGATGCTTTGAATTTGTGGTGGATTTTTGGGGTGTTTTGGAGAAGTTTTTGGGTGTTTTTTAGGCTAAAATCGGAGTAGGGGTGTTAGGGAAGGAGTTGGGGCTCCGAAATTAGGGTTTTGGGGAGGTTATGGAGGCTTCTTCACCTACTTTTTCTAGGGTTTTTTCTTTGATACGAAAATAGGGTGTGGAGGCTCCTATTTATAAAGTTTTTAGAAGTATTAGGGTTTGATTAGGGTTTCAATTAGGGTTTTGACTTAGTCTTTAGGGTTTTAGGGTTTTGACTTTAATCTTATGAGATTGACTTGATTAGTTTTAGATTAGGGTTTGGATTTAGGGTTTTGACCTTAGTCTTATGAGATTGACTTGATTAGTTTTAGATTAGGGTTTTGATTAGGGTTTTGACCTTAGTCTTATGAGATTGACTCGATTAGTACCTTGACTTCAGTCTTGCTTTATTGACTTTAATTTTGACTTCAGTCTCACTTGATTGACTTTAATACCTTGACTTCAGTCTTGCTTGATTTACTTTTAATTTTTGGAGAACCCCCCTCTAAAATATCTTTAATTATTTGGACCCCCAAATGGAGGGGTCCTTAAAGAAATATCCCACGAACCCTCAACAATTTTGCCTAAGAGTCCAATTAATCGATTTTTTAGGTTCAAAGTTTTAAATTAATTCCATTAATGTTTCACTTTAATTATTTAATGTTTTATGTATTAATTTCGAATTTTTTAATTATGAAAATTGTGAAATTACCGTTTTGCCCCCGGAGAGGACTTTTCACGTTTCAAGTCGGTTTTTAATGTTCTAGGATGTTTTAGAATCGGTTTTTCGTAAGGAATTCAATGAGAATGTTGGTTTGTGTCATTTATGAAAATTTTTATGTGAAATTATTGTGAACTTTATGAGGGACATTTTCGTAATTTTGTCAAATTCTGTTAAAATTGGTGAAATGATTTATTTGGTTCCGATTTGTTATTTTATATGTTCGAGAGAGTTTTCCTAAGCGTAACGTAGGCTCTAGGGTTGTTTTGAGGTTAGGGGTATTTTGGTAATTTAATCATTTTTAGTGATTTTTATCGTGAAGTTTCTTTTTGGTTTGCAAGATGATGATTTCTATGTTTCTGGGGTCGTATTTTCCTAGCGTAGCGTGGTTTCTAAGTTTTGTCAGTTCGAGATACCTCATCTGGATTTCTGAAACATATCTGGTAACAAAATAAAGTATTGGAATAGACATCCATCATTGGGAACCTTTGCGATCGGGTCGACGACTTGATTAATCAGGCGGATACAAAAATGGGGTGTCTACAGATGCCCCTCTTTGGTAGAGGGTTGAAGAAAACTAGATAGCAAATCTATCTTGATAGATAGTGCGATATCCGAATGCCAAAGCTAGTGACAGTTCATTTTACAGCCTGATTTAGCAATTCGTCGGGGTATTCGGATCATTGAGCGTAAAACTCTCCCCGAACTAGAAAAATGTTAGGTCCTTGAGCGTGAGCTCTCATTGGCAGTGTCAGATCCTTGAATTTAAAAAAATTCTCCTTGACTGATATAACAACTGTGCAAGTGTGTGGGCTCAAAATCTGAGATAGATTTCAAAGAGTTTGAGTTGGAAATGAGTCAAATCTGAGCATGAAGAAAATACAAACTGAGCATAATTCCAAGAAAACCCTTGGCAGTATCTGAGCATAATTCTGAGAAAGCCCTCGGCGGCATCTGAGCATAATTCCAAGAAAACCCTTGGCGGCATCTGAGCATAGTTCCAAGAAAACCCTTGGCGGTATCTGAGCATAATTCTGAGAAAGCCCTGGGCGGCATCTGAGCATAATTCCAAGAAAACCCTTGGCGGCATCTGAGCATAATTCCGAGAAAGCCCTCGACGGCATCTGAGCATAATTCCAAGAAAACCCTTGGCGGTATCTGAGCATAATTCCGAGAAAGCCCTCGGCGGCATCTGAACATAATTCCAAGAAAACCCTTGGCGGTATCTGAGCATAATTCCAAGAAAACCCTTGGCGGCAACTGAGCAAAATCCAAGATAACCCTTGGCGGCAACTGGGCAAAATCCAAGATAACCCTTGGTGGAAACTGAGCAAAATCCAAGTTAACCCTTGGCGGCAACTGGGCAAAATCCAAGATAACCCTTGGCGGAAACTGAGCAAAATCCAAGATAACCCTTGGCGGCAACTGAGTAAAATCCAAGTTAACCCTTGGCGGCAACTAAGCAAAATTGGCACAGGAATGAAGGACTTTTGGGAAAGAATGAATGAATTTGGAAAAGACTGATCAGAGTGAATTGAATAAATCTGGAAGATACTGAATCTGGAAGAGAAATGATCGAATCCAGGAATGATTGGATCTGGGAATACCATATTAGTTGATCTCTGGACATAGTCAAATGTGATATCCGAAGTGCTTTTCTTTGAACCTCAAGGATTTATCCAAAAGTTTTATGAATTTAAAACCTGAGTTTTTATTTCTTTTGAACCTCAAAAGTTTTTTGAAGAACTGTTATCAAGAGGGTAACCTTAGGTTTGGAGTTCTCATTATTTTTTTTTTTTGTATTAACATTGCTCAAAAACAAAATGTCCCTAGTTTGACAATAAACATGGCATTGAACACATTAAAAAATGCCCCTAGTATAAGGGGGGAAATTACATATCTAGAGGAAAAAGAAAAAATGCCCCTTGTATGAAGGTTTGAAATATTTGATTACCACAAGCGCAATAAAGATCCAACTTTTAATTTTATTAAAGATTTTGAGTCAGGCTCAAGAGAACAAAATATTTCCTTTTGAGACTCATCATAGAATTCACCATTCTCTCCATTGGTTCACTTGGGGAAATAAGAATTTTCAGATCGATCGTAGACAAAATACTTGTGGCTTCTGAATCTATGCCTGGTTTAAGCTGAGTATTGAACTTGATTATTCGGATTTCTGATGTTTCAGCTCGAACTGCTCTCAGCTTGGGGATTTTCTTCTGTTTTTTTTTTGCTCTAACTTTTGCCTAGATCGCCTTTCCAGGTTTTCAATCTATCGAGCTTGCTCTAACTTTTGCCTAGATCGCCTTTTCAGATTTTCAATCTAGCGAGCTTGCTCTAACTTTTGCCTAGATCGCCTTTTCAGGTTTTCAATCTAGCGAGCTTTTTTTTTTTTCTTGGCTCTGATTGTTGCCAAAGTTGTCCTTTCAGATTTTCAACTTTGCGAGCTTGCCTTAATTTTTGCCTAAGTCGCCCTTTTTGGGTTTTCAACTTAGCAGGCTTCATCATTTTTTTTATATCTTTTCTTCTCTCTTCTGAAGTTCTAGAATTACTGTCTGATCATGCTTCGCTACCCTCCTTGACTTTTTCACACGGTACTTAGGAGGACTTTTATAGGTAGGCTTGGGACTAGGCATAAAAAGAAAGGAATTTTGAGGCTCAAAAACCCAAATGCCCCTTGTGTGGCATTTCATTTAAAAAAATTTTCTTGAACTTTCTTCCTCATTTTGGATGATATTTCTTTTTCTTCTGAATTTTTTTCTTTTTAGATTTTTCCTTTGTCGGGGAATCTATATATATTTTTTTATTTTGATTTGGTCGGGCCTGAAGTAACTTCTCAGGTTGCCTACGTACCCCAAATTTTTGGGATCAGACCAAAACGTAGTTCAGATCTTCCCTTCCCTAGGTTAGGTGATCAGGCTAAGAAATAAAAGGCACAATTTATTTATTTTTTTTTGAAAAGACTGCAAAGGGCTGAGAAAGGAGATAATGAACTGGGTAGCAGGAAAATTGATTCGACCAAAGATGGCCTCCTTAAATGTAGTACCATTTGATCCGGTCAAGGTTAGTTGACTCTGGTAGTTCACTTCCATCATGATCTTGAAGTTTGACGACTTTTCCAGACAGTATTTCCTTAATGAATGAATTTTTCCAATTGGGTTCAGACTTTCTCCTATAATCGAGGAGGAGTGTTCAATTTTCTTTGAAGTCTGATAGTTAAATCCTTGACCTGTAAATGATGAGCTTTGACCTTTTTGTCAAATGCACGGGTGACTCTTCTTAGATAAGCTTGCACATGGTACAGGGCTTTAACTCGTTTTCTTCGATCAAGTTTAATTCTTCATACTGCTGACGAACCCAATCTGTTTCTAGCAAATGATTTTCCAACAAGACCCTGAGAGACGAAATTTCCATTTCAACTGGTAAGACTGCTTCCATGCCATACACTAAGGAAAATAGAGTAGCTCCAGTAGAGGATCGAATTGAAGCTCGATATGTCCATAGCGTGAATGATAATTTTTCTGACCAATCTCGATGTGATTGACACAATTTTCCTGATGATAGTCTTGAGACTCTTACTAACTGCTTCAATCGTTCCATTGATCTGAGGACGGTAGGGGGATGATTTGTGCTTCCGGATCTTCAACTTTAAACATAGAGTAATGATTTATGCTTTGAAGTACGACCCATTATCAGAGATCAGTTCAAAAGGTACCCCTATATCGACTGATAATATGTGATTTGAAACTCAAGATGTAGTAAGGATAGTGCTGATACATTTTATAACATCTTCTTTGATTCCATCGATATAGACGAGTATCTATTCCGTGTTGAACAACACCCAAGCTTGTACCTAACATACCCTTATATGATCACACGAACAAGTCTTTTGAAATTTCTGAGTAAATTCATTATCCCCTGGTGTTCCTTTAGGGATAAGCTGGTTTCTATTTGAATCTCTTTAAGAATTATTTTTTGTTTCAAGGTCAAAGACCTTTCCTTTCTCGATTAAAGGTTGAGCCCGACTCTTATCTTCTTGTTCAAAAATGAAATCTATCAAATTATTAGTTAATTCGTTAATGCGCTCGAGGTATTCAAAAATTTCCTTTATCCGATCAATTTCAGATAAATTTCCTTTATCCGATCAATTTCAGATGGGACAACAGACACCTCTATAGACTCGATGAACTAACTTGACTCAATAGAAAAGAGTAGACTCAATCTAAGGAAGACATGACCTTGCTGGAAAAAGGGACTCGAGCTAACCCAAATGACTCTTGAAAACTCAAGATAAGTACTCATACGAGTTTGATTAGGACTGAGGACTGAGATATTACTTATAACCGGTAGGATTGAAGCACTATGATCTTTAAAGAACAACTGGACGATGTTGAGAAATTTTGAGGTCATTTCTGACTGTTTGACTTGATATTGACGTTTACTCTAACTGACCGGATTTACAGCCCTAACTAGACGATAGATGATTGAACTTAGATACAATGATAACCCTTAAACCTCTTTGAAGGTGAATTTAACCAATTTCAGTGTCACCCCCTTGATAACATTTTAAATGAACCCTGAGATTTTATAGAATTTTATGCACCAATCCGTTAAACAATTCATCCATTTAATGATTATTCAGAAGAAAAATAATTTTACTGCACTCTTGAAAAATATTGACAAATAATGTTTTTATTGAATAACAACTTCAAACATATTTCAATAATTTTTCATGCAAATATATATCTTTTGTAAATCATTTTTCCTTCATTTTCTTTTCTTTTAGAAAATATTTTCTTCTGGAAAATATTTTTCTCTGAAAAATAGTTTTTATTTGGAAAATATTTTCTCTTGGAAAATCTTGTTCTTATGGAAAATATTTTTTTCTTAGAAAACATTTTTTCTAGAGAATAACACTTTTTCTGGAAAACACTTCTTTTGAAAAATATTTTACTCTGAAAAATACTTTCCCTTTGTAAACTATTTTTCTTCTTTGAAAATTTGATTTCTATTTCGATTTAAATGGCCCGGTCCATCAGGATTGTTAGATCGAGTTGGGCTGGGTCATTTGCAAGAGATGAATTTTTTATTGGGTCGGTGCACCGATTTTGATTTTCAAAAATAACATTTTTTATCCTTGAGGACAATCATACACTCTGATCTCATCATTCACATACATCCATTTCATCATTCACATGCATTCTGATCTCATCATTCACATACATTCATATCAATCACGAAGTCTTATAAGATTTCATTCAATGAACAACCCGGGAACACCCACGATAAGTTCGAGTCGTGACCTACTAGGAAGGTTTCTAGACTCTAAGCTTACTACGTGCAATGCATTTTTATCTGGCCACCCTTGCCCAAGCACACTTATATACCTTTCGATACGTGGTGACTTGGTTTGATATACCGTATAGGTGATAATCTAAAACCTCAATTCACTTCTCTGAAGTCAAAAACAGCTAGTTTGATCTCCAGTTGAGAGGTGGCGCACAATGCTGAGCAAGGGCCCACTTAAATACCTCTCGTCTAGAATAGACGTAGTCTATCCCCCTCGTACAGTAGGGTACAGCGGGGCAAGATCTGCTTAGGCATCGGTTTTGACCAAGAAGTGCAACTGATATACTTAGATTATCTTTTATACCTATGGGTACGAGTCAAGGGTTGTAGCTTTCATAAATGGTTTGGCATCCCACGAGGGGACCGACCACGTACTAGTACTACGTTGGCAATCGGGACATGTGACTGTGTGGCTTACAATAGGTCAAAGGCTCAGGTTGCTCCAGCCTGGGTGCATCAATATACTTCTCAGAATCACCTGATCAGACGGTATTGATTCCCCCAGTTTGATATATCCTAAGGTACGTGACTGGAGTTGTGGGTTTCATGAATGACATCGCATCTCCGAGGAGACCAGGCCACGCACTAGTGCCACGTTGGCTAAATGGGACGTGTAAGTGCTCAAAACAGTAAACGTGCTTGTGGTGTGTGCAAAACAGGGTGGGGTGTGCCCGGGGTTTTTTTCAAACAAATGGGCCCATGGGCCTGATCATACCATCATACATCGAATTATGTGAACATTCAATCAAGATCGACACCATTCAAATCATATGAATATTTAATCAAGATCATCACTAATCAAATCACATGATTGAAAATAAATATATCAAGCATATGTCCATGTTATAATCAAATATTTAATCCGGCATTACTTCTTTATGTATTTCGATCAAGGGTTATTTCGGATGGCCCAAAATAATTCAGAATTTCAAAGCATAATGACTTGAGATAGACTGGATATTCGTTAGGATGGAGATTTTAAAATCAAATACCCTCTTTTTAAAAAAAAAACAAAACAAAATCCTAATGAAAAATTAGCCAATAAGTGGATCGTTGTTGACAAACCATTTTTTACTAGTGTCACCCCAATTTCAACGTAAATCATTAAGGTGACATTAGAACGATCGGTGTGTCAAACAAACAAATCATTCAGCCACAAAAGGGGTTGTCCACGATTAGAACAACATTGAGATGTATTAGCAACCCCTTATCAATTCATAGCCCACCAATTCTTTAGAAAAAATAATAACTGTTCACATATGGATTGGCGTGTCACAAGTAAATATTGGTGTGTCAATAATTGTTTGACATGAACTAAACAGCTGCGATTTTCCTTCGTTAAATTAAACGATTATTTCATAAACACATGCTTATTTAGTTGCAATTTCTGTTTTATTCAATGGTTTTGACCTCCAAAAATTTTAATAAATAAACATGAAAATTTGAAAAATGCCCAAAACCAAACCGATTGATATTGTTGATCCTCAATCATAGATCGATGCTGTCTGTAATAAAAAATCGAAAGTTCAAATCCAATGGGTTTCCTACACCTCTCCGATCCTCTGTTTTTTTAAAAAAATATATAAAGAAAAAAAAAAAAAAAAATCAGCGTTTCTATAGTTGGGTTCATGTTCGTAAAACCAGTTTAATAGATTGAAGAACACAAACAGTCCACAGGATCGACTAAAACTGGAAGCAATGTGTCGATAGTACATAGATGAATCACCTACAAACTTCGGTCGAACAATTTTTTCAATCCTTTTTTTTTAAAAAAAAGCACCGATTAATTTCTTTCTCTTCTTTTTTTTCTCAAAACTTTGGTTATTTGGGGCGAGATCGAAGATGACCAGCGACCTTCAAGCTCTCTTTGACAGCCAACAAAAGATTGATTAAAACATTCAAGATCACATCGGTTCTTGAGAGAAACCGAAACTTCAAGGTTTGATTTTCACAAATAGAAAACGATGACTTCGATCAGACCGAGACTTCAGCCGATCGGTTGGAGCTTGGATTGGTCTCTGTTGGAAAGAACGAACCCATTTGGTTCTTTTAAGAGGACGATGTGGTAATAGGCAGATTAAAATGCCAAGATCGAATCGATTTTGAAAGAGATTAATCTCTTTAAAACAACGACTTCGATCTGAGATTCCATCCGATCGGTTTGGATTGATCTCTGTTGGAAAGAACGAACCCATTTGGTTCTCTTAAGAAGATGATGTGGGGCTTTTAAAAAGATGATTTTTATTTGTACACACCCACTTAAAATGGTTGTCAACAGAACTTAAAAAATAGTAATTTTTTAACAAAAAAAAAAAAAAAAAATCGGCTTTATTCTTATTACACACCAACCCCTCATTACTATAGACAGCACCATTTTAAAAAAAATTTATTTTCTTTTTGTTTTCTTCCTTGTTGTTCATAGGGCAACACGCCTAACCATTAAAAAAAACTTTTTTTTTTTTTTTTTTTAAAAGTAAAATGGTCAAATATCAAATCAAACACACACCTAAAATTTGAATCGAAATATAATTACTTGCGTAAAAAAAAGTCATGGTCCGAAAACCATTATCTCATCCTCAATAAGATTATTTCTTTGAAATCTCGCATTATTTAGGGTCATTCCGAATGACTTCGATTGAACCATAAAAAAAAATGATATACCGGATTAGTATATTCAAGATTGAATCATGTGATCTATGATTAAGCCAAAAGAATAGAGAAAACATAAATAAATAAAACACAATAAACAAATAATCAACTAACTAAAAATCAAATAAAAAGGTCCTACTAGCAACGTATCCCATACTCGGGGCTTTTCAAGTTTGATGCTCAATGTCCCC
The DNA here is from genome assembly GCF_017979445.1 of Akebia trifoliata. NCBI lineage: Eukaryota > Viridiplantae > Streptophyta > Magnoliopsida > Ranunculales > Lardizabalaceae > Akebia > Akebia trifoliata. The sequence continues at coordinate 20,770,221 of NC_141387.1, forward strand.
AGTGGAGTCGCCACTGAAAGCGCCTTCGATCCGCGGGGTGCGCGGATCCGCTTTTGACCCTTGAGGTTTGGGAGTCGCCACCTAGTTATTGTGGTCTAGGAACCAAATTGACCCTACAATGGATAAAAAGAACTAATCTACTATAGAAATATGAATCCGGGGATCATGTTACGGGGTTGGAAGGTGTTAGGCACCAACCCCGCCCGGCCAATGCCGGTCTCTACTTATCCTAAATAGATCTACATTGCTAATGATAAAACCTAGATTAAAAAAATAATAAAAAACCTTACCTTTGATCTGCAAAAGTGCTATTCCCTCAGATCTGAAAAAAAACAGTTCCTTGTACCGTACTCCTTGCTTCGTTTTATCTCCGGATCTGATTTCTGATCTCCGAGGCAAGGTGTCTCTTTCTTGGATCTGGATGCTTTGAATTTGTGGTGGATTTTTGGGGTGTTTTGGAGAGGTTTTTGGGGTGTTTTTTAGGCTAAAATCGGAGTAGGGGTGTTAGGAAAGGAGTTGGGGCTCCGAAATTAGGGTTTTGGGGAGGTTATGGAGGCTTCTTCACCTACTTTTTCTAGGGTTTTTTCTTTGATACGAAAATAGGGTGCCTATTTATAAAGTTTTTAGAAGCATTAGGGTTTGATTAGGGTTTCAATTAGGGTTTTGACTTAGTCTTTAGGGTTTTAGGGTTTTGACTTTAATCTTATGAGATTGACTTGATTAGTTTTAGATTAGGGTTTGGATTTAGGGTTTTGACCTTAGTCTTATGAGATTGACTTGATTAGTTTAGATTAGGGTTTTGATTTAGGGTTTTGACCTTAGTCTTATGAGATTGACTCGATTAGTACCTTGACTTCAGTCTTGCTTTATTGACTTTAATTTTGACTTCAGTCTCACTTGATTGACTTTAATACCTTGACTTCAGTCTTGCTTGATTTACTTTTAATTTTTGGAGAACCCCCCTCTAAAATATCTTTAATTATTTGGACCCCCAATGGAGGGGTCCTTAAAGAAATATCCCACGAACCCTCAACAATTTTGCCTAAGAGTCCAATTAATCGATTTTTTAGGTTCAAAGTTTTAAATTAATTCCATTAATGTTTCACTTTAATTATTTAATGTTTTATGTATTAATTTCGAATTTTTTAATTATGAAAATTGTGAATTACCGTTTTGCCCCCGGAGAGGACTTTTCACGTTTCAAGTCGATTTTTAATGTTCTAGGATGTTTTAGAATCGATTTTTCGTAAGGAATTCAATGAGAATGTTGGTTTGTGTTATTTATGAAAATTTTTATGTGAAATTATTGTGAACTTTATGAGGGACATTTTCGTAATTTTGTCAAATTCTGTTAAAATTGGTGAAATGATTTATTTGGTTCCGATTTGTTATTTTATATGTTCGAGAGAGTTTTCCTAAGCGTAACGTAGGCTCTAGGGTTGTTTTGAGGTTAGGGATATTTTGGTAATTTAATCATTTTTAGTGATTTTTATCGTGAAGTTTCTTTTTGGTTTGCAAGATGATGATTTCTATGTTTCTGGGGTCGTATTTTCCTAGCGTAGCGTGGTTTCTAAGTTTTGTCAGTTTGAGATACCTCATCTGGATTTCTGAAACATATCTGGTAACAAAATAAAGTATTGGAATAGACATCCATCATTGGGAACCTTTGCGATCGGGTCGACGACTTGATTAATCAGGCGGATACAAAAATGGGGTGTCTACAGAGAGATTCCACGATGGAATTCCCTTGAAGTCACAACCTTGATGCATGTATGCATGGCTAGAAACTTAGTGTTTCACCCCATCAAGAGGGTGACACATTTCTTCATTATTGCCATGCACATGTGAGTGTGAGCATTGTGTACAATATGATGTATGAAATTAAGGTAAAAGAGCTTCAACCCCCATCCTTTCGATCGAATCTTAGTCCAATCTACCGGGGATGGGAGAGGATGTGCATTACATCTTAGGGATTTCTAAAAAAAAAAAAAAGGAGAGGGTTAGAAGAAGATGATGCAAACTTCAAAATAAATAAACTAAATGTTAGACCCCACCTTGTTCCTTGATGAACTTGAATCTTGAAAGATAAACTTGAGAGTTGGATGAGATGGTTGAGGGTTGGGTGAGTTGAAATTAGAAGATGAGAGAATAAGTATGAATTTTGGTAGAGTTTTAGGTTGAGAGATGGGGGTTGAGAGCATGAATTGTTCATAGAAAATGAAGGTATTTATAGAGTTTTTGTAGAACTTTTGGGGATAAAGTGGTCCAACCCTAAAAATAAAGAGAATATATATGGGATTTAAGTTATTTCTTTTTGGATTTTTCATTTGTATGAGGGTAAAGATGACATTTGTGAAGAAACTTAAAAAGTATTCTTTGATCTTTGATTTTTTGATAAATAGTGGTAAGAGAACAAAAGTACTTTTGGGAGGGTGAATAGGAAAGTGACATGTGTAAAGATGGAGTGGTAGGTGAAAAGTAGACCTTGGTTCATTTGTAAATAACTCATAAAGCAAGGGTAGAAGTATATTTTTGAAATGAACCAATGAGAGAACAAAAGTACTTTTAAGAGGGTGAGTAGGAGAATGACATGTGTAAAGGTGAAGTGGTAGGTGAAAAGTAGACTTTGGCTCATTTGTAAATAACATATAAAGCAAGGGTGACAGTATAATTTTGAAATGGACTAATGGGAGAGCTCCACGTACATACTTGAAGATTCCCACCTTTTGAAGGTATGATTAGAAGTTCTCTCAAATTTATAGATTATTACCAAAGACCAAATAACCTTTTTGGTTTGACCACCCTTTTTGGGAAGGGTGTTCTTGGACTTTCACAAGGGAGAGTTGACTCTCCAATTAGATAATGCATTGGATATTGGGGGCTTATGAGAGATCAACATGTGTCACCTTTTGAAGGGATGTAAGGTAGTGGGCTTGGTGTTGGGCTTTGAGAGTGGGCTAAAAGATTGGATTTGAATTTGGGCTAGAAGATGGGGGCTTTATTTTGGACTTTGGTTATGGTATGGGTGATGGAGCGGTGGGTGATGGATTCGAATTAGGGACAAGGTTGAGCATGCAAACTATATAACATAAAAATGATGCCACCTGGCAATGCGAGCCTGTTGAGGAACTTGAGTTCTAAATCGAAATCAATTTGAGGAAATTTAGATTCTTCTAACGGGTTCGTGCAAATTGGGGTGTCTACAACTGCCCATCTTTGCAGGAGTTGTTTGCAAAGAACTGTAAAGAATAAATTAGACCCTTTATTTGCACGAATCGAAAATAATTTATTGCATGATGATTAAAAACGTCGGATGGATTGAGAAATTTTGTAAGATGTGGTTACCCAAACACGGGGTCTGATAGGATTAGCCTTTTTGAAACTCTTGATTTCGTGGCACAAAGCTTGTTTGAAATCTTAAATAGAATTTTTGCTGATTTTTGAAAGTGATTGACGTTTTAAACCATGTAATGCAATTTTGAGATATTTTTCTTTTCCTTTGTTAATTCCAAATTTTGAACTTCCTCTTTTTCTTCTCATAGAAGTTACGGGATCGTCTTGAGAGGGCTTAGTGTAGCGTGGCCGTTCTTGAAAGAGGCTTGCTTTGAAAATGCATGACGACCTGGTATTTGAGTATTCGGTAAGTCATCTTGCCTCGGATACGAAGAGAATCATCATTGACCAGGTGAAATCGCCTCGACCCGTCTTCACTAAATAGTGGATAGGGGTCCGATCTATAAATGGGGGACTTTTGAAAAAAGGGAGTCGCCACCTAGTTTAGGTCTAGGAACCATAAATAACTACAAACGGATATGGATCGGTCCACGGATTAAAGATATGGGTAAGGGGTCAGATTACGGGTTTCGGAAGGTGTTAGGCACCGAACCCGCCCGATCAAGATGATCGGTCTCTACTATGATCCAAAATCATCCTATGGTCAACATATAAAGACTACAGTTAAAGTCATAGTCCAATCATCCTCATCAATTCATGTTGGATTTTCCAACCAAATCCCATGGCTAAAAATTGTCCAATTATCAAATGATCATCTCTTAAATTTCATAAAATATGGAAGGGTTTGAAAAAGCCCTGATTAGCTCCATGACCTGAAATAAATTAAGAAATTCCACCTGCAAGCATTTTCTAAGCTGTCCAAAATAGAAACTCATGAGAATATTTTGAATGGAAGATTACAAATAGAAACCTGCCAAATTGGGATTTATAATATTTCCAAATTAGGAATGTGAAAATTCCTAAATTAGAATTCAAGAGATATATACTGAATTCCCAAATTAAAAATTTAAAAAGATACATTTTCTAAAATGGAACATTCTAAAAATGTAAGTTTCTAAATTTGAAACTCTCAAATTTCCATAAATGTGAACCTTCTAAATACAAGGATGTAGAATCTTCTAAATTGGGAAATTGATAAAATATGAACTTCCTAAAATGGAAAGTTACGAGTATGTGTCTTTCCCCAAAATAGAAAATTATGCAACCTCCTATTGGAAGGTTTCCAAACATGAATTTTCCAATAACCTGCAAATAATTTTTAAAAGGAGATTTGTATGAAAATGAATTCTCAAATTGGAAGGTTATGGATTTGTCAAGAATCGTCAAATTGGAAATTTGCCAAGAACAAAGAATTCACGTTATCACACTTACCAAATTGGAGATTAACACATACCATTGCATAAAAGATTTTTAATTTCAAATGACTCTTAAATCAATCCAAACAGGCAAACATATGTGTCCTTCAATTTTTTCAAAGCAACTATCACGCAACAACATGCCTTTCAATTTTTTCGAAACAATTATCAATCAAGGCATGTATGCTCATCAAGTCAAGGAATACTCTAAACACATGGAATAGCCTTGAAATAATGCGAGGATCTCAAACATCATTATAAGTCATGTAAATCCAACCCGATCATAATAACCATGATGAAAAAATCCTATAATCCTACTAACATGTGAAAATAAAAATAAAATAAAAACCAACAAATAAAAATAAGCAATATGAGGCCAAAAAATATCTCTCTAATCTATAAAAAATAATACAAAAAAAATAAAAACTAAAAAAATATAAACAATGAATATTCGACGAACCCTATTGATATATAAAAAAAAAACCTTCATAATCCTACCTATATAAAAAAACAAAAAAAACGTAAAAATACATAAAATAAATATCTTCCTAATCCTATTGAGACACAAAACACATAAAAAAAAACATAGAGAAATATATAAAAAAGAAATAAAAAAAACTCTTCTAATCCTACCAATATGCAAAAATAATGAATAAAAAAAACGTAAACTAAATATTCTCCTACCCTATGATATATAGAAAAAAAGAAGAAAATAGCAAAATGCATAAAAAAAATCTACGAATCCTATTGATATAAAAATAAAAGTACAAATTAAAAAATAAAAGAAAAAAATAAAACTTACCTATAAAGAGGTGATAGAATCCGATTCCTTCAAGTACGCCCTCCAAAGTTTGTGAGTATTTGCTGCCAAGAGACGAGGACGGAGAGATAGATGTTCTAAGATGCACCGACACTACAGCAGCAACTTGAAAGGTCTAACCAAAGAGGTCATGGTGCTTGGTGCAATAAAGGTAATGGCTGATTGCCTGTGACGTAAATACAATGGGGGCATCCTAGTTCAACCAAAACGTGGCTACATTGGGGTTGTGAAGGAGGAAAAGAAGGAGTTGGTGGTGTTAGAACGTGAGAGAGAGGAGTTGGAAAAATGTTGGGCAGCAAGGGGGGCGTTTTGGGTGCTGTGTTGAGGACGTGGAGAAGGAAGGCTGGGCGTTGGGTGTATTGTGGAAAAGAGGGGGGGCTGTTGGGCGTTGTGTGTGCTGTGGAAAAGAGGGGGACTGTTGGGCGTTGGTGCAGCAATAGTGAAGAGGGCAGTGGCTGAAAGAGAGGTCTTGTTGCATGCAGAGGGCAAGCTTTAGAGGGGTGTTGTTGGAGAAATTGCAGATTTTAATGGAAGAAAAAGAAATGGACTGCAATAAACATTTTCTTCTTGTAGAGATGGACACCGTCTCGGAGCTATGCTTGCTGTCCAAAACGGAGAGAGAGAGTGGAAAGGACTGTGTTGCAAGTAGATGCAGACGTCCTTCAATCTGCTGGAGAAGAAGACGTTAAGACCCTTCAAGAAGAAGAGATGAAGGAGACGAGAGAGAAACCAAGGCGAGAGGAAGAAGAGAAAACCGTTCTCTGTGTAGGTGCTGGTTCAGCCCCAAGGATCTTCAGCCAGCCTAAAGGACGTTGAGAGAGCTATGTTGCTCGTCCAAAGAAGATGAGCAGAGAGAGAGCAGCAGCCAGGCGTGAAGAGGGATTCCTCTTTATTTTTTGCTGAAGTCGACCTTTTTGAAAGAGAGCAACATCCCTCTTTTTATAGAATTCAATTTCTATTTCTGTCTTCTTTCTAATTCTCTTGTTTTTCTTTCTTTTTTCTCTTTACACGTCATTTCTATTTTCAAAGATTGAGGAATAACATTCCCACGCTACTCGTAGCGCATTAGTAGTCCACCATTAACGAATGGTGATCGGTAAATCGACGTTTTGATTTTAGTTTTAATTTGATTTTTCATTTTAGTTGATTATGTAATTTTATTTTAAGTTTGATTTTTAATTCGAATGTTGAATGAGTTGATTAATTGAAAATTTTATTTTGGTTGTTCGATTTTAATTTGAAATTTTCTTAATTTAATTGATTGCATTTTGATTTTATCGGTTATTTGATTTTAATTTTAAAAGTTTAATTTTAATTGCTTCTTGATTTTAATTTTAATTTTTTTATTGTTTAACTTTTAATTTGAGTTTTATTTTTAGTTTTAGTTGTTTGAATTTTTTAATTTGAGTTTTACTTTTGGTTTTAATTGTTTGAATTGTTTACTTTTTTAGTTTTAATTGTTTAAATTGTTTAATTTTTAGTTTTAATTGTTTTAATTGTTTGATTTTTTAATTTGAATTTTATTATTATTGGATTTTTAATTAGATTTGATTTTGTTACATTTTCCTAACGGTCGAGGTCTCTAAGTTGAGTTTGGAGGTCGAGGGGTATTTCGGTCATTTTTATGATTTTTCCTAAATTTCTCTGTTTTCGTCGATCTGGGTCCCGTTAGACTCGAAATCATGTTATGAATGCAATTGAGGTATTTTCGAAGTCTTTCGGAGGTCCGAAATTTATGAAGGGTATTTTCGTCATTTTATCAAATTTTGCGAATTTTTATGAATTCTGGCGTGAGGTTTCTTTTAGTCTCAACGTGATTATTTCTATGTTTCAAAGTTGTATTTTCCTAGCGTGGCGAGGTCTCTAGGATATCGAACTGTGTGGCGAGCCTAAGCGTGTGTGCTTGCTAAATCGGGTGTGACGTATGGCGATCCTAAGCGTGCGTAAATTTCTATGTCGAGTTGCAACGAGTAGGGGAGATGAAAAGATTGGAAATGGGAGGAAACAGGGATAGTACTCACAAGCCTTCGAGTTCTTTGCACTAATCATTAGGAATCCACATCAACTAGGTGACGGATCGTCAAGTCAGGCGGATGCAAAAATGGGGTGTCTACACCAGGCTTCTCAAATCAAAGCCTTAGAGGATAGACTTGATGCCTACTGTGCTCCTCAAGGGAATATATTAGTGGTTCCTTGTTCCTTTTCGTATCCTGCTTTTGAGAAGAATGATGTAGAACTATTTGAAATGAATGAATTAGATTTTTTACATAGTGGCCTCAGATATATCTATTACTTTTGAAAACTCTTGGTTTGAAGAAAAGTCCTAGATTCTTCATCATAGGCCAAAAATAGTAACTTTGATGATGCATTTTTTTATTTTAGGTTTTAAAGATTTCCTTTGTCGAATAATTTGTGATAGACTAGTGTTTGACGACTCTAAACGTCAATGATCATATTGTTTTTGCTAAATGTAGAGGATACAAGTGTCAACTAATCCTTATCATCTTTAGAGTCATCCCCAAGATTGAGGATTTTGATTGAGTTATCTTCGTTGTATCTGTTAGAACATTGAGGACTTCGGGATTTTTGTCGTTCACAGTTTATACTCTTGCGGGCCAGGAGTTCTTTGATATTAATTTTTTTTTTATTTCCTTCTTTTTGCCCCTGGTGCCAGTTACGATTTTTACCAGATCCGATTTCCACATTTTTGCGCATCGACGCCCTTTCCGGGTTTTCATCGTATCTGTGATTTTGATTTTGCCATATACTAATTCTTTTACTCACAGTGCCCTTACGGGTTTTCACTATGCCCTTTCAGTCTATGCACATTTTATAGATTTTTACTTTGAACTTATTCTCAAATTCTTTGTGCCCCTCTGTAGACACCTCATTTTTGCATCCGCCTGATTAATCAAGTCGTCAACCCGATCGCAAAGGTTCCCAATGATGGATGTCTATTCCAATGCTTTATTTTGTTACCAGATATGTTTCAAAAATCCGGATGAGGTATCTCGAACTGACAAAACTTAGAAACCACGCTACGCTAGGAAAATACAACCCCAGAAACATAGAAATCATCATCTTGCAAACCAAAAAGAAGCTTCACGATAAAAATCACTAAAAATGATTAAATTACCAAAATACCCCTAACCTCAAAACAACCTTAGAGCCTACATTACGCTTAGGAAAATCCGTTCAAACACATAAAACAACAAATCGAAACCAAGTAAACCACTTCGCCAATTTTCACAAAATTTGACAAAATTACGAAAATACCCCTCACAAAGTTCACGATCATTTCATACAAAAAACTTCATAAATGACAAAAACCAACATTCTCATTGAATTCCTTACGAAAAACTGATTCCAAAACATCCTGGAACATTGAAAAACGACTTAAAACGTAAAAAATCCTCTCCGAGGGCAAAACGGTAATTTCACAATTTTCTTAATTAAAAAATTCGAAATTAATAAATAAAACATGAAATAATTAAAGTGAAACATCAATGAAATTAATTTAAAAAGTTGAACCTAAAAAATCGATTAATTGGACTCTCAGGCAAAATTGTTGAGGGTTCGTGGGATATTTCTTTAAGAACCCCTCCATTTGGGGGTCCAAAGAATTAAAGATATAATAGAAGGGGGTTCTCCAAAAATTAAAAGTAAATCAAGCAAGACTGAAGTCAAGGTATTAAAGTCAATCAAGTGAAACTGAAGTCAAAATTAAAGTCAATCAAGCAAGACTGAAGTCAAGGTACTAATCGAGTCAATCTCATAAGACTAAGGTCAAAACCCTAAATCAAAACCCTAATCTAAAACTAATCAAGTCAATCTCATAAGACTAAGGTCAAAACCCTAAATCCAAACCCTAATCTAAAACTAATCAAGTCAATCTCATAAGACTAAAGTCAAAACCCTAAAACCCTAAAGACTAAGTCAAAACCCTAATTGAAACCCTAAAAGAAACCCTAATCAAACCCTAAATGCTTCTAAAAACTTTATAAATAGGAGCCTCCACACCCTATTTTCGTATCAAAGAAAAAACCCTAGGAAAAGTAGGTGAAGAAGCCTCCACAACCCCTCCAAAACCCTAATTTTGGAGCCCCAACTCCTTCCCTAACACCCCTACTCCTATTTTAGCCTAAAAAACACCCAAAAACCTCCCAAAAACATCCCAAAAATCCACCACAAATTCAAAGCATTCAGATCCAAGGAGGAGACACCTTGCCTCAGAGATCAAAAATCAGATCCGGAGACAAAACGAAGCAAGGAGTACGGTACAAAGAACTGTTTTTCAGATCTGAGGGAATAGTGCTTTTGCAGATCGAAGGTAAGGTTTTTTATTACTTTTTTAATCTAGGTTTTATCATTAGCAATGTAGATCTATTTGGGATAAGTAGAGACCGGCATTGGCCGGGTGGGGTTGGTGCCTAACACCTTCCAACCCCGTAACATGATCCCCGGATTCATATTTCTATAGTAGATTAGTTCTTTTTATCCATTGCAGGGTCAAATTGGTTCCTAGACCGTAATAACTAGGTGGCGACTCCCAAACCTCAAGGGTCAAAAGCGGATCCGCGCACCCCGCGGATCGAGGGCGCTTTCACCCTCGTGGTTTGGTGACTTAAGTTGAGCTGTGAGATCAAATACTCTACTCTTCTAATAACGCTCTTTCTTGAGTAACAGATCTGGACTCCCCTTTCTAGTTCCCCCGATGATTTTCATGATGCGGTGACTTAAGTTGAGCTTCGAAATCAATGACTCCACACTTTGAGTCGCTCTGTTTTTTTCAAATATTTGACCTGATCTCCCCTCTCGGATTTTTCAACGACTTTGGTGGCTTATAATTCGAAATTGAGTAACAAGATCAACCGTACCTTGATGATTGTGATTAAGTTGCCTTAAATCATTCTCTGATCTGAGAGGACTTTAAATAGGACGAAACGTAGGCTTAGGCTATGGTTGCGAAAGGATAAGAAATGTTGAATATGGATTTACTGAGGGATAGAATGGACGCGGGGTTTGTCTATTTTTATTTTGGAAATATGATCTATGTCTCCTCCTAGCGTCTCACGAACTCGTTTAAGAGGGATATTTAGGTCGAGCTTGAGATCAAGTATTCGAGATTTTTGACTTTTTTTATTTTTTTTTTTTTTAACCGTTCACAGTTTATCCTCATGCAGACCAGGAGTATACTTTGGCAATTTTTTTTTACTTTAGTTTTTTTTTTTTTTGATAACGGTGACCTGCCCCAGTCATAGGTTAAGAAATGAAATTGATGGGTCAAAAAAGGTTAACTAAGGGTAGATAATTTTTCAGGTAGTAGAAAGATGACCTCTCTTCATTTCAAAGAACGACTTTATGCGTAATATTTTTTTACGGTGTCAGCATTGATTGGTTGCGGAAAGACTTTCCTGTCCATCTCTTTGAGAATCAATACTCCTCTAGACAGTACCTTTTGGACGACGAATGGCCCCTCATAATTTGGGAGAAACTTCCCTCTCGCATCTTCTTGAATTGGTAAAATCTTCTTCAGAACTAGGTCTCCAGGTACGAAGTCTCAAGGTTGATCCTTCTTGTTATAGGCACGTGCTATTCTCCATTGATAAGTTTGCCTATGACAGATTGTTGAAAGTCGTTTCTCCTCTATTAAGTTTAACTAATCGGATCGGGCTTGGACCCACTCTGCCTCATCCAATTCAACTTCTGCTAAGATCCGAATGGAGGGAATCTCGACCTCAACGGGCAAGACTGCTTCCATTTCGCAGACCAGTGAATAAGGCGTTGCCCCCGTTGAAGTTTGGATTGACCCTAAGAAGCGTGTAGAGCAAATGGTAACATCTCGTGCCAATCCTTATAAGTGACAGCCATTTTCTCGATGATCTTTTTGATATTTTTGTTAGTAGTTTCGACTGCTCCGTTCATCTTTAGCCTATAAATAACTGAGTTATGATGGGTGATCTGAAAATCCTTGCACATTTTGGACATGTCTTTGTTCTTGAGATTTTTGGCGTTATAGGTTACTATCCCGCTTGGGAGGTCGTACCGACATATGATGTTGTTATTCGCAAATTTCAAGACATTGCCCTTTGTAACATTGGCGTAAGATGCTGCTTCTACTCATTTAGTAAAGTAGTCGATGGCGACCAAGATGAAGCGATGCCCATTGGAAGCATGAGGATTGATCTGCCTGATGACATCCATACCCTAGAGTGAAAAGGGCCAGGGAAAAGTCATATTGTGTAATTCTGAAGGTGGCGCATTGATTTTGTTGGCATAGATTTGACATAAGTGACACTTTCAAACATGTTGATACCCGTTACTGTCCATAGTCATCCAGTAGTAACCCATTCTCATAATCTTCTTTGCGAGCATATGTCCATTCATGTGAGGTCCGTAGACTCCACCGTGCACGGTCTTAATTAAAAGTTGAGCTTCTACTTCTATTACACGTCTGAGGAGGTCCTCGTAGTGCGACTTTTTGTATAAGACTCCACTACTCAAGAAGAATTGTCCTGCCAATCTCTGAATAGTCTTTCGATCGATTGTTGTGACATCATGTGGGAAAGTTCGGTCTTTTAAAAATGCCTTGATGTCTGCATACCATGGTTTTTCCTCAGGCTCTTCAACCTCCATTGGTAGACTATATGCTAGTTCGTCTTGAATACCAATCTCAAGGGGGTCGACGATGGTATCTTTGGAGATGTTGATCATTGAAGTAAGAGTGGCTAGTGCATCTACAAATTGGTTCTTAGCTCTTGGCATATAAGTGAATGAGATTCGAGTGAAATTTGAACTTAGATCCTCAAGATACTCATGATAAGGAACTAATCTCTGCTCTCGACTCTTCCATTCTCCCGTTGTCTGGTAGACTACCAGACTTGAGTATCCAAATACATCTATTTCATCCACTTCGAGGCAGATTGCTGCTTTCAACCCCACAATGCATGCTTCATACTCGGCTTCGTTATTAGAACACTGAAACCTTAATCTGACTGCAATGGGGATATGAGTTTCATCTGGTTTGACCAGGACTGCCCCAATTTTTTTTCTCTTTGGATTTACTGCTCCATCAAAGTACATCTTCCAACTTTTGTCTTCATCATTATCTTCGGCTTCGGCAAACAAAATGGCTTCATCAGGAAAATTTGTTTTCAATTGCTCATAGTTGGGTAAAGGGTGCTCCGCTAAGTGGTCAGCAATGGCTTGTCCTTTAATGGTTTTTTGAGTAACATAGGTGATGTCGAATTCCAATAATAATAGTTGTCATTTCGCAGTGCGTCCCATTAGTGTCGGCTTCTCAAAGAGATACTTCAAAGGATCCATCCTAGCAATGAGCATGGTCGAGTAACTAAGCAAGTAATGGCGTAGCCGTTGGGATGCCCAGACGAGGGCACAACATGTCTTCTCAAGATTCGAATAGTTCACTTCATAACTTGTGAACTTCTTGCTAAGGTAGTAGATGGCTCGCTCTTTCCGATCAGTTTCATCATGTTGTCCTAGTACACGACCTATGGAGTTTTCTTGCACGGAGAGGTACATCAACAGAGGTTGACCCAATGTAGGAGGAACTAGAACAGGCGGGTTAAGCAGATATTTCTTGATCTTGTCGAAAGCTTCCTAACAGTCTTCATTCCATTCTTTCGACTCATTCTTCTTTAGTAGTTTGAATAGTGGTTTACAAATTGGCGTGAGTTGTGTGATGAACCTACTAATGTACTGAATTCTCCCTAGGAATCTCCTGATTTCTTTCTCTGATTTGGGTGGCTCCATATTTATAATGTACTTCGTTTTAGCTGGATCGATTTCGATACCTCTTCTACTGACAATGAACCCCAACAACTTCCCTGATGTGGCCCCAAATATATACTTTGTCGGATTAAGTCTTAAACTGTACTTTCTTAATCAATCAAACAGTTTCTTCAAGTTTACCAGATGATCCTCATCGAGATTTGATTTAGCTATCATATCATCCACGTATACTTCTATCTCTTTGTGAATCATGTCATGAAATAAAGTCGTCATGGCTCGTTGATAAGTTGCTCTGGCATTCTTGAGATCGAATGGCATAACCTTATAATGAAAGGTACCCCAAGGTGTGATGAACGCAGTCTTCTCTTGGTCTTCCTCAGCCATTTTTATCTGGTTGTAACCCGAGAATCCATCCATGAATGAAAACATACCATGCCCCGTTGTATTATCAACCAGGGTATCGATGTGTAGTAACGAAAAGTCGTCTTTAGGACTGGCTCTGTTCAAATCTCGGTAGTCTACACACGTACGCACATTTTTGTCCTTCTTTGGAATAAGAACGTCGTTAGCGAGCTATTCAGGGTAGGTGGATACCGCGAGAAACCTTACCTGGAACTACTTTGTTACTTCATCCTTGACCTTAAGTGTCCACTCCGATTTTAACCTTCGTCGTTTCTGCTTGACTGGCTTGCTTCCCGATTTCATAGGTAACTTGTGGATGACTAGATCTATGTCTAACCCAGGCATGTCTTGATAGGACCATGTGAATACATCTTGTTACTATTGTAAGAACTTTTTCATCTCCTCTTTCTGCTCAATCGTTAATAAGGCTTCGATTTTGATGATCCGTGGGTCATCTTCGATGCCTAGGTTCACTGAGTTTGTATCCTCTATATTTGGCTGAACATCCTTCTCGTGACGTTCCATGAGTTCTTCGATTTCTTTTGAAGGATATTCAACCTCTTCCTCTGACTCTTTTTCGATCCCCATGAGATCAAAGTCAAGCTCGAGGTCAAAGTCGTATTCATTTCTTTCATACTCTGTTCTATCATAAGGCTCATTCAACTGAGAAAATTCTTTGAAAACCTTTGGTATTTTGAAAATTTTTAATTTTTTTGAATTTTTAAAAATATTTGATTTTTTTTTAATTTTGCAAAGTTTTTTATTTTTTTGAAATTTGAAAGATTTTTTATTTTTTTGAATTTTGAAAGATTTTTTATTTTTTTGGATTTTGTGGACTATCTGTATTCTTGAAACAAGATGAAGAAAAATCATGCAAATTCATTAGTAATGAAGGTGAGCCCCTAAAACAATCTTGCTTCAAGGACGAGGGCTCATTATGGTCCTCGGGCAAATGAGATTCTACTAATGGCATTTTTTTTAGGTCGTAGGGATTCTGGACCCCATGGCGGCCTCATAAGTGACTAGGTATTCCTCCCAATTTTTGAAGACTTACCCCTCCTTTGTAGGGTAGATAGGTCGGAAGAGTGGTTCCCTTGATGGTTCAGATATGACCATCACTTCTGGGTAACTGTTGTCAGATCCGAGTACAAGCATTTGTAGGGTGGGTGGAATTACGAAAGATCCCCAATCAATCTGAAAGGGGAACAATGATTTTTCTTCTTCGCATACTGTGACTTCCGCTTTGGCGGACTCTCTTTCTTCTTCCTCTTGATTCCATTCAGAATCCCTTTTGAATAGGATGTCCATACCATCCATGAAGGACTGCGGGGATTCAACGAATGAGTCTTCTTGCACTTAAATAGGCTCGATACTTACAACACTTGGTTCTCCTATGTGATTTGTTGGTGATGGTTCTGATAACTCCTCAGGTCTTTTCTATGACTGTGGGAAACTAACGCTGATATGTGGTACCTTGCCTAGGTTCCATACGTTAGGCTCACGATTCTGTCTTCGTGCAAGTCGAAGTTCCCTCTTCTTATCATTCATATCGAAGATATCTTTCTTCGTAGGTTTGAATCCGAGACCAAAGTAGGGAGTGTGTTTTTGAGTATTGATCAAAGTGGCCCGACCTCTTCCTTTAGGTCCTAGCCCTTGTTCTGGACGGTATCCTGCATTCTTCATTACTCGCCCAATCATCAAATTTGTTTTTGATAGTTTTGCCCTTATTTTCTCTTTTCCTCTTAGAAATGATTGATGAATGTGAATTGGAATGCGTGAAACCCCTCTTTATCCCCAGTCATCTTTACATCAATATAAGGTACATCTGGCAATCGATCGATTGGTATGAGATTTTTTGCGAGAATGAAAATCACCCTCTCTCCCATGATAAATCTGATCCGCTAGTGTAAGGAAAAAGGGATTGCCCCTCCAATGTGGATCCAGGGTCTTCTTAAAAAGAGATTGAATGCCGAGGGTATATCCAAAATCTCGAATGTTACTTCAAAGGTGCATAATCTGATGGTAACAGGGAGGTCCAGTTCCCCTAGCGACTCAATTTTCCTGCTATCAAATGCCCTTACGGTCCGTCTAGTTGGCCTGAGGTGAGACAAATCTGCATTTAGCTTATGCAAAGTTTGTAGAGGACATACATTAAGAGTCAAACCGTTGTCAATCAATACCCTTGCTACCATCATGCCTTTGCACATTACTATGATGTGCAATGGTTCAATGTGACCACGCCCTCCGCTAATGAATTCATCTTCCGTGAAGGTAATTTGATTGGGGGTCATAATCTGTCCAACTGTCTTCTCCAATTCTTCTGGTGAGGTGGTCTTAGACACATGTGCACCACTAAGAACCTTAAGTATTACTTCCCGATGTTGCTCTGAATTTAGTAGAAGGTTGAAGATGTTGATCTGAGCTAGCATCTTGTTCAACTGCTCCACTATGTTATACTCACTTTTTCGAATGAGTTTGAGAAGGCTAGCTGCTTCTTTATCGGCTACTTTTCTTCTTTTCTAGTTCCTTCGGCAGTATTTGTTCCTCTTCCACAAGCTTTCCTTTCCCTTTTTTTTTCTTCTTTCTTCTTCCTCTGTCTGTCCTTTTTGTTCTTTCTTTGGCACTTTGAAACACCTCCCTGATCTGGTCATGTGCCCAATGTCCGTGACCATAACCTCTTTCGACTTTTCAACCCCTGGTGATGTGACAATCATTGTCTCCTAACTCCACGGGACAGTTTGATTTGAACGGTATGGAAAATGTTTAGGGGATATGATGGTCATAGGTTGAGGTTCTTATTTTAGATGTAGGATAAGAGTTGATAGACTAGGCTTGATGGTTGGTGTAGTGTTATCAGAGATTTGTAGGTTAGTATGGGATAGGATGAGAGGTGGTAGGGAGGAAAAACTTAAGGTTTGAGAGTTCGGTGCAGTGTAGGGTATGATAAGATGTGGTCGAAAGGTAGAGCCTGAAGTTGGCGTGGTGCACGGTATAATGAGAGGTGGTCGAGAGAGGGAATTTGAAGTTGGTAATGTGTAGGGTATGATGAGTGGTGATCGTGAAGGATTTGAAATTTGGGAGTGAAAGTGAATAGTGAGATTAACCATTCTGACTAGGAGTTGGGATGGTGCTTGATTTGTTGCGTCTTGAGGTACGACATTAATGCTTGAGGACACTGATTCCTTCTTCAAGTTGGTTTGATTTTAGAGCCAATAAGTGCTATCAACACTAAAGGGTCAAAGCCTGGTTCATCTCTTTCTATTGCATTGACTGTTGGTCCATTGCCTCCTCCATTGTGTGTAGGTAGCGGGTTCTGATTGATATTCTGTTGATGCGCTTAGGGTGCTGGCCCATCCAAGATTATTGTTTTCCTGTCTATCAGGTTTTGAACTTGATGCTTAACTTGCCAGCATTGGTCGATGGCATGCCCTGGTGCACTCATATGAAACTCGTAGAATTGATTGGGGTTGTACCTTGGTCCTTTTATTGTCTTAGGGTTTGGCTGCCTTTTGGTGAGATATTCTCCCCTGAGTAGTGTTGGGAGTAGTTCTAATAGGTCATAGGCAGACGAGTGAAGACTCATGGGATCTTGTTGGATCTACATTGCTCCGTTTGATAATTCTGGGCAAACTGTGGGTTCTGACCAAATACTGGATTTTGACCAAACTGAAAGGCTTACGGAATAAGTGCTACTTGAGGTGGATTAACTCTGAATTTGACCTAAGTAGTTGGTGGCCTTTGATTCGTTGTGGGTGTAGGGATGAAAAAAGGTCGAACAGGTTGTACATTGTTAACTTGGGTTTCATCCTTTTTCTTGTTCACAACCACTGGTTTTCGTTGGGTGAACCCTCATGTTGGTGCTCCTAAATTGGACAAGTCGTAGATCAGACTTGACCGAATACCGTCTTCAACTTGATCTGTCACTTGGATCAATGACGAGAAGTTTGCAGTTGTATGACCCACTAGATGGGTGTATAATGAGTGGTCCAGAGTTGAGATGAATATGGTGTTCATCTCTTGTTCAGTCATTGGTGGCTTCACCTTGGAGGCCGATTCCCGCCACCTTTGGCATATTCCTTCACGATTTCTTTTGGTTTTCGGGTCATTTTTGCCATATCATTCCTGTCCAATCCCATATCTATATTGAATTTGTATTCTTCTAAAAAAATCGTAGCCAGATCCTGCCAGTTCTTGATTCGAGAGTAATCCAATTGAAAAAATCATGAAAGGGTCGCCCCTGTTAGACTCCTTTGAAATAGTTGAACCAACAACCTGTCATCATCTCCAAACTATCACATAGACCCACAATAGAGCTTCAAGTGAGATAGAGGGCACTCGATGCCGTTATACTTCTCAAAATCAGGATACTTAAATTTTGACGGTAGTGATGCATTTGGGTATAGGTAGAGATCTCTGAACCTCATTCCGTTTGCGGACTCTTTTCCCTTCATTTTACTAATCTCCTCTTCCACTGCCTCGAGTTTGTTAGCAAGTTTCTCCTCTGTAGTACTCCTTACTTCGGCTGTCCTAAACTCACATTCTTCCTCTTGAACCACCTCATGTCTTTGTGGATTGCAATGGATGTGAATTGGTGGTCCTTGATTGGCGAGAGCCATAGGTGGCAAGGTATTCTGTGTTAGTGGTGGCTGTTGTTGTAGTTGTTCGAATACAGCTTGATTTGAGCCGGATGCCTGATATTGTACAACTTGAATGATGCTTTGATTTTTCATTAGCATATCTAGAATCTTGTCGTGTTTTTCCAATGCCTTCACCACTATATCTAGTTTTGAAGTGAGATCTGTTATTACTTCTGTCACTATTTGCTGAAGTTGCTCTAAAGTGCTCATGATTGGTTGCAAGCGTAGAAAATATGGAGGATTGTCAGGTGGTAAGTACTTTTTTCTGAGTTGTTTGACTATCTGTGGACAAGAGGTTAAGCGTTAATATATCATTTACATAATAAAGATGCATGATGATTTATTAGGTTAGATTGGATTAATTGGTAAAGTTGCATTAAGAAAGCCCTGAATTTGGTTGGGGTTGGATTTTTTGTCAACACGGAGCCGGGGTTCATCGGTACGGAGCCATATATTAATTAGCACGGAGCTGGGGTTTGTCAGCACGGAGCTGGAAGTTTATCGACGCGAGCTGGAGGTTTGTCAACAAGGAGTTGGAGGTTCATCGGCACGTAACCGGAGGTTTGTCAACACGGAGCTGAAGGTTTATCATCATGGAGTTGAAGATTTATCGATACGAAGCCGGAGGTTTGTTGGCACGGAGCCAGAGGTTTGTCAGCATGAAGCTTAAGCTTTATTGGTGTAGAGTCAGGTTTGTCAGCACGGAGCTGTAGGTTTGTCGACATGGAGCCGGAGGTTTGTCAGTAAGGAACCGGGGGTTTATCGACATGTAGCCGTAGGTTCGTCAGCACGGAGTTGGAGGTTTGTCAGCATAGAACTAAAGGGTCATCGACATGGACCCAAAAGTTTGTCAACAAGAAATTGGAGGTTTGTCAGCAAGAGCTGGAGGGTGATTGGCACGGAGTCAAGGTTTGTCAACACGAAGCTGGAGGGTCATCGGCACAGAGCCAAATGTTTGTTAGTACGGAGCTGGAGGGTCATCGGCACGGAACCAAAGATTTGTCAGCACGGAACTAAAAGGTTATTGGCACGGAGCCAAAGTTTTGTCAACACCGAACTAAAGGTTTATCAGCACGAAGCTAAAGATTTATCGGCATGGAGCCGAAGGTTGTCAGCACGGAGTTAGAGGTTTATCAGCACGAAATCAGAGATTTGTTAGCACGAAGCTAGGAAAAACATTTTGTAAATACAGATTACTGTAGAAAAATTGAGTTGGAAAAACCCTTTTGTTAGTCCCTTAATTTAATTCTCTAAAATCAAGATCGACCAGTCAAATCCCCAAGGAAAAGGTATCGCAGAATGGCACTCTTAAATGACCTCATTTTCTTAAATAAACGTAGTCTATCCCCCTCGTACCAACAGGGTAAGATCGTTCTTAGGCACTGACTTTGATCAAGAATTGTAATTGGTGCTTTAAAAAAAAATTTAAATTTTTTTTTTCAAATCTAATTTGTTGGAAAATGATTGGATTTATTTGAATTGATCAACCGATTGTTGATCTTGATGGTTCACACATAGATTATGAACATAGTTGAGATTCAATGATAGATCTGGTTTGGGATGGGTACAGGTTGTGGATCCGACTCGAAATAGATATAGGTCGTGAACCCATCTAAAGTGGATATGGGCCGTGGAAATGGATATGGGTCGTGGACCCATTTGGAAGTGGATATGGGTCAAGGATCCATTATGAATCGTGGACCCATTTGAAGCGGATATGGGTCGTAGACCCATTTGAAAGTTGATATGGGTCGTGGACCCATTTGAAAATGGGTATGGGTCGTGGACCCATTTGAAAATGGATATAGGTCGTAGACCCAGTTTGAAGTGGGTATGGGTCGTAGACCCATTTAAAAATAGATATGATTCGGAGACCCAGTTTGAAGTGGGTGTGGGTCATAGACCCATTTGGAAATGGATATGGGTCGTGGACCCATTTTGGTGTGGATACTGGTCATGAACTCGATTCGGAGTGGTTACGGGTTGTGGACCCGATTTAAGTTAATCCTCGATGATGGATGATGGTAAGGTTGATAGTGACCCACGTTGGGTCGGGATCAATTTCGATAGGTAGAGTGGAGGCAAGCTCCGTTTGGATCAAATACAAAGTAACGGGTAGTGGGCCCTAAGTTTAATGATAGTAATGACTTATTTAACCATTTTTTAGCCTTAAAACTCAAAAGAAAAATAAAGTTCAAGAGAAAAGTTGTCAGGACTGATGTAAGGGATGAAATGAGTAAAAATAAATAAAAATTTAGAGTCCGTTTTTAATAAACGGACCAAAGGGCTTTTGTATTGGTCTGTGCTTTAAAAACGGACCAGAACCTTAAATTTTATTTTGGGCACATGGCCTCTGGTTTTTGGCTTGGGCCACAAATTTTTTGTTTTTATTTTTTTTTATGATGCAAAAATATAAGAGAAAAGTGGATTTCCCCATTTACCAAGGAGAACATGTACGAAAATAAAAGGAAAAGAAAACCTAAAGTTATACAACTTTGCCTATTGGACATTACAACTTTTCCTTCAAGGGTTACAAGAAAGAAATTACAAAATTCTCAAGGGTTGATACATCTTGCCATTTGTGTCATATGCCTCTAATCGTATTGATGCATACGACTATAGGTCGTTTGAGGTTACTCAATCTTCAAATCTCCATGCACATTGAAATGTACACTTCTTAGGTCGGTGATTGAGGTAGATATTCTCCTCCCCGCCTCCCCAAATGAACGATCTAGGGGGCTTGAGAGTACCGGCATCCGGGGTTAGATTTTAAAATAGGAAAAGGTAATTTGTGCAATGAGCTATGAATCGAATGTGCACAAGTGCATTACAAATGTGTATCAACCCTTACAACTTTGAATCACAACAACATAAGAAAATAAATATTACATGCATTCCCACAAAGAAGAGAAAATCATAAACACAACAAAGTGAATCAACCAATAAATATGTT
Organism: Akebia trifoliata; assembly: GCF_017979445.1. NCBI lineage: Eukaryota > Viridiplantae > Streptophyta > Magnoliopsida > Ranunculales > Lardizabalaceae > Akebia > Akebia trifoliata. The sequence continues at coordinate 20,791,434 of NC_141387.1, forward strand.
AGTAACAAAAATAAAACTAAGAAAGAAAGTTGAATATTTTTTTGAAAGAAAAAAAGAAAAGAAAATAGGCAAGTCAAATAGGTTTGGACCCACCAGTATCCCCAGTGGAGTCGCCAAGTTGTAGAAATGAAATGTTCGCCATGAACCTCAATGCTACATTGTTTGGAGTCGCCACCATTCTTTTTTGGAAGTGGGTGTGAATGGTCACCCGAATTGATTTTTTGAAAACCATTTTTTTTCATGGCATTGTAGTGACTCTCATGTGTTGGAAAAGGCAAGATCTACCTAAGATCTAGGTAAGGAGGTCCGGTTAGAGGATGGGGAAGGTGTTAGGCACCCCATCCTCTCCACCAAAGGTGGTTACCTTACTTTTTCATTTAAAAAAATGCTTAAGAACATAGATAGAAAATACATGAAGATGCATGCTAAGGTGGTGTGTGTATTGAGTAAAAATATCCCCTTAGAGAAGGGTTTTGATTTTAATGTGAACTTAGGGACATCCTATGGAGAAGGATGACCCATGTAGCCATATTATTTTTATGAATATGAATGTTGGTTTTAAGCTATTAGAGAGATTCTATGATGGAGTTCTCTTGAAGCTACAACCTTGATGCATATATGCATGGCTAGAAACTTAATGTTTCACCCCATCAAGAGGGTGACACATTTCTTCATCATTGCCATGCACATTTGAGTATGTGCATTGTGTACAATATGATGCATGAGATTGAGGTAAAAGAGTTTCAACTCCCATCATTTCAATCGAAACTTAGTCCAATCTACCGGGTATGGGAGAGGATATGCATTACATCTTAGGGATTTCTAAATAAAAGAAAAGGAGAGGGTTAGAAGAAGAGGATGAAAACTTCAAAATAAATAAACTAAATGTTAGACCCTACCTTGTCCCTTGATGAACTTGAACCTTGAGAAATAAACTTGAGAGTTGGATGAGATGGTTGAGGGTTGGGTGAGTTGAAATTAGAAGATGAAAGAATGAGTATGGATTTTGGTAGAGTTTTAGGTTGAGAGACGAGGGCTTGAGAGCATGAATTGTTAATAGAAAATGAAGGTATTTATAAAGTTTTTGAAGAACTTTTGGGGATAAAGTGGTCCAACCCTAAAAATAAAGAGAATGAACATGGGATTTAAGTTATTTCTTTTTGGATTTTTCATTTGTATGAGGGTAAAGATGACATTTGTGAAGAAACTTAAAAAACATTCTTTAATCTTTGATTTTTTGATAAATAGTGGTGAGAGAACAAAAATAGTTTTGGGAGGGTAAATAGGAGAGTGACATGTGTAAAGGTGGAGTGGTAGGCGAAAAGTAGACCTTGATTCATTTGTAAATAACTCATAAAATAAGGGTGAAAGTATATTTTTGAAATGGTCCAATGGAAAAATAAAAGTACTTTTGAGACGGTGAGTAGGAGAATAACATGTGTAAAGGTGAAGTAGTAGGTAAAAAGTAGACCTTAGCTCATTTGTAAATAACACATAAAGCAAGGGTGGAAGTATAATTTTGAAAAGGACTAATGGGAGAGTTCAATGTATGTACTTGAAGATTCTCACATTTTGAGGGTATGATTGGAAGTTCTCTCAAATTTATAAATTATTACTGAAGACCAAATAACCCTTTTGGTTTGACCACTCTTTTTGAGAAGGGTATTCTTGGACTTTCACAAAGAAGAGTTGACTCTCCAATTAGGTAATACATTGGGTATTGGGGGCTTATGAGATATCAACATATGTCACATTTTGAGGGGATGTGAGGGAGTGGGCTTCGTGTTGGGCTTAGAATGAATTTGGGTTATGGACTTTGGGCTTTGAGAGTGGGCTAAAAGATTGGATTTGAATTTGGGTTAGAAGATGGGCTTTATTTTGGACCTTGGTTATGGTATGGGTGATGGAGCGGTGAATGGGGGATGGATTCAGATTAGGGACAAGGTTGAGCATGCAAACTATATGACATGATGCATGTATGCATGAAAATGATGCCATATGACAATGCGGGCCCATTGAGGAACTTGAGTTCTAAATCGAAATCAATTCGAGGAAATTTAGATTCTCCTAACGGGTTCGTGCAAACTGGGGTGTCTACAATTTCATTATATGCATAGCTTTACAAGATAAATTATGATTAAGTAGTACATATATCTAGGGAAGAGCAACTAAATAGTTGAAATTCACATTACAATGAGCGGCAGTACTCATAATATAACATTATCTTTTTATACAATTTGTGGCATGGAAGGCCGATTCTGACACATAGATCAAGTCCCCGTGAATTTAACACCTGTGGCAACGGCGGACAGGACTTTAGAGTAGCAGTCGGCCTCCATGGTGGAAAAAAACATGATTTTCTTGGCCAACATCATGCTATTGACATGCCCGCCACAAACTCCGGCGTGCACCTCATGCATCACTTGCTGGACTTCCTCCTCTGTTAGGCAGCGCAACAAAACATGCTTTAGTAAAATTGAAATAGTAAACATGCGTTTTTGTTTATAATTCAAAATAGAGCAATAGATATATAATACACAATGGTGGAGTAGTAGAATTAGAGAGTTGAGATTCTATGACTAGATCATTCCCAGTTGGGATATGATGTTCCAATAATAAAGTATTACTTCCTGATTTTGTGGCTAATCGATACATTACCACACTTACAAAATAATTTATCCGGTTCAGATTGGCCGTTTGACGCGATGTAAGTAATGAGTTTGTTTTCGATATGTTATGTCGTTTGACTTCTATAGATTGCTAGTGATCATTAATCACTCATCTTCATATATGCCTATCAGGCATGCCTGTGATTCCCATTATACATCCTCATTCGTGTATAATCTCCTTCATATTACAAGTTCACTGGTAAAGATATAAAAGAATTAATCCAGATTTCAATTGTGACTCCACTCTCATACGCATCTGATACCAAGTATGAGTTTGGTTGTCCTTATCGTATATCTTAAGATAACATGTCATTACAAATGATATGACAGACTATCCCCCTTCAGGAATTTACAAGCTCTTTAATAATTCACAAAATAACTATATATATATATATATATTATTTTTTTTTTGAAAACAAATGAGAAATTAACATTACAAAGTTAAGAATGGATATCCAACTTCCTACCATGCAATTTTGACTGCTTGGCCTAAATTAAATAACAATGCAAAAATTAAACAGACGCCTTGCACCGACAAAAAGTAAATAAACATGCACCCAAAAATAAATTATCCCTGGATATCCATTCATCAGCTCACACATAACACAACAATGTAAAATGTAGACATCACCCCTCAAGTGTGATTCTAAAAATTTATCATTTCATCTCCCTTTTTCCTTTTTTTTGGTGTTTTCGTTTCTCGATTCTTCTAATACCATTTTCTTTTTTTGAAATTTATGAAACAATGGAAATACCTCTAATACTAAATAATTTTCAACTTAAATTTTTTTTTTATAAGTTAATTGAAAACTATAGCAATTTTAGTAAAAATGAGGTTTCAATAATGTACGAAAATCAAACTGTCAAAGTCTAGGTTGGCGGTAAAACTGCCAATCCTGCCGACAGAACTAGTAGATTGCACAAAAATTGGATTTTTGACCAAATTTTCAGATTTCTTCATCGTTTCTTCGATCTATTATCCCACCCCATGTATCACTTGTTAAAATACGATTAAAATCACATCAAATATGTAGGTCTCGTATTAATTTGAAAATAAAAGCAAAGAATTTCTATGATTTGAAGTACATCACAATTTCTATAAAATTATAGATGCAAGTTTCAAAATATACGATTACCAATAGGAATTGAAAGTCCCCTATCGAAATTTGTGGTTGTTGACAACCATGAACTAGCATGGAAATCAAGGTAAGATAGAACAAAAGTCGAGGTTGGACGGACTTGAATGTGAAATGATCTAGTTATTGCGAAACTTTTAATGATGATATTCCATTTCCCTTTTACGATAGAGGATGGATCTTTCTCTAAATAGATGAAACTGGAATGTGTCGAAACCCATTTGCTAGTTTTTGATGAGAGACGGAGAGAACGAAAGAAAAATTACGATCAAAGAATGTAAGGTTATAGAGCTCATCGATGTCGGTAACTTTTTCTTCTTCATCGTGGCTTAATGATGGCTTGTTCGTGAAAAATCTAGAAGAGAAAAGGGTTGTAACCCTTAGGTTGAGTTGATTTAGGTTTTGGTATCGCTGGAAAGAAAATAGTGAAGTAAAAGATCTTTAAGTTCTTTTTTAGTTATAAGGGTTTGAGGGCAAAATGAGTATTTTCTCATTTGTTTTATTGTTGGTAGTATTTTGACTTTTCAAACGTGGAAATTGACGAATGAATACTCTATTCTTTATAATTTTTCATTGCGGACCTAATAGTATGATTGGATTTTACTAATTCTTTCTCTAATCAAAATTCACCTTGTTATGTCTCATATGACATGAAAATCAAGGATTTTGTAACTCTTTCGTTCGAACTTGAATTTGAACATTCATATAGGCTAAAGTATGTTTTTTGATCATTTTAAATCTAATGGAGAATTTAGTTTTTGTTAAAAATGATTATAAGAAAATTAGAGTGTTTCTACCTTAAGTCCCATTTTCAATTTTTTTTTAAATTTCACTATTTGGATTTCCTTGAGATACAAATTAAAAAGTCATGGTATTACATTCTCCTTCCCTTAAGAAAAATTTTGTCCTCAAAATTTTAATGTCATATCCTATTCTTCAAATAATCTTTTTTGCTTGATATTCATATAATATTCAATATCTCTATAGATGCATGATTTTCAATTTCCAAAGATCACTTTACAAAGATTTAGAGTTGCCACCATTCATTTTTTTGTAAAAGGGTGTGAATGGTCACCTGATGCATATTTTTAGAAAAAGTGTCATTTTTAGCGTTTGATGACTCTTGTATGGATAAGATACCGATCAACCCAAGATTGAGGTAAGCGATCCGATTAAGAAGGGGGAAGGTGTTCGACACCCCTTTCTCTCCATCGATTGGTGGTAACCTCAAAAAGTAACTTGATTATTTTGAAATAAATAAAAAATAAAAAATTTTATTGGTTGAAAACTTGTACTTTAGCAAGGGATTTACTATTGGCTCAGATTATAGGGATTATCTCATTGAAATATATGATCCTTATAAACATTAGCCTTTGGAACAACACATTTGTTTTGGAAAAGTATTGGCTAATGGTTGTGGGTCCATTTTCATAGCTTGAGAAGGATCCGAATATCAATTACCTCAGAACTAGTTAAATGATTAAAACGATTTTATTTTGAAGGTGGTTACAACCCCTATACTTTCAACAGAACCGAAGTTCGATCCACCTGAGATAAGGAAAGGGGAGTATCACATTTTAATTCTTTTTAAAAGAAAAAATAAAGAGGTGAGGGGGGAAAATAGAAAAGGGATATGAAGAGGGAAGAGAGAGGGGGTATGTTTTCGTTTGACCCACCTTAAAGTCTTAACTTCTTCCTTCTTTCCTTCATTCTTCTTCTTCTATGCCTTCTTGCGTCCTTAGTAAAATTAAGAGAATATTTTTATAAGATAATGTGAGAATATGAGAATAAAGTAAAAGAAAATTAAGAGAAGATTTTTAGCATTAGACTTGGTATCATTTTTAAAAGGTGAGGGGGGTATTTATAGTGTGAAAAATTACTTTTGAGGGTAAGATGGGGTGAAAAGATAGAAGAGTAGAGATGGGTTTTGTGGGTGAAGGGTGTGAAATTTGGAGTTGGGATGATGGTATTTGTGGAATGAGTGTAAATGAATAATTTTTTTATCCAAATGGGTTGGATCTATCCCAATCCATTTGGGTTGAGTGTTTGATGAGGTGAAATGATGGGGTATTTGATTAAAAGAATGAGATTGAGTGTTATTTAAGATGAGAAGGTGTGGTATATGATTAAAATAGAGGGTTGTGTAAGAGGTTAGTTGGTTAGGTTTCAGGAAGGTGAAGGGGAGGTGACAAGTGCCCCAAAAGGTCTGGTGATGGGGTGTTTGGGTAAGTTGATTGGAGGAAAAGGGTGTGGGGGTGTCTTTTGAGAATGAGTTGAGGGTGAATGATGAAAAGAGGTGTGGGTTGTGATGTAAGTTGGTAGTTGTGTTAGAGAAAAGTGATGGGTTAGGTTTATGACATGGAGTATGGGGGTGTGGGTTGTGATATAGGTTGGTAGTTGTGTTAGAGAAAAATGATGGGTTAGATTGGGTAAAATGATTTTTTGGGAGGTGAGTTGTGATGAGGACAAGTATCCATTTGATGATCAAAGGTTGATCGGTTGATGTGGATAATGGTTTGTGATTAGGGTTGCAGATTGTAGACGTTGCTATATTGGGCTTAGGTTGTTGGATTTTATTTTTTTTAGGGTTTGGGTTACATGAAATTAGGGTTAGGTTAGGTTTGAGTTTTGGCTAGGGTTGAGTTCATTTTAAGGTGAGGTGGACAATTTTTTTTAGGGAATTGAGGATTGGTAGGCATCAAGTGGGCTTAGGGTAATTTTAGATTCGAGAAGGAAGTGGTGATAAAGGGAGAAGGTGGGGAATGCGTAGAGTCTCGTCGTGGGTCCATGAGACCTTTGGGGGTCTTAAGAACCTTTGAATTGCTCGAAATGCCACGTTTCAATGAATTGGGCCCTTTAAGCCCGTTGACGAATTTTATTGAAAAATCCTTTTTTTTTGTCCTTTCGAGTTCGGCCCGTTCAAATGGGGTAGAAAACTTTGTAAAACATGACTTGAAAACATCGAGTGGATTGTCAATTTTTGTAAAATATGGCTATTCAAGCACGGGGTCTAACAAGATTTTACCTTATTAATTCTTTGATCTCGATGGCACAAAGCTCATTTGAGATCTCAACTTTGATTAAACTTTGATGAGTTTCGAAATTTGGATGTTTATGGTTCTGTTTCGACAAATTGGAATTAGATGCATCTTGGAAGGATTTTTGAAATTCTTTTGATTTTTGACTTTTTGATTTTTAATTTTTAATTTATTTTAAATTATTATTGACTGATTCGTGCATGAAACACGGATGGTGTTTGAATGGTGTTTATATGTAGTTCAAAATAGATGACGTTTTTTTATTATTTTATCCATGCATGAAGCACAGATGACATTGATTCCCTTTTATTTGTGCTGGTAGCATGGACCAGTATGATTTTTCAAACATTAAAGCTCGCGCAGTGGTTTAGTTGCACATTTTTGCTCATTTCTCTTCTTATTCTCTTTGATTCTCACGATTTTTTGTTTCTTTGCATTATCTTTGAACTCCCATTGATTTGAGGCTTTGATTTGGTTGTTGGTACGACTTGAAGCGCGTTGCGGGCATCAAGGTGTGTTCTCTATTTTTTTTTTTTTTTCAATTTTTCCCTTTAATTTTCTTCTTTCGAACTTCAAAACCTTTTTTGACTCAAAACAACCTTTTTAGGTGAATTCCAAGTATTTCAATCGATTTGGAATGTCTTGAGGTTGTTGGAAACACTCGGTATTTCGATTGGCCGAGGTATGTTCCCCTTTGCCTTGCTTTTTTATTTGATTATCTATTTATCATATTTTTTTGTTTATATTTTCGTTTATCTTTTTACGCTTGTTAGGACATGTTAGGATGCTTTATGTTTTTCTATATATCTATATGCTCTCTTTTTTTCTTTTTCCTATTTTTGTTTATTGGCTCTTCCTTTGGTGACTAATGCTTGTGGCAGATGTTGTTTGATGAAACTTGGGGGTTGGTATTGACGTGGTGGGGTTGATTTTGGGATTGTATTGGTTGGGAGGTTGAGGTGGATTTGGAAGGTCATTAATGATATTTTGGGTTGGGTTTATAATAGCATTTGGGTTCACAACAATTGGTGAGTAGAGAAGGTGTGAATGGATGTTGATGGTGGTGTGTGCAAGGAATGAATTAGTCGCTGAAGCAATGGCTTCTACGACTAAGACTATATTGGTTTAAGGGACGAATATGAATGTTTTGACTGGGGTTGGTGAGGCTTAGTTTTGTGAAGTTTGGTCGTTTGTTGGGGATTGTAGGGATGGACAATGGGAGACAATTGCTTGTTAGGTGTGTTCGAAAGGTGAGTAATGGACTACTAAGGCTTGAAAATGTTTGGATGGTTTGGGTAGAGTGGTTTGAGAGTACTGTAGATTGTTTCGAGAGTTTTGAGGTGGATTTAATGGGTTTTGTGTTGATTATGGGATGGACTTATGATGGAGTTTGAATGGATTAGCTAGTAGGTGGAAATGGGGTGAATGTTTATGGGTCGTGATGGTAGATTACAGATGGTGTTCGATAGACTCCACATTTGGTTTGGGTGATCTTCTGGGTGTTTGGACTGGGTTGGGATGCATGGGGGGGGGGGGGGGGGGTAAGGAGAGACTGTGTTAATAGGTTAACTGGTTTTGGAAAGATTGTTTTAGGGGGCGAATTAATTGGGTTGGGTGGATGGAGTTTGACTAGTTTGGGTTTTGGTGGGTAGTAGGGTAATGGTGGGTCAGAATAGAGTTGGTGAACTTTGGGTTGGGATTGTACTGGGTAATTGTAAGGCAACTTTGGACGGGTGGAAGACTATTTTTGGGTAGAGATTTGGGGCAGCTTGGGGTAGTTTTGAGGTAGGAACTTGGGGTTATTTTTAGTGTGGATTCGTGGTTGTTTTTAGGAGGTTTGAGTGAGGGGAATGGGATTGTTTGAGGGTTGGATTTTGCTAAGTATGAAGGGTTGGAGGGTTAGTGAAAAATGGTCTAATGGATTCGTGGTTTTTAGATGTTCGCATGACTCTAGGTGGTTTTGGGGTTGTCTTGGTCTACAAGTGAGGTGATTTTGGAGGGAGTGGATTGAATGGGGTAGTTGGTTTTGGATTATTTTGTTCTTGTGTGTTTCCCTCTACTTTTAGAACATGTTTTGCAACATCTTCGATCATGCTCTTTTTGTTTAGAGTTTCTTCATGCTTTTATTTTCATGCTGCTTATTCCCATATTTTCATTGTGGCCTTTTATTAGGTTGATTGGTTTGTTGGGAGCTTTTGATTTGGTTTATGTGGGGAAACCTATGGTTTAGGTAGGTGAATCATTATAGGTTAGTCGAGGGGGTACATGGGACAAAATAGGTGAGTCAAGCCAGGTTTTGGTTTTGAGTTCAATAGGTGGGGGGATGGAGATTGATGAGTGTTAGTGTTGTACTTAGGATGTGTTAGGTAAAACTAGCTTGGATAGGTAGAGCCTAAGGTTGGGTTTGGAACTCGTAATTTTAGGTGGCCGAATTGGCATTGGTTTGACTTTTGACTAAGTAGACTGAGTGGGTGAGGTAGATGGGTTCGTAGTCGGGTTTAGTGGTTTGGTTTCCTAGGTTTGGAAAGTGGGTGAGGTAGATGGGTAAGGTTGGTTGTACTGGGATATGTGATCATAATATTTTTCACTATTGATCCAATAAAGTTAAAGTTTGCAGATGGGAAGAGAGTGACAGTCCAGATTAGCGAGACATTCTTCTGATAAAGAGGAAGAGGAGGCCAGACCCAGGACCAGGACTCGTTTTGCTTTAGGGTCTGGTGTGGCAACTGAGTCAGGCAGGCTAGGTCGACCTTTGTGGAGGCTTGATTCTTCTTCAGCGGTTGGATATTTTTCTGGGAGCCGAGCTGATGAGAAGAGTACTTCACCTAACCATCCAGCTGAGGACCAGATTGGTCGTAAAAGCGGCCGAGTTGGTGGTAAATGAGGTAGTAGAGGTGCTGGGGGTAGAAACCAGGCAGATAGGGCCATTGGTGCTGGTAGGGTTGGTTGGGAGGTTCCCAAGGTTGAGATCCCTGAGGAGGAGAGTGTGAGGGTTCTAGATACTTGTCTTTTGTGTGGATTGGGGAGGCACGTCTCGATGTTGGCGCATTTAGATATCCCCTACCTCATATCCCTCAACTAGCTTTAGTGGTAGGTGGAGCGTGCTCTTGTCCACAACTGCTTTGTTTTCTAATGATATCAGGACTTAATTTTCGACTGCCTTCTTACAGATCCCAACTTTTAAGGCCAATCGACCTTTGTTCTTAGCTATGTTCGAGAGGTGGTTTCCACACACCTGATGGCTTATTTCTTACACAAGCAAAATATGCCCGTGAATTACTTCTTAGATCCCAAATGGAGGGTTGTAAGCTTATTTCTACTCCAAAAGGCTGTCAAAACATCCCCAAATTTTTTATCTAACAAGTTGTATCTTGATATTACCTTTTACAGAAGTATTGCAGGCGATTTGCAGTATGTTACAATGACATGTCCATATATCTCTTTTGTTATTAACACTATCAACATATGCAAAATCCTATAATGGACAATTTTCAAATAGTTAAATGAATCACATGCTATGTTAATAGAAGCTTAGATCATTGAATTCAAATCCTTGCTGACAACACTTTTGACCTCTTTGGTTCTTCAAATTCAGACTCGGTTGGTTGTCCAACAACTAGACAATCAACCATCAGTTTCTGCACTTTTCTAGGTGAGAATTACCTTTCACGGAGTGCTAAGAAATAACCAACAATGGCCCATTCTAATACAGAGGCAAAATATCGTGTCATGGCATCAATGACAGTAGAATTACTTTGGCTTGGATATATTCTTCGTGATATTGACGTACCTCTACAACATCCACCAACATTATTTTGCAATAACTTATCCACTCTTCACATGACAATCAATCCCGTTTTCATGCTTGTGCAAAGCATATCGAGATTGACTATCATTTTGTTCGTGAAAAGGTTGTCCTTGGATCGTTGATTATTCTGTTTGTACCAACCCAATGTCAACTAGCATAAATATTCACCAAATAGTTTTCTTAAGAATTGCTTATTGATCTACAAGTCAAACATAGCTTGTGGCCTACTCCAAAGCCCTGTTTGTGGGGGAGTATTGAAGAAACGTGTAAATCTCCATGTGAATCTCACAACACCTAGTTGTACAGTCGTTGGCAACATAAGATTTCATAAGATCTCAATATTAATTATGTATAAAATCCTAACATTACTGTTGGACACACCTACTTGTAAATATCTTGGAAAGAGTTTCCATTCACAAGAAAACTCTTCAGTTATAAAATCTTTGATGAATGCCGAGAGATTTCAACATTGGCATTGGACACACATGTAAAACATAGTTGGAAATATTTTAAAAAGATTTCCTTTCACAACCGTAATTCGATCTTGATTGAGAAACAATCTCTCTTCTAATATTGTGTAAAAATCCTTGTAATATTAATTATAAATATTGAGACCATGCTCTCTCACGATTAAGTATAAAAATCTGAGAGAATATTTTAAGTTCAAACATTTCTATTGCTTATTTAAATTCACCATATTTTGTTTCCTAAGGTTGATTAATATTTTCCAAGGGTATTTGGGGTATGTCATGTCATTAGTTTATGGGAAACAAAAGGGATCCCAAGATGGTAGTTATGGTCCATAATAAGCGTTGATTTTCTCTTTTCTTGAGAGTGAGAAAGCTTCAAGTCTCTACAAGTGTATTCTTCTTCCCTTGTATAACATAGATGCTCAAGAATTTTTAGGGTGATCTTCGCATTGTTGTAATGGGTTTGTGCAGTGGGAGTGCAATCAAGATATTTTATTTTGAGTTCTTACTAGAGTTGGGTGTAGAGATTTGGTTTGTTTTGCCGGAGTGTTGGAGGTAAGTATAGGCCTCTGTAGTTGTAATTTCTTCCTTGAGTAGGGGATTTAGACTAGTCGACTTATCCGTAGATGTAACCTTATTGTGGGTGAACCACGCATCTTTTATCATGGTCGTGTTCATTTCTTTACTTTATTTATAATTTTTTGCATTTGCTTTGCCACACATTCTTGGGGTTTTGTTGTTGGAATTGATTGCTTTATTGTTAGAAGAGATTAATTTCAATAATCAGATTTCCATGTTGTAAATTCCCCATTTTTGTGCTCGCTCAATTTCTCAATTTGTTAACCTGGATGCTGTGGATTCCTAATGATGAGCAAAAAGTAGTTGAGAATCGAGAGCTTGTGCAGTTCCCTCTAGTCTTTCCTTTCAATCTTTCTCCAATTCTCGAAATTCCTCATGGTACATTTCCCTCTTCGACACACTCGACGTAGAAATTACGCACGCTTAAGTCTTACACCACACCTCGAAATTCGACCAATGCTTAGGGACCATGCTACACTAGAAGCACATGATTTTTGGACTTAGAAATCACCATTGTGGGACTAAATAATTTTTTTTTACCAAAAGTTACAAAATTTGACTAAAATACCCTTGACACTTGAGACTCGCCTAGAGACCATGTTACACCAAGGAAAACACTTTCAAACACATAATGGCAAGTTGGAACCAAGTGAATCAATCCACAATTTTTACCATACTTTATGAAGACTACCAAAATTCCCTCGCACCCACTTCACATAAAAAAAAACCATGAACAATATCAAATTGAAATATACTACCATTCATTCGAAAAATGTATACCGATGCAAAAAATCCCTTTCAAGGGAAAAAGGTAATTTAGTAAATTTGCATGCTGAACATTTTGATTGACCAAATAAATTGAAAAATAATCAAAAAATTTAAATGATAAACATTAATTGAGCACTTTAAACCAATGATAAAATTTTAAATGAACTAAATAATCAAAATTAATAAATAAAATTTTGACGAATAAAACAATATGATTTTAACAAGCACTTAACACAAATAAATAAAATTTCTCAAATAATGAAAACCGAAAATTGTGCACACAAATGAACAAAAAGTTGCTACCAAAAATAACTCAACCTAGTTGGCCAAATTCTCCAAAGTGTCCCCCAATTCAACTTTAAAACAATGAAGAATATAAAAGCAAGTAAAAGACTAAAGAATTTCCAATGTACAAGAATTAATAAAACAAGGTTTGAGGGTCTCACACAAAATAAAACTCTAAAAGTCCAAAATGAAAAAGAATTTTAAATGCTCAAACATCATTGGTTGAATAAATTGCCTTAGGCCCACATTAATTTACTTGAAACACCTCATCAGAGAATTCCCACTTCAATAAATTTGGAAAAATCCTCCAAAATTTGAAACTAATTCTCACTTTAATAAATTTAAAATCTTCTAAGAATCCTCCCACATCCAATGGCTACTAGACGACAAAACCCATCCTAGGTTGGCTTACTTGCAAAGGGTATCCAAAAGAATTAAAACATTGTAAACTTTATCAAATTCATTCATACTAACCATAAGTTATTTCAATGAATTTAAAAATATTAAAACACTCTAAACTTGTTGGCTAGTTTTACCGAGTAAAATCTAAAGAAATTCCAACAAAAATTGTTAGACAAATAAAAAAATTTCATTGATTCAATGGTGGAGATTAGCAGCCTATAGTGATTAGGAATCCATATGCGATAATGATAAAAGAAGAGGTACAATATGAAAATTATAAAGATACCCCACAAATTTATAAGGGCAATTCGAATAATTGAAAAGTGGCGAATTTAACGTAAGTTTTACCGTTATTAGAGCACCCCACTATTTTAACTATTTTTTTCATCTTTCTCATCAGGGTTAAAACTAGGTGGTTTGATTTTTCCCACCAAAATTTTTTTGACCAACTTTGGCAACATACTCCAATAGCCCTAATCACTCATCTTCTCTCCTCTTCCGATGATTCTCTCATATCCCTATCACTTGTTTGCTCAAAACCCTAATCTAAGAAAAAAAATGGAAGAAGATGGAATTGTAACTTCAAACCTTCATCCAAAAGATGGAAAATGTCATCCAACCACATTCTTCAATGATCCAACCACACTCTTCAATGGCCTAGGTATTTGTTTAATTTTTTATGATAAAAATTCTCAAAAACATTAAGCTTCCATATTTTATTACAAAGATGTTTTGTGTAGGCCACCCTTTGTCTCCAACAGTATACCACAAAATTACATTTATGTTAAAAAACTCTCGAACAAGTTTTCTTATTCTATTACAAAGATACATTGTAGGACACCTTTTGTAATTATTGAAATTCATTGTACTTGATTATTTAATTCTAATAATTTTAATTGATTATTTTTATGTAGAGTTCTAGTTTTGATTTTGCATCAAAACAGCAACATGCCAACCACGACGTTAGTATTCCATTTACGGCTGATATGGTATGTCTCTAATTTTATTTTAATAAATAGCTTATTTTTATTTAAATTCTCTAAGGCTCTTCCCAGATCCAAATCTCATGCTAAGCAACGCATTGACGTCTCCTCCACTCTTTCTGTTGCCAATGTATCGTGTTACAAGGGCAGTGCAGAGTTTTTCGAACTAAGTGATGGATCTGCAAGGCAACTTATGGAACCAAGTCAACGCCTTCCCCTGCAAACTCGAGGAGAACAATCTGCACATCAATCATTCCTTTTCCTCCCACAACGCAAGCATATGCTAGAAGTGGAAAAGATGCTCCACCTGATTCTTCGTCCCTGAATAAGGGGTGAAGCATGGCGGAACAAATTTCTTTGAAATCTCTTTGGCTAAATTTTTTATCGTAAAAAGAGACTTCTGAATCCTTTAAATGACTTGCACTATTGTTGTGCCTACATTAGCATTCTTCATCATCTTTTTCTCCTTCTTGATCATCTCTCTGACATCCTCTAGAGTCAAGCCCATTATAGGTTCATTTCGAGTGGTCACATTAGCAACCTCAGTTTTACCTTCTCCCGTAGGAATCAACAGCGGTATACTCCTTTCCATACTTGACGCATGATCATCCTTGCTTACGGATGGAGAATCTCTCGGTAAACTATCTTGTCTTGCCGACTGTTGATTGTCGAGGTGCTGGCTCAAGATTCGATTATGCTCAACTAAATCATCCATCTTCTTCTACGTATCCTCATATTGTTTTCTCATGGCATCCAACATTGCCAAAAGTTGTGTATTTGTGGCTAGAACTATTGCCGGGGGCGGATTGACTTCATTTGTTCTTGTAGATCTCAGCATTGTTTTAATCGAAATCAACCTGCTTCTGGTGTTCCCACGGACGACATCAGTTCTATGCAGTCGGAATCCAGTGAATGGTTACGATGAATTTAACCACACTGATCTGATGTCTTTCCTAACACCTCCCTCCTCGCAGCGGCTTGGTACCTACCAAAATCACTTCGACTCTTAAATTAGAGAAGTAAAGGAATACTCTTTTTTAATTAGACTTTAATATCCCCAAAAAGATCTCTCTCAATAGTGTTTACTGTGTTATTTATCCCCCTTAACTGCCCATTGGGTTTTCTCCTCTATAAGTTGTAATCATGGGATTTCTACTAACTTTGCGGAGTTGTTAACCTAATCGGGATCTTTCGGATTGATTGTACTTACTTACAGAGATCTCTTCCGGGATCTCCGGGATTGACGTGCACGCAACAGTTTTACAGTTTTCCTATGATGCCTATCCTACTTGGCAGGCCTGGTCTAGTTTATTACTATGTTGCCCTGCTAGCCAAACTAGGGAGGTCCCTACTCTGACCTGCCCTAGCTGTAGAGCTACACCCCATATACTGTTCTATGCCTGGTACCACTTAGCCGATTCAGATACGTGTATGGCTTAGTTTAACATGCAATTATTTCCCTCTATAGGTACAATCTAAAATATAGGGGCTACACATATTTTTAAAATTGTTCTCCCACCTAAATGGAAGTAAAGTATGTACCAAAAGATAGGAGAATAAAATTTATTCTTCAATCTTTTCGTACATACTTTGCTTCCATTATAAGGAAAACAATTTAAATGTGTTAATTGTTGCAAAATAGTGGAGATAGAGTCAGACTACAGTTCTACAACCATATAAGATAGTGGAAAGAGGAAGCTAATGTGTAGTTTTGTAACTATACAATTCGAACAACATTGAGTTGAGTGGAAAATGGTTGTGTGGATTAGTTGCAACAAGAGCAGATCAAGTGTCTGAGCGTTGAATCGACTCTAAATCAAGGCTCCTATTTTGTAGGTAGAGCCTCTACCGTGTCTTAAAGCCCATTACCATCCCATCAGGATGTTTGTGCTTTATTGATTCATTATAATTGACTTCAATGTCTATAATCCTTGATTATCCCAAAGTGCAACTCCAATCGCTCTCTCTATCTTTATATTTAGAGATAAAAACCTCCAAACCTAGTTCCAACTGGTCTCTTAATTTCTGACACACCTTCTAAATCAATATTCATGCCTCTAGAATTGGAGCCCAAGCGAAAAATTAAAAAGCAGAGATGGTCTTTATTTCTCACTATTCATCCTGTACAAATAACAATTGTGTCCCCATCATTTTACATAAATGCTATTCTTAATTCCCTTTTTCAATAAAAATATGTTTTAAATATTATTTTATCCTTTAAATATAAAGCTTCAAAAACTCACAACTATTTTCTTATTTAAATCAAGTAAAATTTAGCAAAGGGAAATGCTTTAACCCAAGTTGTTCTAAAACATGATTGATTTGTTGTCTGCTATAATGAGGTCAACAATGGCAATTGATTCATATTCTAGTTTCTAGAAAAGCAAATTTACAAAACAAAAATATGATATGTTTATTTGATCTTGTTTAAAAATAAGAAAAAAAAATTAAAGAGAAAAGAGTTTGAATCTTACCTTGAATTATTATATTATTATTATTAATTTTTTGCAAGATTTGAAAAATTTTAGAGACTCAAAACTACATAGGTTTTTTTTTATTATTAGCAAGCTGGGGTTGTCAACTGGACCCCTAAGCAAATAATTACATCCTTGAATAATTACAGACTTTGTCTTCCTCACAAAACCAGCTTATAAGGTGAGGATTTCCCTAGGTTTATATATAGCCTAAGGTTATGATACCCAAGTGAAGTGGGAGTATTGCTTACATTCTTGCGCTTACCCGCTCTAGTACCATGTAGAAGCCCATTGGCTTAACTCGTCCTCACAAAACTAACGTGTAAGGTGAGGATTGCCCTAGATTTGTATATAGCCCAAGGTTATGATACTTAGGCAATGTGGGACTATTGCGTATAATCTTCATTAAGGATAATTCTCAGCTCGTTAGGGGGAACATGCTTCTCTAATCTTAGAAAAGTATCTAAAAATTTGCACCCAATTTTGCCATGAAATCCGCATCTTTATTCACTTCTCTCCATTAGAATAAGAATTGGAAGTTACAATAGTAGAAATTGTGAGCGATCTCTTTAATCCTTCTAACCAACCTTGTATGCCTCCAACCCCCTTCCTCAACTTCCCCTTTAATGTAACTTATAGCATAGGATGAACCTGCTAAAATAAGTACTTTGTTATCACCTTTCCTCAATGCAAACAATAGTGATTCCTGAATAGCAACCAGCTCAATAAAAGTGAATAGCCATGGATTCAACTCAAACATCCATTACAAAAAGAAAATTTCCATTAGAATCTTTTCCAATGAAACCAAATCATCCACACCTTGAAGACAATGATCCATTTGATTTGATTTTGGTAATACCTTGTTTTGGGTAAATCCAAAATAGTCGTAGTTGCCTTTTCGGCTTAATTTGAAAAGAACAGCCCCAAATTTCAAATAACGCCTTACGAAGCCTTTTACCTTTCTAAATCCAAATCCCATCAAAAGCATCAGCCATGTCTCGAGCCACTCTAGCAAATAAATTATCCTTTGATGACTCAACTTCCTTAAACATTATCGCATTTCTCTCTCTCCAAATGTGGTATAATGACACATTAAAAGCCACACTCAACATATCTTTTATCACCCTATTAAGCATAATCATCAACTCATTCAACAGATAGGAACCCCCCACATATCTTTTTTACAAAGAGTGCATCCAAAAATCAAGTTAACCCCTCTTTTCAATAAGTTATCCAAAGAAAAAAAAATTTTGGTTTTCCAAGAAGAAAATGATGGATTTTGACTTATTTTTTGGAGCGGAAAATTAGGATTTGAGAATATGACCTAGTTCCTAGAATACAATCTTTTTTTTTAAAAATAACTTAAGAGATCCTTGTAGTTTCCAAAAAACACCAAACAAGTCTTTAGATCCCATGAAAATTGAGCTTTTCAAACAACATTACTATAAAAATGAAACTAAAATAAAAAATTCCAAAGTGACTACACATGGCACTGCATTTCATACTGTACTGACATGAAGTGACACTCAAAACAGTAGATGATTTCCTCGAGATACAAGTGAAAGCACCTACACTTTTGTACCCATCTCCATGTCAACACATTGGGAAACGCAGTATCCCTATAGTCACTCTAGGCTACTAAAAAATACTCTTAGATCCCCATCTCAAATTAGAAGTTTGGGTGATTTAGAAATGTCCCACCACATGTTTTTGAAAATTAGAGATATCCTCTTATGTATCTGTTATTTTGAGTTAACCTTATTTTTTGGGGTTGAAACTGACCCTGCTTAGGAATTTTGTGAACAAAAATGCCCCTAGTATGAGGGATGAGATTGCAAACTTTTCATGATGAGAGTGCCCATTATTATGGAAAATTCAAAATTTGTGATTACCACAATCACAATAAAAGTTTATCTTTTTAATTATGGGTTTAGTATTTGAAGATTTCAAGTCAGGCTTGAGGGAATTTGAACAAAATGTTTCCTTTTGAGAGTAATCATTGAACTTAATTCTTTTCCTTTCTATCACACTCCAAAATCCCAACATGAATTCCGATGACTCATGAGTCAAAATATCAAGGTATGAGATAAACATATACACAATCTGATAAGATAAACACAGGCAATGATACTAATGGAATGAAAATACACGCAGCGGAACAACAAAATCACTAACATCTATACATATCTAGAGTATACAACAACTATCATTGACTATAGTCATATGTCAAATCCTCAACCTTCTAAATACATTAGATTACAAACTCTTAAGCAAACATGTTTCTTATCTACAATCAAAAGCCACTAAGATCTTCTATTACTCCTAAAATAGACGACGATGGCAAGACATCGACTTGATCCCAATCAACGACCTCATCAAATGACTCCTCAAAGGAATGCTCCTCAAAAATGGAATAATCTGAAAGGGTGAAGAAGAAGGTGAGTGACAGGGGAGTATTACTCAACAGGATGAACATCGTTCAAACAACGAGTCATACATGCACGAGTAATCATCTGAACAGTTAAATAATGCAAGTTTTCATAATGTAACATATAATAAATGTCTAAGCATACTTAGTAAATTGTTATAATTTACTTCAATCTATCATTTTTGTCATTTAAAGTAACATATATAAACTTTGAAATGAAAACATCTATCAACATTACAAAATAAAGAAAAGATATATAAGAAGAACACAACAGTATAATCGATAAGAGAGCAAAGGAACTCGTAGATATAATTGCCTTGGTTATGACAATTCGATATTTCAAACTCCAAATCTAACGTGAAATCCCATCGTTAAAATCGGATTTTGTGGTCTGTCAACATACCGTAGTTTCGGGACCGTTTATTCGGCTCAGACTGGTTGTTGGCTAAGAATCCAATAATGAGTTCACCTAATGGTGAGACCTACCATTTGACGGTTGTAGACTAATAGTGATCACTAACTAGCCTACAGAACCCCTAGCATCAAAGTCTATCAAGAGGTAATACATGTGAATCCCGCCTACCTTTACATTATATAGAGACCGCCTTTACACACAACGTTCCCCATGAAAAAAGTAGGAGAAATTCCTAGATCTCATAAGTTGTAATATGTTATAAGATATCCCATACTACTAAAGAGTATATAACATCTATTGTTGATCCTAGATTGACCCGTTGCTTCTAGATATACAACAACACGTTACACTTTGTAGGTTTTTTACAACTTTTTTTAGTAAATGAATTAGTTTGTTTTGTGTAGATACGTGATTCTTAGATTTCCAATATCACTTCTATTAAAATTTGGAGTCACCACCATTCATATTTGTAAAAGGGTGTAAATGGTCACCCAATATACATTTTTAGAAAAAGGGACTCAGTTGGAGAAAATAAAAGATGTTAGGCACCCTTTTCTCTCCACCAAGTGGTGGTAACCTCAACACAACTCAATCATTTTTAGATGAAAATGCAAAATAAAATAAAGTGTCATGTGTTGATGACTTGTACCCTAAGTAGGGATTTACTAGGCTTTAGCTTATAATGATAATCCCATCGAAGGAGATGATCTTAGTAGGCATTAGTCTTGAAAATAACATATATTCGAAAAGTGTTGGCTTTGGTTACGGGTCCATTCTCATGAGTCGAGAAGAACCCAAGTGCCAATTACCTCAAAATGAGTTGAAGGATTAAATCGGTCTTGTTTTGAAAGTGATAATTGAAATCGCCTCAACCCCCGTAATCGTCCGTCAAATAGCGAATAGGGGTCATCTAGACACCCCAATTTGAGCGGGCCCGCACTTAAAAGGGCCCAAAAATTTCAGATTTTCAAGAAAAATTAGTCGACGGGCCTAAAAGGCCCAATTCATCAAAATGCAATTTTTTAATCAAGCCAAAGGCCCCTAAGACCCCCTAAGGAACTAGCGGACCCATAAAAGGGGACTTAACCTACCCCCACCTTCACCGCTCCGCTCTCAAAACTAAAAACACCCGATTTTTAATAAGATTCACCAACGGGCCTAAAAAGCTCGATTTTCCAACACGTGGCATTTTGATCAATCTAATATTTTCAAAAACGTAAAAAAAATGCGACTTGGGACTCCTATCATTTCCTTTACCCTCACCGCTCCATCTCCGAGACCAAAAATACCCCAAGCCCATCAACGGCCCACCAACCTTCAATTCTCTAAAATCAATCTCTCACCTCTCCTCCCCTAACCTAAGTTCAACCCCATTTTACCTAAACCCTAAAACCTACCTATCATCAAAAATCCAATCCAAAATGACCCCAACCAATTCCTTAACCCAAAAATCCTCCTAAAACCCAAGCCCAACACTATTGAGCCCAAACCCATATCCAATACATATCCAACCCATAACCCTAACCTACAAGCCACAACCCACATCAAACACTTCATCACTTTTTCATCAAAAATGACACATGTCATCACCCCATCTCACCTTCCTCATCCCCAAACTATCCCATCACATTTTCTCTAAACATTATCTACCCACACCCCTAACCTATACCTCCCCCTAATCTATCCACATCAACCCATCACCTTTTCTCTTAAAAAATCTAATTTACCCACACCCCTAACCTATACCTCCCCCTAATCTACCCTTATCATTCCTTATAAAACCCACATCTACAATCTAAACCCACACCCCTCCTCTCAAATCAAACACTCATACTCTCCCATCAATTCATCTCGACCCTTCATTTTCACCCATTTTAACACATGGCATCATCTCCCACACCCTCCCAAAATATCATCAACCACCCTCTTATACCTCCCATTCTCTCAAATTCAAATGCTACTCCCCAAACACTCAACCCATCCATCACTCTCTTACACCCCATCTTCACCATGTATTATCTTTCACCTAACACTCAATCCAAATGGATTGAAAGATCCAACACATTTGGGTTGTAAAACAACTTATTTAACCTTCTTACACAAATACCCTCCAAACCTTTCTAATTTACCCTTACCTTTCTCTTAAACCACACACCATTCTACCATTCCTCCTCATTTCACCTAATTTTATCGTTAAAAATAATTCTCAAATTCTATAAAACCCCCCTCATCCTCAACTCTCACTACCTAATGAAAATTTAAAAAAAGTTTCATCTAAAAAATTCTCTACTCTCAACTCACCTCATTACTCTCAACTCTCAACTCACCTCAACTTTCAACCCTCAATACTTAACTCTTAATTTTCTCTCAACTCTCAACTCTCTCAAGAAAGTCAAGGAAAGTCAAAGAAGGTCAAGAAGAACAAGGTGGGCGTTGGACAAGAATCACCCCCTTTCTCTCCTCTCTACTTCTCTTTTCTATTTCTCCCTCTCTCTACACTTATACACACGTACCACCAATGACTTGAACCATCAAAGAGTCCCTTTTTCAATAAGGGTGCCCTCAATGGTTTGAATCAATATTAAAGTTCCTCATACTTGAGGGCACATATTGGATTTTTCAATTTTATTTTATTTTATCTTTATTTTAAAGAATGGATCGAATCTGAGGTTACCACCATGGTGGATGGAGTAGGGTGCCTAACACCTTCCCTACTCCATAAAATAGATCCCCTTACCTTGAATCAAAAGTTAGTCCAAATGAGCCATATCCGTACGAGAGTTATCAAATGACAAAAAACATGATTTTTAAAAAAAATACAATCCGGGTGACCATTCACATCCATTTTAAATATAAATGGTGACGACTCCAAATCCCCCAAAAAGTGGTTGATATATTCAAAATTGAATGAATCACGTGTCCATAGCTTGGCGTTCCACTAGGGAATGAAGGCTTTATCCTTGTGTTAACTCCGCCATTTTGAAAAAAATTCAAAATATTCTTACTTGCAAGCTAACATTATTTGTTGTATTTGTTGTGTTTGTTCTTTAGGTGAGTTTCTTTTTCTTTATTTACTCCCTTGAGTTAAAAAAAATGGTTTTTTTCTTTAGTTATCCGATTATATTTCTTTTAAGCATGCATATCATCAAAAAAATAAAAAAATAAAAAAAAATATTTTTTTTTTGCCCAAGCCTAAAACCAGAGGCAATGTGCCTCAAATTGAGTAAAAAAAAATAAAAACGTTTTTTTTTTGTCGAATGGACAGTCGAAGTTAAACTGATCTCCGATTAAATATTATAGCATATCGATTTGAGGTAGAACGAAATTTTCTTTCAAATGTGACAAAGTCAACAAGATTTTGACAAGTAGGAATCAATTTTTGAGTCCCTTTACTATCGTTTCTGTTAATATTTCTGTTTGACTTCTTGTAAGGATACAAAATGAGCAAAAAAAAAAAATATAAGAAATTTTTTTGCCCAAGCCAAAAACCAGAGGTAATGTGCCTCAAAATGAGCACAAATTTTTGTTTTTTTTTGTTTTTGCTCAGTTTGTTCCTTACGTCAGTCTTGGCAACTTTTATCTTGGATTTCATTTTTTTTTTAGGCTTAAAACTTCAAAAGATCAAACGGATCACTTTTCGTTAAACTTAGGGCGTACTGCTCGTCACTTTTTGATTGATCAAAATGAAATTTCAAAGCGATCATTGGTTGGACCATAAAAAATAAAAATAAAAAGAGAAGTCCTTTTATGATTAGTTCATTTGTAAAAATAAAATGAAAAAAAATTGATTAGTCGATGCTTAACTATGAATGTGCTATCCTTGTGGACTAAATCTAAAAAGCCATGGTTTTGTATAGATATATTTTCAATGGGCTTACATGATCTTACTGTGGATGTAATGGATTTTTTATTATTTGAGCTATGTGGCATCCATGTAGGAATGGTTTGATTTGGCCCACGGGCCCACTCATCTAGAAAATGCCCCGGGTACAGCCTTTCCTATTTACACACACTACTAGCACGTTTACTTTACTGCATTGCTCGCTTGCATGTCCCTAATAGCCAACGTGGCACTAATGCGTGGCCCGATCTCCTCGAAGATGCGATGTCATTCATGAAAACCACAACTCCAATCACGTACCGTAAGGTATATACAACTGGGGCATCAGTACCGTTTGATCGGGTGATTCTGAAAGGTATATTGATGCACCAATGTTGGAGCGACCTGAGCCTTTATCCTATTATAACCCATACGGTCACATATCCCGATTACCAACGTAGTACTAGTACGTGGTCAATCCCCTCGCGGGATGTGAAAACCATTTATGAAAGCTACAACCCTAGACTCGTACCTATACGGTATATCAAAGTAATCTAATTGCATTTCTTGGTCAAAATCAGCGCCTAAACGAGATCCTGCCCCGTTGTACTACAGTATTAGGGGGATAGACGACGTCTATTTTAGACGAGAGATGACTTAAGAGTGCCCTTGCTCAGCATCGTGCGCCACCTCTCAACTGGGGATTAAACTGGCTATTTTTGACTTCAGAGATTTAAGTTAAAGTCTTAGATTATCACCTATACAATATATCAAACCAAGTCACCACGTACTGTCTGATTAAGTACGCTTGAGAGGTATATAGGTGCACTTGGGCAAGGGTGGCTAGATAAATTGCATTGATCGTAGTAAATCTAGAGTCTAAAAATCTTCCCGTAGGGCACTACTCGAGCTTATCGTGGGTGTTCCCGGGTTGTTTTTCGAAAATGGACATTACAAATTGTTGAGATCAAGAAGTTACAATGTTGTCCTCAAGATATCAAACTGCATCAACCCAATAAAGAATCCATTTTAAATATGGCAGCCATTCATAAATGACTCAGTTCATCTCGATTTGAACGATCACAATGGATCGGACTATTTAAGTCGAAATGGCATTCAAGTTTTTTTTTCTTTGAGTCTAAACCCATTTCAAAAGAAGAAAAATATTTTCCAAAAGAAAAGAAAAGGAAAAATGATTTACAAAAAAAGAAAAAATAAAAAAACAAAAAAACAAAAATATGACTCACAAACATATGTTTTGCATGGACATTGGAAATGTACTGAAATATTCTTTTGTGTCAACTCAGGATGCTAGCTGCAAGCAATAACCCAATCGACCAGTTGGTCAAAACAACCATCACGGGGATACACACCGTAGAGAAATTCAACTTTGAAAAATTTATGTTGAGGTGTGCCTTGTCCTTCCACGAGTTTGAAATAGATTGGAACCTTTTGCGTGCTATAGCTAATCGTTGGAACCTTTATCTTCACATCTTCCACATTGGGCATATGCACTTGTGTCCTACTCAGGAAGATTATGACGGCATCATGGGGATATCTACTTCAGGTCCTCTACTCAGGCCTTCAATGAAGACGGGATATTCTAGTGACCTCGCCATAGGCCTAAACATTTCAAAAGAAGAAACCAAGGCCTTAGTCCGTAATGGGAGATTGAATGTAGTACACTTATTGAGTCTATACCACTCCCGCAGTCATCCCATCAATGTAAAATCAGAAGCCTGGCGAGCCACTAGAGACTATCAGTTATATTTAGGGATCTTAGCCAAGTACATACTGACCTCCAAAAGTGAAAGTCAAACTGTCCCTAAGTCCTTCATAGACATAGCTTCCCAACTCTCTAGAAAAGCCAACCCTGTACCTCTCATTCTAGCTAAAATCTTTTCAGGTCTAGATGCCATAAAAAATAGTGACGAAAGAGGTTTCAAAGGAAGTCCTCACTTACTTTATATGTAACTTTGCGATCGTCTTAAAATTGTGGACATTCCTTCAAACCTCGAGTATAGGCCAGATCACTTTTTCAAAAGAAACATGTTAGTACGTCACAACTCAGTCAAGGCTTAGAGCAAATGGTTGGATTCTCGCCTTGCCCGTCATATTAGTTTGAGGTACCCTTGGTAGATGGCTGACTACCCTGTTTTAGGTATCAAAGGATCCTATTATGTCCGTTTGATTGGACTGGAGGAGACATCTTTTTATCAACCTGCCTTGATCCCAGAACAGTACGGAGTGCCTATAGAATTTTTGCTGCCTCAACACAAAGAATTCTTTCCTCTGGAACCATTGATTGAAAAGTTAGTGCATCTCATTGAGAAGGCTTGGAACAAACGCACCTTAAGACATCCAGATGGACCAGCATAATTCAAAGAGCCAGTTGTTAGAACCAAGAGAAGCAAGCTTAATAGTCCTAGCAATCTTGATGACGATAAAAAAAAAAATCAAGCGTCCATGTAAAAAAATCTAAGTCAGAGTTATGAAAAGTTATTATGGAAATCTTATCTATCAAATAATGTTCAATAGTTCAATAAAATTTCCTTTAGTTTCTTTGTGACTAATCATTGCATAAATAAATTATTTAATGGGTTGGTGTACAATAAAATCTCAGGATTCACTAAAGTGTTGTGAAAGTGGTAACACTGAAATTAATAATCCACTTCGAAAGGGGTCCACAACCCATATCTATCTCAGATTGGGTCCACGACCCATATCCGATTTCGAATCAAGTCCATGATCCATCAGGGATCTAGCAAGGATGACAACCAATCAAATAACTAAAAATAATTCAATTTTGTTTCAAAAAAATATTATTTAAAAAAAAAATATTTTTTTTCAACTCAACTTGTTTCAGCTAATCTACTTTTACAAAATGTCATATCGACTTCGTGTCGATGCCAACTTCGTGCTGATGTAATTCTTTTTCAAAATATTTTACCTACTCCGTGCTGATGTAATTCTTTTTAAAAATATTTTATCGACTCTGTGTCGATGCCAGTTCCGTACTGATGGAATTCGTTTTTCAAAAATTTTACCAACTCCGTGTAGATGCCAGCTCTGTGTTAATGTAATCATTTTTAATTTTATCGACACCGTATCGATGCCAGCTCCGTGCTGATGAAATCATTTTTAAATTTTACTGACTCTATGTTGATGCCAGCCCCGTGCGAATGGAATTCATTTTATCGACTCCGTGTCGATGCCAGCTCTGTGCTGATAAAATCGTTTTTAAATTTTACTGACTCCGTGTCGATGCTAGCTCTGTGCTGATGTAATCATTTTAAGTTTTACCGGCTCCGTGTCGATGCCAGTTCCGTGCTGATGAAATCTTTTTTAATTTTATCGACTCCATGACGATGTCAGCTCTGTACTGATGAAATCTTTTTTTAATTTTATCAACTTCGTGTCGATGCCAGCTCCATGTTAATGAAATCGTTTTTAAATTTTACTAACTCCGTGTCGATGCCAGCTCCGTGCTGATGTAATCGTTTTAATTTTTACCAACTCCATGTTGATGAAATATTTTTTAATTTTATAGACTCCGTGTCAATGCCAACTCTGTGTTGATGAAATCATTTTTAAATTTTACTGATTCTGTGTCGATGCTAGCCTCGTGCGGATGTAATTCATTTATCGGCTCCATGTTGATGCCAGCTCCGGCTGATGTAATTCTTTTTCAAAAAGTTTTGCCAACCAC
Organism: Akebia trifoliata; assembly: GCF_017979445.1. NCBI lineage: Eukaryota > Viridiplantae > Streptophyta > Magnoliopsida > Ranunculales > Lardizabalaceae > Akebia > Akebia trifoliata. The sequence goes on from NC_141387.1 coordinate 20,818,418, forward strand.
GTGTTGATGCCAACTTCCCGTTAATGTCGGCTCCGTGCCGAAAAACTCTTTTCTTAAAAACTCGTTTACTCTACCCGACCTAATAAAATGTCATGTATTTTTCTTTTTGTAAACAAGATAGTAACGCTTGGTTTTCTGTACCCAAAGGTGGCCAAATGAAATAAATTTAAGCAGCCAGAGAAACCTCCATATTTTCTTAGATCTTCCATCGTCACCATGAGTTCTTCCGAACCGGCACAACCTACAGTAACTGAAACGTCAGAGGTTGATCCCAGAATAACAGCACTACTAAAATGATTGAGAGGCAAGAAAAGATGGTAAGTGTCGTATTAGCCAACGCTAGCATCATACAAGCCCAAACAATGCAGCACCATCCGTCGGGGTCAAATCAGGATCTACCCGAGCAACCTCCGCAGGGACCTCAAACTACTATGCCTCCTACACTACTAGAATACCAAGGACCCCCACTTTATATTCCACAAAATCGACCACCCCCTGTGGTCATTCCTGGTGACGAATGCGAGTATAAGGCCACAGAGGCCAAAAGTGTGACTGATGAAAAATTGGCTCAACAAATCGAGTCTCTGTAGGAAGAGATGAGAAGAATGAAAGGTCTCAACACGATGAGCGAGATTCAATTTAAAGACATTTGCTTTTACCCTAATGCACAATTGCTAGCCAAGTTCAAATGTCCGGAGTTTAAGAAGTATAGTGGGGTGGGGTGTCTGCTGTCACACTTGAAATTATACTATGGATCTATGTGCCAATATGGCAAAGATGACAGGCCACTGGTAAAGTTATTCCAAAGAAGCTTAATGGGGCCGACCCTCAAGTGGTTTTCAGGACTAGATCACATGCTCATCAAGAACTGGCAAGACTTGGCTGAAATGTTTTGGCACAATTACCGATTCAACACAGATGTAGGTCTAGACCGGAATGATATGGCTAGAATGACGAGGAAGTAGAAGGAAACAGTGAAGGAATACGCCTAAAGGTGACGAGAGTCAATTTCTCAGGTACGGCCCGCTATGACCGAACAAGAGATGAACACCACATTTATCTCTACATTGGGACATTCGTTCTACACCCATCTAGTAGGGCATACCACGAGCACTTTCTCCAATCTTGTTCAAGTAGCAGATCGAGTCGAGGACGGGATCCGAATTGATTTAATATTTGACTTCACAGCCCTAAGTGCAACAACAGGAACATCAATACAGAAGAAATCAGTGCCTTTTGTTAAAAAGAAAGAGGAAACTCAAGTCAACAATGTACAACCTAGCCAACCTCTCTTTATTCAGACACCAATTCAGAGGCCACCGGTATCACAAGTCCCTTGGAGGCCAATACCTCGAACTACTTGGGCTCCAGCACCACAGAATCCCTTCCGAACGATTCCTCCTCAAGCACAACCAGCACTACAGTATGGGCAAAATCAACAAGCACGGCCTAACAGGGTAAACACCAGATTGCCTATAACATTGACAGAATTACTTCTGATCTAGCTCAGGGGAGACTACCTCACAAAAAGACCATCAAATCCAGAGGTTGCGAAAGACCAGGGTATAACCCCAACTTGTTTTGTGAATTTCATATGGGTGCACCGGGACTCTCTACTGATCAGTGCTGGCAACTCAATCATTGGGTGCAAAATTTGATAGATAAAAAATCACTCATACTGGATGGACTAGTGAATCCTACTCAGAAGCAAAACATCAACCATAACCCCCTACCTACCCACAATGGAGGGGAAAATGGGCACAGGGTAAATTTCATTCTTAGGGAACTCGATTTTAACCCATCAACTTTGATAGCTCCCATCGGATCTAAAATCAGGATTCATCTAGCAAAATAAACAAAAACACCAACAGTTTACACCATCGACCAGTACACAACAAATCCACCTCGAAACTCGCAACCGCCCCTCAGAATGGCTGACCTCACCATCCATCCCACTCATCAAATTCCCATTATTACTACTCGACCGCCTCTCATTATACCATATACATTGCAGAGTTCTCAATATACGACTCAACCACCTCTTCATATACCTTACACTTCACGACCACCACTAGTCATTCCTTACACTTCACCAGTCCCTCAAGTAGCTCCTCCCATCACCACAACAGTCAAAACACAACCACCACCCCTCATCTTTAATGTAAAACCTAATCCATCCCCAATAACCTTACGCTCACCAAAACCCTTTCCATATAACTCTAACCAAGCAGTCCCCTAGAGCTATGAGATAACTATCACCATATCAGCAGGGGTCGAGACGATGAAGAAGGCAATGGTAGCTGACATTGGCCACATGACCAAAACAAGAAGGTGTCAAAGAGTGCCAGTAAAAGGGATAAGAATTATGGAAGAAACAAAAGAAACAGTGGATGAGGAAAAAAGAAAAGAAAAGGGGAAGGGCAAGATAAACGAAGAGGGCAAAGAAGATAAAATGGTAAAAGTGATAGACAGCGAAACAGCAGACTGCATTAAGCTCATTCGCAAGAGTGAACACAATATCGTGGATCAGTTGAACAAACAGCCGGCTCAGATCAGCATTCTAGGTTTGCTACAAAAGTCAGAAGAACATCAAGAAGCACTACTAAGAATTTTGGGAAAATCACATGTACCTTCGACCACTTCACCAGTATAGCTAGAACAAACAATGGGTCAGATCATGGCTCCCAACCCCATCATTTTCATAGAAAGTGAGTTTGTGCTAGAGGGACGGGGGCATGTTGAACCATTAAATATTATGGTCATGTGCAAGGATATTAATTGATAATGGTTTGGCCCTCATTGTTTGTCCTCTCAAAACATTTCGTAAACTCAATGTTGATTGGTCACACGTCAAACCTAACAATAAGGTTGTCCGAGGTTTCGACAATTCAAAAAGGGACTCTCTGGGAGAGATAGATTTACCAATCACTATAGGACCCTATACCTTCGAAGTAACGTTCGAGGTCATGGAGATACCAACGACATTCAATTTTCTGTTGGACAGGCCATGGATCCATATTGCTGGGGCAGTGCTTTCCTTTTTGCACCAAATAGTCAAATTCATCATGGGGCAGAGGATGATATCCGTCTTGGCAGAGAACCTAATCCTGGCTGGGAGAGCCTTGGACGTTCCCTTCATTGATATAGAAATGACAAAGGACAAAGCACTATACCACTCCTATCAGTTCGCTGCCGTTAACCATATCTAAAAAGGGAAAGAGAGGGTAAAAACAGAATTATCAAGGGCAAACCTGATGATCGGCTGGGTCTTAAAGAACGCTGGTTACCGACCCAAGCAAGGGTTGGGACCAAAAAAAAAAGGGAAAGCCACGCTAGTCCAAGCGAAGAAGCACACTTCTTATTTTGATTTGGGGTTCAGACCTACAAAGAAAGACATTGCTGATATGAACGACAAGAAAAGAGAACCTCGACTAGCAAGAAAGTAAAATCATAAACCAAACGTTTGGAATCTGGGCGAGGTTCCTTACATCAGCATCAGCTTCCCGAAATCACAAGTCAGAGTCGACAATCTTTCGGAACCACTGCCAACAAAGCCAGCCAGAAAGAAGAAAACAATAAGTTTCAAACCCCAGCACATTCGAGAAGACTCAGTTGTTGAGTCCCAACCATCCCTCGTGGAGGGCATTAATGTCTTATTCAATGGAAATTCCAACAAGAGTCTAACAGAAATGACAAGAGAGCCTGCAAAAATGGAAATCACCGTGAACAAAGAGAAAGAATCACCTTTCCCCATCGTCATCGACTGGGCATCAGTCATCATCCCCCCAAGTTTGGGAGGGGCTATGCCCAACCCTGACAAAATTCAACTGAAGATCATGGTCATCTCCGAATCACCAAAAGAACCACCATCTCACCTCATCTATCCTATCAAGGAATGATAGATTTTGAACAATTGGGAAAAATTTCCTTTAACCCTTGAGGCTACTGAGGCCTAAAAAAAATATCGTTAGGCAAAATTAATTTACCCGATGATCATAACGAGCCCTCATCCTCGGGTAAAGACTATTTTGAGGGCTCCTTATCTTTACTAATGCATGATTGCTCTTCTTATGTAGATATCTGGAAAATAGTACTCAAAAACCAAAAAAATAAAAAATTCTTCAAAATTCAAAAAGGCCAAAAACATCTCAAAAATAAAAAAAATAAAAAAACTTTCAAAATTTCAAAAAAATAACTATCTTCCAAAAAAAAAAGTTTTCTTGAAATTTAAGGGATTTGTCTCAATCGAATGGACTTTTTGACATAACAGAATATGAAAGGGATGAGTATGACTTCGATCTCAAGGGAATTAAGGAAGAGTCTAAGAATGAAGTGGAATACCCTCCTAAAGAAATCAAAGATCTTCTAGAGCGACATGAAAAAGGTGTTCAGCCAAACATTGAGGATACAAACTTTGTTAATCTTGGCATTGAAGATGACCCTCGTGTTGTAAAAATCGAAGCCTTGTTAACCCCCCAGCAGAAAGAAAAAATGATTGAACTATTGCATAACTATCAAGACATCTATGCCTGGTCCTACGGAGATATGCCCGGTTTAGACACAGATCTCGTTGTTAATAAGTTGTCGATCGCTCCTAGGAGCATCCCAACCAAACAAAAGTTGAGAAGACTCAAGCTAGAATGGACACTCAAAGTCAAAAACGAAGTGATGAAACAGTTCCAAGCAGGATTTCTCGTAGTCTCCACGTACCACGAATGGCTAACATATGTCGTTCCGATATAAAAGAAGGATGGGAAAGTGCGAATGTGTGTTGACTATTGGAATTTGAACAAAGTCAATCTTAGGGATGATTTTCCACTACCCACATCGACACTCTAATCGATAGCACAGCGGGGCATGGTATGTTCTCATTCATGGATGGTTTTTTAGGCTACAATCAGATAAAAATAGCAGAATATGACCAGGAGAAGACAACATTCATCACACCCTGGGGTACTTTTCATTACAAAGTCATGCCATTCGGGCTCAAGAACACCGGGGCAACTTATCAACACGTAATGACGACTTTATTCCACGATATGATCCACAAGGAAATTGAGGTCTATGTGGATGACATGATTGCAAATTCTAACTTTGAGGAAGATCCTTTGATAAACTTGAGAAAGTTGTTCGATCGGCTAAGGAAATACAGTCTAAGGCTCAACGCGGCAAAATGGGTCTTGAAGGCAACGTCAGGCAAATTGTTAGGCTTCATCGTCAGTAAAAGATGCATCGAGATAGACCCAACAAAGACCAAGTACATTCTTGAGATGAAAGCACCAATGTTAGAAAAGGACATCAGAGCATTTTTGGGTAGAATACAGTATATTAGCAGATTCATTGCGCAACTCAAGCCTATCTATGAACCAGTCTTCAAACTATTAAGAAAAGATGTATCAAAAACGCGAAACGAGGACTATAAGGAAGCCTTCGACAAAATAAAAAAATATCTGCTCAATCTGCCAGTCTTGGTTCCTCTTACACTAGGGCGACCCATACTAATGTATATCTCAGTACAAGAAACGTCTATAGGCTGTGTACTGGACAACACGACGAGTCAGGACAAAAAGAGCAAGCCATTTACTATCTCAGCAAGAAGTTCACCGATTATGAGGCAAAGTACTCGACGCTAAAGAAGACTTGTTGTGTACTGGTCAGGGCATCTCAACGATTGCACCACTACCTCCTCAACTACTCAACTATGCTTATTGCTCTAATAGACCCTCTCAAGTATCTCTTCGAGAAGCCAACACTGACAGGTCACACGACAAAATGACAATTACTATTATCTAAGTTTGACATCACCTATGTCACTCAAAAGGCCATCAAGGGACAAGCCATTGCCGACAACTTAGTTGAGCATTCCTTACTTGACTATGAGCAATTAAAGACTAATTTTCCAAATGAAGCCATCCTGTTGATAGAAGCTGAAGATAGTGACGAAGAGCAAGGTTGGAAGATGTATTTCGACGGAGCTGCAAATCAGAAAGGAAATGGAATAGGGGGCAGTTTTGATCAAACCAGATGGATCTCATGTTTCGATCGCCATGCGATTGAAGTTCCAATGTTCCAATAATGAGGCAGAGTATGAAGCATGTATCGTAGAGCTAAAAGCAGTAATCGACTTGGAAGTGGATGAAATCGATGTATTCGGAGATCAAGTCTAGTGGTCTATTAAACAACTGGAGAATGGAAAACTCGAGAACAAAGATCAGTCCCTTACCATGAATACTTGGAAGAATTGAACTCAAACTTCACCAGGATCTCATTCACTTATGTGCCACGAGCCAAAAATCAGTTTGCAGATGCACTGGCCCTACTTGTTTCCATGATCAGTATTTCAAAGGACCTATTTATCGATCCTATCGAAATTGGCATCCAAGACAAACCAACCTATTGTTTACTAGTGGATATAGTAGAGCCCGAGGAGAAATCGTGGTATTCAGACATCAAGGCATACTTACAAGATCTAACCATCCTGTCAGATATAACGGTAAATGAACGAAGGACCATCCAAAGATTGACAGGTCAATTCTTCCTAAGTAACGGGACTCTGTTCAAAAAATCATATCACGAGGTTCTTCTCCGTTGTGTCATAGAAACAGAGGCTAGATGATTGATCGAGACTGTACATGGTGGAGTTTGCGGACCTCATATGAATGGTCACATGCTTGCTAAGAAGATCATGAGAATAGGATATTATTGGACAACAATAGAAAGCGATTGCTATCAAAATGTTCGTAAATGCCATCTTGCCAGATCTATGCCAATAAGATCAATGCTTCACCTTCACAATTGCACAGCATGACTACTCCTTGGCCCTTCTTACTCTAGGGCATGGACGTTATTGGGCAGATTTCTCCAAAAGCTTAAAATGGACATCGCTTCATCCTGGTCGCTATCGATTACTTCACAAAATGGGTAGAAACTGTATCATATGCCAATGTCACCAAAAGCAATGTATTGAAGTTTGTGAAGAACAACATCATCTATCGATATGGACTTCCCAACGGATTAGTAATAGACAATGCCAAGAACTTCAAGAACAAGGATATGATCAAGATGTGCAAAGTCTTCCCAATCACTTATCACATCTCGGTACCCTACAGACCCAAGATAAACGGAGCCGTCGAGGTAGTCAACAAAAACATTAAAAGAATCATCGAGAAAATGGCTGTTACATATAAGGATTGGCACGACGTGTCACCTTTCGTCCTTCACGCCTATTGGACTTCATTTTGAACCTCAACTAGGGACACTCCGTACTCATTGGTATATGGGATAAAGCAGTCTTACCCGTCGAGGTTGAGCTTCCCTCCTCTCAGATCTTAAAAGAAGTAGAGTTAGACGAAACAGAATGGGTTCAAGCCCGATTTGATCAACTGAATCTGATTAAAGAGAAGCGCCTCGTAGCTATTTGCCACGGATAGATTTATCAGCAACAAATAGCTCGTGCCTACAACAAAAAAGTCAAGCCTAGAGATTTCTCTCCAAGAGACCTTGTCTTGAAGAAAATTTTGCCAATCCAAGAAGACGCTAGGGGAAACTTTCGACCAAACTATGAGGGACCATTTATCGTGAAAAAGATAATGATTAGAGGAACTCTGATTCTAACAAAAATTGACGGACAAGTCTTTCCACAACCGATCAATGCTGACAATGTCAAGAAATATTATGCTTGAGAACTAATCCTGAGATGACAAAAGGCCATCTTTGCTATCCTGAAAACAACTATCTAATCATAGTCAGCCTTTTTGAGCCATCACGTTCATTTCTTAACTTAAAACTAGGGCAAATCAACGTTATAAAAGAAAAAAAAGACAAAAATCAAAGTACTCCTGGCCCGTATAAGGATAAACTGTGAACGGCTAAAAATAACAAAAAAATCAAAAAAGTCAAAAATCGAGCACTTGACCTTGAGCTCGACCCAAATCTCCAGCCTAAACAAGTTCGAGAGACGTTAGGAGGAAACATAGATCACTTTTTCGAAATAAAAATAGATAAACCCCACATGTAACCCACTCTAGATAGATCCAGATATTAAACTTTTTGTATATTTTCCACTACCTTTAACCTAAGCCAAAGTTTTGTCCCACCAAAAGTCCTTTCGGATCAGGAAATGTTCTAAAGGATTCATAATGATAATGGTAGCACCAATGATTTTGTGACTTGATCCAGACCTCAAGTCTTATTAGTCGTTGAGATTTGAGAGGGGAGTCCAGATCGGATGTTCGAAAAAAAAGAGTACTCAAATTGTAGAGTAGCCGATCTTCCGGTTCAACTTGAGTTGTCGAACAACGAATAGTCATTAGCAAATTCGAGAGCGAATCTAGATCGATTACTTAAGAAAGAGCACAACTATAAGAGTAGAATCGTCGATCTCGCAGCTCAACTTGAGTCACCAAGTCACAAAGATACAGAGGCTCCAAGCAAGACTTGTAATGTAAAAATTAGAAAATACAAGCATAGTTTGAAAGGGCATAGTAAAAACCTGAAAGGACACTATGAGTAAAAGAATCAGACTATGACAATATCAAAGCCACTGGCACAATGAAAACCCAAAAGGACGTCGATATGCAAAAATGTGGAAACTGGATATGGTGACACTAGGGGCAATAAGGGAAAGCAAAAAAAAAATTGATTAACTCCTGGCCCGCATGAGTATAAACTATGAATGGAAAAATTTTCTTGAAATCCCAAGTCCCACGCTCAATCGATATTCACTAAGTACTGGGCCATTGGGGATGACTCTAAAAAGAGCCAAAAAATTATTGACATTTATATCCTCAATAGTTGGCAAAAGCACGTAAATCATCGAAGTAACAAAGGTTCCCTAAAAAATGTTCATATTCTGCATCTTCAATATTTATTTGACAAAGACAAATCATAAAAATTCAAACGTTTTCAAAACTACTATTTTGACCGATGATGAAAAATCTAGGACTGATTCAAACTTCATGTTTTCAAACCAATAGATATACTTGAGGCCAAGTAAGTAAAAAACCTTTTTTTTATATTTCAAAAGGTTCACATTACAAAAAGAAAATACAAAAATATATGGTGCCAATCACACATTTCAATCAAATCTCTCTTCCAAGGCATGGATTCAGGCAGCTTACCTCATCATCACCACCTCAGCATCTGAAACATCACGACTCACCAGATCCTGGTTGATTCAACTCCAATAACAAAAACTCCATCTTGGATTGGTGACAACTGTTAATAACCTTATTGCTTGTACCGTTGAAAGGATCAAAGGCACCATTACAAGGGAAAATGCATGAATTTGGATGATTAAGTTATGGTAAAAATAAAGTAAGATCAACAAAAAAAAAACAAAAAAATCTTTTCGAGTTGCACTCAACTCCGACATGACAAAACATGACTAAAGTAACTACTGAATTTCAAAACTCATCAAATTCTCATCAAATCTGAAATCTCACACGAGTTCCGCCCATCGAGATCAAAGAATAATAAGGAAAAATTCTATCTGACCCCGTGCTTGAGTAGCCATTTTCAACAAAATCATAAACCCACTCAGTGTTTTCAAGTCCTGTTTCGCAAAGTTTTATAGCCCGTACAAATAGGGGTTTAGTCTATTCTTTGCAGTTCTTTGCATGCAATTCCTACAATAAAAGGTAGTTGTAGACACCCCAATTTGAACGGGCTCCCACTTGAAAGGGCCCAAAAATATCAGATTTTCAATAAAAATTAGTCAACAGGCCTAAAAGGCCCAATTCATCGAAATGCGATGCTTTAATCAAACCAAAAGCCCCTAAGACCCCCTAAGAGACTAGCGGACCCATAAAAGGGGACTTAACTTACCCCACCTTCACCGTTCCGCTCTCAAAACTAAAAATACCCAATTTTTAATAAGATTCACCAACGGGCTTAAAAAGCCTTATTTGCCAACACGTGGCATTTTGATCAATCCAATATTTTCAAAAACCTAAAAAAATGAATAAAATAAAAAAATGAGACTTGGGACACTTAACATTTCCTCTACCCTCACCGCTGCATCTCCAAGATCAAAAATATCCCAAGCCCATCTATGGCCCACCAACCTTCAACTCTCGAAAATCAATCTCTCACCTCCTCTCCCCTAGCCTAAGTTCAACCCCATTTTACCTAAACCCTAAAACCTTCCCACTATCAAAAATCCAATCCAAAATGATCCCAACCAATTCTTATAACCCAAAGACCCTCCTAAAATCCAAGCCCAACACTATTAAGCCCAAACCCATATCTAATACATATCCAACCCATAACCCTAACCCACAAGCCACAACCCACATCAAACCAATCATCACTTTTTCATCAAAAATGACACATGTCATCATCCCATCTCACCTTCCTCATCCCCAACCTATCCCATCACATTTTCTCTAAAGATCATCTACCCACACCCCTAACCTATACCTCCCTCTAATCTATCCACATCAACCCATCACCTTTTCTCTAAAAAAATCTAATCTACCCACATACCTAACCTATACCTCTCCTTAATCTACTCTCATCATTCCTTACAAAACCCATATTAATAATCTAAACCCACACCCCTCCTCTCAAATCAAACACTCATACTCTCCTATCAATTCATCTCAATACTTTATTTTTACCCATTTTAACACATGGCATCTGAAAGCGCTCTCGATCCGCGGGGTGCACGGATTCGCTTTTGACCTTTGAGGTTTGGGAATCGCCACCTAGTTATTACGATCTAGGAATCAAATAGAGACTCGAAACGGATAAATCAACTAATCTACTACAAAAAATATGGGTTCGGGGATCATGTTACAGGGTTGGAAGGTGTTAGGCACCAACCCCGCCCGACAAATGTCGGTCTTTACTAATTCTAAAATAAACTACATCGCTAAAAGACCTAAATAATAGAAAAAAAAATTATGAAATTTATACCTTTCCGAAGACAACGTTCTCGTTCCCTCAGATTTGATAGAGTAACTCCTTGTACAGTATTCCTCGCTTCGTTCTATCTCCAGATCTGATTTCTGATCTCCAAGTGAGGTATCTCTTTCTTAGATCTAGGTTCTTCGAATTTGTTTATGGATTTTGGGGTATTTTCGAAGGGCTTCTTGATATTTTTCAAGCTAAAATCGAAGTATGGGTGTAAGGTAAGGAGTTGGGGCTTCAAAATTAGGATTTATGGGAGGCTAGGGAAGCTTTTTGATCTACTTCTCTTAGAATTTTTTATTTGATACGAAAATAGGGTGTGGAGACTCCTATTTATAAACTTTTTTAAGCACCTTTTAGATAGAGTTAAGGTTTAATTATAATTCTTTTAGAGAGAATTATTGTTTAATTATAATTCTTTTAGAAAGAGTTATTATTTAATTAGAATTCTATTAAATAGAGTTATTATTTAATTAGGATTACTTTAAATAGAGTTATTATTTAATTAGAACTCTATTAAGGTTTTGACTTTTAGTCTCATTTGATTGACTTTAAGATTTTGACTTTAGTCTTACTTGGTTGACTTTTAATATCTTGACTTTAGTCTTACTTGATTGACTTTAATTTTTTTGGAGAACCCTCTATATTATATCTTTAATTCTTTGGGCCCCCAGATGGAGGGTTCCTTTAATAAATATCTTGGCAACCATCAACAATATTGCTTGAGAGCTTGATTGATCGATTTTTTGATTCAAAATTTTAAATTAATTTTATTAATATTTCATTTTACATTATTTAATGTTTTATTTATTAATTTTAGAATTTTAAAATATTTAATTGGAAAATTACTATTTTACCCCTGAAGAGAACTTTTGCATTTCAAGTCAGTTTTCGATGTTCTAGGATGTTTTAGAATCAATTTTTTATAAGAAATTAAATGGGAATATTGATTTGTGTCATTTATGAAATTTTTTGTGTGAAATGGTCGTGAACTTTATGAGGGGCATTTTTATAATTTTGTCAAATTCTGTGAAAATTGGCGAAATGATTTATTTGGTTTTGATTTGTTATTTTATGTGTTTGAATGGGTTTTCCTAAGTGTAACGTAGGCTCTAGGGATGTTTTAAGGTTAGGAGTATTTTGATAATTTGGTCATTTTTTTAGTGATTTTTATCGTGAAGCTTTTTTTGTCTGAAAAATGATGATTTCTAAGTTTTTGGGGTTATATTTTCCTAACGTAGCGTGGTTTCTATAGTTTTGTCAGTTAGAAATACCTCATTTGGATTTCTGAAATATATCTAGTAACAAAATAAAGCATTGGAATAATCATCCATCATTGGGAACCGTTGCAATCGGGTTGACGAGTTGATTAATCAGCCGGATGCAAAAATGGGGTGTCTACAGATGCCCCTCTTTGACAGAGGGTTGAAGCAAACTAGATAGCAAATTTATTTTGGTAGATAATGCGATATCCGAATGCCAAAGCTAGTGTAGTTCATTTTGCAGCTTGATTTAACAATTCGTCTGGACGTTCGGATCCTTGAGGGTAAAACTCTTCCCGAACTAAAAAGTTATTAGGTCCTTGAACGAAAACTCTCACTGATAGTGTCAGATCCTTGAATTTTAGAGAATTCTCCCTGACTAAAATTTGCAAGTGTGAGTGTGTGTACGGTGTGAAACTGAGTAAAAATTGAGAATAAATTGAGCATAAATTGAGCATAATCTGAGTAAAATCTGAGCATAAACTGAGTATAATCTGAGTAAAAGTGAGCATAATCTAAACAAAATTTGAATGTCTTATTCTACCTACCCTAGGTAAAAGAGTAATAAACTAATTTTTTGGAACTCCTACTCTACTTGCCCAGGGTGAAAAAGTAATAAACTAAGATTTTTGAGAGTCTTACTCTACCTGCTTAGGGTGAAAGAGTAATAAACTAATTTTTTTGGGAGTCCTACTCTACTTACCTAGGGTGAAAGAGTAATGAACTGATTTTTTTTTGAAAGTTCTACTCTACCTACTCGGAGTGAAAGAGTAATGAATTAATTTTTTTCATATTTTTTTTATTTTTTTTTAGGAAGTTCTACTCTACCTACTCGGAGTGAAAAAGTAATGAACTAAGCTTTTTGGGAGTCCTACTCTACCTGCACAGGGTGAAAGAGTAATGAACTAATTATTTTTTTAAATTTTTTTTAGGAAGTTCTACTCTACCTATTCGGAGTGAAAGAGTAATGAACTAATTTTCTTGGGAAGTTCTGCTCTACCTACTCGGAGTGAAAGAGTAATGAACTAAGATTTTTAGGAGTCCTACTCTACCTGCCTAGGGTTAAAGAGTAATGAACTAATTTTTTTGGAAAGTTCTACTCTACTTACTCAGAGTGAAAAAGTAATGAACTAAGCTTTTTGGGAGTCCTACTCTACCTGCCCAGGGTGAAAGAGTAATAAATTAATTAATTTTTTTTTATTTTTTTTTAGGAAGTTCTACTCTACCTATTTGGAGTGAAAGAGTAATAAACTAAGCTTTTTGGGAGTCCTACTCTACCTGCCCAAGGTGAAAGAGTAATGAACTAATTTTTTTGGGAAGATCTACTCTACCTACTCGAAGTTCTACTCTACTTACTCAAGGTGAAAGAGTAATGGGGGATTTACATTTGAATTTTTTTTTAAATAAAAAATTAGATTTTATGAAGGTCCAGTAAACATTTTAACTCTCTTTGAATCTTAGGAGTTTTCAAAATTACTATTAAGAGGGTAATCTTTAATTCAAAGTTAACCTTATCTTTTGGGGTTGAAATTGACCAGGCTTCAGAACCAAAATGCCCCTAGTTTGACAGGGAACATTGCACTGGGGATAATTGAACAAATTTGAAAACGAATGCCCCTAGTGTAAGGGGGGAAACTGTACTCTTTAGAAAAAGGAAGTGCCCTTGTTATGAATGTTTGAAATCCTTGATTACCGCAAGCGCAATAAAGGTTTAACTTTTAATTTTAACTTTTTATATTGAAGATTTTGAGTCAGACTCAAAGAAATTGGAACAAAATATTTCTTTCTGAAATTCATCATAGAATTTGTTCTTTCTCCCTATTGGTTCGTTTAGGGACATGAAACTCTTCAGATCAATCATAGACGAGATACTTGTATCCACTAAGTTATATTTGGTTCAAACTGGGTATTGAAACTTGATCATTCGGACTTTTGATGTCGGAACCCCTTTTTAGCTTCTCAACTCAACAGAGATTTTCTTTTATTTTTTGGTTGCTATAAGTTTTGCATAGATTGCCTTTTCAGGTTTTCAATCTAGCGAGCATGCTCTAGTTTTTGCCTAGATTGCCTTTTTAGGTTTTCGATCTAGCGAGCTTACAATTTTTTCTCTTTTCTTTGCCCTGATTATTGCCAAGGTCGTCCTTTCAAATTTTCAACCTTGCGAGATTGCCCTTATTTTTGCCTAAGTTGCCCTTTTGGGTTTTCAACTTAGCAAATTTCATTTCTTTTTTCTTCTTTTTCTTCTCTTCTGAACTTCTGGAGTTACTGTCTGATCATGCTTTACTAGCTTCCTTGACTTTTTCGCACGGTACTTAGGAGGACTTTCACGGGTAAGCTTAGGACTGGGTATAAAAGACAGAAATTTTAAGGCTAAAAAAAACCCAAATGCCCCTTGTGTGGCATTTCCTTTTAAATTGTTTTCTTTTTTCTTGAATTTTCTTCCCCATTTTGGATGATATTTCTTTTTTTTTTTGAATTTTTTTTCTTTTTAGATTTTTTCTTTGTCAGGGAATCTATTTTTTTATTTTGATGTGGTCGGGCCTGAAGTAACTTCTCAAGTTGCCAACTGAAAGCGCCCTCGATCCGCGGGGTGCGCGGATCCGCTTTTGACCCTTGAGGTTTGGGAGTCGCCACCTAGTTATTGTGGTCTAGGAACCAAACTGACTCTAACATGGATAAAAAGAACTAATCTACCATAAAAAATCTGAATTCGGGGATCATGTTACGGGGTTGGAAGATGTTAGGCACCAACCCCGCCCGGCCAAAGCCGGTCTCTACTAACTTTCCAAATATATCACATTGCTAAAAACCTAGATAAAAACAAAATAAAAATTTCATACCTTTCCGATAGCAAAGATTTTGCTCCCTCAGATCTGACAAAAAGAGCTCCTTGTACTGTATTCCCTTGCTTCGTTCTGTCTCCGGATTTGACTTCGGATCTCCTAGATCAAGGTATCTCCTTGTTTTTGAATCTGAACTCTTCAAGTTTGTTGCGGATTTAGGGGTATTTTTGGAGGGATTTTAGGTGTTTTCTAGACTAAAATTGAAGGGGGGATGTTAGGTAAGTAGTTGGGGCTCCAAAACTAGGGTTTATGGGGGGCTAGGGGAGCTTCTAGACCTACTTCTCCTAGGATTTATGATTTGATACGAAAATAGGGTGTGAGCACCTCTATTTATAGAATTTTTTTAAGGTTGATTTGGATAGAGTTAGTGTTTAATTAGAGATCTTTTAATTAGAGTTGTGTTTTAGTTAAAATTGTTTTAGGTAGAATTGTGTTTTAATTAGAATTATTTTAGGTAGAATTGTTTTTAAGTTAGAACTCTATTAGATAGAGTTATTATTTAATTAGAATTCTATTATGACTTTTGGTCTTATTTGATTGACTTTTAATGTTTTGACTTTAGTCTTAATTGATTGACTTTTAATATTTTGACTTCAGTCTTGCTTAATTGACTTTAATTTTGACTTTAGTCTCACTTGATTGACTTTAATACCTTGACTACAGTCTTGCTTGATTGACTTTAAATTTTGGAGAACCCCCTTCCATTATTTCTTTAATTCTTTGGACCCCCAAATGGAGGGGTCCTTAAATAAATATCCCACGAACCCTCAACAATTTTGCCTGAGAGTCCGATTAATCGATTTTTTTGGTTCAAATTTTTAAATTAATTTCATTAATGTTTCACTTTAATTATTTAATATTTTATTTATTAATTTCGAATTTTTTAATTATGAAAATTGTGAAATTACCGTTTTGCCCCCGGAGAGGACTTTTCACGTTTCAAGTCGGTTTTTAATGTTCTAGGATGTTTTAGAATCAGTTTTTCGTAAGGAATTCAATGAGAATGTTGGTTTGTGTCATTTATGAAAATTTTTATGTGAAATGATTGTGAACTTTATGAGGGGCATTTTCGTAATTTTGTCAAATTCTGTTAAAATTAGTGAAATGATTTATTTGGTTCCGATTTATTATTTTATGTGTTCGAGAGAGTTTTCCTAAGCGTAACGTAGGCTCTAGGGTTGTTTTGAGGTTAGGGGTATTTTGGTAATTTGGTAATTTTTAGTGATTTTTATCGTGAAGCTTCTTTTTGGTTTGCAAAATGATGATTTCTATGTTTCTGGTGTCGTATTTTCCTAGCGTAGCGTGGTTTCTAAGGTTTCGTCAATTCGAGATACCTCATCCGGATTTCTGAAACACATCTGACAACAAAATAAAGCAACGGAATACACATCCATCATTGGGGATCATTGCAATCGGATTGACGAGTTGATTAATCAGGCGGATGCAAAAAATGGGGTGTCTACAGATGCCCCTCTTTGACAGAGGGTTGAAGCAAATCTATTTTGGTAGATAGTGCGATATCTGAATGCCAAAGCTAGTGACAGTTCATTTTGCAGCCTGATTTAGCAATTCGTCGGGGTGTTCGGATCCTTGAGGGTAAAGCTCTCCCCGAATTAAAAGATTGTCAGGTCCTTAAGCGAGAGCTCTCACTGACAGTGTCAGATCCTTGAATTTTAGAGAATTCTCCCTGACTAAAAAGTGCAAGTATGTGCACTGTGTGAAACTGAGTAAAACCTGAGCATAAATTGAGCATAGTCTGAGTATAAACTGAGCATAATTTGAATATAAACTGAGCATAATTTGAATATAATATGAGCATAAACTGAGCATAATTCCGAGAAAACCCTCGGCGGCTTCTGAGCATAGTTCCAAGAAAACCCTTGCCGGTAACTGAGCATAATTCCGAGAAAACCCTCGGCGGCATCTGAGCAAAATCCAAGATAACCTATGGTGGCAACTGAGCAAAATCCAAGATAACCCTTGGCGGCAACTGAGCAAAATCCAAGATAACCCTTGGCGGCATCTGAGCAAAATCCAAAATAACCCTTGGCGGCAACTGAGCAAAATCCAAGATAACCCTTGGGGGCAACTGAGCAAAATCCAAGATAACCCTTGACGGCAACTGAGCAAAATCCAAGATAACCCTTGGCGGAGACTGAGCAAAATCCAAGATAACCCTTGGCGGCAACTGAGCAAAATCCAAGTTAACCCTTGGCGGCAACTGAGCAAAATCCAAGATAACCCTTGGCGGAAACTGAGCAAAATCCGAGATAACCCTTGGCGGCAACTGAGCAAAATCCGAGATAACCCTTGGCGGCAACTGAGCAAAATCCAAGATAACCCTTGGCGGCAACTGAGCAAAATCCAAGATAACCCTTGGCGGAGACTGAGCAAAATCCAAGATAACCCTTGGCGGCAACTGAGCAAAATCCAAGATAACCCTTGGCGGCAACTGAGCAAAATCCAAGTTAATCATTGGCGGCAACTGAGCAAAATCCAAGATAACCCTTAGCGACAACTGAGCAAAATCCAAGATAACCCTTGGCAGAAACTGAGAAAAATCCAAGATAACCCTTGGCGACATCTGAGCAAAATCCAAGATAACCCTTGGCGGCAACTGAGCAAAATCCAAGATAACCTTTGGCGGAGACTGAGCAAAATCCAAGATAACCCTTGGCGGAGACTGAGCAAAATCCAAGATAACCCTTGGCGGCAACTGAGCAAAATCCAAGTTAACCCTTGGTAGAAACTGAGCAAAATCCAAGATAACCCTTGGCAGAAACTGAGCAAAACTGGCAGAGGAATGAATGAATTTTGGGGAAAGAATGAACGAATTTGAAGAAAACTGATTAGAACGAATCGGAGAATGAATAAATCTGGAAGATAATGAATCTGGAAGAGAAATGATTGATTCCAAGAATGATTGAATCTGGAAAAGAATCTAGAGAACGAAAGAATGTTATATCTCCTATGTGAGATCCAAAATACTTTTGTTTGAACCTTAAGGATTTATCAAAAAGTTTTATGAATTTAAAACCTGAGTTTTTATTTCTCTTGAACCTCAAAAGTTTTTCAAAAAAAGTGTTATCAAGAGGGTAACCTTAAATTTTGGGTTCTCATTATCTTTTAGGATTAACATTGCTCAAAAACAAAATGCCTCTAGTTTGACAATGAACATGACCTTGAAAATAATTGAACACATAGTGCAAAAAAATGCCCCTAGTATAAGGGGGAAAAGTTACATTAAAAAAGAAAGAAAATGCCCCTTGTATGAAGGTTTGAAATAATTGATTATCACAAGCGCAATAAGGACTCAACTTTTAATTTTGATTAATTTTATTGAAGGTTTTTGAGTCAGGCTCAAGAGTATAAAATTATTTCCTTTCGAGTTTCATCATAGAATTCACCCTTATCCCCCTTGGTTCACTTGGGGAAGCAAACATTTTCAGATCGATCGTAGACAAGATACTTGTGACTTCTGAGTCTATGCCGGGTTTAAGCTACGTATTGAACTTGAATATTCGGACTTCTGATGTTTCAGCTTGGACTGTTCTCAGCTTAGGATTTTCTTCTATTTTTTCTTTATTGCTCTAATTTTTGCCTAGATCGCCTTTTCAGGTTTTCAATCTAGCGAGCTTGCTCTAACTTTTGCCTAGATCGCTTTTTCAGGTTTTCGGTCTAGCGAGCTCTTTTTTTTTTTTTTTTTTGCTCTGATTGTTGTCAAAGTTGTCCTTTCAGATTTTCAACCTTGCGAGCTTGCCTTAATTTTTGCCTAAGTCGCCCTTTTCGGGTCTTTAACTTAGCAGGCTTTATCATTTTTTTTTCTTTTTCTCCTCTACACTTCTGAAGTTACTGTCTGATCATGCTTTGATATCTTCCTTGACTTCTCACACGGTACTTAGGAGGACTTTCATGGGCAGGCTTAGGACTGGGTATAAAAAGAAAAGGATTTTGAGGCTCAAAAACCCAAATGCCCCTTGTGTGGCATTTCCTTTTAAATTATTTTTTTTTTTTTGAATTTTCTTTCCCACTTTGAATGATATTTCTTTTCTTTTGAATTTTTCCTTGATTTTTTTTTATTATTGTGTGGGAATACATTTTTTTATTTTGATGTGGTCGGGCCTGAAGTAACTTCTCAGGTTGCCTACGTACCCCAGAATTTTGGGATCAGACCAAGACGTAGTTCGAAACTTCCCTCCACTAGGTTAGGTGATCGGGCTAAGAAAGAAAAGGCATATTTTTCTCTTTTTGAACAGGCTGCAAAGGGGTTAAGAAAGGAAATAATGAACTAGGTAGTAGGAAAATTGATTCGGCCAAAAATGGCCTCCTTAAATGTAGTACCGTTTGATTTGGTCAAGGTTGATTGGTTCCGGTAATTCGATTCCATCATGATCTTGAAGTCTGACAGCTTTTCCTGATAACATTTCCTTGATGATGTACGGACCTCCCCAATTTGGTTTGAACTTTCCCCTAGGATCAAAAATAGGTGCCCTATTATCTTTGAGTACTAAATCTCTGACTTGTAAGTGACGGGCCTTGATTTTCTTGTCAAACGCACGGGCGACTCTTCTTTGATAAGCTTGCACGTGATACAACGCTCTTAGTCATTTTTCCTCGATCAAATTTAACTCTTCATACCGTTGGCGAACCCAATCTGCTTCTGACAACTGACTTTCTAACAAAATCCTAAGAGACGGAATCTCCATTTCAATTGGCAAGACCGCTTCCATGCCATACACTAAAGAATAGGGAGTTGTTCCGGTGGAGGATCGAACTGAGGTTCGATATGGTAGTTTTTCTGACCAATCTCGATGTGATTGACACATTTTTCTAAGGATAGTCTTGAAACTCTTATTAACTTCTTCAACCGTTCCATTGATTTGAGGACGGTATGGGGATGATTTGTGGTTCCGGATCTTTAACTTAAAACACAAAGTAGTGATTTATGTTTTGAAGTACGACCCATTATCAGATATCAATTCAAAAGGTATCCCCATATCGACTGATAATATATGATTTGCAACTTAAGATGTAGTGAGGATAACACTGATACATTTTATAACATCTTCTTTAATTCCATTGATATAGACGAGTATCTAGTCCATGTTGAACAACACTCAAGCTTGTACCTAACATACCCTCATATGATCACACGAACAAGTCTTTTGAAATTTTCGAGAAAATTCATTATCCCCTTGTGTTCCTCTAGAGATAAGATGGTTTCTATTTGAATCTCTTTAGGAATTTATTTCTGTTCCGAGGTCAGTGACCTTTGCTTTCTTGAGCCCGACTCTTATCTTCTTGTTTTTGAAGCTAGATTATTAGTTAATGCGCTCGAGATATTCAAAAATTTCTTTTGTACGATCAATTCAGAAGGGGCGACAGACACCTCTATAAACTCGACGAACTAACTTGATTCAATAAGAAATAGTAGACTCAATCTAAGAAAGACATGACCTTGCTAGAAAAAAGGACTCGAGCTAACCCAAATGACCCATGAAAACTCAAGACAACCCAAAACGGGCTTGATGAGAACTGAGACATTGTTTACAACCGGTAGGATTGAAGCACTATGATTTTCAAAGAACAACTGGATGATGTTGAGAAATTTTGAGGTCATTTCTGACTGTTGACTTGATATTGACGTTTACTCTAACTGACCGGATTTACAACCCTACCTAGACGATGGACGATTGAGCTTAGATACAATGATAACCCTTAAACCTTTTTGAAGATGAATTTAACCAATTTCAGTGTCACCCCCTTGATAACATTTTAAATGAACCCTGAGATTTTATTGAATTTTGTGCACCAATCCATTAAAAAGTTCATCTATTTAATGATTATTCAGAAGAAAAATAATTTTACTGCACTCTTGAAAAATATTGACAAATAATGTTTTCATTGAATAACAACTTCAAACATATTTCAATAATTTTTCATGCAAATATATATCTTTTGTAATCATTTTTCCTTCATTTTCTTTTCTTTTGGAAAATATTTTCTTTTGGAAAATATTTTTTCTTTGAAAATAGTTTTTATTTGGAAAACATTTTCTCTTGGAAAATCTTGTTCTTATGGAAAGTATTTTCTAAAAAATATTTTTTTCTTAGAAAACATTTTTTCTAGAGAATAACACTTTTTCTGGAAAACACTTCTTTTGGAAAACATTTTTTCCTAGAAAATACTTTCTTTTTCTTCTTTGAAAATTCGATTTCCATTTTGATTTAAATGGCCTGGTCCATCATGATTGTTGGATCGGGATGGACTGGGTCATTATTGTAAAAGAATGGATTTTTTACTGGGTCGGTGCACCCATTTTAATTTTCACAAATAAAATTTCTTTGATCCTTGAGGACAATCATGCACTTTGATCTCATCAATTACATCGTTCACATACATTCATCAATCACATGCATTCATTCAATAAACAACCCGGGAACACCCACAATAAGTTCGAGTCGTGACCTATTGGAAAGGTTTCTAGACTCTAAGCTTACTACGTGCAATGCATTTTTATCTGGCCACCCTTGCCCAAGCACACCTATATACCTTTCGATACGTGATGACTTGGTTTGATATACCGTATAGGTGATAATCTAAAACCTCAATTCACTTCTCTGAAGCCAAAAACAGCCAGTTCGATCACTAGTTGAGAGGTGGCGCACAATGCAGAGCAAGGGCCCACTTAAATACCTCTCGTCTAGAATAGACGTAGTCTATCCCCCTCGTACAGTAGGGTACAGCGGGGCAAGATCTTGCTTAGGCACCGGTTTTGACCAAGAAGTGCAATTGTTATACTTAGACTATCTTTTATACCTACGGGTACGAGTCAAGAGTTGTAGCTTTCGTAAATGGTTTGGCATCCCACGAGGGGACCGACCACGTACTAGTACTACGTTGGCAATCGGGACATGTGACTGTGTGGCTTACAATAGGTCAAAGGCTCAGGTCGCCCCAGCCTGGGTGCATCAATATGTCTCTCAGAATCACCTGATCAGACGGTATTGATGCCCCAGTTCGATATACCCTAGGGTACGTGACTGGAGTTGTGGGTTTCATGAATGACGTCGCATCTCCGAAGAGACCGGGCCACGCACTAGTGCCACGTTGGCTAAATGGGACGTGTAAGTGAGTAAAGTAGTAAACGTGCATGTGGTGTGTGCAAAGTAGGGTGGGGTGTGCCCGGGGCCTTTTACAAACAAATGGGCTCATAGGCCAAATCAAACCATCAAAATATGGATTAAAATGTGTCCACAAAACATAACAATATCCATAACATCAATCGAGATCCATTTATGTATATCAAAGATATATATCAATTAAGATCATGGCATATGAGACAGGCAATCAATCAAGATAACACAAAAGGGAGCCAAGATGATCGATCAACCAGGATAACACCAAATAATATCAACCACCAATCAAACAAGGGGACAAGAACAACCAACAACTTTTTTTTTCTTTTGGAATTTTGGAATTTTTTTGCATTTTTGAATTTATGACTCAATAAATTTCTCAAAGAGAACTTGGGTTATCTCGACTAATACATTAAGATTTCAAAATTACTAAGGGTCATTAGGCCACGTGGTTCCCTGATTGATAATCTAATTTCATGACTTTTACAATTTTGATTGGAAAAGATTTGGATCCAAAAAATCAATTTTAAAAATGAGAAATTTAAGTCCAAGATTTTGAAAATTAGTGATTATGAAATTTCAAATCAAAATTTAAGATGAAATTTAATTTTTTTTTTTTTTAAATTGAAAATTTCCTTTAAAAGTTCATGGAATTTTGTTCGTTACCAACACGTGGCATTAGATCACCTTTTTGGATGCCACGTGGCGAGATTGATAACCCTTAGTAAGGAAGAAACCTTACTAAATTACTAAGACTAGCCTACTTTTTTTTTTTAAATTATAGGCCACAAATTTTTATGTTGCTGCCAGGATACTCACAATTTAACTATCTTCGATTGTTGCCATCACACACACGTAGACCACCATCTTCTTGTTGCCACCACACAACAAAACTCCTCCTTTTTTTTGTTTTTTTTTATATAAAAAAAAAATTGCTGCCACGTGGGGGCGTCAATGACCCTTAGTAAGGAAGATAACCTTACTAACTTGGTGAAGATAGTCTTACCCCCCCTTATTTTTTTTTATTTTTTTTTTGCTACAAACAAATCACACACCCAACCACATTTTTATATGTTGCTGCCATGCTGCTACAACACGACACACAACGCACAACTCAGTTTCTCTTTTTTTTTTTTAATTGTTGCCAACACACAACATGCTGCCAACACTTCACATTTTTGCATTTTAATATTGCTGGCAGCAACATCACTCATGCCTTCGTTCAATTATTCTTCAAAAACACAAACCCAATCCACGTAGCACTAGTAAAAACGCTAGCAAAAGTTGGTGTGTCAAAAAAATCTGTTTTTTTTTATATAAAAAATGTTGCTGCCAGCAGCACACACTCACAGCACTTGAAGCTTGTTATATTCCTATGTTGCTGCAGCAACACTCACGACCTCTTCCAAAGACATATTCGCATTAAAAACTGACGAATCCCTCAACCAATTAGATGATAAGATGCAAACATAATAAAAAGAAAGCATCTATATTAACCACACAATCAAGGAGTCAAGAAAACAGCGACTTCAAACATATGCTTATGGGTCAAAGAAACGTAACCTCAACCTCCAACCAGGTCCAATGGTGATGGAGGTGATCTGTTTTTTTCATTATTGGAGTAGAAATCACAGAGGGGTTCGTTTATTACGGAGTTTAATCCAACCTCATCTATCTCACATGTCTTGTTGGCCAATCCATAGCCTCTACTGTAGAGAATGTGAATGTATGGCCTGGTGCAACATCTATGCTCTCTCTTTTGCTGCCGATTTATATGTTGGACAATAATGGACTATCTTCTTCTCTTTTCTCTTTTATTGGTTGATTCGTATCTATCTCTCCCTCTCTCTCTCTCTGTTTTTTTTTTGCTCCGAAATTAATCAGATTGATCGAAGGAAACATACTCGTATCAAAGATTCAAATCCATCGCATCTGTTAGCAGGCTTGTTCTCTATTTAATCGATTCCTTAATCGAGCCCATAAATCCGAATCCTTAGATTGGAGTTTGGCAGATATCAATCGATGAAGAAATCCCATAAAGAAGGAAAAGACGAAGAGATAAAGAGAGAGAGAGAGAGAGATGAAGGAGAAACGTCTTCTCCCCTTTGCTGTCTCTTCTTTCTCTTTTGAGAAGGAGATAGAAAAAAAAAAAAAAAACTCTTCTGCTATCGGCACACCACTGATCAATATAAAAATTTTAAGGGTTTAACACGTAAAAGTGACTTTCTATTAGGGGCACACCAACGAGTTAAAATAGTAAGTTGCTGATTTTGTTAACAGCATAACAAAAACTTTTTATTTTTTATTTTTTATTTTTATATATAAATATAGTAATGCCAAAGGGTAGATTGACACAAAACTAAAAAAAGCTAAAAAAAATGTCAAAAGACAGATCGATTCCTAAAAGATAAATAAAACTAAAAAAAAATCTATATATGGTTTATAACTATCATTCCGTCCTTAATGAAATCACTCTTTTGAAATCCCAAATTATTTAGGGTTGTTGAATGTTCTTAGATCGAACCATAAAAAATGTGTCAATCAAAATATTCAACATAACGATCAATAATAGAGCCAAAAGAAGGATAAACCATACAAATAAATAAATAAAACTAAAATAATAATAATAAAGGTTTCTACTGGCAATGCTTCCCATACTTGGGGCTTTTCAAGTCTGATCCTCAATGTCCCCAGTGGAGTCGCCACTGAAAGCGCCCTCGATCCGCGGGGTGCGCGGATCCGCTTTTGACCCTTGAGGTTTGGGAGTCGCCACCTAGTTATTGTGGTCTAGGAACCAAACTGACTCTAACATGGATAAAAAGAACTAATCTACCATAAAAAATCTGAATTCGGGGATCATGTTACGGGGTTGGAAGGTGTTAGGCACCAACCTCGCCCGGCCAAAGCCGGTCTCTACTAACTTTCCAAATATATCACATTGCTAAAAACCGAGATAAAAACAAAATAAAAATTTCATATCTTTCCGATAGCAAAGATTTTGCTCCCTCAGATCTGACAAAAAGAGCTCCTTGTACTGTATTCCCTTGCTTCGTTCTGTCTCCGGATTTGACTTCGGATCTCCTAGATCAAGGTATTTCCTTGTTTTTTAATCTGAACTCTTCAAGTTTGTTGCGGATTTAGGGGTATTTTTGGAGGGATTTTAGGTGTTTTCTAGACTAAAATTGAAGGGGGGATGTTAGGTAAGGAGTTGGGGCTCCAAAACTAGGGTTTATGGGGGGCTAGGGGAGCTTCTAGACCTACTTCTCATAGGATTTATGATTTGATACGAAAATAGGGTGTGAGCACCTCTATTTATAGAATTTTTTTAAGGTTGATTTGGATAGAGTTAGTGTTTAATTAGAGATCTTTTAATTAGAGTTGTGTTTTAGTTAAAATTGTTTTAGGTAGAATTGTTGTTTTAATTAGAATTGTTTTAGGTAGAATTGTTTTTAAGTTAGAACTCTATTAGATAGAGTTATTATTTAATTAGAATTCTATTATGACTTTTGGTCTTATTTGATTGACTTTTAATGTTTTGACTTTAGTCTTAATTGATTGACTTTTAATATTTTGACTTCAGTCTTGCTTAATTGACTTTAATTTTGACTTTAGTCTCACTTGATTGACTTTAATACCTTGACTACAGTCTTGCTTGATTGACTTTAAATTTTGGAGAACCCCCTTCCATTATTTCTTTAATTCTTTGGACCCCCAAATGGAGGGGTCCTTAAATAAATATCCCACGAACCCTCAACAATTTTGCCTGAGAGTCCGATTAATCGATTTTTTAGGTTCAAAATTTTAAATTAATTTCATTAATGTTTCACTTTAATTATTTAATATTTTATTTATTAATTTCGAATTTTTTAATTATGAAAATTGTGAAATTACCGTTTTGCCCCCGGAGAGGACTTTTCACGTTTTAAGTCGGTTTTTAATGTTCTAGGATGTTTTAGAATCGGTTTTTCGTAAGGAATTCAATGAGAATGTTGGTTTGTGTCATTTATGAAAATTTTTATATGAAATGATTGTGAACTTTATGAGGGGCATTTTCGTAATTTTGTCAAATTCTGTTAAAATTGGTGAAATGATTTATTTGGTTCCGATTTATTATTTTATGTGTTCGAGAGAGTTTTCCTAAGCGTAACATAGGCTCTAGGATTGTTTTGAGGTTAGGGGTATTTTGGTAATTTGATAATTTTTAGTGATTTTTATCGTGAAGCTTCTTTTTGGTTTGCAAGATGATGATTTCTATGTTTCTGGTGTCGTATTTTCCTAGCGTAGCGTGGTTTCTAAGGTTTCGTCAATTCGAGATACCTCATCCGGATTTCTGAAACACATCTAGCAACAAAATAAAGCAACGGAATACACATCCATCATTGGGAATCATTGCAATCGGATTGACGAGTTGATTAATCAGGCGGATGCAAAAATGGGGTGTCTACACCAACGTACCCCAAATTTTTGGGATCAGACCAAAACGTAGTTCGGATTTTTCCCTCCCCTGGGTTAGGTGATCGGGCTGAGAAAGAAAAAGATCTTTTTTTTTTTTTACTTTTTTTAAAAAAAGGCTGCATAGGGCTGAGAAAGGAGATATTGAACTTTTGAACTGGGTAACAGGAAATTGATTCGGTCAAAGATGGCCTCTTTAAATGTAGTACCGTTTGATCTGGTCAAGGTTGGTTCTGGTAATTCAATTCCATCATGATCTTGAAGTTTGACAATTTTCCCCGATAATATTTTCTTTGATGATGAACGGACCTCCCTAATTTGGTTTGAACTTCTCTTTAGGGACAAAAATAGGTGTCCGATTTTCTTCGAGTACCAAATCCCCAACCTGTTAGTGACGGGCTTTGTTCTTTTTGTCAAATGCACGGGTGACTCTTCTAAGATAAGCCTGCACGTGGTATAGGGCTTTAACTCATTTTTCTTCAATCAAGTTTAATTCTTCATACTGCTGATGAACCCAATCTGTTTCTAACAAATGATTTTCCATCAAGACCTTGAGATATGGGACTTCCCTTTCAACTGGTAAGACTGTTTCTGTACCCCCATAGTGTGAATGGTAGCTTCTCTAATTAATCCTGGTGCGATTGACACATTTTCACAATGGTTATTTTGAGACTCTTATTAGTTGCTTGCTTCAACTGCTCTACTAATCTGAGGACGATAGGGAGATGATGCCAAATCTTGAACTTTAAACATAGAGTAATAATCTCGACTTTTAAGTATGACCCGTTATCAAAAATCAATACCGCTTCAATTGTTTCATTAGTCTGAGAATTGTAATCTATTCTGGGAACTCTACCATTTTTGAGAAATGTAGTACTGATACATTTTGTAACATCTTCCTTGATCTCATTTTATCAAGCCAGTATCTAATCCGTGTCAGACAACACCCAAACTTGCACCTAACATATCCTCTTAAGCCCACGCGAACAAGTCTTTTGAAATTTTTAAGAAAATTCATTATCCCCTCATGTTCTTCTAGGGATAGGATAGTTTCTATCTGAATTTCTTGGAAATTATTTTTTGTTGGAAATTATTTTTTGTTCTAAGGTTCAATAACCTTTGCTTTCTGATTGAAAGTTGTTGAGCCCGACCCTCATCTTCTTGTTTAGGAGAAAAATATATCCTTGAAGTCAGATTATTAGTTAATTCATTAATACGCTCGAGGTATTCAAAATTTTTTTTTATTTAGATGGGGCGATAGACACCTCTATAAACTTGAAAAATTAACCTGACTCAACAGAAAAAGAGTTGACTCGATCTTTAAAAAAAGGCATGACCTTGCTGGATTGATAAAAAAATGGACTCAAGCTAACCTAAATGACTCATGAAAACTCAAGACAAGTAACCACAACGGACTTGATTATGGACTGAGGACTCGAGATATTGCTTATAACCGGCAAGACTGAAATATTGTGACCTTCAAGGAACAACTAGGAAATGTTGAGATATTCTAAAGGATTGATTTGGCGTTGACGTTCGTTCCAACTGACCGTAGCCCTAACAAAACGATGAACGATTGAGCTTATGTGCAATGATAACCTTGAGACCCCATCAAATGTGAATCTGATCAATTTCAGTATTACCCCCTTGATAACGTTTTAAATGAATCCTGCGATTTTATCAAATTCTGTACACCAATCCATTAAACAATTCATCAATTCAATGATTATTCAGAAAGAAAATAATTTTATTGCACTCTTGAAAATTATTGAAAAATAATGTTTTTATTGAATAATTTTCGTAAATCTGATTATTTTTTGAAATCATTTTCTTTTTAGAAAAACATATTTTGGTAATTTTCCAAAGTCCATGTAAAAAATAGATTTTCGGTAAAAAAAAATATTTCAAAATTTTTCATTCAAAAATAGATCTTTTGTAAATCATTTTTCCTTCATTTTCATTTCTTTTGGAAAACATTTTTTAGGAAAAATGTTTTCATTTTGTAAATCATTTTTCTTCTTTGAAAATGGGTTGAAACCCGAATTTAACAAAGAATTTGATTTTCATTTTGATTTAAATGGCTCGGCCCATCATGATTGTTGGATCGAGATGGACTGGGTCATTATGAATTATTACGAAAAAGGGATTCTTTTATGGGTCGGTGCACTTATTTTAATTTCCAAAACAAAATTTTTGATCCTTGAAGACAACCATACATTCCTAATCTCATCATTCACATATATCCATTTCATCATTCACAAGGTTCCATTCAATAAACAACCCGGGAACACCCACGATAAGTTCGAGTCGTGACCTACAGGGGAGGTTCCTAGACTCTAAGCCTACTACGTGCAATGTGTAGACACGTGATTTCTTCATTACGATGATCACATCTACTAAGGTTAGGAGTCGCCACCATTCATATTATAAGTGGGTGTGAATGGTCACCCGATATGCATTTTTTGAAAAAATGACATTTTTGGCGTTTAGTGACTCTCGGTGGATAAGAATTAATCGAACCTTGAGATTCGGGTTAAGCGGCTTGGTTGGAGAAAAGGGAAGGTGTTAGGTACCCTTTTCTCTACACAAAATAGTGGTAACCTCAACTCAACTCGGTCATTTGATTTAAGAAAATGCGAAAAATAAAGTGCCACGTGTGTGCATTTGTACCCTAAATAGGGATTTACTTTCGGTTTGATTCTAGGATCATCCCATTAAAGGGGATAATAGAAGAGGGAGGAGGAGAGGGTAGAGAAGAAGAGAGCGGGTGGTATACTTTGAACCCACCTTTATGCTTCAATATTTTTTTTTTTTTTCTTTTTTTTCTTCTTCTTCTTTGAATCTTCTTGAGTTCTTAGTGATTTAGAAAAATGTAACTTTTTGTATGATTGATGGAGTAGAGAAGAGATGATAAGAGAGATGAGTGGAGTATAATAATTTTTTTGTGAGACTTGGGGGAGAGAATTGGTAGTATTTTTTTTTAGTAAGAGTGGGAGGGGAGAATCTTTGTAGTGAAAAGTTTGGAGAATTTTTGGGAAGAGGATGAGGGTATTTATAGATGTTGAGGAGTTATTTTAGGGATATAATGGGGTAAAATGAAGAGAAGTGGTAGAATGGTGTGGGGTTTAAGAGAAAGGTGGGGGTAAATTGAGATGATTGAAGGACATTTGTGTAAGAAGGGTAAATGGGTTGTTTTACAACCCAAATGGGTTGGATCTTTCAACCCATTTGAGTTGAGTGTTAGATGGAATAAAATAAATGAGAGTGGTTGAGAGGATGGGATTGTGTAAGAGAGTAATTAATTGGTGAAGTGAGTTGAGGAGATGAGATTTTAATTAAAAGAAGGGTTGTGTAAGAAGGTGATTGATGATATTTTTGGAGGGTGTGGGAGATGATGCCATGTGTCAAAATGGGTGGAGATGAAGGGTTGAGATGGATTGATGGGAGAGGTAGAGTGTTTGACTTGAGAGGATGGGTGTAGGTTTAGGTTGTAGATGTGGGTTTCGTATAGAATGATGAGAGTAGATTAGGGAGAGGTATAGGTTAGGGGTGTGGGTAGATTAGATTTTTTTAGAGAAAAGGTGATGGGTTGATGTGGGTAGATTAGGGGAGGTATAGGTTAGGGGTGTGGGTAGATGTGTTTGATTTGAGAGAAAAGGTGATGGGTTGATGTGTGGGTAGATGAGGTTTAAAGAAAATTAATAGGGTAGGTAGTTGGGTGAGGGAGGTGAGATGGGGTGATGACATGTGTCATCTTTTGATGATAAAAGAGTGATTGGTTGATGTGGGTTGTGGTTTATGGGTTAGGTTGTGGGTTGTGGGTTGGATAATGACTTGGATATGGTTATTGATTTGTGGGCTTTGTATTGTTGGGCTTGGGTTTTAGAAATGATTTTTGATTTTAGGGATTGGTTGAGGGTTATTTTGGAATTCGGAGATGGAACAGTGAAGGTTGGTTTTAGATTTTAGGTGGTGTGGGATTAGGTTTAGGTTAGGGTTAAGATGAGGAAGATAGCTTTTGAAGAATTGAGGGTTTATGGGCCTTAAGTGGGCTTAGGTTTTTTTCGAATTTTGGGATGGAGCGATGAAGGGATAGGTGTGGTAGGCGTCCCAAGTCTCGATTTTTAATTTTATTTATTTTTTTATGATTTTTGAAATCATTGGTTTGATCAAAGATACCACGTGTTGGTAAATCGGGCTTTTTAAGGCCCGTCGGTAAATTTTATTGAGAATTCATTATTTGTAATTTTGGAATGGTGCGGTGAATATTGGGAAAGCGTAGGGTAGGCCGAGTCCTTTTTGTGGGCCTCCTAGACCATTGAGAGGCTTAGGGGCCTCGGTTTGGTCAAAATGTGACTTTTCAATGACTTGGGCCTTTAAGGCCCGTCGGTCCATTTATTTGGAAAATTGATATTTTTGGGCCTTTCGAGTAGTGGCCCATTCAAATTGAGGTGTCTACAGCTGCCCTTCTTTGCAGGAATTGCATGCAAATAACTGCAAAGAATAGACTAAACCCCTATTTGTATGGGCCAAAAAAATTCTGTAAAAACGCGATCTTGAATTATCGATTGTATTGAACATTTTTGTGGAAAATGGCTACTCAAGCACGGGGTCTGACAGAGTTTTGCCTTATTAATTCCTTGATCTTGATGGTGCGGAGCTTGTGTGAGATCTTGGATGTTGATGAGTTTAGAAATTCAGATATTTCTTCAGTCGCGTTTTAATAAATTGGAATTGAGTGCAACTCGAAAAGTTTTTGAAGTTTTTTTATTTTTTTTATTTTTTTTTTAAATCCCTCTTCATTGCCTTCTTTTGTTTATTTTGCTCTATCATAAGTTAACCTTCCCAATTCATGCATTGTCCCTTGTAATGATACCTTTGATCCTTTCAACGGTGTAAGCACTGAGGTTGTTTTAGCAATCGCCACAAATCCAAGAGAGAGTTTTGCAGTTGGAACCGAATCGACCAAGATCTGGAATGCGACAGTCAATAAAGATCCACCAGACCCAGCTTCAGTAATTCTACCTCTATTTACTGTTAGCCCATCGGGCAGTATAACAAAACCAAGGAGAAGGAGTGCTGCACAGTCTGGGTCTCCCCCATTTAGAACCACGTTCATTGCAACAATATCAATAGGAGCATAGATTACAAAGAGCCCGTTGTATCGGTACTACTCTCTTGTAATATCAACATATTGCTCTGGCAGGAATTTGGAGTATTAACTCGCACTAGAGAGATACAGTTACCAAGATCTCTGCCATTAGTAATATGTGTTATTTCTTCAACAACATCGCCATTAGAAAGAATGTCTCACTCACTTCCAAAGTTTTCATCGCGAAGGAAATTGAAAACTCTCTTTGGTGGGACTTGAAATTCTGTTGTCATCACTTGAAGGGCTCCTTTATAATTTTCTGCTAGCCTGTTGATACAACCTCAAGAGTCGTTGCTTTTGAAACAATGCTAGAAAAACACGGTGGACCACTGATTCACATCCATAAGGATCTCAACAAGGTTAATGTGATTCATGGTAACAATGGTAGTTTCTCGAGAAACTTTTGACTTCAATCCAAATGATTTTGGTCCAATTCCCCTCGGGAATGTTTGCATGTACTCATCTTCACTTAGAATTTCATAAGTATGATCAAGACTATACACTCACGACGATTTTCCTAGTTGGGCCATCCTTATAAACTCTTCCATTGCTGCAACTACGAGTTCGATGATCAATGGTTTATCTGCCTCAGTAGGCCCGGAGAGTGATCTCAGGAGGGGCTTGCTTGGGGTCCCTGCTTCGATGCCTTCCCGTCTTGTCTAGTGAGTTGTGATGCTTCGGACGCTGAAAAAGTGATGATGAGTCAAGCTGCCTGGATCCGTGCTTTGGAGGAACGCCTTGACTCTTTTTTTTCTTTTTTTTAATGATGTTTGATTGACTGCGTTGTATTAACACTTTTTGTATTTTCTTTTCATTATTTGAATGTATGCAAAATATTAAAAGATTAATGCAAAGAAAATAGGTTTTGTACTTACTTGGCCTCAAGTGTATCTGAAAGCGCCCTCGATCCGCGGGGTGCGCGGATCCGCTTTTGACCCTTGAGGTTTGGGAGTCGCCACCTAGTTATTACGGTCTAGGAACCGATCAATGACTCTAAACGGATAAAAACTAATCTAAAACCAAAAAAAACTGAATTCGGGGATCAAGTTACGGGGTTGGAAGGTGTTAGGCACCAACCCCGCCCGGCCAAAGCCGGTCTCTACTAAATTCCCAAGTAAATTACATTGCTAAAACCTAGATAAGAAAATAAATAAAAATAAAAGGTTTACCTTTCCGATGGCAAGGACTTGGTTCCCTCAGATCTGACAAAAAGAACTTCTTGTACCGTGCTCCCTTGCTTCGTTCTGCTTCCGGATTTGACTTCGGATCTCCGAGGTAAGGTATCTCCTTGTTTTTGAATCTGAACTCTTCAAGTTCGTTGCGGATTTGGGGATGTTTTTAGAAGACTTTTGGATGTTTTCTAGACTAAAATTGAAGGAGGGATGTTAGCTAAAGAGTTGGGACTCCAAAACTAGGGTTTATGGGGGGCTAGGGGAGCTTCTAGACCTACTTCTCTTAGGGTTTATGATTTGATACGAAAATAGGGTGTGAGCACCTCTATTTATAGATGTTTTTAGGGGTTGATTTGGATAGAGTTAGTGTTTAATTAGAGATCTTTTAATTAGAGTTGTGTTTTAGTTTGACTTGTTTTAGGTAGAGAATTGTGTTTTAATTAGAATTGTTTTAGGTAGAATTGTGTTTTAATTCAAATTGTTTTAGGTAGAATTGTTTTTAAGTTAGAACTCTATTAGATAGAGTTATTATTTAATTAGAATTCTATTATGACTTTTGGTCTTATTTGATTGACTTTTAATGTTTTGACTTTAGTCTTAATTGATTGACTTTCAATATCTTGACTTTAGTCTTGCTTAATTGACTTTAATTTTGACTTCAGTCTCACTTGATTGACTTTAATACCTTGACCTTAGTCTTGCTTGATTTACTTTGATTTTTGGAGAACCCCTCCTCTAAAATATTTTTAATTCTTTGGACCCCCAAATGGAGGGGTCCTTAAAGAAATATCCCACGAACCCTCAACAATTTTGCTTGAGAGTCCGATTAATCGATTTTTTAGGTTCAAAATTTTAAATTAATTTCATTAATGTTTCACTTTAATTATTTAATGTTTTATTTATTAATTTCGGAATTTTTTTATCATGAAAATTGTGAAATTACCGTTTTACCCCCGGAGAGGAACTTTTCACGTTTTAAGCGGTTTTTAATGTTCTAGGATGTTTTAGAATCGGTTTTTCGTAAGGAATTCAATGAGAATGTTTGTTTGTGTTATTTATGAAATTTTTTGTGTGAAATGATTGTGAACTTTATGAGGGGCATTTTCGTAATTTTGTCAAATTCTGTTAAAATGGTGAAATGATCTATTTGATTTCGATTTGTTATTTTATGTGTTCGAAAGAGTTTTCCTAAGCGTAACGTAGGCTCTAGGGTTATTTTGATGTTAGGGGTATTTTGGTAAATTGTTCAATTTTTATCGTGAAGTTTCTTTTTTGTTCTGCAAGATGATGATTTCTATGTTTCTGAGGTCGTACTTTCCTAGCGTAGCGTGATTTCTAAGGTTTTGTCAATTCGAGATACCTCATCCGGATTTCTGAAACACATCTGGTAACAAAATAAAGCAATGGAATACACATCCATCATTGGGAATCCTTGCGATCGGGTTGACGAGTTGATTAATCAGGCGGATGCAAAAATGGGGTGTCTACAGATGCCCCTCTTTGGCAGAGGGTTGAAGCAAACTAGATAGCAAATCTATTTTGGTAGATAGTGCGATATCTGAATGCCAAAGCTAGTGACAGTTCATTTTGCAGCCTGATTTAGCAATTTGTCAAGGTGTTCGGATCCTTGAGGGTAAAGCTCTCCCCGAATTAAAAGGTTGTCAGGTCTTTGAGCACAAACTCTCACTGACGGTGTCAGATCCTTGAATTTTAGAGAATTCTCCCTGACTAAAAAGTGCAAATGTGCAAGTGTGTGCACTGTGTGAAACTGAGTAAAACCTGAGCATAAATTGAGCATAATCTGAGTATAAACTGAGCATAATTTGAATATAAACTGAGCATAATTTAAATATAATCTGAACATAGTTCCGAGAAAACCCTCGGCGGTAACTGAGCATAGTTCCGAGAAAACCCTCGACGGTATCTGAGCATAATTCCGAGAAAACCCTCGGCGGTATCTGAGCATAGTTCCGAGAAAACGGTATCTGAGCATAGTTCCGAGAAAACCCTCGGCGGTAACTGAGCATAGTTCCGGGAAAACCCTCGGCGGTATCTGAGCATAATTCCGAGAAAACCCTCGGCGGTATCTGAGCATAGTTCCTAGAAAACCCTCGGCGGTAACTGAGCATAGTTCCGAGAAAACCCTCAGCGGCATCTGAGCATAGTTCCGAGAAAACCCTCGACGGGATCTGAGCATAGTTCTGAGAAAACCCTCGGCGGTATCTGAGCATAATTCCGAGAAAACCCTCGGCGGTATCTGAGCATAGTTCCGAGAAAACCCTCGGCGGTATCTGAGCATAGTTCCGAGAAAACCCTCGGTGGTAACTGAGCATAGTTCCGAGAAAACCCTCGGCGGTATCTGAGCATAATTCCGAGAAAACCCTCGGCGGTATCTGAGCATAATTCCGAGAAAACCCTCGGCGATATCTGAGCATAGTTCCGAGAAAACCCTCGGCGGAGACTGAGCAAAATCCAAGATAAGTCTTGGCGGAAACTAAGCAAAATCCAAGATAAGCCTTGGCGAAAACTGAGCAAAATCCAAGATAACCCTTGGCGGAGACTGAGCAAAATCCAAGATAACCCTTGGCGGCAACTGAGCAAAATCCAAGATAACCCTTGGCGGCAACTGAGCAAAATCCAAGATAACCCTTGGCGGAGACTGAGCAAAATCCAAGATAACCCTTAGCGGGAACTGAGCAAAATCCAAGATAACCCTTGGCGGAGACTGAGCAAAATCCAAGATAACCCTTGGCGGAGACTGAACAAAATCCAAGATAACCTTGGCGGAAACTGAGCAAAATCCAAGATAACCCTTGGCGGCAACTGAGCAAAATCCAAGATAACCCTTGGCGGAGACTGAGCAAAATCCAAGATAACCCTTGGCGGGAACTGAGCAAAACCAAGATAACCCTTGGCGGAGACTGAGCAAAATCCAGGATAACCCTTGGCGGAGACTAAGCAAAATCCAAGATAACCCTTGGCGGCAACTAAGCAAAATCCAAGATAACCCTTGGCGGAGACTGAGCAAAATCCAAGATAGTCCTTGGCGGCAACTGAGCAAAATCCAAGATAACCCTTGGCGGAAACTGAGCAAAATCCAAGATAACCCTTGGTGGCAACTGAGCAAAACTGGTAGAGGAATGAATAAATTTTGGAGAAAAACTGATTAGAACGAACCGGAGAACGAATAAATCTGGAAGATAATGAATCTGGAAGAGAAATGATTGATTCCAAGAATGATTGAATCTGGAAAAGAATCTAGAGACTGAAAAAGAATGTTATATCTCCTATGTGAGATCCGAAATGCTTTTGTTTGAACCTCAAGGATTTATCAAAAAGTTTTAAAACCTGAATTTTTATTTCTTTCGAACCTCAGAGTTTTTTGAAAAACTGTTATCAAGAGGGTTACCTTAAATTTGGGGTTCTCATTATTTTTTAGGATTAACATTGCTCAAAAGCAATATGCCTCTAGTTTGACAATGACCATGGCCTTGAAAATAATTGAACACATCATAAAAAAATGCCCCTAGTATAAGGGGGAAAAGTTACATTAAAAAAAGAAATTAAATGCCCCTTGTATGAAGGTTTGAAATAATTGATTACCACAAGCGCAATAAAGACTCAACTTTTTATTTTGATTAATTTTATTAAAGGTTCTGAGTCAGGCTCAAGAGTACAAAATTATTTTCTTTCGAGACTCATCATAGAATTCACCTTTATCTCCTTGGTTCACTTGGGGAAGTAAACATTTTCAGATCGATCATAGACAAGATACTTGTGGCTTCTGAGTCTATGCCTGGCTTAAGCTAAGTATTGAACTGGTTATTCGGACTTCTAATGTTTCAGCTCGGACCGCTCTCAGCTTGGGATCTTTTCCTATTTTTCTTTGTTGCTCTAACTTTTGCCTAGATCCCCTTTTTAGGTTTTCAATCTAGCGAGCTTGCTCTAGCTTTTGCCTAGATCGCCTTTTCAGATTTTCGATCTAGCGAGCTTTTTTCTTCTTCGCTCTGATTGTTGTCAAAGTTGTCCTTTCAGATTTTCAACCTTGCGAGCTTGCTTTAATTTTTGCCTAAGTCGCCCTTTTCGGGTTTTCAACTTAGCAGGCTTCATCATTTTTTATCTTTTTATTTTGTCTCTGAACTTCTGGAGTTGCTGCCTGATCATGCTTTGATATCTTCCTTGACTTTTCGCACGGTACTTAGGAGGACTTTTATAGGTAGGCTTAGGACTGGGTAAATAAAAAGAAATGGATTTTGAGGCTCAAAAACCCAAATGCCCCTTGTGTGGCATTTCATTTTAAATTATTTCTTTTTCTTTAAATTTTCTTTCCCACTTTGAATTTCTTTTCCTTTTGAATTTTCTTTTTTTTTTGATTTTTTGATTTTTTGTGTGGGAAATACATTTTTTTTATTTGATGTGGTCAGACCTGAAGTAATTTCTCAGGTTGCCTACGTACCCAGAATTTTGGGATCAGACAAAAACGTAGTTCGAATCTTCCCTCCCCTAGGTTAAGTGATCGGGTTAGAAAAAAAAGGCATAATTTTTATTTTTGAAAATGGCTGCAAAGGGGTTGAGAAGAAATGATATGTTGAACTGGGTAACTGGGTAATATAATGATTGATTCGCCAAAGATGGCCTCCTTAAATGTAGTACCGTTTGATTTGGTAAAGGTTGGTTGGTTCTGGTAATTCGATTCCATCATGATCTTCAAGTCTGACAGTTTTTCCTTTTCGGGTAATATTTCTTTGACGATGAACGGACCTCCCCAATTTGGTTTGAAATTCCCCCTAGGATCAAAATAGGTGCCCTGTTCTCTTTGAGTACTAAATCCCTGATTTGTAAGTGAAGGGCCTTGATTTTTTTTTTTTTGTCAAACGCACGGGCGACTCTTCTTTGATAAGCTTGCACGTGATACAATGGCTCTTAGTCGTTTTTCCTCGATCAAATTTAACTCTTCATACCGTGGCGAACCCAATCTGCTTCTGACAACTGACTTTCTAACAGAACCCTGAGAGACGGAATCTCCATTTCAACTGGCAAGACTGCTTCCATGCCATACACTAAGGAGTAGGGGTAGCTCCGGTGGAGGATCGAATTGAGGTTCGATGTGCTCCTAGTGTGAATGGTAATTTTTCTAACTACTAATCCATGTGATTAACATATTTCTTGATGATTATCTTGAAACTCTTACGAGCTGCTTCAACTGCTCCATTAATCTGAGGACGGTAGAGTGATGAGTTGTGATTCCGAATCTTCAACTTTAAACACAGAATAATGATTTATCCTTTGAAGTACGACCCATTATCAGAGATCAGTTCAAAAGGTATCCCCATATCGACTGATAATATGTGATTTGTAACTCAAGATGTAGTGAGGATAACGCTGATACATTTTATAACATTTTCTTTGATTCCATTGATATAGACGAGTATCTATTCCATGTTGAAAAGTCTAGAACTGATACATTTTGTAAGATCTTCTTGATATCATTTATCAATTCAATATCTAATCCATGTAAGACAACACCCAAGCTTACTTAACATATCCTCATAGGCCCACGCGAACAAGTCTTTTGAAATTTCTGAGAAATCCATTATCCCCTTGTGTTCCTCTAGAGATAAGATGGTTTCTATTTGAATCTCTTTAGGAATTTATTTCTGTTTCGAGGCCAATGACCTTTGCTTTCTTGAGTCCGACTCTTATTTTCTTGTCTTTGAAGCTAGATTATTAGTTAATTCGTTAATGCACTCGAGATATTCAAAAATTTCTTTTGTACGATCAATTCAGAAGGGGCGACAGACACCTCTATAAACTCGACGAACTAACTTGACTCAATAAAAAGATAGGCTCAATCTAAGGAAGACATGACCTTGCTGAGAAAAAGGACTGGAGCTAACCCAAATGACTCATGAAAACTCAATACAACTACCCACAAGGGCACTGATTAGGACTGAGACATTACTTACAACCAACAGGATTGAGGCACTATGATCTTCAAAGAACAACTGGATGATGTTGAGAAATTTTGAGGTCATTTCTGACTGTTGACTTGATATTGACGTTTACTCTAACTGATCGGATTTACAACCCCAGCTAGACGATAGACGATTGAGCTTAGATACAATGATAACCCTTAAAACCTCTTTGAAGGTGTGAATTTAACCAATTTCAGTGTCACCCCCCTGATAACATTTTAAATGAACCCTGAGATTTTATTGAATTTTGTACACCAATCCATTAAAAAGTTCATCCATTTAATGATTATTCAGAAGAAAAATAATTTTACTGCACTCTTGAAAAATATTGATAAATAATGTTTTCATTGAATAACAACTTCAAACATATTTCAATAATTTTTCATGCAAATATATATCTTTTGTAAATCATTTTTCCTTCATTTTCTTCTTTGGAAAATATTTTCTTCTGGAAAACATTTTTCTTTGAAAAATAGTTTTTATTGGAAAACATTTTCTCTTGGAAAATCTTGTTCTTATGGAAAACATTTTCTAGAAAACATTTTTTCCTTAGAAAACATTTTTTCTAGAGAATAACACTTTTTCTGGAAAATACTTCTTTTGAAAAAACATTTTTTCCTAGAAAATACTTTCTTTTTCTTCTTTGAAAAATTCGATTTCCATTTTGATTTAAATGGCCTGGTCCATCATGATTGTTGGATCGGGATGGACGGGTCATTATTGTAAAAGAATGGACTCTTACTGGGTCGGTGCACCCATTTTAATTTTCAAAAATAAAATTTCTTGATCCTTGAGGACAATCATGCACTTTGATCTCAAATTCATATCACTCACAAACATTCATCCAACAACAGGCATTCATTCAATAAACAACCCGGAACACCCACGATAAGTTCGAGTCGTGACCTATGGGGAAGGTTTCTAGACTCTAGGCATACTACGTGCAATGCATTTTTATCTGGCCACCCTTGCCCAAGCACACCTATATACCTTTCGATACGTGATGACTTGGGTTGATATACCGTATAGGTGATAATCTAAAACCTCAATTCACTTCTCTGAAGTCAAAAACAGCCAGTTCGATCTCCAGTTGAGAGGTGGCGCACAATGCTGAGCAAGGGCCCACTTAAATACCTCTCGTCTAGAATAGACGTAGTCTATCCCCCTCGTACAGTAGGGTACAGCGGGGCAAGATCTTGCTTAGGTACCGGTTTTGACCAAGAAGTGCAGTTGATATACTTAGATTACCTTTTATACCTACGGGTACGAGTCAAGAGTTGTAGCTTTCATAAATGGTTTGGCATCCCACGAGGGGACCGACCACGTACTAGTACTACGCTGGCAATCGGGACATGTGACTGTGTGGCTTACAATAGGATAAAGGCTTAGGTCACCCCAGCATGGGTGCATCAATATGTCTCTCAGAATCACCTGATCAGACGGTATTGATGCCCCAGTTCGATATACCCTAAGGTACGTGACTGGAGTTGTGGGTTTCATGAATGACGTCGCATCTCCGAAGAGACCGGGTCACGCACTAGTGCCACGTTGGCTAAATGGGACGTGTAAGTGAGTAAAGCGGTAAAACGTGCATGTGGTGTGTGCAAAGTAAGGTGGGGTGTGCCGGGGCCTTTTCAAACAATGGGCCCATGGCCTAATCAAACCAATCATTATAACATGAATTATATGGATAAGCACCATTCCATCACATAAACAGTAATCATGATCAACATTATGACCAACATCAAACATGCATTCCCAATGATATTATGGCATATTAAATAGGCAATTATCATGAATTAATAATATGGTCCGCTTCACGATTTAAACATGCACATATATGGTATGTGGCAATCAATTAGACCCGATCATCGCAATGATTTGATAAATTTTATAGTCCAATCAAGATTATTTTGGGGCGACCAAAAATAATTCAAAATTTCTAAGAATTTCGAATTAAGGGTATAATAATGATCATGAAATAAAGAGGATGGCTTGTTCATCATTTTTTTTTTTTTATTTTTTTTTTATTTTAAAAATAAGTTGAGCCCAATCAAGGAAATTCAAGAAACAAAAACCAACCTGAGCATATGTTCCCATTAGCAACATTAAAAAAATTTGATTTCATTATTTTTAAACTTCCCTTTTTTAAAAAAAAACTTTCTACTCTTTATTTTTTTTATTTTGATTTTCCCCCTTTTTTAGAAAACAAATTGATCTTAAAAAAAACCCAAGATAATTTGTGCGACAGATTATATGCCGCGGCCAATATCGAACTCATCCGGCACATGTCGAGATCGGCCTTGCTGTTTTAAAACAGCAGGATAACGTCGAGCTCAACAGTAGCTCAACGTCGAGCTCAACGTCGAGATCACCAGCTTAACGTCGAGATCAGCAGGTTAAATCGTCGAGATCAGCAGGTGAAATCGTCAAGATCAGCCTATAACAGCAGGCTAGTCGTCGAGATCAGCTTAGAACAGCAGGCTAATCGTCGAGATCAGCCTATAACAGCATACCAGCGTCGAGATCAGCATGCAACATGGGATTTTTCGACGGATTATTCGCCATTTCAGCATTCAGCGCTGTGATGAGAGAGATCTCTTCATGAAATCTCTAATGGCGATTAGGTGGAAATCGGAGTCGAAAACTCGCGTTCGAAATCGGAGTCAAAACCGCTTGGTAATGAAAAGAATATCGGAGAAAACTCCACAATAATTGGAAAACGATGTTCGACTGAAACAAAACGCATGGGGAAGATCAACATTGAGTGATCTCTGATTTCCATCGAGCATTCATTCACACAGCAGATCGTATTCCCTGCTGATCTTCAATCCATCGTTCTCGTTCGATCAAGTGGTGAAGGTGTGTCACAAACTCGATCGTCCGTTCGAGTTTCACGGAAACAACGATCGGTTTTGGAATTCTCGAAGAGCAGAGTTCTTCGGTCTGCTGAGAACGACATAACTAAATGGGGACGAAGAGATATATTCGGTTCTCTTAAAAGTTGAAAAAAACAAAAACCAACGAACTTCACTATCGGCACCCCATTGAAAATCATTGGATTTTAATAGTTCAAAACGACATTATACTAAAGCCACACCATCACAAGTTGCTGTTGACAGAAATTGAAATATATATATTTTTTTTTAATTTTTTTCCTTTGAAATTCTGTATACTGCCAAAGGGCAGCATATATTGCCTATAAAAACATCTTAAAAGAAATTAAAAAATAAAAATAAAAAAAGTTAAATATCGAACATGCTCTTCCTTTTTTCCCCCTTTAAAAAAAAAAATCCTTTGTTTTCCAAACACAGATCGACATTCCTTAAAATAATAATAAAAAAAAATTCCTTTTCGTTTCATTGTTCCATCCTCAATAATTATCCCTTGAAATTTTGTATTATTTTAAAGTCTCCCTAAGTGACTCTTGATTGACTGAACTATATAAGAATAATACCATGCCAGATTAACATGACCACAACCGTAACCGAATTAATGATTGGACCCCCCCAATATAAAAACTATAATAACGTATTCAAAGTTGAACCGAAATTAATGGTTAAACCCACCAACATACGAAAAAAAAAAAAAATCAGATAAACGAACACTAAGAATTAACCAACTAGCAATTAAATAGAATCAACTAAAACTAAAAAAAAAAAAAAAAAACTAGGTCATTGGCAATGTTCCCATACTTGGGGTTTTTCAAGTCTGATCCTCAATGTCCCCAGTGGAGTCACCACTGAAAGCGCCCTCGATCCGCGGGGTGCGCGGATCCGCTTTTGACCCTTGAGGTTTGGGAGTCGCCACCTAGTTATTACGGTCTAGGAACCGATCAATGACTCTAAAATAACGGATAAAAACTAATCTAAAACCAAAAAAAAACTGAATTCGGGGATCAAGTTACGGGGTTGGAAGGTGTTAGGCACCAACCCCGCCCGGCCAAAGCCGGTCTCTACTAAATTTCCAAGTAAATTACATTGCTAAAACCTAGATAAGAAAATAAATAAAAAAAAAGGTTTACCTTTCCGATGGCAAGGACTTGGTTCCCTCAGATCTGACAAAAAGAACTTCTTGTACCGTCTCCCTTGCTTCGTTCTGCTTCCGGATTTGACTTCGGATCTCCGAGGCAAGGTATCTCCTTGTTTTTGAATCTGAACTCTTCCAAGTTCGTTGCGGATTTGGGGATGTTTTTAGAAGGCTTTTGGGTGTTTTCTAGACTAAAATTGAAGGAGGGATGTTAGCTAAGGAGTTGGGGCTCCAAAACTAGGGTTTATGGGGGCTAGGGGAGCTTCTAGACCTACTTCTTTCTAGGGTTTATGATTTG
Source organism: Akebia trifoliata (assembly GCF_017979445.1). NCBI lineage: Eukaryota > Viridiplantae > Streptophyta > Magnoliopsida > Ranunculales > Lardizabalaceae > Akebia > Akebia trifoliata. The sequence continues at coordinate 20,861,651 of NC_141387.1, forward strand.
ATACGAAAATAGGGTGTGAGCACCTCTATTTATAGATGTTTTTAGGGGTTGATTTGGATAGAGTTAGTGTTTAATTAGAGATCTTTTAATTAGAGTTGTGTTTTAGTTTGACTTGTTTTAGGTAGAATTGTGTTTTAATAGAAATTGTTTTAGGTAGAATTGTGTTTTAATTCAAATTGTTTTAGGTAGAATTGTTTTTAAGTTAGAACTCTATTAGATAGAGTTATTATTTAATTAGAATTCTATTATGACTTTTGGTCTTATTTGATTGACTTTAAATGTTTGACTTTAGTCTTAATTGATTGACTTTCAATATCTTGACTTTAGTCTTGCTTAATTGACTTTAATTTTGACTTCAGTCTCACTTGATTGACTTTAATACCTTGACCTTAGTCTTGCTTGATTTACTTTGATTTTTGGAGAACCCCTCCTCTAAAATATTTTTAATTCTTTGGACCCCCAAATGGAGGGGTCCTTAAAGAAATATCCCACGAACCCTCAACAATTTTGCTGAGAGTCCGATTAATCGATTTTTTAGGTTCAAATTTTAAATTAATTTCATTAATGTTTCACTTTAATTATTTAATGTTTTATTTATTAATTTCGGAATTTTTTATCATGAAAATTGTGAAATTACCGTTTTACCCCCGGAGAGGACTTTTCACGTTTTAAGCCGGTTTTTAATGTTCTAGGATGTTTTAGAATCGGTTTTTCGTAAGGAATTCAATGAGAATGTTGTTTTGTGTTATTTATGAAATTTTTTGTGTGAAATGATTGTGAACTTTATGAGGGGCATTTTCGTAATTTTGTCAAATTCTGTTAAAATTGGTGAAATGATCTATTTGATTTCGATTTGTTATTTTATGTGTTCGAGAGAGTTTTCCTAAGCGTAACGTAGGCTCTAGGGTTATTTTGATGTTAGGGGTATTTTGGTAATTTGTTCAATTTTTATCGTGAAGTTTCTTTTTAGTCTGCAAGATGATGATTTCTATGTTTCTGGGGCCGTACTTTCCTAGCGTAGCGTGGTTTCTAAGGTTTTGTCAATTCGAGATACCTCATCCGGATTTCTGAAACACATCTGGTAACAAAATAAAGCAATGGAATACACATCCATCATTGGGAATCCTTACGATCGGGTTGACGAGTTGATTAATCAGGCGGATGCAAAAATGGGGTGTCTACAGTATCTAATGCTTTGAAAACTTGAAGTTTGAATAGGTCCTACAATCTTCATCATCGGCCAAAATAGTAATTTTTCTTTTTGAAATTTTATGAAATGTCTTTATCAAATGAGTACGATAAATTCAGAGTTTGTAAAATCTTTGGTTGCGACGATCTTGGTGTTTTTGCTAATCACAGAGGATATAAACGTCAATTGCTCTTTCGATTCCTTTAGAGTCATTCCCAGTGTCCTGGTATTGGAAGACTATTATCTGTTTGGGTCTCAGGATTCTGAAAAGATTTTTTCGTTCACAGTTTATATTCTTGTGGGCCAAGAGTTTTTTTTTTTTTTGTTAACCTTTATTGCCCCTGGTGCCAATTACGGTTTTCACCAGATCCGATTTCCACATTTTTGCGCATCGACGTCCTTTTTGGAATTTTCATCGTGCCGGTGGTTTTGATCTTGCCATAGTCTGATTCTTTTACTCATAGAGCCCTTTCGGGTTTTCACTATGCCCTTTCAGACTATGCTTGTATTTTCTTTTTTTTTAAATTTTTCATTACATTACAATTCTACTAGGAGTTTCTGTGGCTTGGTAACTCAAGTTGAGCTGCGAGATCGGCGACTCTACTCTTGTAGTGACACTCTTTCTTGAGTAATAGATGTAGATCCCCCTCTCGAGTTTGCTGACGACTATTCGTGGTTTGACAACTCAAGTTGAGCTGCAAGATCGGCTACTCTATACTTCGAGTACTCTTTTTTTCGAATATCCGACCTGGATTACCTTCTCGAGTCTTCCAACGACTAATGATCCGGACCAAGTCGCAGGATCATTGGTGCAGCCACTGTCATTATGTTGCCCTAGAACATTCCCTGATCAAAAAGGACTTTTGATGAGACGAAACGTTGGCTCGGACTAATGGTAGTTAAAGGATACAAAAGGTTTAAGGTCCGGATATTAGTTTATCTAAAGTGAGATAGACATGGGGTTCGTCTATTTTATTTCGAAAAGGTGATCTATGTCTCCTCCCAGAGTCTCTCGAACTTGTTTAGGCTGGAGATTTGGGTCGAGCTTAGATCAAGTGTCCGAGTTTTTGACTTTTTTGATTTTTTTGTATTTTTAGCCATTCACAGTTTATCCTCATACGGGCCAGGAGTACTTTTGATGCTTTTGATTTTTCTATTTCTTTCTGATCTTTTTTTTTTTTTTCGTTTTGTAGTTGTTGACTTGCCCCAGTCTTAGGTTAAGAAATGAACGTGATGGCTCAAAAGGGTTGACTAGGGTGTAATAGTTTGTTTGGGATAGCAAAGATGGCCTTTCGTCATCTCAGGGTCAGATCTTAAGCGTAATATTTCTTAACAGTGTCAGCATTGATCGGTTGTAGGAAGACTTGTCCGTCCATTTCTGTGAGAATCAGAGCTCCTCCTGTCATTACCTTCTGCACGATGAACGGTCCCTCATAGTTCGGTCTGAACTTTCCTCTGGCGTCTTCTTGGATTGGTAGAATCTTCTTTAAGACCAGGTCTCCTGGCGAGAAATCCCTAGGCTTAACTTTCTTGTTATAGGCACGAGTTATTCGTCGTTGATAGATCTGTCCATGGCAAATGGCTGCAAGGCGTTTCTCTTCAATCAGATTCAGTTGATCAAACCGAGCTTGAATCCATTCAGTTTCATCTAACTCTGCTTCTTTTAAGATTCGGAGGGAGGGAATCTCAACCTCTACGGGCAAGACTGCTTCCATTCCGTAGACCAATGAATATGGAGTTGTCCCAGTTGAAGTTCTGAACGAGGTTCGGTAAGGGTGTAGTGCAAATGGCAACATGTCGTGCCAATCTTTATATGTAACTGCCATCTTTTCGATTATTTTCTTGGTATTCTTGTTGGCTACCTCAACTGCTCCATTCATCTTAGGTCTGTAGGGTACAGAGTTGTGATGAGTGATCTGGAAGTCTTCTCACATTTTAATCATATATTTGTTCTTGAAGTTCTTGGCATTGTCAGTTACCAATCCGCTTGGAAGTCCATACCTGGAAATGATGTTGTTCTTGACAAACTTCATGACGTTGCTTTTGGTGACATTGGCATATGATGCAGCTTCTACCCATTTTGTGAAGTAATCGATGGCGACAAGGATGAAACGATGCCCGTTTGTAGCTTTTGACGAGATCTGCCCAATGACGTCCATGCCCCAGAGTGAGAAGGGCCAAGGAGTGGTCATATTATGTAGTTCTGAAGGTGGGGCATTAATCTTGTTGGCGTAGATCTGACATAGATGGCATTTGCGGACGTGGGGATAGCAGTCACTCTCAATTGTCGACCAATAGTATCCCATCCTCATGATCTTCTTGGCCAGCATGTGACCATTCACGTGGGGCCCACAGACTCGCCCATGTACAGTCTCAATTAGTCGTTTCGCTTCTGTTTCTGCTACACACCTAAGTAAGATCTCATGATGCGACTTCTTGTACAGAATACCATTGCTCAAGAAAAATTGTCCTGCTAGGTTCTGAATGGTCCTTCTATCATTTGACATTGCCTCTGAGGGGAGCGTTCGATCTTCCATATATGCCTTGATATCAGAATACCATGACTTTTCTTCAGATTCTTCTACTTCAACGGGTAAGCAAAAGGCTGGCTCATCTTGAATTCCAATCTCAATAGGGTCGATGATTAGGTCTTCCGAGATGTTGATCATAGAGGCAAGTGTAGCTAGTGCATCTGCAAACTGATTCTTAGCTCTCGGCATGTATGTGAATGAAATCCTATCGAAGCGCGAGCTTAGTTCTTCCAGATACTCGTGGTAAGGAACCAGTCTCTGCTCTTGGGTCTTCCATTCTTCAGTCGTCTGATAGACTATTAAGCTTGAATCTCCAAAAATATCGATCTCATCTACCTCGAGATCTAGTGCTGCCTTCAACCCTGCTATGCATGCTTCGTATTCAGCCTCATTGTAAGAACATTGGAATTTTAGTCTGATTGCGATTGGCAAGTGGGATCCATCTGGCTTGATCAGAACTGCCCCTATTCCGTTTTCTTTCTGATTGGTTGCTCCATCGAAATACATTTTCCAGCCTGGCTCCTCATTATCAACTTCAACCTCAGTGATCAGTATGGCTTTATCGAGGAAGTTTATTTTTAATGGTTCGTAATCAGGCAATGGGTGCTCGGCGAGGTGATCGGCGATGGCTTGCCCTTTGATGGCCTTCTGAGTGATATAGGTGATGTCAAACTCAGATAATAATAATTGCCACTTCGTCGTACAACCTGTTAGTGTCAGTTTCTCGAAAAGGTACTTCAGGGGGTCCATTCTGGTAATAAGCATAATTGAGTAACTAAGCAAATAGTAACGTAGTCGTTGAGATGCCTAGACTAATGCACAGCAAGTCTTCTCAAGTGTCGAATATTTTACTTCATACTCGGTAAATTTCTTGCTGAGATAGTAAATGGCATGTTCCTTCCGTCCCGATTCATCGTGTTGCCCTAGTACACACCCCATTGACGTTTCTTGCACTGAGATGTACATAAGTAGGGGTCGCCCTGGAGTAGGAGGGACTAGGACTGGTGGATTGAGCAGATATTGCTTGATCTTATCGAATGCTTCCTAATAGTCTTCGTTCCACTTTTTTGGTGTGTCTTTCCTGAGTAGCTTGAAGACTGGCTCATAGATAGGCATAAGCTGAGCAATGAAACGGCTAATATATTGTATTCTCCCCAAGAATGCCCGAACATCTTTCTCTGAAACGGGTGCTTTCATCTCGAGGATATACTTGGTTTTTGTCGGATCTATCTCGATGCCTCTTCTGCTGACGATGAAACCCAGTAGTTTGCTCGATGTTGCCCCGAATACACATTTTATAAGATTTTAGTCTTAAATTGTACTTCCTCAGCCTGTCGAACAATTTCTTTAGATTCACTAGATGATCTTCTTCAATGCTGAATTTAGCAATCATGTCGTCTTCGTAGACCACCATTTCCTTGTGGATCATATCGTGGAATAGTGCGGTCATTGCCCGTTGGTAAGTCGCCCCTACGTTCTTCAGTCCAAATGGCATGACTTTGTAGTGGAAAGTACCCCATGGTGTAATAAATGTAGTCTTTTCCTGGTCTTCTTCCACCATATTTATCTGGTTATAGCCTGGAAAGTTGTCCATGAATGAGAACATGCCGTGCCCTGCTGTACTATCGACTAGAGTGTCGATGTATGGAAGTGGAAAATCATCCTTAGGACTGGCCTTGTTCAGGTCCCGATAGTCAACACACATGCGTACCTTCCCATCTTTCTTGGGTATTGGGACGACATTAGCTAACCACTCAAGGACGTAGAGACTACAAGAAATTCGACTTCGAACTGTTTCATGACCTCATCCTTGACCTTGAGGATCCATTCTGGCTTTAATCTTCTCAATTTCTATTTGATTGGCTTGCTTCCGGAGGCAATTGGTAGCTTGTGCACAATAAGATCTGTGTCCAATCCCGGCATATCCCTGTACGACCATGCGAAAACGTTTTGATAGTTTCGTAAGAGTTCGACCATTTCTTCTTTCTGTTGCGACGTTAATAAGGCTCCGATCTTAACAATTCGTGGGTCCTCTTCGGTACCAAGATTAATTGAATCTGTATCCTCAATGTTTGGCTGAACACCTTTCTCGTGACGTTCTACCAAGTCTTTGATTTCTTTAGGCAGGTATTCCATTTTGTCCTCAGACTCTTCTTCGATCCTCATGAGGTCAAAGTCAAGTTCAAGATCGAAATCATACTCGTCTCTTTCAAATTCTGTGTTATCTAGATACTCATTTGATTGAGACAGATCCCTTGAAAACTCTTTTTTTTGACCTTTGAAAAATATCTATTTTTTTGAAAATTTGAAAGCTTTTTGATTTTTTGTTTTTTTGAGAAATTTTTTATTTTTTTTTTTTTGAGGAATTTTTTTTTTTTCTTTTTAGGAATATTTTTTTTTTGTTGCTTTTCGAATACCTGAAATAAGAAAAACAATCATGCAAATTCATTAATAAGATAGGGAGCCCTCAAAATAGTCTTTACCCAAGGACGAGGGCTCATTATGATCCTCGGGCAAACTAGATTCGTTTAACGGCATTTTTTTTGGAGGCCTCAACAGCCTCAAGGGTTAACGGGAATTCTTCCCAATTGTTTAGAGCTTCCCCTTCTCTGAGGGGGCGAATGAGATGAGCAAGCGATTTGTTTGATGATTTGGTAGGTGGTTCGGAGATGACCATGATCTCCGATTGATCTTTGTTAAGTTGGGACATAGTCATTCCCAAGTTTGGTGGGATGACGACTGATGCCCAGTCGATGCCAGTAGGGAATGGTGATTTTTTCTCTTGGCTCGTGATGGTTTCCACGTTGGTTGATTCTAAAGTCGTTTCTGATAGACTTTCATTGGAATCCCCATTGAATAAGACATCAATGCCTTCTATGAAGGATGATTGGGACTCAACAACTACGTCTTCTTGACTATGCACCGGTGCGAAATTTATCATTTTTGACTTTTTTGCTGGTGATGGTTCTGATAAGCTGTCGAATCTGATATGTGATTTTGGGAAGCTAATGCTGATATGTGGAACTCTGCCTAGATTCTAGACATTCGGTTCATGGTTTTGCCTTCTCACTAGTCGAAGCTCTTTTTTCTTGTCATCTACAATATCCCTTTTTGTGGTCCTAAATCTCAGACCAAAATAAGGATCGTGCTTTTTGGCTTCGACCGGTGTAGCTCTTCCTCTTCCTCCTGGCCCCAACCCTTGCTTGGGTCAGTTACCTGCTTTTTTCATAACTCGACCAACCATCAGATTTGTTCTCAATAGCTTCGCCCTTACTTACTCTTTCCCCTTCTCAATATGATTAACAACAGCGAATTGATAAGAGTGGTACATTGCCTTATCCTTCGTCATCTCAATGTCGATGAATGGCACATCTGGAGCTCTCCCAGCTGGGATAAGATTTTCTACCAGTACCGATATCATTCTCTGTCCCATAATGAATTTGAGTCTTTTGTGCAACGAAGACGGTACAGCCCCTGCTATATGGATCCATGGCCTGCCCAGTAATAAATTGAAGGTTGTCGGTATCTCCATGACCTCAAATGTTACTTCAAAGGTACAAGGACCTATTGTGATGGTAAATCCACTTCTCCCAAGGAATCTCTTCTTGAACTGTCGAAGCCTCAGACAACCTTATTGTTTGGCTTGACATGTGACCAATCAGCGTTGAGTTTCCGGAAGGTCTCAAGCGGACAAACATTAAGTGCTAAGCCATTATCAATCAGCACCCTGGTAATCATCATGCCCTTGCATATGACCATGATGTTTAGTGGTTCGACGTGTCCCGTTCCTTCCGGCACAAATTCATTTTCAATGAAAATAATGGGATTGGGGGCCATTATATGGCCAACTGTCTGTTCTATCTGTGCTGGCGAAGTGGTTACAGGTACATGCGATTTTTCCAAAACTCTCAGTAATACCTCTTGGTGTTCTTCTGACTTTTGCATCAAACCCAGAATACTGATTTGAGCTGGCTGTTTGTTTAATTGGTCCACTATATTATGTTTACTCTTGTGAACGAGCTTAATGAAATCTGCAGCCTCCTTATCTGACACCTTCACCTTATCTTCTTTCTGGTCACTCTCGCTCATTTTGTCATTTCCTTTTACTTTTCTTTTCTCTTCATCTGTCATGCCTTTTGTTGTTTCTTCAATCTCTTCCCTGATGCTTACCCCCTTTTTTGATATTTTTTTGTATTGTCCTGCCCTTGTCATATGACCGATATCAGCCACCATCACTTTCTTCATGGTCTCAATTCCTGAGGTTGTGGTGATGGTGGTCTCGTAGCTCCAAGGAATTGCTTGGTCAGAGCTATGGGGAATGGTTTAGGTGAGTGGATGGTCATTGGAGGTGGGTCAGGTTTTACACTGAGAATGAGGGGTGGTGGTGATGATTTGGATATGGTGATGATAAGAGGAGTTGTGTGAGGAGTTGATGACGTGTATGGAATGACGAGCAGTAGACGTGAGGGTGAAGTATATGGTATATGAAAGGGGGTCGGGTTGATCCCTGAGAAGTTGATAGTGTGTAAGGTATAATAAGAGGAGGTCGGGTCGAATTTTGATGGCTTGGTGGTCCATAAGGTATAACAAAAGGTGGTCGGGTAGTAGTATTTTGATGAGTCGGGTGGATGGTGAGGTCAGACAATCTGAGAGGTGGTAGTAAATTTTGGGATGAGTTTGTTGTGTGGTGGTTGACTGTGTTAACCGCAGGTGCTTTTGATTCCTTTGTTAAGTGGACCCTGATTTTTGCTCCGATAGGCGCTATCAAATCCGAGGGATTGAAGTCGAGTTCTCCGTAGATGACATTTACCTTATGCCCACTCCCCTCTCTATTGTGAGTAGGTAGGGGGTTTTGATTGATATTCTGTTGTTGGGGTGGGTTGGCAGGCCCTTCTAGGATGAGGACCTTTTTATCGATCAAGTTCTGTACTTGATGCTTGAGCTGCCAGCATTCATCTGTGGAGTGCCCTGGTGCACCCATGTGGAATTCACAAAACAGGTTAGGGTTGTACCCTGGCCCTTTTGCAGCCTCAGGATTTGGTGGACGTTTTACCAGATATTCGTCTCTGAGTAAGAGTGACAGTAATTCTGAGAGTGTCATGGGCAATCTGGTAAATACTCTGTTTATCCTATTAGGTCGTGCCTACTGGTTCTGTCCATATAGTGGTGCCTGCTGTGCAACCGGTGGGGGGTTAGCCCTGAATTGGTTTTGGGGTGGAGGATTCTAAGCTGGTGGTACTGGTGCCCATGAAGTTGATGGTGCTGGTGAAGGAATGAAGAGGGGTCGATTCGGCTGTACGTTGTTGACCTGTGTTTCTTCCCTCTTCTTTCTTGGAGGCACAGGCTTTCTCTGTGAAGGGATTCCTGTTGTTGTCCCTAAACTCGTGAAATCAAAGATCAGGCCACTTGTACTAGATTCGAGAATGTGCCTGTGGTGTGTCCCACCAGATGAGTATAGAAGGCATGCCCTAGTGTTGAGATAAACGTGGTGTTCATCTCTTGTTCGGTCATTGCGGGCCTTACTTGTGAGGCAGACTCTCACCACCTCTGTGCATACTCTTTCACCGTTTCCCATTGCTTTCTTGTCATCTTGGCCGTATCATTTCGATCCAGACCCGCATCTGTGTTGAATCGATAATTATGCCAGAATATTTCAGCCAAGTCTTGCCAACTTTTGATAAGCATATGATCCAATCCGGAGAACCATTTGAGTGCTGGCCCTGTCAAGCTTCTTTGAAACAACTTCACCAATAGCCTGTCATCTTCGCCGTATTGGCACATGGATCCGCAGTATAGTTTTAGAGTGACATAGGACACCCCACCCCATTGTACTTCTCAAATTCTAGACATTTCAACTTGGCCGGCAACTATGCATTTGGGTAAAAGTAGAGGTCCTTAAACCGTGTCCCACTCATAGTGTTGAGGCCTTTCATCTTCCTCATTTCTTCTTGCAAAGACTTAATTTGCTGAGCCAATTTTTCGTCTGTTGCGCTCTTATCCTCTATGGCCTGTACTCACATTCGTCATCAGGAATGACCACAGGGGGTGGTCGATTCTGTGGAATATAGAGTGGGGGCCCCTGGTATTCAGGCACTACAGGAGGCATTGTGGTCTGTGGTCCCTGTGGAGGTTGCTCGGGTAAATCCTGATTCGACCCGGATGCATGCTGCTGTATCGTTTGGGCTTGTAGGATGCTGGCGTTGGCTAACACGGTACTTACTATCTTTTCTTGCCTTTCGATTATTTTCAATAGTGCTGTTATTTGTGGATCGATACCTGATGTTTCGGTTATTGGGGGTTATACGGGTTCAGAAGAACTCATGGTGACTGTAGATGATCTCAGAAAGTATGGAAGTACCTTTGGTTGCTCGTATTTCTTTCGCTTGGCCATCTTTGGGTACAGAAGACCAAGCATTACTATCTTGTTTACAAAAAGAAAAATGCATGACGTTTTATTTGTTCGGGTAAAGTTATTTATTTTAAAGTAAACGAGTTTAAAGAAAAGAGTTCTTCGGCTCAGAGCTGACATTAATGTGAAGTTGGCATCAACACGGGACTGGCAAACATTTTGAGAAAATAATTACATCAGTCGGAGCTGGCATCGACACGGAGTCGGTAAAATTAAAAAGATTTCATCAGCACGGAGCTAACATCGACACGGAGCCGGTAAATTTAAAAAAATTTCATCAACACAGAGCTGGCATCGACATGGAGTCGGTAAAACAGATTTCATCAGCATAGAGTTGGCATCGACACAGAGTTAAAAAGATTTCATCAGCACGGAGCAGGCATCGACACGGAGTCAGTAAAATTAAAAAGATTTCATCAGCACGGAGCTGGCATCGACATTGAGTCGGTAAAATCTGAAAATGATTTCATCAGCACGGAGCCAGCATCGACACGGAGCCGGAAAAACAAATGGATAAATGGATAAAATGATACATCAGTACGGAGCTGGCATTGACATGAAGTCGGTAAAATTTAAAAACGATTTCATCAGCACGGGACTGGCATCGACACGGAGTCGGTAAAATTTAAAAATGATTACATCAGCACGGAGCTGGCATCGACACGGAGTCGGTAAAATTAAAAAGATTTCATCAGCACGGAGCTAGTATCGACATTGAGTCGATAAAATATTTTGAAAAAAAATTTCATCAGCACGGGACTGGCATCGACATGGAGTCGGTAAGACATTTTGAAAAGGAAGATTACATTTTGAATTTTGCACACCAACCCATTAAACAATTCATTTATGCTATGATTATCCACAAAGAAACTAAAAGAAATTTTATTGATTTATTGAAAATTACTTGACAAAGAAGATTTTCCTTGAATAACAATTTTCAATAACTCTGTCTTACATTCTTTTATATGGATGCTTGGATTTATATTGATCGTCATCAGGATTGCTAGGACAATTAGGCTTGCTTCTCTTGGTTCTAACAACTAGCTCCTTGAACTCTACTGGTCCATCTGGATACCCTAAGGTGGGCTTGTTCCAAGCCTTCTCAATAAGATGCATTAACTTTTCAGTCAATGGTTCGGGAGAAAAGAATTGTTTGTGTTGAGGTAGTGAAAACTCTATAGATACTCCGTACTGTTCTGGGATCAAGGCAGGTTGGTAAAAAGATGTCTCCTCCAGTCCAATCAAACGGACATAATAGGATCCTTTAGTACCTAAAACAGGGTAGTCCGTCATCCACCAAGGGCATCTCAAACCAATATGATGGGCAAGGCGAGAATCCAACCATTTGTTCCAAGCCTTAACTGAGTTGTGACGTACTAACATGTCTCTATTGGAAAAGTGCTCTGGCCTATACTCGAGGGTTGAAGGAATGTCCACAATTTTAAGACGATCGTAAAGCCACATATAAAATAGGTGAGGGCTTCTTTTGAAATCCCTTCCCTCTCCATTTTTTATGGCATCCAAACCTGAGAAGGTTTCAGCTAGAATGAGAGGTACATGATTGGCTTTTCTAGAGAGTTGGGAAGCTATGTCTATGAAAGACTTAGGAACAGTTTGACCCTCACTTTTTGAGGTCAGTATGTATTGGGCTAAGATTCCTAAACACAATCGATAGTCTCTAGTGGCTCTTTAAGCTACTGGCTTTACATTGATGGAATGACTGCGGGAGTGGTATGGACTCAATAAGGGTACTAAATCCAATCTCCCGTTACGGACTAAGGCCTTGACTTCTTCTTTTGAAATATTTAGGCCTGTGACGAGGTCACCAGAATATCCTGTCTTCAATGAAGGCCTGACTAGAGGACCTGAAGTAGATATCCCCATGATGCCACAATAGTCTTCATGAGTAGGACACAAGTGCATATGTCCAATGTGGAAGATGTGAAGATAGGGGTTCCAACGCTTAGCCATAGCGCGCAAAAGGTTCCAATCTATCTCAACCTCGTGGAAGTACAGGGCGCACCTCAACATGAATTTTTCAAAGTTGAATTTCTCTACGGTGTACATCCCCGTGATGGTTGTTTTGACCAACTGGTCGATTAGGTTATTGCCTGCTGCTAGCATCCTGAGTTGACACAAAAGAATAGTTCAGTACATTTCCAAGGTCCATGTAAAATTACTTTTCTTTGAAAAAATTTTGTTCTTATGGAAAACACCTTCTTGAAAACACTTTTCTTTTTTGAAAATATTTTTTTCTAGAGAACACTCCTTTTGAAAAACCTACTTTCTGGAAAATATTTTTCTTTTGTAAACCACTTTTCGTTTTTGAAAATTTGATTTCCATTTTGATTTAAATGGCCCAGCCTATCATGATTATTGGATCGAGATGAACTAGGTCATTATTGAATTTTTGCAAGAAATGGATTCTTTATTGGGTCGGTGCACTCATTTTAATTTTTGAAAATAAAATTTTGATCCTTGAGGACAATCATAAACTCTGATCTCATCATTCACATCATTCACATACATTAATCATCAGGTTCCATTCAATGAACAACCCGAGAACACCCACGATAAGTTCGAGTCGTGACCTACAGGGAAGGTTTCTAGTCTCTAAGCTTACTACGTGCAATGCATTTTTATCTGGCCACCTTGCCCAAGCATACCTATGTACCTCTCAAGCGTACTCAATCAGACGGTATGTGGTGACTTGGTTTGATATACCGTATAGGTGATAATCTAAAACTTCAACCCATTTCTCTGAAGTCAAAAACAGCCAGTTTGATCCCTAGTTGAGAGGTGGTGCACGATGCTGAGCAAGGGCCCACTTAAATACCTCTCGTCTAGAATACATGTAGTCTATCCCCATCGTACAGTAGGGTACAGCGGGGCAGGATCTCGTTTAGGCACTGGTTTTGACCAAGAAGTGCAATTGATGTACTTGGATTATCTTTTATATACCTACGGGTACGAGTCAAGAGTTGTAGCTTTCACAGATGGTTTTCGCATCCCGCGAGGGGACCGACCACGTACTAGTACTACGTTGGCAATCGGGACATATGACCGTGTGGCTTACAATAGGACAAAGGCTCAGGTCGTTCCAACATGGGTGTATCAATATACCTTTCAGAATCACCCGATCAAACGGTATTGATGCCCCAGTTTTATATACCTCACGGTACGTGATTGGAGTTGTGGTTTTCATGAATGACGTCGTATCTCCGAAGAGACCGGGCCACTTACTAGTGCCACGTTGGCTATTAAGGACATGCAAGCGTGCAATGCAGTAAAGTAAACGTGCTAGTGGTCTGTGCAAATAGGATAGGGTGTGCCCGGGGCATTTTCCAGATGAGTGGGCCCGTTGGCCAAATCAAATCATTTCTACATGGATACCACATAGCTCAAAGAGTACCAAATCTATTACATCCACATTACAATCATGTAAGCACATTAAAATATACCTATAGAGACCATGACCTTTTAGATAATCAGTCCACAAGGATAGCACATTCATGGTTACGCATCAACCAATCGATTTTTTTTTTCAATTTTTTTTAACGAATGAACTAATAACAAAAGGACTTCTCTTTTTATTTTTATATTTTTTAATGATCCAATCGATGATCGCTTTGAATTTTCATTTTGATCAATCAAATAGTGGCGAGAGGAAAGTTTCCAAGCCTGATGTAAGGAACAAGCTGAGCAAAAAAAAAAAAATTTTATTTTTTTTTAATTAATCTTTTTTTTGTGCTCATTTTGAGGCACATTGCCTCTAGTTTTTAGCTTGGGCCAATTTTTTTTTTATGCTCTTTTTTCCAACTCACTTTGTATCGCGACGAGTCGTCAAACAGAAATGCTAGCGTAAACGATAGTAAACGAGCTCCAAAATCGATTCTGACTTGACAAAATGTTGCTGAGTATGTCACATTTGGAAGAAATTTTGTTCTACCCCAAATTGATATGCACTAATAGCTAATCGGAGATCGGACGAGAAAGTTACAATCAGTTTAAGTTCGACCGTCCATTCGGCCAAAAAAAAGAAAATCGACTTTTTTTTTATTTTTTTATTTTTTTATTTTTTATTTTTTTATACCCATTTTGAGGCACATTGCCTCTGGTTTTTGGCTTGGGCCAAAAAAAAATAAATTTATTTTCATTTTTTGATAATATGCATGCTTAAAAGACATATAATCGGATAAATAAAGTAAAAATCGGTTTTTTTTTATTTTTTTTTTTTTTTCAAGTGAGTAAATAAAAAGAAACCTACCTAAAAAATAAATACAACAAGTAATATTAGCTTGCAAATAAAAAAAAAATTGAAACCTTTCTTTTTTTTTTCAAAATGATCGAGTTGACACGAGGGTAGAGTCTTTACACCCCAGTGGAGTCACCAAGCTGTAGACACGTGATTTAGTCATTACGATGACCACATCTACTAAGGTTAGGAGTCACCACCATTCATATTGTAAGTAGGTGTGAATGGTCACCCAATGTGCATTTTTTGAAAAAATGACATTTTTGGCGTTTAGTGACTCTTGGTGGATAAGAACTAATCGAACCTTGAGATTCAGGGTAAGCGGTTCGGTTGGAGAAAAGGGAAGGTATTAGACACCCTTTTCTCCCCACTAAATGGTGGTAACCTCAACTCAACTCGGTCATTTGATTTAAGAAAATGCGAAAAATAAAGTACCACGTGTGTGTATTTGTACCCTAAATAGGGATTTATTTTTGGCTTGATTATAGGATCATCCCATTAAAGGGGATGATCCTTATAAACCTATGCCTTGAGGACCATTCATCCCAAAAATAAAATTAAAGAAAATGAGGGGGATAATAGAAGAGGGAGGAGGAGAGGGTAAAGAAGAAGAAAGGGGGGTGGTATACTTTGAACCCACCTTGATGCTTCGATATTTTCTTTTCTTTTCTTTTCTTTTTTTCCTTCTTCTTCTTTGAATCTTCTTGAGTTCTTAGTGATTTAGGAAAATATAACTTTTTGTATGATTGAAGGAGTAGATAAGAGATGATGAAAGAGATGAGTGGAGTATAATAATTTTTTTGTGAGACTTGGGGGAGAGAATTGATAGTGTTTTTTTTTTTAGTAAGAGTGGGAAGAGAGAATTTTTGTAGTAAAAAGTTGGAGAAATATTTGGAAAGAGGATGAGGGTATTTATAGATGTTGAGGAGTTATTTTAGAGATATAACGGGGTAAAATGAAGATAAGTGATAGAATGGTGTGAGGTTTAAGAGAAAGGTGGGGGTAAATTAGAGATGATTGAAGGGTATTTGTGTAAGAAGGGTAAATGGGTTGGATCTTTCAACTCATTTGGGTTGAGTGTTAGATGAAATAAAATAAATGAGAGTGGTTGAGAGGATGGGATTGTGTAAGAGAGTAATTAATTGGTGAATTGAGTTGAGGAGATGGGATTTTAATTTAAAAAAGGGTTATGTAAGAAGGTGGTTGATGATATTTTGGGAGGGTGTGGGAGATGATGCCATGTGTCAAAATGGGTGGAGATGAAGGGTTGAGATGGGTTGATGGGAGAGGTTGAGTGTTTGACTTGAAAGGATGGGTGTAGGTTTAGGTTGTAGATGTGGGTTTTGTAGGGAATGGTGAGAGTAGATTAGGGAGAGGTATAGGTTAGGGGTGTAGGTAGATTAGATTTTTTTAGAGAAAAGGTGATGGGTTGATGTGGGTAGATTAGGGGAGGTATATATTAGGAGTGTGGGTAGATGTGTTTGATTTGAGAGAAAAGGTGATGGATTAATATGTGGGTAGATGAGGTTTAAAGAAAATTAATGGGGTAGGTAGTTGGGTGAGGGAGGTGAGATGGGGTGATGACATGTGTCATCTTTTGATGATAAAAGAGTGATTGGTTGATGTGGGTTGTGGTTTATGGGTTAGGGTTGTGGGTTGGATAATGAATTGGATATGGTTAATGATTTGTGGGCTTTGTAGTGTTGGGCTTGGGTTTTAGAAATGGTTTTGGATTTTAGGGATTGGTTGAGGGTTATTTTGGAATTCGGAGATGGAGCGGTGAAGGTTGGTTTTAGATTTTAGATTTTAAGTGGTGTGGGATTAGGTTTAGGTTAGGGTTAAGATGAGGAAGATAGCTTTTGAAGAATTGAGGGTTTATGGGCCTTAAGTGGGCTTAGGTTTTTTTCGAATTCGGAGATGGAGCGATGAAGGGATAGGTGTGGTAGGCGTCCCAATTCTCGTTTTTTGATTTTATTTATTTTTTTGTGATTTTTGAAATCATTGGTTTGATCAAAGATGTCACGTGTTGACAAATCGGGCTTTTTAAGGCCCGTCGGTAAATTTTATTGAGAATTCATTATTTTCGATTTTGGGAATGGTGCGGTGAATATTGGGAAAACGTAGGGTAGGCCGAGTCCTTTTGGTGGGCCTCCTAGACCATTGAGAGGTCTTAGGGGCCTCGGTTTGGTCAAAATGTGACTTTTCAATGACTTGGGCTTTTAAGGCCCGTCGGCCCATTTATTTGGAAATCGATATTTTTGAGCCCTTTCGAGAAGTGGCCCGTTCAAATTGAGGTGTCTACACAATGCATTTTTATCTGACCACCCTTGCCTAATTACACCTATATACCTCTCGAGCGTACTCAATCAGACGGTACGTGGTGACTTGGTTTGATATACAATATAAGTCAAAGGCTGTGTGGCAAACGAGACATGTGACTGTGTGGCTTACAATAGGTCAAAGGCTCAGGTAGCTCCAACCTGGCTGCATCGATATTCCTTTCAGAGTCATCTGATCAGACAGTACTGATGCCCCAGTTTGATATATCCCAAGGTACGTGACTGGAGTTGTGGTTTTCATGAATGACGTCACATCTCCGAAGAGACCGGATCACGCACTAGTGCCACGTTGGCAATATGGGACTTGCAAACGTGCAAAACAGTAAATTTGCATGTGGTGTGTGCAAAACAGGGTGGGGTGTGCCTGGGGCCTTTTCTCGAATAAATGGGCCCATGGGCCAGATCAAACCAATCAAACCATCAACATATGGATATCGAATAAATATTGATCAAAAATACAAAAATATCCAAAATATCCAATTCGAAATTAAAGCATGTTTATATCCATTAAGATCATGGCATTTTAGATAATCAATCAATGAACATAACACAGAATAATCGATCAGATCCAATATTGAAACATGCACAAAAAATTCCTTTTTTTTTTTTTTTCTTGGAATTTTAGGAATTTTTTGCATTTTTGAATTTAGGACTCAACAAATTTCTCAATGGGAACTTGGGTTATCTCGACTAACACATTAAGATTTCAAAATTTACAAAGAGTCATTGGGCCCACGTGATTGATAATCCAATGCCAGACTTTCTAAATTTTAAGAAAAATACTTGGATCCAAAAATAATATTAAAAAATAATAGTCTTAGATCCAAGTATATAGAGTCCTAATATTCTACATTAAAAGAGAGAAAATATATTGAAAATTTTTCTTTCAAAATTCATTGCATTGATGACATTAGTTCATGCTACGTGCGAGCTCAATGACCCATAGTAAAAATAAAATCTTACTAAGTGAGTTACGTTATACCGTTGCGGTAAAAAAATCCTTAGTAAAAAATTTTATTTCCAAAATTTGGCGTGGGACCCTCTCATGATTCGTCAAAAAAACTTTATGAAACAATTTTTCTTTGGCAGCAAACACAACACTCACAACCATTTTTGTGTTGTTGCCAGCACATATGAAACACCAACTCTTTTTATTTATTTATTATTATGTTGCTGCTGTCATACACAACATCACACATCTACACACCACTCAATCTCCCCCCTTACTCTCAGCACAACAAACATCGCCCTTTCTCCTTTCTCAGATTTATTCTTCTCAACATAACAGCTGATCTTATATGGCCGCTGCCTTGTTTGCGACTAAAAAGTCAATTCGGAAAATCTGCTCCCAACGACCATCAACCCCCATTGCTTCTCTTTATGTGATCTCTATTACCGAAGAACCCCTCTTCTTCTCCATTTTAGGATTTTCCAACTAAAGATCTCTTCCTCGTATGCTTCTCGTTTCGAGGCAGACTACTAGGAACAAATATGAACAAGTTTGGTCGAATGATCAGTGATGCAATGGGGTCTACAGGAGAAATTCCTACTATAATTGAGAGAACTCCAATCGAGGAAGATGATTCAAAAGCTTAGTCGTAGATTAAAGAGAGATGACTATGGAAGAAGAAGAATGACATTGGCGACTCCCAAACCTCAAGGAAGAAAATCCCATTCGATAATTTTTCATCCTTGAAGCATTCCAATTGAGAAGTTCTGTCAGTGCTATTCAACTTAATGTTTGCCCAACTTAGGATATCAGCATCCATCATTTCCTTTCCTTGGGAATGGAATCTCAAGTTTTTCAAGAGTTGAAGCATATTTAACCTCATCAGCTGCCATAAAAAGGCTGAAAACAGAACTAAGATAAAGTGTACAGGTATCTTGATTTCTAAACAAAACCAAATGAACCTGTAGCCAAATGAAGGAGGCCATCTTTGGCCGAACCAATTTTTCGATTACCCGTCTTAATATCTCCTTCTTCAGCCCTTTTGTAGCTTTTTCTTAAAAAAAGTTGCCTGTTTTCTTTCTCAACCTGATCATCCAACCTAGGGGAGGGAATGTGTTCGAACTACGTTTTGGTTTGATCCCAAAATTCTGGGGTATGTAGGCAAACTAAGAAGTTACTTCAGGCCCAACCACACTAAAAAAATATTCCCTAGAAAAAGATTAAAAAAGAAAAAGAAAATAAAAAATACTGTCAAAATAAAGAAGAAAATCCAAAGAAAAGAATTAAAAAAAATGCCACACAAGGGGCATTTAGGTTTTTGAGCCTCAAGTCTCTTTTCTTTCTTAGCAAACTCCTAAGCCTACCTATGGAAGTCTTCCTAAGTACCACATGGAAAGGTTGAGGAAAATGGCAAGTAAAATCAAGCAGTCACTCTAGAAGTTCAAAAGGGAAGAAAGAAAGAAAAAAACAATTTGCTAGGTTGAAAACCCGAAAGGGCGACTTAGGCAAAAATTAATGCAAGCTCGCAAGGTTGGAAATCTGAAAAGACAATAGGGGCATTCTTTTCCAAATGTGTTCAATCATTGTCAGTGTAAGGTCCTATCGAACTACGAGCATTTTTTGTTTTTAAGCCAGATAAATTCCAGTCCCAAAGGATAAGGAAAATCCAGAATTAAAGGTTACCCTTTCAATAGCTTTTTTTGAAAACCCCTAAGGTTCAAAAAGAAAAAAAGAGTTAAAATGTTGACCTGACCTTCATAAATAATAATGTTTCCTATGGAATGAGATTTTACTCCAATCTTTTTCTCAGACTTACCGAGATTCTTTATCGAATTTTGCTCAGACCCATCGAGATTCGTCTCGGATTATACTCAGACCTGCTCAGATTTTGCTCAGACCCTCCAAGATTCGTCTCGGATTATACTCAGACTTGTTCAGATTTTGCTCAGACCTACCAAGATTCTTTCTCGGATTTTACTCAGACCCGTCGAGATTCGTCTCGGATTATACTCAGACCTGCTTTGATTTTGCTCAGACCTGCCGAGATTCTTTCTCAGACTCGTCATGGTTTGTCTTGAATTATACTTAGACCTGCTCAAATTTTACTCAGACCCACCGAGATTCATCTCAAATTATACTCAGACCTGCTCTGATTTTGCTAAAACCTGACAAGATTCTTTCTCAGATTTTACTCAGAGTCGCCGAGATTTGTCTCGGATTATACTCAGACCTACTCAGACCCATCGAGATTCATCTCGTGCTATACTCAGATCTGCTTAGATTTTGCTTAGACCTACCAAGATTCTTTCTCAGATTTTACTTAGACCCGCTGAGATTATTCTCGGATTTTTGTTTAAACCTTATGCTTAGTTTTTCTCAGATTATGCTCAGACCTTACGCTCAATTTTTCTTAGATTATGTTAAAATTTTTCTCTGTTTTATCTAATTTTAAAAAAAAAAAAACCGTTTCTCGAATTTTATATTGACCTTACACAGTTTTTCATTATTAAGTTTGCTATCCTCCTAGCATGAATGTTCAGAATGGAGATGCGCATTTTCGAAATCATTACTACACAATGGCACACACGTGCACTCACATTACATTTGCATTAGTCAAGGAGAATTTTCCAAAATTCAAAGATCTGGCATTTTTCCAAGGAGAGGTTACCATCAAAGATCAGGACGCTTCGACAAATTGTCGAATCAGGCTACAAAATGGACTGTCACTAGCTTTGGCATTCGAATGTCGCACTATCTAACACAATAGATTGGGCATCTAGTTTGCTTCCACCCTCTGTAAAAGAGGGGCATCTGTAGGTACCCCATTTTTTGCATCTGCCTAATTCGACAATTCGTCATCCGGTTGTTGTAGATTCCTAATGATGAGCATAAAGAACTCGAAGGCTTGTGAGTACTGCTTGATTTCTTCTGTTTCTAATTTCTTTTCATCCCCCTACTCGTTATGACTCGACATAGAAATTTACGCACGTTTAGGATCTCTACATCTTACGCCTAACTTAGCAAGTACATACGCTTAGATTCAATACATTGTTCGATAACTTAGAGACTTCGCTACGCCAGGAAAATATGACATTGAGACTTAGAAATAATCACATAGGGACAGAAAGAAACCTCACGCTAAAATTTTGTAAAAATCTATAAAATCATCAAAATGACTAAAATACCCCTCATAAATTTTGGACCACCGAAAAATCTAGAAAGTACCACCATTGCACTTAGAATGTGATTTCGAGTCTAACGAGACCCAAATCAATAAAAACAAAGAAATTTGTAAAAATCACCAAAATGACGAAAATACCCCTCATAAATTTTAAACATCCGAAAAATCTCAAAAGTACCTCCATTACACTTATAATGTGATTTTGAGTCTAACAAGACCCAAATCGATGAAAAAAGAGAAATTTTAGAAAAATCATCAAATCATAAAATTGACCAAAATGACCCTCAATATCCAACTCTAACATAGTGACCCTGATCCCTAGGAAAATCAAATTCAAACCGAAAATAAAAATAAAATTCAAATAAAAAATCAAGCAAAAATTCAACCAAGAAACCAATTTAAAATTAAATCGAAAATAAAATTAAAAATGTAATAAAAATCACTCAACCAATTAAAATGTAAAAATAAAATTAAAATCCAATCGATTAACCAATCAAAATAAAATCAAATTTCAAATTAAATTTTAATCGAGCAATCAAAATTTAATTTAATTCAAATCAAAATGTCGACTCGAATAAAAAAAATCGAAATCGATTAATCGAAATCAAATTATCTACCAATCAAGACGTATTAGCGAGAAACTACCGTAGTACGAGTAACATGGGATTTCCACCCCATTCTTTAAAAAAAATATAATATAAAAAAAAATTAAAAAAAAGGGAAGAAAAAATAAAAAGAACGTGGGCACGTTTTCTTTCCTTTTCTTCTTCTTTAACACCCTCTTCTCCAATGCCTCTTCTAGCCTACTTCTTCTCCAAGCGTTGCCCTCTCTCCCATCTCTCCATAACTGCACACTCTCTCCATCTCTCCCTCTCTCACGATTTATAGAGAAACCACCATAAAATAGGGGGAGGACGTTTTGATTGGAGGGGCCTTTGATCCAAAGAAAAAACTGCAACCACCAAAAAAACATTTTCTTTTTGTTAGCTGCTATTAAAAACCAGCAACACCTCTATCTAGATCACCACTTCATAGCCCTCTCTTCCTCTCTTCATCTTGCTGCACATAACCCATTCCATTACAGCCCCTTGCTGCCCCTTTTTAGTGGTCCATTAAAAACCATTACAGCCCCTTTGTTGGCTGCCATTAAAAACCAGCAACTTCTCTCTAGATCACACCTTCACAACCCTCTCTTCCTCTCTTTATCTTGCTGCACATAGCCCATTCCATTATAGCCCCTTCCTGCCCCTTTTTAGTTGTCCATTAAACCAGCAACACCTCTCTCTAGATTACCCATTCACAACCCTCTCTTCCTCTCTTCATCTTGTTGCATATAACCCATTCCATTAGAGCCTCTTCCTGCCCCTTTTTCGTTGTCCATTAAACCAACAACACCTCTCTCTAGATCACCCCTTCACATCTCTCTCTTCATCTCTTCATCTTGCTGCACATAACCCACTCCATTACAACCCCTTGCTGCCCCTTTTTAGTTATCCATTAAACCAGCAACACCTCTCTTTAGATCACCCATTCACAGCCTTCTTTTCTGCTCTTCATCTTGCTGCACATAACCCACTCCATTACAGCCCCATTGTTGCCCCCCTTTTTGTTGTCCACTAAACTAACAACACCTCTTTCTAGATCACCCATCCACAACCCCATCTTCATTTTTTTGTCTTGCTGCACTCATGTTCTACCTAACCAACATTCTTCATTGCCTTCATCATCTCCATTACAGCACCTGTAACTTCTCTAGAACGTCTCCTCACAGCCCCATTTTTTCTCCCTTGCTATAACGATTTTTGTTGTGCTTCATCTTCTTCACAACACAACATAGCCCTTCTTTTCCCAACCAGTATCTTCAAGTCACTGCTGCAGCGTAGTTACAGCACCTATAAGCACCACTCTTTACCCTTGTCTCTCGCATCTCCATTGCAACGAGTATTCACAGGTCTTTGAGTCCTACCTGAAGGAGTCAACCTGTTGTTCTCGATTCAATAAGTAAGTTTAATTTTATCGAACAGGATCTGATAGTTCTTTTTATTATGTATTTTTATATTTTTTATAGCAGTAGGACTAGGAGGCTTTTTTATTATTATTTAGGTTCTTACGGTTTTTTACGTCGATAAGGTTAGGATAATTTTTTTTTTGTGTAATCTTTTCTATGTTTTATTTTTATTTCTAATTTTTTTTTATTTTCTTGATTTCGTATGCATTTGAACTAACTCACCCGATTTTGGGGTTTACGTGGTACTAATGGCAATCTTTACGATTCCGAAATATTAGTGGATTGATTTGCCCATTTTTTTGTGGATAAATTGATTCGTTAACTCGCTAATATTAAGTTGGTGGACCGGCTTATTGGGTGTTGATATTTATCAGGTCGATTCGTCGATTTTTAATGTTATCGGACCAAATCATTAATGTTGATATTAATCTACTCATAAGCTTTTTGGTGTACACGAAAAATTAAAAAAAAAATCGATTTTCTCAATAAAAATCCACGAGTCGACTCACTGATTTTTGTGTGCATTTGAAATTCCAAATCGAAATTTGATATGAAATTAGACACGTAAGTCGACTCACTGATTTTGGATGCACGTGACGATTTAAAAAATTGAATTTTATTGATTAAAATTGTTGAGTTGACTTACTGATTTTTTGAACATTGAAAGTTTTAAAACAAAATTTTCTATGAAATTGGGCATGTAACTTACTAATTTTAATACACATGGCAATTAAAAAAATCAAGATTTCTTTGACTAATAACTTGTGGGTTAACTCACTGATTTTAATACATGTGGCAATTCAAAAAATCAAGATTTCATTGATTAAAATTGTTGAGTCGACTCACTGATTTTAATACACGTGACAATTCTTTAGTTAAAAATGTGTGAGTTGACTCACTAATTTTAATACACGTAGCAATTCATAGAATCAAGATTTTTTTGATTAATAATTCGTGAGTTAACTCATTGATTTTAGTATACGTGATAATTCAAAAATCAAATTTCTTTGGTTAAAAATGTGTAAGTCGACTCACTGATTTTAATGCACGTGACGATTCAAAAATCGAATTTATTTAATAACAAACGTGTGGGTCAACTCACTAATTTAGTGCACGTGACGATTCAAAAATTGAATTTTCTTTGATAAAATATTGTCAATGAGCCAATTAATTAATTTTATGTACAAGGCATTAAAAATTGATTTCACATTCCTCCAAAAGTGACTGAATCGATTTACTAAATTTTGGTACCACATAAATCCTATTAAATTATAGGATTCCACTACATAATATTCAAGAAATCATATAATTATTTTAGCCATAGGATTTGTTTAGTAAATCCGATGCAATTTGATGATGATTGGATCCTAATTTAACCTTTAGTCTTTGAATGTTGATCATAAGATACATTTTGGATCGTAGTAGAGACTAATCATCTTTATCAGGCGGGTACGGTGCCTAACACCTTCCGAAATTCCATAATCTAACCTTACCCATTATTCGTGGACCAACCCGATCTATGTTGAAGTTATCTATGGTTCTTATACCTAAACTAGGTGGCGACTTCCTATTCTTTAAAAATCCCTGATTTACGTAATCGGACCTATGGACACGTGATTTATTCAATTTTGAATATATCAACTACTTTTTGGGGGATTTGGAGTCGCCACCATTCATATTTGAAATGGGTGTGAATGGTCATCCAGATTGCATTTTTTTGAAAAATCATATTTTATGGCATTTGATGACTCTCGTACAGATATGGCTCATTTAGTCCAACTTTTGATTCAAGGTAAGGGGGTATATTTAAAGAGTAGGGAAGGTGTTAGGCACCCTACTCCATCCACCATGGTGGTAACATCGGATTCGATCTATTCTTGAAAATAAAAATAAAATAAAAGGAAATCGAAAAATCTAATATATGCCTAAAAGCGCCCTCGATCCGCAGGGTGCGCGGATCCGCTTTTGACCCTTGAGGTTTGAGAGTCGCCACCTAGTTATTACGGTCTAGGAACCGAATATAGACTCGAAACGGATAAAAACGACTAATCTACTAAAGAAAAACTAAGTCCGGGGATCATATTACGGGGTTGGAAGGTGTTAGGCACCAACCCCGTCCGACCAATGTCGGTCTCTACTTATCCCAAATAAGACTACATTGCTAACAAAAAATCTAGATAAAAAAGTAAAAGAAATTTTACCTTCGAACGCAACGATTCGATTCCCTCAGATTTGATAAAACCGCTCCTTGTACCGTTCTCCTTGCTTCGTTCTGTCTCAAGATCTGATTTTTGATCTCCGAGGCAAGGTATCTCTTTCTTAGATCTGGATTCTTCGAATTTTTTTATGGATTTTGGGGTGTTTTTGAAGGGTTTCTACGTATTTTTCAGGCTAAAATCAATGTATGGGTGTTAGGTAAGGAGTTGGGACTTCAAAATTAGGGTTTATGGGAGGCTAGGGAAGTTTTTTGACCTACTTCTCTTAGGATTTATTATTTAATACGAAAATAAGGTGTGAGGACCCCTATTTATAGATTTTTTTAAGGGTTGGTTTAGATAGAATTCGTGTTTAATTATAATTTTTTAGTTAGAGTTATATTTTAATTAGAATTGTTTTAAGTAGAGTTATATTTTTATTAGAATTGTTTTAGGTAGAGGTATATTTTAGTTAGAATTCTATTAAATAGAGTTATTATTTAATTAGAACTCTATTAGGGTTTTGACTTTTGGTCTTATTTGATTGACTTTAAGATTTTGACTTTAGTCTTACTTGATTGACTTTAATATCTTGACTTTTGGTCTTATTTGATTGACTTTAATTTTGACTTTAGTCTTACTTGATTGACTTTAATTTTGACTTTAGTCTTACTTGATTGACTTTAATTTTTTGGAGAACCCCCCTCTATTATATATCTAATTCTTTGGACCCCCAAATGGAGGGGTCCTTGAAAAAATATCTTGGCAACCCTCAACAATTTTGCCTAAGAGCCTGATTGATCAATTTTTTTAGTTTAAAATTTTAAATTAATTTTATTAATGTTCAACTTTAATTATTTAATGTTTTATTTATTAATTTCAAAATTTTTAATTATAAAAATTGTAAAATTATCGTTTTACCCTCGAAAAGGACTTTTTGCGTTTCAAGTCGGTTTTTGATGTTCTAGGATGTTTTAGAATCAATTTTTTGTAAGGAATTCAATGGAAATATTGGTTTGTGTCATTTATAAAATTTTTGTGTGGAATGGTTGTGAACTTTATGAGGGGTATTTTCGTAATTTTGTCGAATTTTGTGAAAATTGACGAAATGATTTATTTAGTTTCAATTTATTGTTTTATGTGTTCGAAAGGGTTTTCCTAAGCATAATGTAGGCTCTAGGGTTGTTTTGATGTTAGGGGTATTTTGGTAATTTGGTCATTTTTTAGTGATTTTTATCGTAAAGCTTCTTTTTTGTCTGCAAGATGATGATTTCTATGTTTCTAGGGTCATATTTTCCTTGCGTAGCGTGGTTTCTACAATTTTGTCAGTTCAAGATACCTCATTCGGATTTCTGAAACACATTTGGTAACGAAATAAAGCAATAGAATAAGGTGTTGTTTGTTAAACTGAAAAAAAATAAGTGTTGAATAGCATTAAGCGCTGAAACTTATAAGCGCTGAATTTAAGTACTGAAAAATTTGTTTGTTTAGATGCTGAATCATGTTTGTTACACATTGTTGAAACTGGTAAATTGTCTTTGTTACCCTTCCAATCATATTATACGTTGTTTGCATGTTTCAAATGCCTATTTCTAATCAAACACAATAAAATATATTATTTCTTATAAAATTAAAATACAATTCATTTTTAAATAATAAATAATACTCAAATCTTCAAATTTTAAATAATAATATCTATTTATAAAAGCCCACAAATTTCAAATTAAAAATAATAATGTCCTATAAGTCACTAAAATTTGAAATCAACATTAGAAGAACTTAATTTTGGATGAATAATTTTCGATGGAAATGAAGGATGTGTAATTATAAAAGCACCCTATGAATTAATAAGGGCAACTCACACCATAGCCAATTTTTTTTGTTTTATATGGTTAAAGTTTTTGGAATGAGTAAATTTTTAGTGAGGATGATCTCTATATCATAGAGATCATCCTCACCAAAAATCAGTCCATTTTGAAACTTCTAACTCGTCAAAAATAATTTACAAAAAAAAAAGGGACGATTTACGGTTCTTGAACTTGTTTTGATAGAGTTAGAAGTTTCAGGATGTGTTGATTTTTGGTGAGGATGATCTTCTCATTGTAGAGATCATTCTCATAAAAAACCTACTTATTCCAAAACTTTTAACCCGTATAAAACAAAATAATTTAGTCATGGTGTGGGTTTATTAATTTGTGGGGTGCTTATATACTAATGAAGAGATTTTCCTCACCAAAAATCAACTCATTCCAAAAAATTTAACCCATATAAGACAAAATAATTTAGTCATGGTGTGAGTTTTTTAATTTGTGGGGTGCTTATATACTTATCCATGGGATATAAGATGTAATATCCTTTTAAGAATAAGGGCATACTTGTCCATGCTTAAAAAAACGAAGGGCATACTTGTCCGTGTTGAAAAAAGCGAAGTGCTTACCACTTCAGCACTTTTTTTCAGCATCAAAATAGTGCTGAATTTTTTTCACTTATTTTCAGCAATAAGCGCTGAAAATATAGAGTAAACAAACGCGATATTTTGACAAAAAGTGCTGAATTTAATTTTTTTCAGCAACAAGCGCTGAAAGATAACGCAAACAAACACTGCCTAAACTTCCATCATTGGGAATCGTTGCGATCGGGTTGATGAGTTGATTAATCAGGCAGTGTAAAAATGGGGTGTCTACAGATGCCCCTCTTTGGTAAAGGGTTGAAACAAACTAGATAGCTAATCTATTTTGGTAGATAGTGCGATATCCGAATGCCAAAGCTAGTGACAGTTCATTTTGCAGCCTGATTTAGCAATTCCTCGGGGGGTTCGGATCCTCGAGGGTAAAACTCTCCCCGAACTAAAAAAATTCAGGTCCTTGAACGCGAGCTCTCTCTGACGGCGTCAGATCCTTGAATTTTAGAAAATTCTCATTGACTAATGTAACAACTGTGTAAGTGTGTGACTTAAAATTTGAGATAAATTTCAAAGACTTTAAGTTGGAACTGAGTAATATCTGAACATAAAATGAATATAAATTGAGCATAAACTGAGCATAATTTGAGCATAATCTGAGCATAGACTAAGCATAAACTGAGCATAACTGAGCATAATTTGAGCATAATTTGAGCATAAACTGAGCATAATTCTAAGAAAACCGTCGGCGATAACTGAGCATAATTCTAAGAAACCCTCGGCGGTAACTAAGCATAATTCAGAGAAAGCCCTCGGCGGCATCTGAGCTTAGTTCCGAGAAAACCCTCGACGGCAACTGAGCATAATTCCGAAAAAGCCCTCGGCGACATCTAAGCATAGTTTCGAGAAAACCCTCGATGATAACTGAGCATAATTTCAAGAAAACCCTCGGCGGTAACTGAGCATAGTTCCGAGAAAACCCTCGGCGGTATCTGAGCATAGTTCTGAGAAAACTCTCGGCGATAACTGAGCATAGTTCCTAGAAAACCCTCGGCGGCATCTGAGCATAATTTCGAGAAACCCTTGGCGATAATTGAGCATAATTCCTAGAAAACCCTCGACGGTAACTAAGCATAATTTTGAAAAACCCTCGGTGGTAACTGAGCATAGTTCCAAGAAAACCCTCGACGGTAACTGAGCATAGTTCGAGAAAACCCTCGATGATAACTGAGCATAATTTCAAGAAAACCCTCGACGGTAACTGAGCATAGTTCCGAGAAAACCCTCGGCGGTATCTGAGCATAGTTCCGAGAAAACCCTCGGCAGTAACTGAGCATAGTTCATAGAAAACCCTCGGCGGCATCTGAGCATAATTTTGAGAAACCCTTGGTGATAATTGAGCATAATTCCTAGAAAACCCTCGATGGTAACTAAGCATAATTCTGAGAAACCCTCGGTGGTAACTGAGCATAGTTCCAAGAAAACCCTCGACGGTAACTGAGCATAGTTCGGAGAAAACCCTCGGCGGTATCTGACTGAGTAAAAATGAGAATGAAGGAATAAATCTAGGAAAGAACGATTGAAAATGAATCTGGAAAAGAGGGGTTGAATCTGGGAATGAATAGATCTGGGACAGAATGAATGCCCTATCTCCTATGTGAGATCCAAAATGCATTTGTTTGAACCTCTAAGTTTTATCCAAAAGTTTTATTAATTTAAAACCAGAGTTTTTATTTCTTTTGAACATGAAGAGTTTTTCGAAAAATTGTTATCAAGAGGGTAACCTTAAGTTTGGGGTTCCCATTATCTTTTAGGATTAATTTTGCTCAAAATAAAATGCCCCTAATTTGACAATAAACATGGCATTGGAGATAATTGAACTCATCATGTAATAAAAAAAATGCCCCTAGTATAAGCGGGAAAAGTTACATATTAAAGAAGAAAGAAAATGCCCTTGTATGAAGGTTTGAAATATTTGATTACCACAAGCGCAATAAATACTCAACTTTTAATTTTGATTAATTTTTATTGAAGGCTTTGAGTCAGACTCAAGAGAACAAAATTATTTCCTTTTGAGACTCATCATAGAATTCACCCTTCTCTCCCTTGGTTCACTTGGGGAAGTAAAAAATTTCAGATCGATCGTAGACGAGATACTTGTGGCTTCTGAGTCTGTGCCTGGTTTAAGCTAAGTATTGAACTGGATTATTCGGACTTCTGATGTTTCAGCTCGGACTGCTCTTAGTTTTTCTTCTGTTTTGTTTTGTTGCTCTAACTTTTTCCTAGATCGCCTTTTCAGGTTTTCAATCTAGCGAGTTTGCTCTAACTTTTTCCTAGATTGCCTTTTCAGGTTTTCAAACTAGCGAGCTTTTTTTTTTCCTTTGCTCTGATTGTTACCAAAGTTGTCCTTTCGGATTTTCAACCTTGCGAGCTTGCCTTAATTTTTGCCTAAGTTGCCCTTTTTGAGTTTTCAACCTAGCAGGCATTTTTTCTATTTTTTTTATTTTCTTCCTTATGGAATTGCTGTCTGATCATGCTTTGTTATCTTCCTTGACTTTTCGCACGGTACATAGGAGGACTTTTATAGGTAAGCTTAGGACTGCGCATAAAAAGAAAGGGATTTTGAGGCTCAAAAACCCGAATGCCCCTTGTGTGGCATTTCTTTTATTTTGCCTTGAATTTTCTTCCCCATTTTAAAGAATTTTTTTTATTTTTTTTATTTTTTATTGTATGGGAAAATAGATTTTTTTTTTTATTTTGATGTGGTCGGGCCTGAAGTAACTTCTCAAGTTGCCTACGTACCTCAGAACTTTGGGATCAGACCAAAACGTAGTTCGAATCTTCCCTCCCCTAGGTTAGGTGATCGGGCTGAGAAAGAAAAAGGCATAACTTTCTTTTTGAAAAGGCTTCAAAGGGGTTGAGAAAGGATATATTGAACTGGGTAATAGGAGAATTGATTCGGCCAAAAATGGTCTCCTTAAATGTAGTACCGTTTGATTTGGTCAAGGTTGGTTGGTTTTGGTAATTCGATTCCATCATGATCTTGAAGCCTGACAGCTTTTCCTAGTAATATTTCTTTGATAACGAACGAACCTCCCCAATTTGGTTTGAACGTCCCTTTAGGGTCGACTATAGGTACCCGATTCTCTTTGAGTACTAAATCCCCAACTTGTAAATGACAGGCCTTGATCTTTTTGTCAAACGCACGGGCGACTCTTCTTTGATAAGCTTGCACATGATACAAAGCTCTTAGTCATTTTTCTTCGATCAAATTTAATTCTTCATACCGTTGACAAACCCAATATGCTTCTGACAACTTTCCAACAAGACCCTGAGAGACGGAATTTCCATTTCAACTAGCAAGATTGCTTCCATGCCATACACTAAGGAGTAGGAAGTAGCTCTAGTAGAGGATCGAATTGAAGTTCGATATGCCCATAGTACAAATGGTAATTTTTCTGATCAATCTCGATGTGATTGACACATTTTCCTGATGATAGTCTTAAGATTCTTATAAGCTGTTTCGACTACTCCATTAGTCAGAGGACGGTAAGGAGATGATTTGTGGTGTGAGATTTTGAACTTTGAACACAATGTAATAACCTCAGCTTTGAAGTGTGACCCGTTACCAGAAATCAACTCCGAAGGTACCCCGTATCGACTGATGATGTTTGTTTGGATAAACTTTGCAACTCGAGATGCAGAGAGGACAACATAAGAGGCAGCTTCGACCTACATAGTAAAATTATCAATAGCAACTAGAATGTATTCATGCCCGTTTGATGCCTTAGGCGATATTTTCCCAATAATGTCAATTCTCCAAACTGAGAATGGCCAATGGTGGCACATGTATGAGATTTGCATGTATTTGGCATTTGTGGTAGGTTTTGACCATGTGATGACAATCTGTTTCCAACGTGGGTCAGTAATACCCTTGTCTACTAATTTTCTTAGCTAACATTTTCCCACTCATGTGAGGGCCACATTCTCTTGAATGTAGTTCAACCATTATCTGTTCAGCTTGATCTTCATCACCACACGACAAATGAATCTCATCATAAGACCTTTTGTATAAACTTCCTGTGCACAGGATGAATTGAGATGCTAATCTTAGTAGGGTTTGTCGTTCCTTCATCGATGCTTCTTCCGAGAATTCTTATTTTTTCAACACTCTCTTTATATCTGTGTACCATGGCTTTTCATCGGGTAGTCGAGTAGCAATGTTGATCTGATGGTAGTATGCGGGTTTCTTTGACTTTGACAGTGATCGGCCTCAATTCCATAGTAGGGGGTAAATGGATCATCGAAGATAGGGTGGCTAAAGAGTCAGCAAATTTGTTATCTTCCCTTGACAAATGTTAGAACATGATAGCTTTAAACTTACTCACTAAGTTTAATAGATACTCATGATAAGGCTTCAACTTTTTGTCCCTAGTCTTCCATTTTTCCAATGACTGAATCCCCAAAAAACTTTAATTTCTGTAATGCCCAGGTTCAAAGCAGCTTTGAGCCCCACGATGCATGCCTCATCGTGTTATTGATGTTCAAAAAGGCTAATTTAATAGCGACAGGAATGTGGCATCCTTCCGAAGAAAACAGGACTGCCCCTATTCCATACCCAATTTGATTGGCGGCTCCATCAAAGTACAACTGCCATGTTTGGTTCTACGATTCTTTTTTAACACGCAAGATGTTCTCATCTGGGAATTGATCAACAGGCCTTATTCCTTCTACTACAGGGTGATCTGTCAACTATTCTGCTACAGCTCTCCCCTTGATAGATTTCTATGTAACATGCGTGATGTCAAACTCTGATATCAACAATAACCATCGCGCGATTCTCCCTGTCAACGTCAATTTTTCGAAGAGATACTTGAGAGGATCTATCCGAGATAATAGGATAATTGAATGAGATAGCATATAGTGCTGGAGTCTCTGAGTAACCCATACCAATGCTAAGAAAGTTTTTTCGAGGGCCAAATACTTTCGTTCATACTCTAACATCTTTTTGTTGATGTAGTATATAGCGTTTTCTTTGCGAGTATCTTTGTCATACTGTGCAAGCATGTATCCCATAGCTTCTTCTGTGACTGACAGATAAAGAAAAAGTGGTTCACCCGGTGTAGGTGGAACCAAAATAGGTGGGTTTAAGAGATACTCCTTGACTTGATCAAAAGCCTTTTGACATTGCTCATTCCAAACTGTTGGTTCATTCTTCTTGAAAAGCTTGAAAATAGGTTCGCAGACGTTGGTGAGTTGAGCGATGAATCTGCTAACATACTGGATTCTGCCCAGAAAATCTCGAATTTGCTTTTCAGTCTTAGGTGGTGGCATCTCTTAGATAGCTTTAATCTTCACAGGGTCTACTTCGATCCCTCTTTGACTGACTACAAATCCTAATAATTTTTCAGAAGTTACTCCAAATACGCATTTCTGCGGGTTGAGGCGGAGTTGGTACTTTTGAATCCTTGTGAGAAATTTTTCTAACGCAACAACGTGCCCTAGTCGTTCCTTGGATTTGACTATCATATCGTCTACATAGACTTCGACTTCCTTGTGTATCATGTCGTGCAGTAAAGTTGTAGTTACTTTTTGATAGGTGGCTCCAATGTTTTTCAAACCAAAAGGCATAACCTTATAGCAAAAGGTTTCCCACTGTGTGATGAACGATATTTTTTGCATATCTCGAGGATTCATTTTTATCTGATTGTACCCTGAAAAACCATCCATGAAGGACAACAAAGCGTGCCCTGCTGTACTGTCTACTAGAACATCTATGTGTGGTAAAGGAAAACTGTCTTTTGGACTTGCTTTGTTCAGGTCTTTAAAGTCCACACACATTTTGACTTTTCCATCATTTTTCGGTCCCGGAACGACATTGGCAATTCACTCAGAGTATTCTACTACTTCCAAGAATCTAGCGTTAATCTGCTTCGTAACTTCTTCTTTAATTTTCAGAGTCCATTCTGGCTTCATACGTCGAAGTTTCTGCTTGATTGGTCGAACATCAGGATATAATGGATTCCGATGTTGAACAATGTTTGTGCTTCGGCATATCCTCATAAAACCAAGCAAACACGTCTTTGAACTTTTTGAGCAAATCTACTATCCATTTGCGTTCATAGGGAGATAAAGTGACCCCTATCCGAATTTCTTGGGGACTTTCTTTTGTTCCGAGGTTGATAACCTCTACTTCGTCTATTAGAGGTTGAGCCCGACGTTCCTCTTCTTGTTCAAGTAACTTGATTATTTCAGGGGGAGGTTCTTCGTCAGAAGACTCTCCCTCCGAAGCCAGATTATTAGTTAAATTATTATTGTGCTCGGGGTAATAAAAAATTTCTTTCATTTCATTAAAAGAGATGAGGTAACAGGACTCATTGCAGACTTGACAGACTCACTTGACTCAGCAGGAAAAACATACTCACTAGAAATAACAGACTCAGTAGAAATAACTAATTTATTCAACTCAACAGAAATAAAGGACTCAACTGGCATGTCAGACTGAACAGGACTAATTAGACTGACAGACCCAATCTTGACGTGCAACACAGGACTAATTACATGATAGTTAGAGAGACACCCAACAACGGGTTTGATTACAGACTGAGGATTTGGGATCCCCTTCTCAACTGACAACACTAGGATACTGTGATCTTCAATGAATAGCTGATCAATGTTGAGGGAGTCCAGATCGAGTTGTCAGTCTTCAATTTTCTTCTCTTTAACTTCTGTGCTTGCTTCCTTTTCAGGCCATTCCATGCCAAAGAAGATTTCAAACCCTAGTAGATGAGTACCTGTGATGTGATCAATGAACAGCTCTGGGAACCCACAGTAACGGAAGTCTTCTCCTTCTTTCACAAAATAGTCATTGAGGGTCTTTCGATAAGGTTTCATTTTAATGAGATCCGTGGCGTGCTTTTGCCTTTTTGTAATTGCCTTGTCCCACTTTTTCTTCCAGTATTGGGCCCAATCTTCCTTAGTAGGCTTATATCCTAGCCCGAATATGCCAACGACTTCTTTAATCACTGGTGCATCTTTGATACCTTGTTGCTTGCGATTAGGCCATACCCAGGAAAAATCTCATTTTTTTGAACATATTAGCCATATAACAGTTAGAGGTGTTCTCAATAGGAAAATATTATTTAACCGAGTGATCCCATTGAATTGAGCAGATCTTCTCGAATTTGAACCCGCTAAGTTCTATTCCCTGTTATTCTGGTTGAATCTCAAACAGTGGCTCATTCTTGGCCTCAGTATTATTTACGATTCCTACAATTTCAGCATCTCCATGAAGAGTAATCACTAGCCCATCCTTGATAAACTTGACCTTTTGGTGTAGCGTGGAAGGGATGGCTTTGATTTGGTGTAACCATCGTCTCCTTAACAGTAAATTGAAAGAAGACTGGATATCAATAACTTGAAATTCCATAGGAAATTTTACTATGCCTATGGACAATCGAAGGTGCAAAATTCCTAGTACATCCCTCTTGGTACTACCATAGGCCCTAATGATGTGTATGATTTATGCTAGCAAGTGCACTAATCGTTTCAAGTAATAATATAAGATATCGTTCCCATGAGGATTAAGTTACTAAGTACCAAAAATAATCACTTAAATTACTATTTGATGAATCGTGAATTGTAGAATTGCAAATTAAAATAACAATGAAACAAGAAAGAATGGATTCTTATGGATTAAAAACCTAGGGTTTTCGACTTCACTATAGATACTCCTATGTAATTGATATTCAAAGTAATTCTTATTTTGCCTTATTTGGAAGTTTAATTCCCCATACTAACTAGTGTTTTCTCTCGAAATACACTAGATTACTCATTTAAATATTAACTCAACACATCTCTATGTGAATTTAAATACCAAATAGTCATAAAATCTGTGGAATTATTATAAATTGAATTACTTACCTCTTAGAACATGCTAAAGTACCTCTACCGTTCATTCATTCTAATGTGTTCTATTTTATTGATCTAACCTAGATTCTAATTCTCATTATAAACCTAGATCAATAAATCAATCAAAACTTTGGCCTTCAGCATTAAACTCAAAATAGACACACAAATAAGTAATTGCAAAACAAGAAATTGAATTTGAATAAAACAACTACGAAATTGTATCTGAGTTATATCTCAACCCTAGAAACGAAATTTAGTTCATAATGAAATACGAAACAGACATCTTGAAATTAAACATAGAAGAAAGGAAGAATAAATCAGTAAAATTTGAGATTGCGGTAGCAATCACTTGATCTCTCCTCCCTCTTCTTCTCTAGCCTCCAAGATATCCATAAATCCTAAAAAATCAACTACTTATATCCTCCATACGTTCTGAATACAATTAGGGTTAAATCCCCTTTAAATCGAATCTAAACGATATGATAACAACATGATACAAAGTGCAGAAAAGGAATCGCGCCGCGCGCCACAGTAGGAATGTACCCACCGCTGCGGCGGCTATCTTTTCTCTTGGGGCCTTTGTTGATTTAAATACGAGCACCGCGGCGGACATGTATCCACTGCTGCGGCGGCCTCTGCCTCTTGTACGCCATTCTTCGAAACTTCATCTTTTCTTTCGATTTCACCCCGAATTGCTTCCTTTTCATATTATTGGCCATTTATTACCTAAAACAATAAAAAGAATGATTACTAAATAAAATCACTCTCAAATTAACAAAATGTCAAGTAAAATTACATAGAATAAGTCGTTACAAACCGACTTATCAAATTCTCCGAAACTTAACATTTGCTAGTCCTCGAGCAAAAACAGAAATAAACCTAAACTAGAATGAATTGAATCAAAACTAACTTCAGATTCTTTAACTTTCAAGAATAAGTTTCATTTAACAAGTACAATTCATAATAGTGTCTCAAAAATCACTGATAACATAAAGCGTCAAGAATTTATTGGACATTACAAAAGCTAGAAAAATCACCCAAACTTTCATCATATTCAAATCATCAATTCTCTGAAAAATCCAAGTAAGCAATCTCTAAAACAATCAATTCTACCACCCGGATAATTTTATAAAAACAATGCAAACAAATTTGACCTCTAAATAGTAATGAAACATCAAATCTCATAAGCTTGGCTTTCTTATCACTCTCCACTAATGTAAACTCATCATGCCACCTCGGATCAAAAGGTCTTAATTAAGCTTGTAATGTCAGGTTTAGGTATTGGCTCAAAAAGAAGGGATAGGATAATTCAAAGAATGAGAATACTCACAATCGAACAAAATGTAACATTCTAAAGAGCTTAAGAATACTAACATCAATATCACAACTTCACTTTTCATACTTTCCTTCTTTCTTCTGTGCTATAACACTTTTCGCACACTTTCACCACTACTACCATCAAATTCTTTTTTTTTTGCAAACAAAATAAATAAATACAGAACACTTTTCTTCAAACTTGTATTGCTCCTTCATTTTTTTTCAAGACCCCCTAACTTATCTTTGATTATCACCGGGGTAAACAACATTTTTTTCTATCCTTTTCTCCCTTAACAATAGATTTTTGCTCTTCAATCTCAACAAATCACACACAAGTGAATATTCTCATTAAAGGTAAGGATAAGTGTTTAGGCTCAAAACCAGGTAAGAAAATAAGTTTAAAGAAAGAAAATTAAAGTAGGCAAGAAAAGCTCAAACGGTCCAAAGATAGCCTAAATCATTTCCTAAGCAACATGAAAGTCTAGGATTTCGCCTCGAGCGACAATCAGCCAAGTTCTAAAATCTGTTGAGGCCTATTTTTCATTCACAATTGTCTAAATAAAATGTCTCTAAGTAGCAAAACAAGATCATTATTCAAAATTACCATACTAGACCAACATTTAATATTCAATTCAAACAAAACAAATGTCTAAGTTATCCTCAAAGTCTAAGTAATATCGAATTCCAACTCAACAGCCACATATCACAGTAATCAAGTTATCATCATTGACTTTATGAATTAACTCGAAAACAAAAGAAATGCTCAAAAGTTGAAAATTTATTGCAAAAATTTTAATACAGAAAACAAATAAAAGAATAGAAAAGAATAAAAAATTTGAAAAATAGAATAATGAAAAGAATGATAGTATGACTTTAATGCAGCTAACAACTCAAAGAATAAAATAATCAAATTATTTGCTCCCCCCAAACTTAAGTATCTTCATTGCCCTCAATGAACAAAAGCAAACAAACTAAAGTAAGGAAATTAAGGGATAGAATAACTCCCTTCTCGATTTATCTCAGGTACAACGACATTTTCTCCTTTCTTTTCAAGCAGTATCCTAAAAAGAAAAAGAAAAGGCCACACTTGCAACCAATGTTAAGTAGTTAACTCACACAAAGAAAACTGATACTTAGTTCAAATATCCAAAATAAAACAAAACATAACTAATAAATCCAGAAAATAAAACTGAAATCTAAAACAGAAAAATAGATAGAAAAGTAAACGAAATAAAAATAGAGACTACATCTCCTCCTCCTCAGCTGCTCTATCACCCTCATCTCCATCTAAGTCCTCTGCTCGAGAAGACTCCAGTCCCTCTCCATGTGACTTTCCTGGATAAACTGGCATGTTAGGAAACTGTGACATGTCCAATGCTATCCCCACTACTAACTGCCTCATCATCAACTCAAGAGTGTTGTTGCAAGCATACTGATACTCTGTAAACTGCTGGAGTTGCTCGCCTTGCTGATTAACCCTTTCTTCCAACCTCTACATCCGCTCAGCCATAGTGAGAGATCTGGAGGAGTGTGGTCTTGCTTGTTGACTCTGAACAACTGGTGCCATTCTATCAACCCCTTTCATACCTTGCACTTTACTGTCAGAAAGTGCAGTCATAGAAGCTAAAGTCTCCTCATTTGCCCCAAATTGGACCCCAACAGCAACACACAAAGCAATGATCAAAGAAGGATAAAATAATGACATGGAAATGTGCTTATAACACTATATAATATGAGAATATATGAATTTCCCCACATCAATAGATTTTCCAGTCGCAATGCAGTACAAGAGAATTGCCCTTTCCTTATTAATATCACTAAAATGCTTTACTAGCATCATTCTAGCCGCCAGAAAATAGTACGAAGCCTTACAGTCCTTAGTGAGTCCAATGCTCGGAAATGTCACTAGTTTTTCTTCTGCTAGCTTCTATTGGGTACCTGGTACAACAATCTCTTGCAATATCTCTTGATAATCTATTTGTCTCCTAATGAATCTATTATAATCATTTTGTAATATCAGGTAATTTGAAAATTTTGTTGATAGCCTCCCCACTAAAATCGACCTGTTTTCCTCTAACAAACATCTTCCTATGGTCATGTTCAGGAACATTGGCATAGAATTCCCTCACAACTGGTACTATTACAGGCTTAGGTTGTGCACAAAACGTTTCCCATTTCCTCTCTTCTAGAATCCCCCTAATACGAGGATATCCTACAGCTGTGACAGTTAATCCCCTTTCTGCTATGGGATTTCTACCAGTTACCGATTCATAGAACCTATTCTGTGCATCTTCACTAACAAATTTTTTTTATCATAAACAACCTTAGATTTCCTCTTCTTAGAAGTACTTGATGAAGTCATTATATCCCAAATAAAATTCTTCTAATCAGAAATCAACCAAACACAACTTAAATCAAGAGAGAAGAAAACCCTTACCACTTTTGCAAACCTCAAACCTCTTCTTTAAATATCGAATCCAAACTTCAATGCAATCACCTTCCTTTCCCCAAACTTAGTAGCAATCTTTCATTTTTCTGAAAAAAAAACAAGAATAGTGAGAGTGATATGAAAAAATAAAAGAAATTTTTTGGATTTAAATAGAGTTAGGGGAGGTAGAAAGTTGAGGAAGATGAAGAGGTGAAGGAAAATGAGAGGTTTTTGGAGAAAATGAGAGAAAGAAGCAGAGATAATGTGAGAGATTTGAACCAAATGACGGGTTTAATCTCTTAAAATTCCAATTTCGTAACTCGCGCCGCGGCTGGTAAGTCATTTCCGTCGCGGCTTCTGCCCTAATTCCTTCAATTTGGACTTGGCTTCTTTTCTAATTTTGAGAAACCGTCGCAGCGCACATGTACCCACCGTTGCGGCGGAATTGACTGGACAGCACTGAAATCGTTTATTCACCTGAAAAATAAAACCAACATAATTAAAATCAAAACAAATAACATAAAATAAATCCTAAACTACCCAATAAAATAAAATAACAACTAAAACTAAAATAAAATAAACTAATGAAATCCTAAATCCTTGAAATTTTAATTTTGGAAATAAATCGGGTTGCCTCCCGAGAAGCGCTAAAATTTAAGTCTTTAGCTAGACTTTCTTGAATCTTCACTTCAGAATTGAGAGTAAAATGGACACCCTCTCAGTATTAAAGTTCCCTCTAAAGTACTGCTTCAATCGCTGCCCGTTTACTATAAAAATCCCTTTCAACGGATGCTTGACTTCTATTGCCCCCGATGGTAAGACCTTGTTGACAGTGAAAGGACCGGACCATCGTGATCTTAATTTTCTCTAAAAAAGTTTAAGTCTTGAATTGAAGAGGAGCACTTGGTGTCCTTCTTTGAATTCCCATTTGTGAATGTGCCTATCATGCCATATCTTCGTCTTTTCCTTATAGATCCTAGCATTCTCATAAGCCTCGTTCCGGAACTCTTCCATCTCATTTAGTTGTAACAGTCTCTTCTCCCCTGCAGCCTGTAAATTGAAATTCAAGAACTTAACAGCCCAATATGATCTATGTTCCAACTCAACTGGGAGACGACAAGATTTTTCATAAACCAATTGATATGGAGACATTCCAATAGGTGTCTTGAACGCTGTCCGGTAGGCCCATAAAGCATCATCCAATTTGCTTGACCAATCCATCCTTGAAGAATTGATTGTCTTCTCTAGAATCCTCTTTAGCTCACGGTTGGATACCTCAACTTGACCACTTGTCTACGGATGATAAGGTGTAGCCACCCTATGTGTCACTCAATATTTGCTTAGAAGTGAATCAAATTGTTTGTTACTGAAGTGTGATCCTCCATCACTTATGATAACTCTTGGTGTTCCAAATCTTACAAAAATATACTTCTTCAAAAATCTCACCCCCACCCGAGCATCATTGGTTGGCAATGCTACAGCTTCAACCCATTTGGACACATAATCTACAGCAACCAAAATAAAACGATTAGAGAAAGAAGATGGAAAAGGACCCATAAAATCAATACTCTAAACATCAAACAATTCAATTTCCAAAATATTTGTTAGAGGCATCTCATTTTTCCTAGATATATTCCCAACCCTTTGACATTTATCACAATTGGCAACAAAATTATATGAATCTTTAAAAAGAGTAGGCCAATAAAATCCTGATTGTAAAATTTTTGCTGCTATCTTGGTTGCTCCAAAGTGTCCTCCAACTTCGCGAGAATGACAATGTTGAAGAATACTTTCCATCTCCTCTTCCGGCACACATCTTCTAGTTATACGATCACCACACATCTTGTAAAGGAATGGATCATCCCATATGAAATACTTAATATCTGAAAAGAACTTCTTCCTCCTTTGGTGGGTGAGTTCGGTAGGCACAATCCCCCTAGCCAAATAGTTGACAAAATCAACATACCATGGGACTTCTCCAACTACAAACAGCTGCTCATCCAGAAATTTATCATTAATATCCCTATCAACTTCTTCATTTGGCTGCACATGGTCCATCCTAGAAGGATGATCTGTAACTACATTTTCGATTCCTTTCTTGTCCTTGATTTCCAAGTCAAATTCCTGCAAAAGTAAAATCCATTTTAGCAACCTTGGCTTTGCATCTTTTTTAGCAAATAAATACCTCAAAGCCGAATGATCGATGTAGACAATCACTTTAGAACCTATTAAATAAGATCAAAATTTGTCAAAAGCATAAACAACTGCTAAAAGCTCTTTTTCGGTAGTTGCATAATTCAATTGAGCCTCATTAAAAACTTTGCTAGCATAGTAAATCACATGAAAGACTTATCTTTTTGCTGTCCTAAAACAGCACCTATAGCATATTCACTAGCATCACACATCAAAGTAAAAGACAATTCCCAATCGGGTGTAGCAATAACAGGAGAAGATATCAATTTCACTTTAAGAGTTTCAAAAGCATCTAAACATTCTTTGGAAAAATCAAAAACTGCATCTTTTAGCAACAATTCACAAAGAGGTTTAGCAATTTTAGAAAAATCTTTAATAAATCTCCTGTAAAATCCTGCATGTCCAAGAAAACTTCTAACTCCCTTAACATTGGTAGGAGGTGGAAGCTTATCAATTACATCAATTTTTGCTCGGTCCACCTCAATTCCTTTAACAGAATTCGATGTCCCAACACAATTCCTTCTTTTACCACAAAATGGCATTTTTCCCAATTCAAGACCAAGTTTGTGTCAACACATCGCTGCAAAACCAAAGAGAAATTAGAAAGACAATTATCAAAAGAAGAACCAAAAATAGAAAAATCATCCATGAACACTTCAATGTATTTTTCAACCATATCGAAAAAAATTGATATCATGCAACGTTGAAAAGTAGTAGGGGCGTTGCACAATCCAAATGGCATTCTTCTATAAGCAAAGGTTCCATATGGACATGTAAAAGTGGTCTTCTCTTGATCCTCCGGTGCTATTGAAATTTGATTATAGCCTGAATATTCATCTAAGAAACAATAATAGTCATGCCCGGAAAGTCTCTCCACCATTTGGTCAATGAAGGGCAAAGGAAAGTGATCTTTTCTTGTGGCATCATTGAGTTTTCGATAATCTATACAAACTCTCCATCCGGTCACCGTTCTTGTGGGTATAAACTCATTGTTGTCATTCTTCACTACGGTTATACCACCTTTCTTAGGAACCACTTGGACCGGATTTACCCATGAACTATCCGAGATTGGATAAATTATACCTGCATCCATAAGCTTCACAGCCTCCTTTTTCACCACTTCTTGCATGAAAGGATTTAATCTTCTTTGAGGTTGCACCAATGGCTTGTAGCTCTCTTCCATCAAAATCTTGTGCATACAAATAGATGGGTTAATTCCCTTGATATCATCAATAGTCCATCCAATAGCTTTCCTATGCTCCCTTAAAACCCTCAATAACTTTTCCTCCTCCAAATCATTCAAAAAAAAGTTAATAATAACAGAATAATAACAAGACTCTTCTAAGAAAGCATACCTAAGATGTGATGGCAATTGATTAAGTTCAAGTTTAGGAGGTTCCTTTTTAGCTGATGGTTCATTAAAATGCACAGCTCCCAACTCTTTAAATTTAAGCCTTTTTGGAAACTCACAAGGTGGCAAAGCATCCAGATTATTCACACATTCAATTATATCTTTATCATCACTTAGAGTTCCTAAAGTTCTACCATTTAATATGCAATTTTCCAAAGGTAAGGGAGGAAAAAATTCATTAAAATTTTCAGCTACTACCCTATCCAAAACACTTATTGCAAAACATGCATCAACATCGGAAGAAAATTTTATAGCCTCAAAAATATTAAAAGTTACTTGTTCATCTTGAACCCTTAAAATCAACTTACCTTAATGAACATCTATGAGAGTTCTACCTGTAGTGAGAAAAGGTCTTCCCAATATGAGTGGAACATCCTTGTCTTCTTCCATATCCAAAACGATAAAATCAACAGGAAATATGAATTTGTCCACTTTTACCAAAACATCCTCAATAATGCCTCTAGGATGCTTGATAGATCTATCTGCAAGCTGCAAGGATACCGTAGTAGGCTTCACTTCTCCTAAACCGAGTTTCCTGAAAATAGAGAGAGGCATCAAATTAATACTTGCACCAAGATCACATAAACTCTATCAAAATTAAAATCACCAATAGTGCAAGGAATAGTGAAACTCCTGGATCTTTTAGCTTTTGGGGAAGCTTTCTTTGAAGAATAGCACTACATTCTTCCGTGAGCATAACCTTCTCATTATCCACCAATTTCCTCTTGTTTGATAGAATTTCCTTCAAGAACTTAGCATATTTCGGCATTTGCTCCAGCATATCTACAAAAGGAAGATTAAATGTAAGCTTTTAAAAATATCAATAAATTTAGAAAATTACTTATCTAAATTTTGCTTTCGCAATTTTTAAGGAAAAGGAATGGGATTAGAAGATGGTTGTGGAATAGGTTGTTGAATAGGAGCGGTAGCATCTTGATCTTTAGGAAGAGCAGTTTTATCCTTATTTGCTTGCTTGCTACCCCTCTTTGATTGTTCTAACTCCTTCCCACTTCTAAGAGTTATAGCTTTCACATGCTCCTTGGGATTCTTCTCAGTATTACTTGGGAGTGCTCCTTGAGCTCTTTCCGTCAATAGCTTGGAAATCTCTCCAACTTGATGTTCAAGGTTGCGAATACTTGCACCTTGATTTCTGAAATTGGCTTGGGTATCATCAATGAATGCATTGGTCTTTTGCATGAATTGGGTGAAGACCTCTTCCATGGTTGGTTTTCTCTCTGAGATTGAAAAGAAGGAGGCGGTTTTTGCATATTCGCATTGTTGCTCCATGAGAAGTTAGGATGATTCCTCCACCCTTGATTGTAGTAATTGGAGTTAGGATTGTATTGTCTTTGATTGTTGGCCACATAATTCACTTGTTCAAAGAATTTGCTTCATATGGGCCTTGACACTCCAAAGTAGGATGATTCCCTGCACAATTATCACAAACTACATTAGAAACTGCAGCAGCAACATTCATTTCTTTAAATTATTATT
Source organism: Akebia trifoliata (assembly GCF_017979445.1). Lineage (NCBI taxonomy): Eukaryota > Viridiplantae > Streptophyta > Magnoliopsida > Ranunculales > Lardizabalaceae > Akebia > Akebia trifoliata. Next base: position 20,905,862 of record NC_141387.1, read on the forward strand.
TAAAATAGCAACTTGAGCAGCCAAATTAGTAAAAGCATCAATGTCATGAACTCTGGCTGTCCTTTTCTGTGCATTCCTATCAGATTTCAGGAAGTTGTTACTAGCCATGACTTCAATAAGTTCATATCCTTCATCCAGTGTCTTGTTGAAGAATGCTCATCCACTTGCTGCATCCACCATGGTTTGAGTGTTTGAGAGCAAACCGTAATAAAATGTTTGCACTTGCATCCATAACAGTAGTCCATGGTGCGGGCACTTCCTTAAGAGATCTTTAAACCTCTCCCAAGCTTCATAGAGTGATTCTTGATCTTGCTGTAGAAAATTGGTTATATCGTTCCTCATCTTCGTAGATTTTGCTGGTAGAAAGTACTTAGTCAGAAAGGCATTAACCAGCCCATCTCATGTAGTAATGGTTCATGAAGGTAGCGAGGTCAACTATGCCTTAGCCTTGTTGTTCAATGAGAACGGAAACAAACGCCATCTTATGGCATCATCGGTCACCCCATTGTGCTTGAATGTATCACAAATTTCCAAAAAATTTGCAATATGCAGATTTGGATCATCATTAGCCACCCCCCAAACTGAACCGAAGATTGTATCATCTGAATGATGGCAGGCTTGATCTCAAAATGTTTGCTTGAATAGGTGGCCTTCGAATGCTAGAGACACCCCATTAGGAATAGAGTAATCCTTTAGTGCTCTATTCGGGACTGCATCTCCACCACCACCATTATTCTCTTCTTCCGCCATTGCTAAAACTCCTTGTTTAGTTCTTTGCTTGCGCTCCCTATTTAGCCTTCTAAGTGTCTTATTGATATCAAGGTCGATTGGCACTAATCAAAGCTACTTGTTCATCTCATACACTAAAAAAACTAAAAAAAGAAAAACGAATAAAGTAAGAATAATAAATAAAAATCAAATTAATAAAAGCAATTGGTATTAATATTAGTAATCTTTAATCCCGGCAGCGGCGCCAAAAACTTGATGCGTATGATTTATGCTAGAAAGTGCACTAATCGTTTCAAGTAATATATAAGATATCGTTCCCACGAGGATTAAGTTACTAAGTACAAAAAATAATCACTTAAATTACTATTTGATGAATCGAGAATTGTAGAATACAAATTAAAATAACAATGAAACAAGAAAGAATGAATTCTTATGGATTAAAAACCTAGGGCTTTCGACTTCACTACAGATACTCCTACGTAATTGATATTCAAAGTAATTCCTGCTTTGCCATATTTGGAAGTTTAATTCCCTATACTAACTAGTGTTTTCTCTTGAAATATACTAGATTACTCCTTTAAATATTAACTCAGCACATTTCTATGTGAATTTAAATACCAAATAGTCATAACATCTGTGGAATTATTGTAAATTGAATTACTAACCTCTTAGAACATGCTAAAGTACCTCTACCGTTCATTCATTCTAATGTGATCTATTTTATTGATCTAACCTAGATTGTAATTCTCATTATAAACCTAGATCAATAAATCAATCAAAACTTTGGCCTTCAGCATTAAACTCAAAATAGACACACAAATAAGTAATTGCAAAACAAGAAATTGAATTTGAATAAAACAACTACGAAATTGTATCTGAGTTACATCTCAACCCTAGAATCGAAATTTAGTTCATAACGAAATACGAAACAAACATCTTGAAATTAAACATAGAAGAAAGGAAGAATAAACCAGTAAAATTTGAGATTGCCGTAACAATCACTTGATCTCTTCTCCCCCTTCTTCTCTAGCCTCCAAGATATCCATAAACCCTAAAAAATCAACTACTTATAGCCTCCATACGTTCTGAATACAATTAGGGTTAAATCCCTTTTAAATTGAATCTAAACGATATGATAACAACACGAGACGAAGTGCAGAAAAGGAATTGCGCCGCGCGCCGCGACAGGAATGTACCCACCGCTGCGGCTAGCTTTTGTCTTGGGGCCTTTGTTGATTTAAATACGAGCACCGCGGCGGACATGTATCCACTACTGCAGTGGCCTTTGCCTCTTGTACTCCATTATCCAAAACTTCATCTTTTCTTTCGATTTCACCCCGAATTACTTTCTTTTTGTATTCTTGGCCATTTATTACCTAAAATAATAAAAAGAACGATTACTAAATAAAATCACTCTTAAATTAATAAAATATCAAGTAAAATTACATAGAATAAGTCGTTACAAACCGACTTATCACCTAACCATTGATTAGTGGGTTTGAGGTCTTCAGCCTTAAACCAAAGACAAGTAGCCATCTTCAAAGGGCAAACATTCAGTGCGTTCCCGTTATCAATTAAAACCAGAGGTACCCTCATCCTATTACAGTCAACTATGATGTGCAACGGCTTAGTGTGGCTTGCCCCTTCTTTTAGGAGATCTGAGTCAGAAAAAGATATGATATTCTCCACGTAAGTTGTCCCTACTATACTAGCCTGCTGATCTGGAGAAGTATCAAGGGAGACTTGGGCTGAGTTTAGTACTTTGAGAACAGCCTCCCTATGAGTAGTAAAAGCCATAAGTAAATCCCATACTAAGATATTGGCCCCTGATTTCTTCAACTGCTTGATCATGGCGTTATCTTCTTTGATATTTTCTTTGATGGGATCTTCTCCTTCTTCCCTTGCCAAGGCTGCAGGATTATCAACGCAAAGTTCTTGTGGTTTAAAAACTCTTTCTCCTCGAGTCATATGTCTAACTTCATCACAGGAGAGGGAGAAAGGCTTATCTTCTTCAGTCAACAAGTATGGATCTTTATCTGTCAAAGATATAGGGCTTTTCAAGTTCATTTGAGCCAACAGATAACTAGTGAATGCGGGACTACTGTAGCGAGGCGGGGATAAATAATACGTATCATCCGAGGTTAGATCAAATGGTTCACAGTTCGTAGTAAAAACCTCATCAGTAAAAGCTATCCCGACAAGGGGGTGACTAGGCAGTTTGAGTTGGATTGGATGGATAAGAGAGACAGGATCGAATGAAAATGGGGTACGGAAAATCATACTCAGGGTTGGTGAAGGTTGATAAGTAGGTAGTAGATTAGTGGTGACATTTGGTGGGCTAGGAATTGTGACCTTTTTGTTGTCAATAAGGTTTTGAATGGCATGGCGCAAGGTGATACATCGATCCGTGTGATGGCCAGAATTTTGATGGAACTCGCAGAACAAGTTAGAATTGTGTCCAGCTGGCAAGGGATTAGGTAAAGTTTGGGGTTGGATAGGGGTAAGAAGCCCTTTTTTCATCAATTTACGAAGAGCTACAGTAAGACTCATCCTTAGCTTGGTAAACTGCCACTGAGTTCAAGGTTGACTAGGGTGAACCTGATTATTAAACCGGGGCGGGGGTTGAGCTGGGGTGGCTGACGTGTTGGCTATGTAGACATGGTTGGTACTAGGTTTGGGAACATAGGGTTTCTTAGATTTGTTATCCGAGGGGTTAGAAAGAATCCCATGGAAAAAGCATCCTCGAGTTGGCTTCCGACTTGTAACAAAGACTCAAAAGTAGGGAGATATTGGGCCACTAGGTGTTGAGCATATCCTTATGAGTGGTTGTCTAGGATAATCGCTACTTGTTCTTTCTTCCGAAGGTCTATCCCACATTTGGATAGCCTTGGCCCTCTAGCGACCAATGAAATCAGTGAATGTCTCCCCATTTTTCTGTTTAGTTGCCTCCAAATCCCTTCTTGAAGTCTCAATCTTGGTACTGTACTTATACTGGTGCTAGAAGGCCTTTGACATGTTCTCCCATGTACCCACAGTAACTGGGTCTTGAGACATCAGCCAACGTAGTGATCCTGATAGAGTTCTTTGAAACAATAACATTATCTGTTCGTCGCTGAGCCCCATAGTGCGCATGTTGGTAACATACACCTTAAGATGTGTTTTCGCACACCCTATCCCACTAAACTTGTCAATTTCCGACATCACAAATTTCTCTGGCAAATGGATTCTAGGGATGCAGTTTAGAGCTTCAATGCCTGCTGCAATCTCATCGATACCCTTTATACTCTTCATAGTTGACTCCAATTGAGACATTCTATTAGATAACGCCGAATTTTCATCAATATACTCTTCGTCTCCGTCAAGTTCGAAGACTTCACATGGGCGTTTCTTTTCTACCTTTTTTCCCTTTGGGTCATCTAGGGGGATTGCTCGTTGATTCCGAGGTCTATTCTAACACTTTCACTTTACCTTTTATACTGTTGATATCATTGGCAAAGGCTGTCAAGATCTTACGGATCTCTTTGAGTTCAGATTCTGAAGCCATCTTTGCTCGTTGACTTGGTACTGTAGCTCGTTTTAACCGACTGGACTTACGACTCCAACTAGGAGGTAGATGCTTGAGTTTGGGTGCAATGATAATCCTATATTACCCCATCAAAGGTAGATTTAGTCAATTTCAGTATTACCTCCTTGATAACATTTTAAGGAATCATTTTATTGAGGTTTGTGCACTAATCCATTAATTAATCCATTCACACAATGAACATTTAAAAAGGAAATAAATATTTATTCAAAAGAAAAATAGTTTTATTGAAAATGATTGACAAAGACATGTTCTTATTAAAACATCTTTCAACAAATTAGACTTGAACCATTTTTACATGGACGCTTGGCTTTGTTTTGATGGTCATCAGGATTGCTGTCAGGCTTGATCCTCTTAGCTCTAACAACTGGCTCTTTGAATTCTGCTGGTCCATTTGGATACCCTAAGGTGCATTTGTTCCAAGCCTTCTCAATGAGTTGCACTAACTTTTCAGTCAAAGGCTCGGGGGGAAAGAAAGCTTTGTGCTGAGGTAAAGATAACTCTATGGGTACATCGTACTGTTCTAGGATCAAATTAGGATGGTAAAAATATGTTTCTTCTAAATCGATCAGACGGACATTGTAGGATCCTTTGGTTCCTAGAACAGGGGGATCAGTCATCCACCAAGGGCATCTTAAACCGATATGACGGGCAAGGCGGGAGTCTAACCATTTGCTCTAAGCCTTGACTGAGTTGTGACGCACTAACAGGTTTCTTTTAGAAAAGTGCTCTGGTCCATACTCGAGGTTTGAAGGAACATCTACAATTTTGAGACGATCACATAGTCACATATAGAGTAGGTGTGGGCTTCCTTTAAAGCTTTCCCTCTCAGTGTTCTTTATGGCATTTAGACCTGAGAAAGTTTCTGCTAGGATAAGAGGTACAGGATTGGCTTTCTCTGAAAGTTGAGAGGCTATATCAATGAAGGACTTAGGGATAGTTTGGCCATCACTCTCGGAGGTCAATATATATTGGACTAGGATTCCTAGGCACAATCGATAGTCTCTAGTGGCTCACCAGGCTTCTGGTTTCACATTGACGGGATGACTGCGGGAATGATATGGGCCCAATAAAGGTACTAAGGCCAACCTCCCGTTATGGACTAGGGCCTTGGCTTCCTCTTTAGAAATGTTCAGTCTTGTGGCGAGGGTACCAGAATATCCTGTCTTCAATGAGGTCCTGAAGTAGATATCCCCATGATGCCACAATAATCTTCGTGAGTGGGGCACAAGTGCATATGTCCAATATGGAATATGTGAAGGTAGGGGTTCCAACGCTTAGCCATAGCACGTAAGAGGTTCCAGTCTATCTCAAACTCGTGGAAGTAGAGAGCACTCCTCAACATGAATCTCCCAAAATTGATCTTCTCTACAGGGTGCATCCCTATGACGGTTGTTTTGACTAACTGATTGATTAGGCTAGCATCCTGGTTTGACACAAAAAGATATTTTAATACTCTTCCAAGGTCCATGTAAAATATCAATTTTCTTTTTATTTTCTTTTAGAATATATTTTCCTTTTGGAAAATCTTGTTCTTATGGAAAATATTTTTTCTAAAGAACACTTCTTTTGGAAAATATTTTTTTCTGAAAAATACTTTCCCTTCGTAAACCATTTTTCTTCTTTGAAAATTTGATTTCTATTTTGATTTAAATAGTCTGGCCCATCATGATTGTTGGATCAAGATGGACTGGGTCATTATTGTAAAATGATGGATTCTTTATTGGATCGGTACACCCATTTTAATTTCTAAAAACAAAATTTTTGATTCTTGAGAAAAATCATACACTCTGATCTCATCATTCACATACACTCATCAATCATACGGTTCCATTCAATGAACAACCCGGGAACACCCAATAATTTCGAGTAGTGACCTATAGGGAAGGTTTCTAGACTCTAAGCTTACTACGTGCAATGCATTTTTACCTGACTACCCTTGCCCAAATACACCTATATACCTTTCGATACGTGGTGACTTGGTTCGATATACTGTATAGGTGATAATCTAAAACTTCAACTTACTTCTCTGAAGTCAAAAATAGCCAGTTTGATCCCCAGTTGAGAGGTGGCACACGATGCTGAGCAAGGGCTCACTTAAATACCTCTCGTATAGAATAGACATAGTCTATCCCCCTCGTACAATAGGACACAGCGGGGCAGGATCTCGCTAAGGCACTGGTTTTGACTAAGAAGTACAATTGATGTACTTGGATTATCTTTTATATACCTACGGGTGCGAGTCAAGAGTTGTAGTTTTCATAAATGGTTTGGCATCCCACGAGGGGACCGACCACGTACTGGTACTACGTTGACAATTGGGACATGTGACTGTGTGGCTCACAATAGGTCAAAGGCTCAGGTCGCTCTAGCCTGGGTGCATCAATATACCTTTCAGAGTCACCTGATCAGACGGTACTGATGTCCCAGTTTGATATACCCTAAGGTATGTGACTGGAGTTGTGATTTTCATGAATGACGTCTCATCTCCGAAGAGATCGGGCCACGCACTAGTGCCACGTTGGCTATATGGGACGTGTAAGTGTGCAAAATAGTAAACGTGCATGTGGTGTGTGCAAAACAGGGTGGGGTGTGCCCGGGGCCTTTTTAAACAAATCAATTCATGGGTCCATACAAGCAAAGGTATTAAATCATACAAATAAATGAATATAATAAACAAGAAAAACCATCCATATGGTTCAATTCGAGACAAAGCGCACATCTCCTGTATATATCAATTTAGAATTATGGCAAATCAATAATGAATATTGCATAGAATAGTTGATCAGATCCCAATATTGCAATAGGCACAATTTTGTTTACAACTTTTATGGTTCAATCAAAGGTTACTTTGGGTGACCCTAAGCAAATTGAGATTCCAAATAATATTGAACTAAGAATGGGGATGATAATTGTTGAAATAGAAAACCATGATCATCCTTAAACAAATTGAAATTATATATATATTTTTTTTAAATCAATTTTTTTTAAGAACAAAAGGAAACTTACACAAAAAAAAAATTTGAAAAAAAAACTATTACTAAAAAAAATTATTAAGAATTACCCAAAAAAAAAAAAAAAACTGTTGCTTTGCTATCATTGAAAGAATTTACGAATATTAGTCATTTAAAACAAATGGGACAAAAATTGATATTACTAGCAACCCAATGTTTACTTATAACACACCAATTCTTTTTGGGGAATAAATAATCGTTCTTATGGATTGGTGTGTCACAAATGAACATTGGTGTGTTAATAATAGCTTGAGATGAACCGGATAGCCACGATTTTCACTAATTAAGTTAAGTAAATATTATTTAAAAATGTACTTACTTAATCGTGATTTCTCGTATGATTCCATGATTTTTACCCTTAGAAATTTCGAAACATAAAACAAATGAGAAGAGTCCAAACTCCAAAGTCTCCCTATTCAAGTGATCCTTAAATCAAACCAACGTCGAATGGTTTACAAATCTGATATCTGATATAAGAGACTCAAGAAAAAATGTCTGTGAAGGTTCAACTGATCGAAGGGTGGGAACAAGAAAATATAAAGGTCTTGATGGACAAGATATCATCATCGTCGATTTTCAATCACCAAATCAACCGGATTGATTTTGATGATGCTGAATTAGCGACAAGAAATATTTCTACCATCCTCTCCATCGTCAACACCTTCAACAACAGATCGAGATTCTTTGCAAATTCTAAGAGTTCAAAAATTCCAGAATCTCATTCCGTGAAAACAGATCCATCAAGATCAATCTATTTCATATCCAATAAATTTCCTTCGCCTCTCCAAACAATTGTTTAAAAACAACCAAAAGAAAAACAAAACCCAAAAATTCAACACTTCTATGTGTGGCGCTGGGTTCATGTTCGAATGTTCCATATACGTTATGATTCTGACAAAATCGATGAACCAAGATCCTGGTTTTTGGTTTTAAATTAATCTACCCATCTTTAAATCAAAAGAAATCGAGACTCTCACGAAAAATCGGAAGATTTTTAAGATTATCTTATCAGAGAACAAAAAACTTGAAAATTTCTATTAAAAAAAAAACTCCTTTTAAAGAGAAAATCGATCTACATGTCTCGATCTTACAAGATCCAGTCATGTCCTTAAGAATTCTTGCCAATCCAAATCAGCACAAACTCTACACTCTACAGCCGAGAACAACGTCGATTTTCATGGGAACAAAGCCGATTAGATTTCGAGATGGTCGTTGATTTGCAGCTCCATACTTCTCCATTAGAGGAAACCGATCGAGTTGATCACTATCGACTGGATTGAAAGGCCAAAATTGATCGGTCTTTGATTCGGTTTGGTTGAAGAAGATGAGTTTAACAAAGGAAAAGTAAAACAAAAAAAAGGCTTATTTTAAAATGGGGTTTAAGATAAAAGAAATGTTTTTTACTCAATGCACCCCACTTCCATTGTTTTAACCATTACTGTTGCCAATAGCACAACGGATTTTTTTTATTTAAAAAAAAATAAAAATTTCTTGCTGTCAACGGACAGCACAATTCTTTTGTCAAAACAAATTGATTATAAAAAATAAAAATAAAGGTCACACACCTACAAAAATAAAAATAAAAATTTTAAAAAAGAAAAATCGTCCATGGATAGATCATCGCAAAAAAATGGCAATCTCCCTACTTCAACAATCATTAATCCGTTCTTAATAACACCAACTTTTTAAATTTTGCGTCATTAGGATCACCCTAAACAAACCTCGTTTGAACCACAAAGATAATGTTTGATAGAACCATAAGAATAATATGCCAAAATATCAGATATTCAAAGTCCAAACGCACAATCAATAATCAAACAATAAAAAATAAATAAACAAATAAACAAACAACATAAACTGAACTAAAAAAAAACAAAACTAGGTGTAGACACCCCATTTTTTGCACTCGCCTGATTAATCAACTCATCAACCCGATCGCAACGGTTCCCAATGGTGGATGTTTATTCCAATACTTTATTTTGTTACCAGATATATTTCAGAAATTCGGATGAGGTATCTCGAACTGACAAAACCTTAGAAATCACGCAACGTCAGGAAAATACGACCCCAGAAACATAGGAATCATCATCTTGCAGACCAAAAAGAAGCTTTACGATAAAAATCACAAAAAAATAACCAAATTACCAAAATACCCCTAACATCAAAACAACCCTAAAGCCTACGTTACGCTTAGGAAAATTCATTCAAACATATAAAACAACAAATCGAAATCAAATAAATCATTTCGCCAATTTTCACAAAATTTGACAAAATTATGAAAATGCCCCTCATAAAGTTTACGACCATTCCGCACAAAAAATTTTATAAATGACACAAACCAATATTTCCATTGAATTCCTTACGTAAAATTGATTCTAAAACATCCTAGAACATAAAAAATTGACTTAAAACACAAAAAGTCCTCTCCGAGGGTAAAACGGTAATTTTACAATTTTTATAATTAAAAATTTTAAAATTAATAAATAAAAATTAAATAATTAAATTAAAATATTAATAAAATTATTTTAAAATTTTGAACAAAAAAATCGATCAATTAGGCTCTCAGACAAAATTGTTGACGGTTGGCAAGATATTTATTCAAGGACCCCTCCATTTGGGGGTCCAAAGAATTAATATATAATAGAGGGGGATTCTCCTAAAAAATCAAAGTCAATTAAGTAAAACTAAAGTCAAGATATTAATGCCAATCAAGTAAGACTATAGTCAAAATTAAGTCAATCAAGTAAGACTAAAGTCAAGATATTAAAGTCAATCAAGTAATACTAAAGTCAAAATCTTAAAGTCAATCAAATAAGACCAAAAGTCAAAATCCTAATAGAGTTCTAATTAAATAATAACTCTATTTAATAGAATTCTACCTAAAATATAACTCTACCTAAAACAATTCTAATTAAAATATAACTCTACCTAAAATAATTCTAATTAAAATACAACTCTACCTAAAATAATTCTAATTAAAATATAACTCTAACTAAAAGAATTATAATTGAATACTAATTCTATCTAAACAAACCCTTAAAAAAATCTATAAATAGGGGTCCTCACACCCTATTTTCGTATCAAATAAAAAATCCTAAGAGAAGTAGGTCAAATAGCTTCCCTAGCCTCTCATAAACCCTAATTTTGAAGCCCCAACTCCTTACTTAGCACCCATACTTCGATTTTAGCTTGAAAAACACCTAGAAACCTTTCAAAAATACCCCAAAATCTATAAAAAAATCTGAAGAATCCAGATCTAAGGAAGACATACCTCGCCTCAGAGATCAGAAATCAAATCCGGAGACTGAACGAAGCGAGGAATACTATACAAAGAGTTACTCTGTCAGATCTGAGGGAACGAGAACGTTGTCTTCGGGAAGGTATAAATTTCTTAATTTTATTTATTTATTATTACTTAGGTCTTTTAGCGATGTAGTTTATTTAGAAATTAGTAGAGACCGGCGTTTACCGTGCGGGGTTGGTGCCTAACACCTTCCAACCCCGTAACGTGACCCTGGACCTGTATTTTCTTTCGTAGATTAGTTTATTTGTCTTTTAGAGTCAAAGTTCGGTTCCTAAACCGTAATAACTAGGTGGCGACTCCCAAACCTCAAGGGTCAAAAGTGGATCTGCGCACCCCGCGGATTGAGGACGCTTTCAGTGGCGACTCCATTAGGGATTATTGAGGATCAGACTTGAAAAGTCCCAAGTATGGGAGCATTGCCAGTAGGACCTAGTTTTTTATTTTATTTTTAGTTATTTATTTTTTTATTTTTTTTATCATTCTTTTGGATTTATTGGTGATCATTGATTGGGATGTTGAATATTTTTGTTTGGCACATCTTTGTTATGGTTCAATTTGGGGTCATTCAGAATGACTCTAAATAATGCAGGATATTAAAGGTTAATGACATAGGGAATGACCCATTTTTTTATTTGAATTATTTTTGGTCTGTATTATCCTTTATTAGTATCTTTTAGTTCAATTTTGGATACTTTGTTTTGGCACTTTTTTTTATATGGTTTAATTAAGGGTTACCTTTTGATGATTCCTAAATAATGAAAGATTCAAATTGACATAAATTGAGGATGGAATGATGGTGGTTGAGATGAGAGTTTTTTTATTTTTTTAGATAATAATAATTTTGGATGATTTTTTAGCATGTTACTAGGCATAGGCAGCGAGTTGTGAAAAATATTATTTGTGAGTGATGCACTAAGAAATGAAAAAATTGCTGTTTTTAATGTTGTTCATGATGAGGAGAGAATTCCAAGAAAAAAAATCAGAAAAAAAATCGCAAAAAAAAAAAACTTTTACCCGTGGTGTGCCATTAGTAGAAATCTATTTTTACTGTTGTTTATCTCCTTCTCCAAAATAAAAAAATGAAAAACAGCAAGAAAAGAAAGGGACTTCTCTCTCTCTCTCTCTCTCTCTGCAAATCCGAGCCATCTCAGAACGACAGAGAGACTCCTCCTTAATGTTTTTAAAACTCTAGGGTTTCCCTCAACCTCATCCACTTCGATTTCTAACTTTCATTCGGTTTCTAAAACCCTCAATCACTGGAACCGAATCCCAACCAAGATTTATCGATATGAACTTATTCGATCTGCAAATGGATTTACAAGAATCATTGTTGTTAATGTTTGCAAGTAGAGATGGTTCCTCGGGTGATGAAGATGGGGTTCTATCTGTTATAACTGGACTCGCTAAAGATGTTGTTTTGTTATCCCAGCCAAGGAGGTTGGCGGAATGTGTTGATGCCTTGATTCAACTATTGCAAAAAAGGAAGATGATCCAAAGGTTCTTCATAACATTACTGTTGTAAAGTACTTTCGTGATGGTTGTTCTGACCCAAAAAAGCTACTTGAAGTGCTCAATAATGTTAAGAAAAGAAGTGAAGATCTTGCTCGTGCATCTGCAGAAGAGTTGGAGTTAATTAACAACATTGCAAATAGTGTTGGTTTAGGATCTAACGGGGGGAATCCTTGCTGCCCTCTCTGTTGCGATGAGGTGAAGGGGAGAATACATTTTGTTTTCTTTATGGCCACACCAATTTTGACTAAGCGCTACATGGTTTTTTTTTTTTTTAAAAGAAAAAAAAGAGTATTGTGAAAATGTTGGCAGCAACACATAAAAGGGAAAAAAATGTTTTTATTTTTGTTTGTGGGTGTTGTGCTGGCAGCAAGAAATTTTTGTTTTATAATATTTAAAAAATAAAAAAATAAAATAAAATGCTTGGGCTAGTCTTACTAGTTTAGTAAGGTTTCTTTCTTACTAAGGATCATTGACTTCGCCACGTGACACTCAAAAAAGTGATCCAATGCCACATGTTTGTGATGAATGAAATTCTAAGAACCTTTAAAAGAACATTTTCATTTTTTTTTTTAATTTCATTTTTAATTTTGATTTTAAATTTGAGATTTCATCACCATCCATTTTCAAGAACTTGGATTTAAGACTATTATTTTTTAATATTATTCTTTGAACTAAACATTTTTCTTTCGAAATCTAGAAGACCATGGCATTGGATTATCAATCACGTTGGCTTAATGCCACTTAGTAAAATTTGAAACCTTATGAGTTATTCATGTTAGACTATGTTCACAAAAGATTTGCCATACATGTCTTTCAAAAAAAAAAAAAATGGTTATCACTTTTAATCTCCGCAATTATCATTTTATACTCAACTCGATATTCTTTGAAATCTCAATTTGTTTTGGGTTGCCCAAAGCGATCCTTGATTGGACCGTAAATATATAAAAAAAAATTCTTTCGTGTGCCTGTTTTAATATTGGATCTAATTGATTATTCCTTGTGCTATATTGATTGACTGTTCATCTAATATGCCATGATCCTGATTGTTATACCTTTTGATAAACATGCCTTGATCTTAATTTTGATATAATGGTTTTGATTAATATTTGAGTGATAGTCCTATGATTTGATCATGCCCATGGGCCCATTTGTTTGAAAAAGGTCCCGGGTGCACCCCACCCTGTTTGCACACACCACTAGCATGTTTATTTTGTTGCATTGCACGATTGCATATCCCTAATAGCCAACGTGGCACTAGTAGGTGGTTCGGTCTCTTCGGAGATGCGACGTCATTCATGACAACCACAACTCCAGTCATGTACCTTAGGGTATATTAAACTGGGGCATTAGTACCGTCTGATCATGTGACTCTGAAAGGTATATCGATGCACCCAGGCTAGAGCGACCTGAGCCTTTGACCTATTGTAAGCCACAAAGTCACATGTCCCGATTGCTAACGTAGTACTAGTACGTGGTCGGTCCCCTCGTGGGATGCCAAACCATTTATGAAAGCTACAACTCTTGACTCATACACATAGGTATATCAAAGATAATCCAAGTACATCAATTGCACTTCTTAGTCAAAATCGGTGCTTAAGGGAGATCTTGCCTTGCTGTACCCTACTGTACGAGGGAGATAGACTACGTGTATTCTAGACGAGAGGTATTTAAGTGGGCCCTTGCTCAGCATCGTGCGCCACCTCTCAACTAGGAATCAAACTGATTGTTTTTTACTCTAGAAAAGTGAGTTGGAGTTTTAGATTATCACTTATACGGTATATCAAGCCAAGTCACCACGTATCGTCCGATTGAGTACGCTCGAGAGATATATAGGTGTACTTGAGCAAGGGTGGCCAGATAAAAATGCATTGCACGTAGTAAGCCTAGAGTCTAGAAACCTTCCCTGTAAGACACGACTCGAACTTATCGTGGGTGTTCCCGGGTTGTTCATTGAATGGGACCTTGTGATTAATGAATGTATGTGATGATGTGAATGATGAGATCAAAATGTACGTATGAGATCAAAATATTTTGTTGTCCTCGATGATTAAGGTTTTGTTTTACCTGATTAAAATGGGTGCACCGACCCAATAAAGAATCAATTTTTTGTAATAATTCATAATGACCCAATCCATCTCGATCCAACAATCATGATGGGTCGGACCATTCAAATCAAAATGGTATTCAACCTTTTTATTGAATTCGGGCTTCCATCCATTTTTAAAAAAAGATGTTCTCAAAAAAGAAAAATATTTTCCAAATGAAAAATATTTTCTAGAGAAAAAATGATTTTCCAAAAGAGAATATTTTCCAAAAGAAAAGAAAATGAAGGAAAAATGACTTACAAAACATCTAGTTTTTTCAAGGAAAAATGATTTACAAGAGATCTATTTTTTTCAAGGAAAAATGATTTACAAAAAAATCTATTTTTTTGCATGGACCTTGAAAAATTACTAAAATATGTTTTCCTAAAAAATGATTGTAAAAAATAATCAAATTTGTGCAATAAAATTATTTTCCTTCTGAATAATCATTACATGAATGAATTGTTCAATGGATTGGTGCACATAATTCGATAAAATCTTAGGGTTCATTTAAAATGTTATTAAGGGGGTAACACTGAAATTGATCATATTCATATTTGATGGGGTCTCAAGGTTATCATTGTACCTAAGCTCAATCGTCCATCGTCTAGCTAGGGTTATAAATCTGGTCAGTTAGAACAAACGTCAATATCAAGCCAACAGTCATAAATGACCTTAGGATTTCTCAACATCGCCCAGTTATTCCCTAAAGATCATAGTGCTTCAATCCTACCGGTTGTAAGCAATATCTCAGTCCTCAGTCCTAATCAAACTCGTGTGGGTACTTGTCTTAGTTTTCATGAGTCATTTGGGTTAGTTCGAGTCTTTTTTTTCAGCAAGGTCATGTCTTCTTTAGATTGAGTTTACTCTTTTTCTGTTAAGTCGAGTTAGTTTATCGAGTTTATATAAGTGTCTGTCGCCCCATCTAAAATTGATCAGATAAAGGAAATTTTTGAATACCTCGAGCGCATTAATGAATTAACTAATAATCTGATAGATTTCTTTCTTGAACAAGAAGATAAGATTCGGGATCAACCTTTAATCGAGAAAACACAGGTCTTTGACCTCGAAACAAAAAATAATTCCTAAAGAGATTCAAATAGAAACCATCTTATCCCTAGAGGAACACAAGGGGATAATGAATTTTCTCAGAAATTTCAAAAGACTTGTTCTTGTGGGCCTATGAGGATATGTTAAGTGAAAGCTTGGGTATTGTCTAACACAGAATAGATACTAGCTTGAGAAAATGAGATCAAGGAAGATGTTACAAAATGTATTAGTGCTACACTTCTCAAAATGGTAGAGCTCCCAGAATAGATTACCATTCTCAGATTAATGAAATAGTTGAAACGGTATTGATCTCTGATAATGGGTTATACATCAAAGCTTAGGTTATCACTTTGTGTTTAAAGTTCGAGATTCGACATCACATTATCTCTCTACCGTCCTCAGATTAATGGAAAGGTTGAAGCAGCCAATAAAATATTTCAAAACAATCATCAAAGACATGTGTCAATCACACCAGGATTAGTTAGAGAAGTTACCATTCATACTAGGGACACATCATACTTCAATACAGTCTTCCACTGGAGCTATTCCCTACTTTCTAGAGTATGACATGGAAGAAATCTTATCAGTTGAAATGGAAATCCCATACCTCAAGGCCTTCAAGGAAAGTCAATTGTTAAAAATGGATTGGGTTAGTCAATGGTATAAAAAATTAAACTTGATCAGAGAAAAATGACTAAGAGCTTTGTACCACTTGCAAGTTTATCAAAGAAGAATCGCCCGTGCGTTTGACAAAAATATCAATGCCTGTAAAACCCCAAGTTTTCAATTCGTATCTCGAGGAAAAATAAATAGTGGAATTTTAACAAAGTCTTGAAAGTGAGACTTTGGGGTAAAACTTTAGGATTTTTCTGATCATTTTTAATAGAATCTGACCTTACCATTGGATTCAAAATGATCGAAAAACATATTTTAACCAGTAAGCACGCTTAAATGCGAGTCCGAATATAAAAATTGTAAAATCCTCGATTATCGAGTCGGACCAGGTCAAAATAGTGAATTTTTACTAGAGCAAGAATTATTAACATTAGATTACACCATTGGATTCATAACAAAAAATTATTGAAGATGGACTATTTATTTATCATTTTTCGAGATCAGAAAGTCGAATTATCGTCAAAAATGAAAACGACATCAATTTTAGGGGTCACCTCAGGATAAAAATGTAAATTTTTGTTAGAGATAGAATTTGTAGAAATTGACTACACCATTAGATCCAGAATGAAAAATTAGGCAAATTGACTATTTATTTGTCATTTTTGGAGTCCGGACGGTCAAGTTATTGTCGATCGAAACAATAGCCAAAATACCAATTTCGTCCCGAGACCTTATATAAATAAATTTTTTACTTTCTTTTCACTATTTATCTTCTCCAACCCGTTCAAAAACCAGCTACGTTTTTCTTAAAAAAGTATTTGTTTTTCTCCTGATCTTCTAACGTCGATTCGTCGCGAACCGTTCACCATCGACTCCGACGCAGAAGGGAAAAACGTCCGCAGCCTCATTATCTACAAAACCCACCAAAATTCCTTTCGTTTTCTTGTCTTTCTCACCCTGTATCGTCAAAAATCAGTCGTATTTTTATACGGAGATTTCGTAACTTCGACCTCGGATTTCATCCGTTTCGGGGTCAAACCGTCCTCCATCACGGAAGGGAGAAATGACGATCACATCGAGATCTTCAAAACCACCGGGCCGATTTTGAAAATCAGCGGCTTCGAAGTTTGATCCATCTTGATTTTCGTGTCAATCGCCTCAGTTTTTGTGCTCATGCTTCGATCCTTTCGCCTAGAGATTGTAAGGAACTCTCAATTTCTATTAGTAATCGTAGATTGTGAAAATTGCATTTAGGATTTTATCGGAAAAATTTTAGATGTATTTCCAAAATATAGAATTATTTTGTTATTTCAAAAATTCACGCTAGAAATTGCATGTTTGATATGTTTAATTGTATTTTTAACAAATTATACATGAGTAGGGTACTTTAACGGGTTATTTCCATAAATTGGGTCTTGTGCACTGTTCGGACCCCGTTTTGATATAAAATTTGTATTCTTTTTCAATATTATTAATAAAAATAAATTCTATAGTTGGAAAATGTGATTTAATATTCAATGAACTCATATTGAGTTGATGAATATCAGAAAATGGATATTTTATTGAAGAGATTAAAAACTGGAAAAATCGAAAAAAGGGAAAAAGGGTATGAAAAGATAAAATGTCAGAGTCACACTCGAGGGGTGATGTCTGCATTTTACGTTGTTGTGTTGTGTGTAGGTTGGTGAACAGATATCCAAGGATAATATTGTTGGTTACATATTTATTTAAATTTCTATTAACGCGAGGCGCTGTTTACCTTTCCGCTATGTTATTTATTTTAGGTCGGGTGGCCATACTTGCATGATAGGAAACTGGATATCCATTCTCAACCTCGTATTATTAATTTCTCTTTTATTTTCAAATGAAAGTAATATATATATATATGTAGCTATTTTGTGAGTTGTTAAAGAGTCTGTAAATGCCTGAAGGGATAGTGCGTCATATCATCCGGAGTGGTGTACTATCCTGGGATGTACGGTAGGGACCACCAAGCTCATACGTGGTATGGGACGCGTATGAGAGTGGAGTCACAATTGGAATCCGGGTTTATTCCTCTTTATCTTTACCAGTGAACTTGTAATGTAAAGGTGGTCATATACAAATGGTTTGTATATTTGAGAATCACATGCACGCCTGATAGGCATAGACAAAGATGATTAGTCAGTGATCACTAACAATCTATAGTAGTCGAACGTTTTGATACATCGAAAAGAGACCCAGTGCTCAAACGGCCAGCCTGAGCAGGATAAATGGTCAACCAAGTGTGGTAAGTGCAGCGACCAGCCACAAAATCAAGAACTAAAAGCCAGAGAAGAATTGTAACATTATGTCCCGACTGGGAGCGATCCAGTCGTGAATCCCAACTCTCTAATTCCAATACTCCACCATAGTGTATAATGTAGCTGTTGCCTTATTTTGATATATAAAATGAAATGCATGTTTAAGGTTTCTATTTGGTAAATTAGATTTGTTTAAAAAGAGAATATTATAGTAAGTACTGCTGATCGATATAATATGAGTTTTAAAATATTTAATTGCTCATCCCTGGTTATATGTACTAGTTAATCGTAATTTCTTTTGTAAAATTTTGCAGATTTTAAAATGATTTAGTATGATATTCATTCATGTTAGAAGATATTATTGGCAAAAATTGTGTTCTTCCTTACTGGGTAACCATTGTTACTCACCCTTTCCTTCTCCATTTTTTTAGTTTCAAATCCGGAGCTTGGCGAAGCAGGTGTAGATCACGAGTGAGAATCATTTGGTGGGTCAAATAGACAACCAGAGTTCGTCGCTTGGTGAGTATTGGGATTATAGCCCTAGTGGTGTCGATTGTCCAAAAGTAATAGATTTTGTTCTAAGCGTTAGAACTTTTGTTAGAGTGAGAAATATTTGTATAATCCTGTATTCTGGTTATTCTTCTACACTCTGATATTTCGTACGTTATTAGATATATATAGGCTTCCGCTAGTATTATATTTTGTATATATATATGCAGGATTGTATGCTGTTTATTAGGTGCAGGTTGAATCGTCTTGAAATGCTAACATAAATAGAAGAGACCATGCTGAAATTTCGAGGTGCCACCTAGTACCTCGAGATCTGACATGGGGATTTGTGTTAGCGTTTGGCGGGACGCCACAAGGCTTGTCACTTACAAGTCGGGGATTTCGTACTCAAAAAAAATCGGGCACCTATTTTTGACCCTAGAGAGAAGTTCAAACCAAATTGGGGTGGATCGTTCATCATCAAAGAAATATTACCCGAAAAAACTGTCAAACTTTAAGATCATGATGGAATTGAATTACCAGAACCAACCAATCTTGACCAGATCAAATGGTACTACTGTAGACACGGGATTTCGTCATTATGACGGTCACATCTACGATGGTTTGGAGTCGCCACCATTCATTTTTGTAAGTGGGTGTGAATGGTCACCCGATGTACATTTTTTGAAAAAGTGACATTTTGGCGTTTAGTGACTCTCGATGGATAAGGTACGGATCAAATCTTTGAGATACGGTGTAAGCGACTCGGTTGGAGAAGAGGGAAGGTGTTAGGCACCCTTTTCTCCCCACTAAATAGTGGTAACCTCAACTCAACTCGGTCCTTTTTTATTTAAAAAGATGTGAAAAAAAAATGTGCCACGTGGGTGCATTTGTACCCTAGATAAGGGTTCATTTTCGGCTTGATCATAGGGTCATTCCATTGATGGAAATGACCCTTATAGACCTTTAGCCTTGGGGTCCATTCATCCTAAAAAATAAAATGAAGGGGAGAGGGGTGATAGAAGAGGGAGGAGGAGAGGGTGTAGAAGAGAGGGGGGGATTGCCTTGAACCCACCTTGTATCTTCTTTCTTCTTTTCTTCTTCTTGAGTCCTTAGTATTTTATGAAAATACAATTCTTGTATGGTTGAAGGAGTAGAGAAGAGATGATGAGAGAGATGATTGGAGTATAATAAAAAAAAAATTTGTGTGACTTGGCGGAGAGAATTGGTAGTATTTTTTTTTTAAGAGTGGGAGGGGAGAATTTTTGTAGTGAAAGTTGGGGGCCATTTTTGAGAAGAGGAGGAGGGTATTTATAGATGTTGAGGAGTTATTTTAGGGATATAATAGGGTGAAGTGAAGAAAAAGGATAGAATGGTTAGCAGTTTGAGAGAGAAGTGGGTGTAATTTAGAGGAGATTGGAGGGTATTTAGGGAAGGGGGGTTAAATGGGTGAGTTTTGACCCAAATGGTTTGGATCCTACCCAACCCATTTGGGTGGAGTGTTTGGTGAGGTGAGTTTAAGATGATGGTTGAGATTAAATGGTATTTGATTTAAGAGAATGGACAATTTAAAGAGGTGGTTGATGATATTTTGGGAGGGTGAGGGAGATGATGCCATGTGTCAAAGTGGTTGGAAATGAAGGGTTGAGATAGGTTGATGAGAGAGGTTGAGTGCTTGACTTGAGAGGATGGTGTAGGTTTAGGTTGTAGATGTAGGTTTTGTAGGGAATGATGAGGGTAGATTAGGGGAGGTATAGGTTAGAGGTGTGGGTTGATGTGTTTGATTTGAGAGAAAAGGTGATGGGTTGATGTGTGGGTAGATGAGGTTTAAAGAGAATTAATGGGGTAGGTGATTGGATGAGGGAGGTGAGATGGGGTGATGACATGTGTCATCTTTTGATGATAAAAGAGTGATTGGTTGATGAGGGTTGTGGTTTATGGGTTTGGGTTGTGGGTTGGATAATGAATTGGATATGGTTAATGATTTGTGGGCTTTGTAGTGTTGGGCTTGGGTTTTAGAAATGGTTTTGGGTTTTAAGGATTAGTTGAGGGTTATTTTGGAATGGATTTTGAGGGTATAGGTTGGTTTTAGATTTTAGGCTAGGGGTAAGGTGAGAAATCGATTTAGGAAAGTGTTGAGGGCTTGTGGGCCTTAGGTGGGCCTATGATTTTTACAGATTTGGAGGCAGAGCGGTGGTAGTAGAGAAGGGGTAGGCATCCCAAGTCTCACATTTTTAATTTTTTAATTTTTTTTAGATTTTTGCAATCATTAGATTGATCAAAAATGTCACGTGTTGGCGAATCGGGCTTTTTAGGCCCGTTGGTGAAATTTATCAAAAATTTAGTGTTTTTTATTTTGGAAGCGGAGCGGTGAATATTGGGAACGCGTAAGGTAGGCCGAGTTCTTTTGGTGGGCCTCCTAAACCATTGAGAGGTCTTAGGGGCCTCGGTTTGGTAAAAATGTCACTTTTCAATGACTTGGGCCCTTAAGGCCCGTTGGCCCATTTATTTGGAAAATCGATATTTTTGGGTCCTTTCGAGAAGTGGCCCGTTCAAATTGAGGTGTCTACAACTACATTTAAGGAGGCCATCTTTGACCGAATCAATTTCCTGTTACCTAGTTTAAAAGTACAATATCTCCTTTCTCAGCCCTTTGTAGTCTTTTTTCAAAAAAATAAAGTAAAAAAAAAACCTTTTTATTCCTCAGCCCTATTACCTAACCCAGGGGAGGGAAAAATTCGAACTACGTCTTGGTCTGATCCCAAAATTGTGGGGTACGTAGGCAACCTGAGAAGTTACTTCAGACCCGACCACATCAAAATAAAAAAATAGATTTCCCAACAAAGAAAAAATCTAAAAAGAAAAAAAATTCAAAAGAAAAAGAAATATTGTCAGAGTGGGAAGAAAATTCAAGGAAAAAGAAAATAATTTAAAAAGAAATGCCACACAAGGGGCATTCGAGTTTTGAGCCTCAAAATTCCTTTCTTTTTATATCCAGCCTACCCATAAAAGTCCTCATAAGTACTGTGCGAAAAAGTCAAGGAAGATAGCAAAGCATGATCAGACAATAACTCCAGAAGTTTAAAATGGAAGAAAAAAAAATGAAGCCTACTAGATTGAAAATCCAAAAGGGCAACTTAAGCAAAAATTAGGGCAAAGCTCGCAAGGTTGAAAATCTGAAAGGACGACCTTGGTAACAATCAGAGCAAAGAAAAGAGAAAAAATTGTAAGCTCGCTAAATCGAAAATCTAAAAAGGCGATCTAGGCAAAAGCTAGAGCATGCTCGCTAGATTGAAAATCTTAAAAAAGCAATCTAAGTAAAACTTAGAGCAACCAAAAAATAAAAGAAAAGGCGGTCCAAGCCGAAACATCAGAAGTCCGAATGATCAATTTTTAATACCCAGTTTGAACCAAATATAGACTCAGTGGATATAAGTATCTCGTCTATGATTGATCTGAAGAGTTTCATGTCCCTAAGCAAACTGACTCAAAATCTTCAATATAATTAATCAAAATTAAAAGTTGGATCTTTATTGAGCTTGTAGTAATCAAATATTTCAAAGCTTCATACAAGGGGCATTTTCTTTTTCCTCTAAATATGTAGTTTCTCCCATATACTAGGGGCATTTTTTTGCATGATGTATTAAATTATCTCCAATGCCATGTTTATTGTCAAACTAGGGGCATTTTATTTTTGAGCAATGTTAATCCTAAAAGATAATGGGGACTCCAAACTTAAGGTTACCCTCTTGATAACAGTTTTTCGAAAAACCCTAGAGGTTCAAAAGAAATAAAAATTCTGGTTTTAAATTCATAAAACTTTTTGATAAAACCCTTAAGGGTCAAACAAAAGCGTTCCTGATCTCATATTTTGGTTTTTGCCCAGAGAATAACTTATTTACCTTGAGTAGGAGGTATGTGTTAGTACCATGTTTTGTCAATTCCAAGATTAGTCTTGTGTTGTCATGTTGTAATTACTGGAAAACATTATTCGTATGCATTGCTCAACGACAAATCCATAATATATCAAAACCAATCAAGGACAAGGGACATCTTCACCCATGGAGCATCAGAACAGATCTATCTCAAGGGAAACAGAAGCTGTCGGCAGGAGTGAAGGATCCACCGCCAGCCACCGACTGAACAAAATGGGATATCTTTTATCTGTGGCAGAAGCACAATCTTGTCGGTCCCACCGATAGAATAGTCATCGATTCCACCAATGAACATCTGGTCGGTCCCACTGCCATCCACCGTCAGAACTAATTGAGAAATCATTGTTCGGTGGAAGAAGCATAGTTCTGCCGGTTCCACCGTTACAATGCTCATCGGTCCCACCGATGACTCTTGGAGGTTCCACTGACAAAGCTGCCGAAAATGTTCAACGGTATGATTTTCGATGGTTATGTTTGGTTGGTGCCACCGAAAAGATTCAGGTGCCACCGACAGAAAGCTGTTGAGAGCTGTTCCTATAAAAGAAAAGCTCTAGACTTCATCTTGGTTGATCAACATCTTCTAAATTCAACCCAAGCAAATAAGCACACTTCAAAAGGCTTAACGAAGTAAGAAAAATCGTGAGGTGAAGTCGAAACCATGCATATCAAGCTACCTCATCTGAGTTGATCAAGCTTCACTTACTCCATCTTTCAAGAGTTTACATTCTAACATTGAGCTAGACAAGGAGCCATTGATGAAGGAAGTAATGAAGAATTGAAGAATAACAAACTCACCTCAATCGTCATAACTGTGAGTTTGATTGTTTGTATTTTAAATTTCAAAAATACTCTTGTAATAGTTTACTTGATTTCTTCTTTAAAATCAAGCACTTAATTGAGTTGCGGACTCAAGTTGAGTGATAAAGGTTACTGAGTTCCCGAAGTATAAAACTCAGGCATTTTAAGTGGATATGGTCCACTCAATCTTAGGGTTGCAGAATTACCCCGAAAAATTCTATGTGTGGTTTAAGGTGAACCAAAAACCTCAGTTTTAGTAAACACCAAAAGAACCATCAATTTGGGTTCTCTTGGAGTGGACGTAGGCACAATTTTTGAACCACTATAAATCGCG
This sequence comes from Akebia trifoliata, assembly GCF_017979445.1. Lineage (NCBI taxonomy): Eukaryota > Viridiplantae > Streptophyta > Magnoliopsida > Ranunculales > Lardizabalaceae > Akebia > Akebia trifoliata. The sequence continues at coordinate 20,929,591 of NC_141387.1, forward strand.
TGTCTCATATTTTTGTCTCAAATTTCCTTATCTTCATGCTAATCTGAACGCATATAATGACTGATCATAACTTGCATAAATATCTTGTTTCATGAATGATTTGGTGAATGCATCCTAATTAACAAACTCATTAAAAATTCAGTCACTCTTAAGTGTTCACATTTAGAAGAATTTTTAAATAGTCTTATTCACCCCCCCTTTAGGTCTCTACATTGTTAAAGCCTGTAATTTCAATTGGTATCAGAGCGGGTTACTCTAGAAAGGTCTAACCACCTTGAGTGATCTGTGACTTTGCATTATGTCTAGAGCTGATAAATGGTCCTCGGCTCGTCCACCTATGTTCGAAGGCATCAAGTATGCTTTTTGGAAGAATAAAATGATGATATACCTCCCGTTTACATCATCGAGGTAGATGGTGTAACTACCTCCGTTCCGAGACCATCAAGAAAATGGACAGAACAGGACAAAATAGACAGTAGCAACAATTACGAGGCTCTTAATGCCATTACGAGTGCCATTGCCGATGATGAGTATCAACGGATATGCACATATCAGTCGGCCAAGCAAGCATGGAAAATTCTAGAAGCCGCTCATGAAGGCACGAGTATAGTGAAAAAATCTAAACTTCAACTCCTTCGCACCCAATTTGAAAATATTAAAATTGAGAAAAGTGAAAGGGTCCAAGAGTTATACGCATGTCTAAGTGACATTTGCAACTCTATGTTTTATGTATGGGAGACTGTCCCTCAAGGTAGGATTTGTGCAAAAATCCTAAGATCCCTGCCTAAGAGATTTGCCTCTAAGGTCACCTCAATTGAGGAATACCGAGATGTGGAAATAATGACCGTTGAGAAACTTATGGGGTCTCTCACTACCTTCGAACTCCATCTCGAAGGCCGTCCCTCAAAAGGAAAGACGCAGGTCCTGAAGACTTCCTTTTCAAAGTCCATGTCCAAGCGACCATCTCGTATCGGGTCTCAATCCTCTTCCCATGATCATAAGAAGATATTGATTGAAGAGGATAAGGAGACTGAATCGGATGAGGAAGACATAGCCTTGTTAGCTTCAAAGTTTCAAAAGTTCTTCAAAAGAAGAGGACCTGGTAACACTAGTAAACGTAATCATCCGATAGATAGACATGCGCCTATAGGTAGAACCGTGTCGAAACCAAGGGAAGACACTGAGTGTTACACATGTGGTGGTCGTGGTCACTACTCAAATGTGTGCCCCACTAAACCCAAATCCAAAGGTCTCTCTAGACCTAAGACTAAAGGCACAACAATGGCTGCTAAGGCTACTTGGGATGACTTTGAGGAGTCAGAAGAGCTAGGTTCTCTTTCAGATATTGAAGACCAAGACACTCTTCGGATTCTTATGGCTGCCACCACGGTCTGTATTCCGGATGGGGATAAAATTGAAGGAGGACTGGACTGTGAAAGTCAAAATCACTCCCTAGTCAACTCTTCCTTTGATGAAGAAAGAGAAGATGAGGACAGTGATGAACTTGAGCTTCAATCTGCATTTGACCAACTATTCGTTAGTCATGTAAAACTAACCAAAAATCACAGTCAAGAGAAACTCCAAAAGGAACAGTGGCATGCCCAATATGAGCAAATCAGCAAGGAAAAACACTCCATAGGCCTTGAATTAGAAGATATTAAGATTCAACTCTCTACTGTCTTAGAAAGACAGTCTAGCTTGCTCTCTACATCTGAGACAGTCCTGATTGAGAAAGGTGAGATGGTAAAAAATCTTCAACAACTCAAGAATCTCCTTTCGATGGCCAACTCCACAATAGCTCGTCAAAACTTAGAATTAGTAAATCTCCGTGATGAAAACAAAGTTCTTAAGTTTGATGTCAATGAACTGCAAAAACAAAAGACTAGACTTGAGTATAACTACACTCATGGAAGCTTGGAGTTACAAAAAGTTCTAGGGGTGCAAAAATCCTATAGAGATAAAGGAGGACTAGGCTATGATAGGTATACTTCCGTATCACCTCCATCTCCTTCTGTGTTTGTGCATGGAAAGTCATCAACCACTAAGAAAGACTCCAAGAAAGTTATCACATGCAATTTCTGTGGTGGAACTGTAGACACCCCATTTTTGCACTCGCCTGATTAATCAACTCGTCAACCCGATCGCAAAGATTCCAGATGATGGATGTTTATTCCATTATTTTATTTCGTTACCAGAAATGTTTCAGAAATCCAGATGAGGTATCTCGAACTGACAAAACTGTAGAAATCACGCTACGCTAGGAAAATACGACTCTAGAAACATAGAAATCATCATTTTACAGACAAAAAGAAGTTTCACGATAAAAATCATTAAAAAATGACCAAATTACCAAAATACCCCTAACATCAAAATATCCTTAGAGCCTACATTACGCTTAGGAAAACCCATTCAAATACATAAAACAACAAATCGAAATCAAATAAATCATTTCGCCAATTTTAACGGAATTTGACAAAATTACGAAAATGCCCCTCATAAAGTTCATGACCATTTCATACAAAAAATTTCATAAATAACACAAACTAATATTTCCATTGAATTCCTTATGAAAAATCGATTCTAAAACATCTTAGAACATTAAAAACCGACTTAAAACGTGAAAAGTCCTTTTCGAGGGTAAAACGGTAATTTCACAATTTTCATAATTAAAAATTTCGAAATTAATAAATAAAATATTAAATAATTAAAGTGAAACATTAATGAAATTAATTTAAAATTTTGAACTAAAAAAATTGATCAATCGGGCTCTCATGGAAAATTATTTAGGGTTCGTGAGATATTTCTTTAAGGACCCCTCCATTTGGGGGTCTAAAGAATTAAAGATATAATAGAGGAAGGTTCTCCAAAAAATTAAAGTCAATCAAGCAAAACTAAAGTCAAGATATTAAAGTCAATCAAGTAAGACTAAAGTCAATTAAGCAAGACTAAAGTCAAGATATTAAAAGTCAATCAAGTAAGACTAAAGTCAAAATATTAAAAGTCAATCAAATAAGACCAAAAGTCAAAACCCTAATAGAGTTCTAATTAAAACACAACTCTACCTAAAACAATTCTAACTAAAACACAACTCTAACTAAAAAAACTCTAATTAAACACTAACTCTATCTAAATCTACCTTTAAAAAAATCTATAAATAGTGGTCCTCACACCCTATTTTCAGATCAAATCATAAACCCTAGGAAAAGTAGGTCAAGAAGCCTCCCCAACCTTCCAAAAATCCTAATTTTGAAGCCCCAACTTTTTACCTAACACCCATACTTCGATTTTAGCTTGAAAAATACCTAGAAACCCTTCAAAAACACTCCAAAACCCATAAACAAATCCGAAGAATTTAGATCTAAGAAAGAGATACTTCAACTTGGAGATCAGAAATCAGATCCGGTGACAGAACGAAGCGAGGAATACTGTACAAGAAGTTGTTCTATCAGATCTGAGGGAAAAAAAATCATTGCGTTCGAAAAAGATAAGTATTTTTTTATTTTTTGTATTGATTAGGTCTTTTTAGCAATGTAGTTCTATTTGGGAATTAGTAGAGACTGGCGTTTGTTGGGCGGGGTTGCTGCCTAACACCTTTCAACTCCACAATGTGATCCTCGAACTTAGTTTCTTATTTTTCGTAGGTTAGTTTATTTTGCCTTTTAGAGTCAATGTTCGGTTCCTAGACCGTAATAACTAGTGGCGACTCCCAAATCTCAAGGGTCAAAAGCGGATCCGCACACCCCGCGGATCGAGGGCGCTTTCAGTGGCGACTCTGCTGGGGATTATTGAGGATCAAATTTGAAAAGCCCCCAGTATGGGAGCATTGTCCAGTAGGACCTAGTTTTTTATTTTATTTTATTTTATTTTTAGTTATTTATTTTTTTATTTTGATTTTTATCATTCTTTTGGCTCTATTAGTTATCATTGATTGGCATGTTAAATATTTTTGTTTGGCACATTTTTGTTATGCTTCAATTTGAGGACATTCAGAATAATCCTAAATAATGCAAGATATCAAAGGTTAATGGCATAAGGAATGACCCATTTTTTTATTTGAATTATTTTTAAGTCTGTATTATCCTTTATTAGTATCTTTTGGTTTAATTTCGAATACTTTGTTTTGGTACTTTTTTTTATGGTTCAATTTCGGATACTTTGTTTTGGCACTTTTTTTTATGGTTCAATTAAGGGTCACTTTTTGATAACCCTAAATAATGAAAGATTTAAATCGACATATAAATTTAGGATTAGATAATGTTAACAGTAAATTGATGAGATATGAGGTGATAGTTTTTTTATTAATAAAAAAAAGAAAATAAAAACAAAACGTTTTGAAAAAAAAAAAACAATTAAAAAAAAAAATTAAAAAAAATTTAAGGAAAAAAAAAGAAGAAAACATTTTTCAAAATTTTTTTAAAAAAGAAAACATTTAAAAAAACAAATAAATAAATAAATGTTTTAAAAAAACAACTGTTTTTAAAAAAAAACCATTCAAAAAAAAGAAGAAAACGTTTTTAAAAAAAATTAAAAAAATTTAAAAAAAATTAAATATAACGTTTAAAAAAAATAATAAATAATAATAAATGAACGTTAAAAAAAACAAAAACTGTTTAAAAAAAAAAAAAAACTTGAAAAAATAAAAAATGAACTTTTAAAAAAATAAAAAAATAAAAACGTTAAAATAAAAAAAACAGTTAAAAAAACAAAAAATAAAAAAAAAATAAAAAAATAAAAACGTTAAAAAACAACAAAAAAAAGTTTAAAAAAAAAACATTAAAAAAAAATAAAAATGCTTAAACAAAAAAATAAAAAAATAAAAACGTTAAAATAAAAAAATAAAAAAAACAATAAAAAAAATAACAAAAAAAAAACATTAAACAAAAGTAAAAAAATAAAAACGTTAAAAAAAAAAACTTAAAAAAATTTAAAAAAAACAATGTTTTTAAAAAAATTTAAAAAATTTAAAAAAAAGTTAAAAACAATTAAAAAAAAAAAACAAAAAACAAAAAACAAAAAACGTTAAAAAAAATAGTTAGAAAAAATTAAAAATTAAAATTTTTAAAAAAATGTTAAAAACAAATTAAAAAATAAAAACGTTAAAAAAAATAAAAAAAGAAAAACAAATAACGTTTTTAAAAAATAAAAAAATAAAACGTTTAAAAAAAATTTAAAAAAAAATGTTAAAAAAAATAAACAATAAAAAACGTAAAAAAAAATTAAAAAAACGTTAAAAAATTAAAAAAAAAACATTTTAAGAAAATATAAATAAATAAATAAATAAATAAAGACATATTTACAAAAAAACATTGAAATAAATAAATAAATAAATAAAAAACGTTAAAAAAAGTTAAAAAAAATAAAAAAAACTTTAAAAAAAATTTTAAATTAAAAATTAAAATTTAAAAAAAAAACATTTAAAAAGGAAAATTTTAAAAAAATAAAACTTAAAAAGATTGTTTAAAAAATTAAAAAGAAAAACTTTAAAAAAAATTTAAAAAAAAAATTTGAAGGAAAATTAAAAAATTATTAAAAAAATAAAAATACTATTTTTTAAAAAAATATATTAAAAAAATCAAAAATCAAAAACAAATAAACGTTAAAAAAAAACTTTTGAAAAAAAAAAAAAACATTAAAAAAAATTAAAAAAAAAAAACGTTTTAAAGAAAAAAAGTGTTAAAATAATCAAAAAAAATTAAAAATTTTTTTTAATTATAACTCTTAATCTCAACAATTATCAATATACCGTCAATTTAATATTCACAGAAATCTCAAATTATTTTGAATCGCCTAAAAGGGACCCTTGATTGGACTATGATAAAAAAAAATTATTTTGATTAAAAAAAAATAAAAAATTCACTTCCATGCTTATTCCAATGTTGGATCATATAGATTATTTTTGTGCTATAAGTTTTTGCCTATCTAACATGCTATGATCTTGATATACATATCCTTGATGTACATGCCTTGATTCGATCTTGATGTTATGAATATCGTGTGTATTTTTTGATCAATAATTGGAATTCACACTCTTGTGATTGGGTCTGGCCATAGGCCCATTTATCTAAAAAAAAACCCCGGACACACCCCACCCTACCTTGCACATGCCACATGCACGTTTACTGTTTTGCACACTTACACGTCCTATATAGCCAACGTGACACTAGTGCGTGGCCCGGTCTCTTCGGAGATGCGACGTCATTCATGAAAACCACAACTCCAGTCACGTACCTTAGGGTATATCAAACTGGGGCATCAATACTATCTGATAAGGTGATTCTGAGAAGTATATTGGTGCACCCAGGCTGGAGCGACCTGAGCCTTTGACCTATTGTGAGCCACACAGTCACATGTCCCGATTGCCAACGTAGTAGTACGTGGTCGGTCCCCTCGTGGGATGCCAAACCATTTATGAAAGCTACAACTCTTGACTCGTACCCATAGGTATGTAAAAGATAATCTAAGTATATTAATTGCACTTCTTAGTCAAAACCGGTGCCTAAGCAAGATCTTGCCCCGTTGTACCCTACTGTACGAGGGGGATAGACTACCTCTATTCTAGACGAGAGGTATTTAAGTGGGCCCTTGCTCAGCATCGTGCGTCACCTCTCAACTGGAGATCAAACTGGCTGTTTTTGACTTTAGAGAAGTGAGTTGAAGTTTTAGATTATCACCTATACGATATATCAAACCAAGTCACCACGTATCGAGAGGTATATAGGTGTATTTGGGCAAGGGTGGCCAGATAAAATGAATTGCACGTAGTAAGCTTAGAGTCTAGAAACCTTCCTTGTAGGTCACGACCCGAACTGGCTATGGGTGTTCCCGGGTTACTTTATTCAATCCAACCAACAGGTAAGTGGGCGGACCGATCCAGAATAATCAAACAGAACCCGTAATATCGGTCCGACCCAATCGGTGAAATGTACCGATTAATTTGAACCACGTAAACCAGTTGGCCCAATTGACAAATGGATCAAACTGATCAATACCAAATCAGTTGGATTAATTGGTTTCACCTTTAAAGATCCAGACCACTTTGTATAGAAAGATTCGATCTTAGGATCAAATTAATTTGTCTGATCAAAGGTTTAATCCCAATCAGGGGTAGACTCGCGTCTAACCTTTCTCATTTTCTTGGTCACTATAACTTATAGTGTATTTGGATTCGGTATTTCCCACCAGAGGACTAATTTATATCAAAATTTTAATCATGTGGTTAAGAGTGAAACCTTCAGAATCAATGGTTAATCTTAGGTGCCCCTAAATGTTCTAAACCCTCATCTGTGTTATTTTGAATCCGTTAAAAGAGTCGTCTAGTCAAAGTACCAATGTTAAGTCCAAGTAGTCCATCCACCCAGAAGGACCTTCTCTCTTTGTAGATAATTGTTCCTGAGTTTTCTTTGAGTTTCAATCCATTTTTTGTCAGTCTTTAAATCTAGTAGTCGAGTTTATCAATCTATGTTTTTCAATTCCAATAAAATATAGAAGCTTCTGATTATCATGCGTGTAATAATGATTTGAGCATAATATCTAACATGAGAAATGACTTAAAGCTCACTAACTGAACTTAATAAATATTAGAATTAATGAGTACACTCAAGAAGTGCAAATTGGTGATACATTATCCTCAAGAGAACATGAGAGAATAGTAAACTTATTTGAGAAATTCAATAATATTTCTTGCATGATTTCATAAGATATATGGATAAATTACACAAAAACATAGATCAAGTCAAGAGTGATTTCAAAGTCAGAGATTATCGGTCAAAAATGATATAGTTGAAAGCATCGACAAAGATGCTAAGACTTATAAGTGGATCTACCATGTTTCTCACTCAAAAGAGGAGAGTTTCATTCATAAGAGAATAAAAGATTTTCTCGAAGTTTTAGAAGAGTTGAATAGTCAGAAAACTCAAAAGAAGACTGAAGAATATTCATTCTCAAAAGAAGACCTTACTCGACAAAGCAATCCAGATATCAAATTCTTGAAACTTTGACCCAGTCGAGCAGCATTCATCAAAGGAGGCCTCCTTTGGTCGAATCATTTTCCTATCTTACCAAAAAAAAAATATAACCTTCCTTAGCCCCTCGCAGCTTTTAAAAAAAAAATCAATCAATAACATTTTCTTTCTAAACCACACCGACCAACCTTGGGAGGGAATCTTAGTATGAACTACGTTTTGACCTGATCCCAAAAGAGAAAAAAAATATTTGGGGTACGTAGGCAACCTGAGAAGTTACTTCAAGCCCGGTCACGCAAAAAAAAAAGTGTATTCTCTTAAGAAAAGTGTCATCACATATGGAAATGTTCGAAAGAAAAGAATGCCGAACTAGGGGTATTTGAAAAAGAGAATCTACATAATTGACCAAAAGAGAGTAATGTCGAACTAGGTGAGTTAAAAAAAGAGTCAAAAAAATTGACAAAAAAGAAAAAGAATGCAAAACTAGGGGCATTAGAAAAAAAAAAGAATAACGAAAAAAGAAAATATTAGACTAGGGGCATTTTGGGAAGTTGAGCCTTATATCTTTTCTTTCTAAACCATATCCTAAGCCCACCTATTAAGTCCTCCTGAATGCTAATTGACTCGGTTAAGGTACAGGGAACTGAGAAGTTGTCGAGTTGGTTATACAAGATCATCAAGAAAAAAAAGAGAAGCCCGCTAAGTCGAAAACTCGAAAAGGCGATTTAGGCAAAATATAGGGCATAACCATAAAAAAGAAAGTCTGCTAGGTTGAAAACCTGAAAAGACGACCTAGGCAAAAATCAAGGCATCATCAGAAAAAGAAAAACAATACCCGCTAGATTAAAAACCTGAAGAGACGATCTAGACAAAAATTAGGGCTTCATCAAATGGGAGGAAAGGTCCCATCAAGAAGAAAAATTCAAAAGGAAGCTTGTGCAGAAACTAGAAAATGCAGAATCATTCAAGCCACAATATTCGTTTTTCAGCTAAGAACTCACATCCAACGAAGACAATGTTGAAGTCAAAAAAATCAGAAATCATCTTGAACATTGTACGATCTTCAAAAGTATGTTTACTTGTTCAAGTGTTCGCTAATGGAAGATGTAGAATCATCAACCACTTTGAAGAGGAAGATCTTCTATTCTAATATTTATCAAGATTTTTTAAGTCCAGCTCAAGCATTTTTCAAAAGAAATTCGAAAGAAAATGATCAATTCTTTATTGCACATATGATAATCTTAGGAGTCTTAAATTTAAGAGAATGTCAGTTTTTCTATCTGTCATACATTAGAGTCCGTATTTTTCAAGCGTAATCCATTACATCAGTCTCGTAGTCAAGTCCCAGTTAAAGCCAACCTTGAAACTAGGGGCATTTTTGAAGGTCACTTAATTCCAAAGTTTTTGTTCTTAATCACATGAAAAAAAGAAAATCTTACACAAACTTAAAAGTTCGGCGAAGCCCAATGATAATTATGAATCCAGATGCATGATAAGCCAATAAAGGCCTGATCTTTCAAACTTTGAGCTCGATTTTGAATCATAGAATGAATTAATAGGATTGTTTAAATTCCTATAAATCTAAGTCCGAGAAACATGGCCTAGTAAGTTCAAGTCCGAGAAACGAGACTCCAACTTTTTGAATCATAGAATGAATAGGCTTTTTGAAATGCCTACAAACCTAAGTTCGAGTCGGAGAAACGAGACTCCAACTTTTTGAATCATAGAATAAATAGGCTTTTTGAAGTGCTTATAAACCTAAGTTCGAGTCCAAGAAACGAGACTCCAACTTTTTGAATCATAGAATGAATAGGCTTTTTGAAGTGCCTATAAACCTAAGTTCGAGTCTGAGAAACGAGACTCCAACTTTTTGAATCATAGAATGAGTAGGCTTTTTGAAGTGCCTACAAACTTAAGTTTGAGTCTGAGAAACAAGACTCCAACTTTTTGAATCATAGAATGAGTAGGCTTTTTGAAGTGCCTATAAACCTAAGTTCGAGTCCGAGAAACGAAACTCCAACTTTTTAAATCATAGAATGAATAAGTTTTTTGAAGTGCCTATAAATCTTAGTTCGAGTCCGAGAAACGAGACTTCAATTTTAATAGGATTGTTTAAGTTCCTGTAAATCTTAGTCAGAGTCTGAGAAACGAGACTCCAGCTTTGTTTGAAATATATTGAATTAACATGATTGTTTAAGTTATTTAGCCCGAGAAACGTGGTTACAATAGGCTCAAGTCCGATAAACGAGACTCAAACTTTTTCGAACTCTAAAAAAGAATTTCAAATAGGATTTAAAGAAGTTCCTACAATGTTATGACTCCAATTACCTTATTTTTCGACCTTGCCATGATTGTTTTCGTTGCATAAGCACATTTCAATTTTGAATCATTATTTCAGTGAGAGAAGATCTCTAGGACCTAACACATTTTTACTCAGTTTCACACAGCATTACACCATTGCACAAACATGCACTTTTGAATTAGTCAGGGAGAATTTTCTAAAATTCAAGGATCTGACACTGTTAGTGAGAGCTCACGCTCGAGGACCTGACAACATTTTTGTTCGTGGAGAGTTTTACCCTCAAGGATTCGAACACTCCGACGAATTGCTAAATCAGGTTGCAAAATGAACTGTCACTAGCTTTGGCATTCGGATATCGCACTATCTACCAAAATAGATTTTGCTATCTAGTTTGCTTCAACCCTCTGACAAAGAGGGGCATCTGTAGACACCCCATTTTTGCACTCGCCTGATTAATCAACTCGTCAACCCGATCGCAAAGATTCCCAATGATGGATGTTTATTCCATTGCTTTATTTCGTTACCAGAAATGTTTCAGAAATTCAGATGAGGTATCTCGAACTGACAAAACTGTAGAAATCACGCTACGCTAGGAAAATACGACTCTAAAAACATAGAAATCATCATTTTACAGATAAAAAGAAGTTTCACGATAAAAATCACTAAAAAATGACCAAATTATCAAAATACCCCTAATATCAAAATATCCTTAGAGCCTACATTACGCTTAGGAAAACCCATTCAAATACATAAAACAACAAATCGAAACCAAATAAATCATTTCGCCAATTTTAACAGAATTTGACAAAATTACGAAAATACCCCTCTTAAAGTTCATGACCATTTCATACAAAAAAATTTTATAAATAACATAAACTAATATTTCCATTGAATTTCTTACGAAAAATCGATTCTAAAACATCCTAGAACATTAAAAACCGACTTAAAACGTGAAAAGTCCTCTCCGGGGGCAAAACGATAATTTCACAATTTTCATAATTAAAAATTTTAAAATTAATAAATAAAAAATTAAATAATTAAAGTGAAACATTAATAAAATTAATTTAAAATTTTGAACTAAAAAAATCGATCAATCGGGCTCTCATGGAAAATTATTGAGGGTTCGTGAGATATTTCTTTAAGGACCCCTCCATTTGGGGGTCCAAAGAATTAAAGATATAATAAAGGAAGGTTCTCCAAAATATTAAAGTCAATCAAGAAAAAACTAAAGTTAAGATATTAAAAGTCAATCAAGTGAGACTAAAGTCAAAATTAAAGTCAATTAAGCAAGACTAAAGTCAAGATATTAAAAGTCAATCAAGTAAGACAAAAGTCAAAATATTAAAAGTCAATCAAATAAGACAAAAAGTCAAAACCCTAATAGAGTTCTAATTAAATAATAACTCTATCTAATAGAGTTCTAATTAAAACACAACTCTACCTAAAATAATTCTAACTAAAACACAACTCTAATTAAAAAAACTCTAATTAAACACTAACTCTATCTAAATCTACCTTTAAAAAAATCTATAAATAGTGGTCCTCACACCCTATTTTCGGATCAAATCATAAATCCTAGGAAAAGTAGGTCAAGAAGCCTCCCCAACCTTCCAAAAATCTTAATTTTGAAGCCCCAACTTCTTACCTAACACCCATACTTCAATTTTAGCTTGAAAAATACCTAGAAACCCTTCAAAAACACCCCAAAACCCATAAACAAATCCGAAGAATTCAGATCTAAGAAAGAGATACTTCAACTTGGAGATCAGAAATCAGATCCGGTGACAGAACGAAGCGAGGTATACTGTACAGGAACGGGTCACATGAAGTTTGAATGTATCGAATACAAAACCATCTATCACACAACCTCACAGATCTCTAGTGGTAAATCTTTATTGGTTGAAAAGAAGAAGCATGATAAGGGAAAGAATCCATTGGTAAATAAAGTTGAAAAAGCAAAGAAAGAAAAGTCTCTAAAATGGAAGGGAACAAAGAATTCATCTCCTCCCAAACAAAGCAACAATATTGGGGAATTCTTCAAACAGATTGCCTACCTAAACCTAAAAGCTAAAGCACTTGCTGAATCAAGTAGAGGAGATCAAGGTGGAAGAAGATACCTAACGAAAAATTCTCCTTCAAAATCACCCAAGAAAGGTAGGTCCCCTAAGAAAAGCTCACCTATTAAGGAGAACTCTCCTCCTAAATATAATCCTCAATCCCCTAAGACAACTCTACAATGAAAAGTCAAAAATGGGGATAACAAGTGCCTTGTAATTCACACAGCCCTCAAGGCTGGAAATCATTCGTGATGGTATCTTGATAGCGGTTGTTCTCGACACAAGACGGGTGACCGAAGTCAATTTAGCCACTTGGTTAATTTTGACGGAGGGTCAGTCACTTTTGGTGATGGCAGCACCGCTAGGATTATTGGGCGAGGAACTGTCAATGGCCATGGATTGCCTACTGTGGAAAATGTACTGTGCATAGATGGTTTGAAATACAACCTTCTTAGCATATCCCAAATTTGTGACAAGGATCACCGAGTGAGTTTCAATCGTGAAGTTTGCGAATCTCCACCCCGACTGGAAAAATTATCATGAGAGGTCTTCGCACTTCTGACAACTGTTATGTTATCGAAAACTCAGGAGAGACCACTGTAAGCAGCATGGCTCAAAGTGATGAAGTCCAATTATGGCATCAACGTCTAGGTTACGTTCACTACAAGAACTTCTTTCGACTGCCTCAAAAGGTTTAGTCAGAAGATTACCCAAATTGGGTAAACAAGCGAGAGATGTCTGTGAGGAATGTCAAATTGGTAAACAAATTCGAAGTACTCACAAAAAGACAACCACTCTTGCAACCTCGAAACCCCTAGCACTTTTACACATGGACCTTGTGGGTCCCACTAAAGTACAAAGTCTAGGAGAAAAGAGACATTTCTTGGTAATCGTTGATGATTACTCTAGATTCACCTGGGTTGCATTTCTAAGAGAGAAATTGGATACTTTTGATGAATTCAAAAAGATCATAAAGCGTATCCAATTAGAAAAGGAATCTATTGTTGGTAGAATAAGAAGTGATCACGGTGGAGAATTTGGGGATAATCGATTCACACAATTCTACGATGAACATGAAATTCGACATGAATTTTCAGCTCCGAAGACCCCTCAGCAGAATGGAGTTGCTGAGAGAAAGAATCGCGTTCTTCAAGAAATGACCACAGTCATGCTACATAGTAAGAATCTTCCTAAAAGTCTGTGAGTCGAAGCTGTAAACACTGCCTGTCACATCATCAATAGAGTATATCTTCGAGCAGGCCTAAACAAAACGGCATATGAACTATGGAACAACAAAACTCCAAGTGTCAAGCACTTTAAGGTCTTCGGTAGTAAGTGTTATATCCTTAGAGATAGGGAACATTTGGGAAAGTTTGATTCGAAAAGCGACCAAGCAATTTTTCTGGGATACTCTTCGAACAGTCAAGCTTTTCGAGTTTTTAATCAGAGGACCTCCGCAATTCAAGAATCCATAAATGTGGTGATCGATGATCAACCCATTAAGGAGAATGGTCCCTCTGATGCTGAAGGTGAGGACGAGGGAGTGTTCCCTCCTACATCCTTACCACCCCCAACGTCTCAAGCTCCAGAAACACTACCTGTTGTCACGGGTCATCCCGCCAGTCAAATCCTTGGAGATCCTCACATCAGAGTAAAACCCCGACGACAACTTGAGACGTTAAATAGTCATCTTTGTTTCACATCCAAGTTGGAACCCAAAAATATTGATGAAGCCCTCCATGATTAATACTTGGTTCAAGCCATGCAAGACGAACTTCTTCAATTTCATAGAAATCAGGTGTGGCAGCTTGTACCAAGGCCATCTGATAAGAATGTCATTGTGACAAAATGGATTTATAAGAACAAATCTGATGAACTTGGCAATATTGTCCGAAATAAAGCTCGTCTGGTTGCTCAGGGCTACTCTCAAACTGAGGGGATTGACTTTGATGAAACCTTCGCCTCGATAGAAAAACTTGAGTCAATTCGGATTTTGATGTCCATTGCATGTGTGATGAAATTCAAACTATTTCAAATGGACGTTAAGAGTGCTTTTCTCAATGGCTTCTTAGATGAGGAAGTATATGTTGAACAACCGAAAGGATTTGTTGATCCCAAACATCTTCACCAAGTCTTCAAACTGAAAAAAGCTCTCTACGGTCTCAAACAAGCCCCCCGTGCCTGGTATGAAAGACTGACTCAGTTTCTGCTCAGTAATAAATTTGTTAGGGGGAGCGTTGATAAAACGCTGTTTGTTCAAAGAATTGGTGGTAACACCCTTATTGCTCAAATCTATGTGGACGACATTGTGTTCGGATCCACTGCCGAAGGATTGGCTAAAAAATTTGCCTACCTTATGCAATCTGAATTCGAAATGAGCATAGTTGGTGAACTCAGCTTCTTTTTGGGATTGCAAATTAGACAACTCGAGAATGGCCTGTTCATTTCCCAGACTAAATATGCGCGAGACTTGGTAGATCGATTTGGTTTAAAGTTTGGCAGAACTCACCATACCCCTATGAGCACCACTCTTAAACTTTTTAAAGATCCTTCAGGTAAGAGTGTAGATGAGCATCTCTACAGAAGTATGATTGGTAGCCTTCTCTATCTTACAGCCAGTAGGCCCGATATCTCTTACAGTGTAGGCACCTGTGCCCGTTTTCAAGTCGATCCTAAGGAATCTCATCTCCTAGCTGTTAAGAGAATTATCAAGTACGTCGCCGGTACTACCAAAAATGGACTCTGGTATCCGTTTGATTCCTCGTCCATCATAGCCGGATACTGCGATGCTGATTGGGCCAACAACATGGATGATAGAAAATCCACCAGTGGTGGTTGTTTCTACATCGAGAACTGTTTAGTTGCCTGGCAGAGTAAGAAGCAAAGTTTCATATCCCTTTCAACTGCTGAGACTGAGTACATTGCCGTTGGAAGTTGCAGTGCTCAACTTCTTTGGATGAAGCAGATGCTCGCGGACTATGGGATATCTCAAGATACGATGGGCCTCTTATGTGATAATACCAGTGCCATCAATATCTCGAAGAATCCGGTCCAACACTCTCGCACTAAACACTTTGATATTCGGCATCACTTCATTCGTGAACTTGTTGAAGAACACACCATCCGGCTGGAATATATCCCGACTGAAAGTCAACTTGCTGATATTTTCACTAAGCCCCTAGATTCCTTAAGGTTTGATCACCTTTGGAAATCCATTGGGGTCTGCTCTTTATGAGCAGGGCCTTTCCGACATCATTCAAGAGTGCCTGTGTGCACTCGGGATGTAGGATTGCTTCCCACTCTCGCTCTTCATTGTACATTCGGTTGGCCCCTATTATCATATGTGCTTATTGGTAAATCTGAGAAATATTAGTCTCTCAAAAACAAAAAAAAACAAAAAAAAAACAAAAAAAAACTAGCAAACGAAATCTGTTAGTGGCAGAATGAGCATTTTGTCGGTTCCACCTCCAAATTACACATCGGCAGATGTCGGTGGCACCGACAAATTCTGACAGTCCGACCAACAGCAGGTGACGCATCCTTTTAACCCCTTTTCCCCATTTTCTCTTCGCGCCCTTTCATTTCCTTCACTATTTCATTGCCTTGTCTCTCCCTCTTCCTTCGTCTCCCTTTGCCTTCCCTCTCTCTTTTTTGTTGCTTGCCACCATGCTGTTTCTCTTTGCTCTCCTGACTCTGATCTCCGTTGGGATCATCATTGATCTCATGGCTCGTCATCGCCAAGCGAGGCCCCCACCGACTCAACGGAATGTCCGAAGCAAACGTACTTCTACATCTTCGACTCGTCCTTCCTCTTCCTCATCCTCTTCTGCTGATGACGACGGGAATGATGAAGAAGATGCAGATCTGCCACCTCCACAAGGTTCTCGCCATCCTCCTGCCTCAGATATTGGTATTGACGATGATCAGCGCCAATATATCGAGCGCTTGCAGTCCCTTCGAGACCGACCCATTGTTTGTGAACGTCGCGTGGACATCGCAGTGATGCACCCATTTGGCATTCCCGATCTACTTCATCAAATGGGCTGGGAGGCACTTCTGGACCTTGGCGACGATGTTTTTCCTTCGTGAGTTCGTCGCTTCTATGCCAGCATCGTGGACTCTCATGACTTTCTGTCTTCCCTTGATGTGGTGGCTTTCGGCACACCCGATCAGATCAGCACTCATGTCACTGTCGCCACCATTGCCTCCATCCTCGACATCACATGCACTTATGTTGGCCATCCTGATCCCATTTCCGACCTGGGGACTCGCCGCAACGCTTACATGGATGTACTCTGTGGTCGTCGGGACATCCAATGGGTCAAGGATAGCGCTATTCAGGGCACAGATCTCCTCCCGCGGTATAGACTTCTCCATAAACTATTTACATCCAATCTCTATCCACAAGCCGAGAATAAGACTGATGTTGCAATGCACATGACTGATACTTTGTACTGTGTTGTTACCGGGCAAGCCATGTGCCTTGCCACCTATCTTCTTCATACGATTGTCGATTTTGCCTGTTCTGGTCACACGTCTGGTAACCTACCATACGGCCGTCTTATTTCTCAATTGGTCGTCTTTTGTGGTCTTTCGGCTGACACCAGTTCGGTGATTCATGAAGAACTTTTCTCAGCTGCTACCCTCTCTAAGATGCGGATTGCTCTTCCCGCCGCCCCTCCCCCACCTCGCCCAGCCCGTCGGGCCTCCACTCCACCTCCTCCGGAGGCACCCGCTTCTCCTCCGGCTGCCCCCTCCAGCTTTGAGTCTCTGTTGGCTGCTCTAGAAGCTGGCCAGCTCCGCTTGGTCCAAGGGCAAACTCGTCTGGAATCGCGCCTTCGGAAGATGAACCGGTATCTAAAGACTTTTATTTGGGCTTGTGTACCTGGGCACGCCACCTCTGATGACAGCTTTGGCAGTGCTTAGTTTTATAGTTATATTCTCCCGCTGTTTTGTTGTTCGGTTGTATTGGATCAGGTTGTTTATGACATGTCATGTATTTATCTATCTTCTGTACCTTATATTGTTTATAATGAATATGTGTTTATGTTCATGCATTCTCACTTTTGGCAAATTCACTATTGTGCTTCTCTGCATCTATTCCCCTGCTATATCTTTTGTTGTTTGGTTTCCTTATCTATTGGGTTTTAGGTGTTTCACCCTTTGTCAACAACTGACAAAAAGGGGGAGAAGGCATCCCACCTGTGAACACATGTTTTAACGCAGGAATGTATGAATAATGCAAGGAGTAAGGGGGAGATATCTGTTGTCTTACATTCTATCTGAAAATGTATCTGTAATCTTTTAAAGAGTCCTTCTGCTTTGTATTTATATATATTGTGTAAAATCTTGTTGGACTATTCATGTAAGTGATTACCTTTACAAAAGGTTCACAGTTGGCAGTCTAGGATTGGTTTTGTCTTGTAATTGACAAAGGGGGAGATTGTTAGTACCATGCTTTGTCAATTCCAAGATTAGTCGTGTGTTGTCATGTTGTAACTACTGGAAAACATTATTCGTATGCATTGCTCAATGAAAAATCAATAGTATATCAAAACCAATCAAGGACAAGGGACATCTTCAACCATGAAGCATCAGAACAGATCTATCTCAAGGGAAACAGAAGCTGTCGGCAGGAATGAAGGATCCATCGCCAGCCACCGACTGAACAATATGGGATATCTTTTATCGGTGGCAGAAGCTCTAACCTGTCGGTTCTACAGATGAATAACCTATCGGATCCACCGCTATCAACCGACAGATCAAAATGGGATATCTTTTATTGGTGGCAGAAACACAATCTTGTCGGTCCCACAGATAGAATAGTCATCGATTCCACCGATGAACATCTTGTCGGTCCTACCGCCATCCACCGTCAGAACTAATTGAGAAATCATCGTTCAGTAGAAGAAGCATAGTTCTGTCGGTTCCACCGTTACAATGCTCATCGGTCCCACCGATGACTCTTGGAGGTTCCATCGACAGAGCTGCCGAAAATGTTCAAAGGTAAGATTTTCGACGATTATGTTTGGTCGGTGCCACTGACAAGATTTAGGTGCCACCGATAGAAAGCCGATGAGGGCTGTTCCTATAAAACAAAAGCTCTAGGCTTCAGCTTGGTTGATCAACATCTTCTAAATTCAGTCCAAGCAAATAAGCACACTTCAAAAGGCTTAACGAAGTAAGAAGAATCGTGAGGTGAACTCGAAACCATGCATATTAAGCTACCTCATCTGAGTTGATCAAGCTTCACTTACTCCATCCTTCAAGAGTTTACATTTTAACATTGAGCTAGGCAAGGAGCCATTGATGAAGGAAGTAATGAAGAACTGAAGAATAACAAACTCACCTCAATCGTCATAACTATGAGATTGATTGTTTGTATTTTAAATTTCAAAAATACTCTTGTAATAGATTACTTGATTTCTTCTTCAAAATAAAGCACTTGATTGAGTTGCGGACTCAAGTTGAGTGATAAAGGTTACTGAGTTCCCGAAGTATAAAACTTAGGCATTTTGAGTGGATGTGGTCCACTCAATCTTAGGGTTGCAGAATTACCCCAGAAAATTCTATGTGCTGTTTAAGGTGAACCAAAAATTTCAGTTTTAGTAAATACCACAAGAACCATCAATTTGGTTCTCTTGGGAGTGGACGTAGGCACAGTTGCTGAACCACTAGAAATCGTGTGCCTCATATTTTTGTCTCAAAATTCCTTATCTTCATGCTAATCTGAACGCGCTTCATGACTGATCATAACTTGCATAAATATCTTGTTTCATGAATGATTTGGTGAATGCATCCTAATTAACAAACTCATTAAAAATTCAGTCACTCTTAAGTGTTCACATTTAGAAGAATTTTTAAATAGTCCTATTCACCCCCCTCTAGGTCTCTACATTGTCAAAGCCTGTAATTTCAGTATGGTATTCTTTTGTTCCTAGATTCTTTTCCAGATCCATTCATTCTTGGATTCGATCATTATCTTTCAGATTCATTATCTTCCAGACTTATTCATTCGTTACCCGATTCAATCGTTATTTTCCAGATTCATTTTCAATCTTATCCAGATTTATTTTAATCATTCTTCTCCAGATTTATTCTTTCTTTCCCAAAATTCATTCATTCCTCAACCAGTTTTGCGCAATTGCTGCCAAGGGTTATCTTGGATTTTGCTCAGATGCCGCCAAGGGTTAACTTGAATTTTGCTTAGTTTCCGCCAAGGGTTATCTTGGATTTTGCTCAGATGCCGCTAAGGGTTACTTGGATTTTGCTCAGTTTCCACCAAGGGTTATCTTGGATTTTGCTTTGCTCAATTGCCGCTTAACTTGGATTTTGCTCAGATGCCGCCAAGGGTTATCTTGGATTTTACTCAGTTGCCGCCAAGGGTTAACTTGGATTTTGCTAAGATGCTGCCAAGGGTTATCTTGGATTTTGCTCAGTTGCCGCCAAGGGTTAACTTAGATTTTGCTTAGTTGCCTTGCTCAGTTGCTGCCAAGGGTTATCTTGGATTTTGCTCAATTGTCGCCAAGGGTTAACTTGGATTATGCTCAGCCAGTTGCTACCGAGGACTTTCTCAGATTATGCTCAGCCAGTTGACACCGAGGGCTTTCTCGGATTATGCTCAGCCAGATACCACCGATTTTGCTCAGATTTTACTCAGATAGTTCATACTCTTTCACCCCCAGTAAGTAGAGTAGGACTTCCAGAAAAATAGTTCATTACTCTTTCACTCAGAGTAGGTAGAGTAGAACTTCCCAAAAAAAAAATTAGTTCATTACTGTTTCACCCCGAGCAGGTAGAGTAGAACTTCCCAAAAAAAATTAGTTCATTACTCTTTCACCCTAGGCAGGTAGAGTAGAACTCTCAAAAAGCTTAGTTCATTACTTTTTCACTCTGAGTAGGTAGAGTATAACTTCCCAAAAAAAAATGAGTTCATTACTTTTTCACCCCGAGCAAGAAGAGTAGAACTTCCAAAAAAACAAAATTAGTTCATTACTCTTTCACCCTAGGCAGGTAGAGTAGATTTTCCCAAAAAAAAAAATGGGTTCATTACTCTTTCACCCTGGGCAGGTAGAGTAGGACTCCCAAAAAGTTTAGTTCATTACTCTTTCACCCCAAGTAGGTAGAGTAGGACACCAAAAAAAAATTCATTCACTCAGGGTAGGTAAAGTAAGACATTCAAATTTTGCTCAGATTATGCTCACTTTTGCTCAGATTATGATCAATTTATGCTCAATTTTACTTAAATTATGCTTAGTTTATGCTCTGTTTTTTCTCAATTTTTACTCAGTTTCACATAGTACACACACTCACACTTGCACTTTTTAGTCTAGGAGAATTCTTTAAAATTCAATGATCTGACACTGTCAGTGAAAGCTCTTGCTCAAGGACCTGACAATCTTTTTGTTCGGGGAGAGTTTTACCCTCAAGGATCCGAACGTCCAGACAAATTGCTAAATCAGGCTGCAAAATGAACTATCACTAGCTTTGCCATTCGGATATTGCACTATCTACCAAAATAGATTTGCTATCTAGTTTGCTTCAACCCTCTGCCAAAGAGGGGCATCTGTAGACACCCCATTTTTTGCACTCGCCTGATTAATCAACTCATCAACCCGATCGCAACGATTCCCAATGATGGATGTTTATTTCAATGCTTTATTTTGTTACCAGATATGTTTCAAAAATCCGGATGAGGTATCTCAAACTGACAAAACCTTATAAACCACGCTACGTTAGGAAAATACGACCCCAGAAACATAGAAATCATCATCTTATAGACCAAAAAGAAGCTTTACGATAAAAATCACTAAAAAATAATCAAATTACTAAAATACCCCTAACATCAAAACAATCCTAGAGCCTACGTTACGCTTAAGAAAACTCATTCAAACACATAAAACAACAAATCGAAACCAAATAAATTATTTCGTCAATTTTCACAAAATTTAACAAAATTATGAAAATGCCCCTCATAAAGGTTACGACCATTCCGCACAAAAAATTTCATAAATGACACAAACCAATATTTCCATTGAATTTCTTACGAAAAATTGATTCTAAAACATCCTAAAACATCAAAAATTGACTTGAAACACAAAAAGTCCTCTCCGAGGATAAAACGGTAATTTTATAATTTTTATAATTAAAAATATTTAAATTAATAAATAAAATATTAAATAATTAAAGTGAAACATTAATAAAATTAATTTAAAATTTTGAACAAAAAAATCAATCAATTAGACTCTCAGGCAAAATTGTTGAGGGTTGCTAAGATATTTATTCAAGGACCCTTCCATTTGGGGGTCCAAAGAATTAAAGATATAATAGAGGGGGGTTCTCCAAAAAAATTAAATTCAATCAAGTACGACTAAATTCAAGATATTAATGTCAATCAAGTAAGACTAAAGTCAAAATTAAAGTTAATCAAGTAAGACCAAAGTCAAGATATTAAAGTCAATCAAGTAATACTAAAGTCAAAATCTTAAAATCAATCAAATAAGACCGAAAGTCAAAATCCTAATAGAGTTCTAATTAAATAATAACTCTATTTAATAGAATTCTAACTAAAATATAACTCTACCTAAAAAAATTATAATTAAAATATAACTCTACCCAAAACAATTCTAATTAAAATACAACTCTACCTAAAACAGTTCTAATTAAAATATAACTCTAACTAAAATAATTATAATTAAATACTAATTCTATCTAAATAAACCCTTAAAAAAAATCTATACATAGGGGTCCTCATATCCTATTTTCGTATCAAATAAAAAACCCTAAGAGAAGTAGGTCAAAAAGCTTCCCTAGCCTCCCATAAATCTTAATTTTGAAGCCCCAACTCCTTACCTAATACCTATACTTCAATTTTAGCTTGAAAAACACCTATAACCCCTTCAAAAATACTCCAAAATCCATAAACAAATCCGAAGAATCCAGATCTAAGGAAGAGATACCTTGCCTCGGAGATCAGAAATCAGATCCGGAGACAGAATGAAGCGAGGAATACTGTACAAGGAGTTACTCTGTCGGATATAGGGAACAAGAACGTTGTCTTCGGGAAGGTATAAATTTTTTAATTTTATTTATTTATTATTACTTAGGTCTTTTAGTGATGTAGTTTATTTGGAAATTAGTAGAAATCGGCGTTTGCCGGGCGGGGTTGGTGCCTAACACCTTCCAACCTTGTAACGTTATCCCCGGACCCGTATTTTCTTTTGTAGATTAGTTTATTTGTCTTTTAGAGTCAAAGTTCGATTCCTAGACCGTAATAACTAAGTGACGACTCCCAAACCTCAAGGGTCAAAAGTGGATCTATGCACCCTGCAGATCGAGGGAGCTTTCACTGTGTCATCCTGGCAATGTTCCCATACTTGGGATTTTTCAAGTCTGATCCTCAATGTCCCCAGTGGAGTTACCACTGAAAGTGCCCTCGATCCTCAGGGTGCGCGGATCCGCTTTTGACCCTTGAGGTTTGGGAGTCGCCACCTAGTTATTACGGTCTAGGAACTGAATTAGACTCGAAACAGATAAAAACGACTAATCAACTAAAGAAAAACTGAGTCTAGGGATCACATTACAGGGTTGGAAGGTGTTAGGCACCAACCCCGCCCGGCCAATGCCGGTCTCTACTTATCCCAAATAATACTACATTACTAACAAAAAACCTAGATAAAAAATAAAAGAATTTTACCTTCGAACGCAACGATTCTATTCCCTCAGATCTGATAAAACCGCTCATTGTACCGTACCCATTGATTCGTTCTATCTCCGGATCTGATTTCTGATCTCCGAGGCAAGGTATCTCTTTCTTAGATCTGGATTCTTCGAACTTTTTTATGGATTTTTGGGTGTTTTTGAAGGACTTCTAGTTGTTTTTCAGGCTAAAATCGAAGTATGGGTGTTAGGTAAGGAGTTAGGACTTCAAAATTAGGATTTATGGGAGGTTAGGGAAGCTTTTTGACCTACTTCTCTTATGATTTATTATTTGATACGAAAATAAAGTGTGAGGACCCCTATTTATAGATTTTTTTAAGGGCTGATTTAGATAGAATTCGTTAATAATAATTCTTTTAGTTAGAGTTATATTTTAATTAGAATTGTTTTAGGTAGAATTATATTTTAGTTATAATTCTATTAAATAGAGTTATTATTTAATTAGAACTCTATTAGGATTTTGACTTTTGGTCTTATTTGATTGACTTTAAGATTTTGACTTTAGTCTTACTTGACTGACTTTAATATCTTGACTTTGGTCTTACTTGATTGACTTTAATTTTTACTTTAGTCTTACTTGATTGACGTTAATATTTTGAATTTAGTCTTACTTGATTGACTTTAATTTTTTGGAGAACCCCCTCTATTATATATTTAATTCTTTGGACCCCCAAATGGAGGGGTCCTTGAATAAATATCTTGGCAACCCTCAACAATTTTGCCTGATAGCCTGATTGATCGATTTTTTTGATTTAAAATTTTAAATTAATTTTATTAATGTTTCACTTTAATTATTTAATATTTTATTTGTTAATTTTAAAAATTTTAATTATAAAAATTATAAAAATTATAAAATTATCGTTTTACCCTCGGAGAGGACTTTTTGTATTTCAAGTCAGTTTTTGATGTTAAAAAATGTTTTAGAATCGATTTTTCGTAAGGAATTCAATGAAAATATTGGTTTGTGTCATTTATGAAATTTTTTTTGCGAAATGGTCATAACCTTTATAAGGAGCATTTTCATAATTTTGTCAAATTTTGTGAAAATTGGTAAAATAATTTATTTGATTTCGATTTGTTGTTTTATGTGTTTGAATGAGTTTTCCTAAGCGTAACGTAGGCTCTAGGATTTTTTTGATGTTAGGGGTATTTTGATAATTTGGTCATTTTTTAGTGATTTTTATCGTTAAACTTCTTTTTTGTCTTCAAGATGATGATTTCTATGTTTCTAGGGTCATATTTTTCTAGCGTACAGTTTTATCAATTCAAGATACCTCATCCGGATTTCTTAAACACATCTAGTAATGAAATAAAGCAATGGAATAAACCTCCATCATTGGGAATCGTTGCGATCGGGTTGACGAGTTGATTAATCAGGCGAGTGCAAAAATGGGGTGTCTACAATGCCCTCAAGTATGAGGGACTTTAATATTGATTCAAGCCATTGAGGGCACCGTTATTGAAAATGGGACCCATTGATGGTTCAAGCCATTGGTGGTATGTGTGTAAGTGTAGAAAGGGAAAGAAGTAGAAGAGGGAAGTGGGAGGAGAGAAGGGAGGTGATTCTTGTCCAAAGCCCACCTTAATCTTCTTGACCTTCTTTGACTTTCCTTGACTTGCTTGAGAGAGTTGAGAGTTGAGAGAAAATTAAGAGTTGAGGTGAGTTGAGAGTTGAGAGTAATGAGGTGAGTTGAGAGTAGAGAATTTTTTAGATGAAACCTTTTTCAAATTTTCATTAGGTAGTGAGAGTTGAGGATGAATGGGCGTTTTATAGAATTTGGGAGTTGTTTTTAAGGATAAAATTGGGTGAAATGAGGAGGAATAGTAGAATGGTGTGGGGTTGAAGAGAAAGGTAGGGGTAAATTAGAAGGGTTTGGAGGGTATTTGTGTAAGAAAGTTAATTGGGTTGTTTTACAATCCAAATGGGTTGGATCTTTCAACCCATTTGGGCTGAGTGTTAGGTGAAGGATAATAAATGGTGAGGATGGGGTGTAAAAGAGTGATGGATGGGTTGAGTGTTTGGATTTTAGAGAATGGGGGGTGTAAGAGGGTGGTTGATGATATTTTGGGAGGGTATGGGAGATAATGCTGTAGACACCCCATTTTTGCATCCGGCTGATTAATCAACTCGTCAACCCGATTGCAACTGTTCCCAATGATGGATGATTATTCCAATGCTTTATTTTGTTACTAGATATGTTTCAGAAATTTGGATGAGGTATCTCGAACTGACAAAACTATAGAAACCACGCCACCCTAGGAAAATATAACCCCAAAAGCTTAGAAATCATCATTTTTCAAACAAAAAAAGCTTCATGATAAAAATCACTAAAAAAATAACCAAATTATCAAAATACCCCTAACCTTAAAACATCCCTAGAGCCTACGTTACGCTTAGGAAAACCCATTCAAATACATAAAATAACAAATCAAAATCAAATAAATCATTTCGTTAATTTTCATAGAATTCGACAAAATTACGAAAATGCCTCTCATAAAGTTCACTATCATTTTGCATAAAAAATTTCATAAATGACACAAACCAATATTCCCATTTAATTTCTTATGAAAAATCGATTCTAAAATATCCTGGAACATCGAAAATCGACTTGAAATGCAAAAGTTCTTTTTAGGGGTAAAACAATAATTTTCCAATTAAATTTTTTTAAAATTTCAAAATTAATAAATAAAAAATTAAATAATGTAAAGTGAAACATTCATAAAATTAATTTAAAATTTTGAACCAAAAAATCGATCAATCAAGCTCTTAGGCAAAATTGTTGATGGTTGCCCAAATATTTTTTAAAGGACCCCTCCATCTAGGGGCCCAAAGAATAAAGCGGGGTTCTCCAAAAAAATTAAAGTCAATCAAGTAAGACTAAAGTCAAGATATTAAAAGTCAACCAAGTAAGACTAAAGTCAAAATCTTAAAGTCAATCAAATGAGACTAAAAATCAAAATCTTAATAGAGTTCTAATTAAATAATAACTCTATTTAAAGTAATCATAATTAAATAATTACTCTATTTAATAGAATTCTAACTAAATAATAACTCTTTCTAAAAGAATTATAATTAAACAATAATTCTCTCTAAAAGAATTATAATTAAACCTTAACTCTATCTAAAAGACGCTTAAAAAAGTTTATAAATAGGAGCCTCCATACCCTATTTTCGTATCAAATAAAAAATCCTAAGAGAAGTAGGTCAAAAATCTTTCCTAGCCTCCCATAAACCCTAATTTTGAAGTCCCAACTCCTTACCTAACACCCATACTTCGATTTTAGCTTGAAAAATATTAAGAAACCCTTCGAAAACATCCCGAAATCCATAAACCAATCCGAAGAACCCAGATCTAAGAAAGAGATACCTCGCCTCGGAAATCAGAAATCAGATCCGAAGACAGAACGAAACGAGGAATACTGTATAAGGAGTTACTCTGTTAGATATGAGAGAACGAGAACGTTGTCTTCGGAAAGGTATAAATTTCATAATTTTTTATTATTATTTAGGTCTTTTAGTGATGTAGTTTATTTGGGAATTAGTAGAGACCGACGTTTGCCGGGCGGGGTTAGTGCCTAACACCTTCCAACCCCGTAACATGATCTCCGGACCCATATTTTTTGTAGTATATTAGTTGATTTATCCGTTTCGAGTCTCTATTCGGTTCCTCAACCGTAATAAATAGGTGGCGACTCCCAAACCTCAAAGGTCAAAAGTGGATCCTCACACCCCGCGGATCGAGGGCGCTTTCAATGGCGACTCCGCTGGGGACAATTGAGGATCAAACTTGAAAAACCCCAAGTTTAGGAGCATTGCTAAAATTACCTAGAATGTTTTTGTTTATTTTTGTTTGTTTATTTGTTTATTTATTATTTTATTTGCATCTTTGTTTTTTTTTTGTTATTTTTGGTTCGATTACTGAGCATGTATTTCGACTTTGAATATTTGGCTTTGCCATATTATTCTTGTGATTTATTCAAGGGTCATCTAAGGTGATCTTGAATAATGTAGGGTTTCGGAATGGTTGGTTTTATTGAAGATAGTATAATGATTGTTGGACCATGACGTTTATTTTTTTAATTACGTGTGTAGATCTATTTTAAATTTTTTATTTTTTTAGGATGTGTGCGATTGATCCTTGGACAGCATTTTCTTTTCTCAGTATTTAAAAAAAAAAAAAAAAAAAAAAAGTGTGATTAGTTTGTTTTTTTTTTTTTTAAATTTCTTAGGCAAGTCGTGCTGACAGCAAGGAGGAAAGAAATAAAAAAAATAAAAATAAAAATAAAAAATGACTTTTAGGTTCTGTTAGCAAGCATCATCATTTTCATGGGTTTTAGGGGTGGTGTGCCCCTGGTGAAAATTTGATTTTGATCGTTAAACATTTAATGAGTTTAAAGGTAGGGTGGTGTGCCGTTAGTGAGAAGAGGAAATTCCTCTTCCTATCTTCTTCTCCCACGGAAAGAACAACAAAAAGAAGAAAAAGGAACGCCTCTCCTTCTGACCTCTCTCTCTCTCTGTCTCTCGAAAATTACAGAATTCGAGTTGTATTTCCTCTCTCAAATCTCTTACTTGTTTGGAGCACACAAAATCCTTTTATCTCAGCTCTCACGGACAATTGATCAATCGATCTAGATTTTTTGATCTTTCTGATCCTGCTTTTAATTCTTGAAGTGAAGGCTGCTTGGATATGGCCACATATACACCTAAGAACATCCTAATTACTGGTGCTGCTGGTTTCATTGCATCCCATGTCGCCAACCGGCTTGTTCAAAACTATCCTGACTACAAGATTGTCGTCCTTGACAAACTCGATTACTGTTCAAATTTGAAGAACCTTATTCCCTCTAGATCATCCCCAAACTTCAAGTTTGTCAAGGGAGATATCAGCAGTGCTGACCTCGTTAATTATCTCCTCATTACTGAGTCCATTGACACAATAATGTACTTTAAAGCCCAGACACACGTTGACAACTCCTTTGAAAATAGCTTTGAGTTTACCAAGAACAATATCTATGGCACTCATGTACTCCTCGAAGCATGCAAGGTCGCCGGCTAGATTAGGAGGTTCATTCATGTGAGCACAGATGAAGTCTATGGGGAGACAAATGAGGATCCTGTTGTGGGAAACCATGAGGCTTCTCAGCTCCTCCCAACAAACCCATATAGTATCGCTCGTTCTAATCAAGGTTGAATGATTTCAGCATTTTGGCGTTGTTATGATCTTTGAAGTCTGATAGCTTTTCCAAACAGTTTTATCTTGGTGATGAAAGGATCTTTCCTATTAGATTTACAATTTTCTTTCTTCGAATTTGAGATACTGCTCAATTTTCTTTGAAGGCAAAATCTTCGACTTGCATGTCCCGCATCTTCACTTTCTTATCAAAACACAAATGATTCAAGGTGATAAATCAAATTTACTTCTGATGATTGATTTTTTTGTTCACATTTTAAGGAATGAACTTTCCATTTCAAAAACTTCCTTTCACGCCACATAACATAGAACCCTGAGTAATTTGCATAGAAAATTGAGTCAAAGTTTGACATGTCGAGGGTGTGGACACTAATTTCACAAATCAATCTCGATGTATCTCATACCTTTTCATGGTGATGGTTGTCTCAATAGTAATCCATTCTGGGTGTCTAGCTATTTTGAGAAATCCAATGTTGCTATATTTCATAACTTGTCCTCTAATTATGTGATTTCGTTCTCGCTTTATAAATGGAAAATATCCATCTTGTGTTGGACAACACCCAAGCTTACCCAACATATCCTCATAGGACCATGCAAAGAAGTCTTTTGAATTTTTTGAACAGATTCATCATTTCCTCGTGTTCCTCTAGAGATAAATTAGTTCCAATCTGAATTTCTTAGGAATTATTTTTTTGCTTCGAGGTCAATGACCTAACCTTTGTCTTCTTGTTCAAATAATTTGATTAATTCGGGAGTGGATTCCTTGTTAGAGGATCCTCTCCTAAAACAAGATTATTAGTTAATTTGTTAATGCGTTCGAGGTATTCAAAAATTTATTTTATTTAATTAAATTCAGATGGGGCGACAAAAATCATTGCAGACTTGACAAACTGACTCGACTCAGCAGCATGGTAATTTTTAAGGAATAATTGGGCAATGTTAAGATACTCTGTGGTAGTTTGCCAGTCTTGAACTTCTTTTTTAGATTCTTTGTCCTCTTTTCTACCATTTTCTTATGTAAATTAGATTCCTCTTCCTTGGCCAAGGTTGTATGATTATCAACATCAAGCCCAGATATTTTGAGAAATCTTTTTTCCCCAGTCGCATGTTCACATTCATTGCAATAAAGGGAGAAAGGTTCATATTTTTGGTCCAACAGATAAAGCTTTTCATCTTCTAAGGAGTTGGATTCTTCCAGGTCTATTTGTGTTGAAACATGGGTGAGGAAAGTAGGGCTATCAGGATGAGGTGGGGATAAGCAGTAGATTTCATCGAAAGTTAGGTTGAATGGTTCACAACCAGTAGTAAGGACTTCATTAGGGGTTGTCATTCCAGTAATAGGATGGCTAGGTGGTTTAAGATTGATTGGACGGACGAGGAAGACTAGGTCAAATGAGGGTTGGTTGTTGGACACCATATTCAAAGTCTGAGGAGGTTGGTAAGTGGGTAAAGGATTGGTGATAATATTTGACTGCATAGATGCAGGGATGGTGATTTTTTTTAGTTTTGATGAGGTCTTGAATGGCATGGCAGAGGGTGATACATCGATCAATATGATGACCTGAGTTTTGATGGAATTCGTAGAAAAGGTTGGGGTTATGTAAAGCAAGTTTGGCAGAGGTCGATGTTGGAAAGGGGTGAGAAGCCCTTTTTCAATAGTTTCTAGAAGGGTAAAGTGAGGTTCATCCCTAGATTTATGAACTGTCGAAGGGGGGCTCTACCCAAATTTGCCTGATTATTGGTTCGAGTCGGGGGTTGAATTGGGGTAGTGGATGTGCTGATTATATAGGCGTGATTGATGTTAGGTTTAGGATTAGTGAAGGGTTTTTTGGCTTTGTTGTCAGAAGAGTTAGAAAGGATCCCAGAGGCAAAAGCCTCCTCAAACTGACTTCTGACTTGTAACTAGGATTCAAATGTGGGGAGATACTGGACGACTAAATGCTGAGCATACCCATGCGAGAGGTATTTCAATATGATTGCCACTTGTTCCTTTTTTGATGATCTATTACACATTTATGTAGCCTTGGCTATCCAGCGACTAATGAAATTAGTAAATGTTTCCCCTTTCTTCTGCTTAGTTGATTTCAAATCCCTTCGAGAAGTTTCTATCTTGGTGTTATACTTATATTGATGCCAGAACAACTTTGACATATTTTCCCATATCCCTATTGCAGCTGGATCTTGGAACATCAACCATCGTAGCGCTAATCCTAATAGAGTACGTTGAAACACCAATGTCATTTGCTCGTCACTGAGCCCCATTGTGCGCATGTTGGTGACATATACCATGAGATATTTTTTTGAACAGCCTATTCCACTGAATTTTTCCATTTCTAGCATTACAAACTTCTCGGGCAGACGGATCTTAGGGATTTGATTCAAAGCCTCTATTCCTGTCGTGATTTCATCAATCCCTTTTATGTCTTTCACGATTGTTTCCAACTGATTCATTCTGTTGGCTAACATCGGATTCTCACTAAAGGGTTTCTCATTTTCGTCAAGCTCATAGACCTCATCCAAATTCTTGGCCGTGCTACTTTCGAGTCCTTTGCCCCTATGATCGTCAAAGAAGTTTCTTGTTGATTCAGAGATATGTTCCAACACCTCTACCTTACTTTTTATATTGTTCATATCCATTGCAAAGACCGTCAAGATCTTACGAATTTCTGCGAGTTCAGATTTAGAAACCATTTCTAACGGTTCGCTTGGTGCTGATGTTCTCCCCAAACGACCTGACTCTCGACTCTAACTAGGTGGTGGACGCTTAAGTTTGGGTGCAATAGTATCCTGAAGCCCTATCAATGGTAGATTATTTGTTGCAGACCACAGGAAAGATTTTTAGCAGTTAGAACTAAAGGTCCCTCTTGATAACAATTTTTTAGATTAACTGCTTAGATTCAAAGTCTTTAACTGATGACACATTCCTAGCAAGAAGTTGCATGAAGATGATTTGTCGATTAATCAAGAATCTTAGGAAATTTAACCATGATTAAGGGTTGTACGACCTTTAAAAAGTAAGATCCAGATTATATTAATCGGTACATCCCTTAATATGATCTTTTTGTTAAGCCCAATCTTGTTAAATATGAAATATCCAGTTCATTGAATTGAACTGGCTAATACTAGATGATTGGGGCTACATACCCATTTGAGTTTAGGCCGATTTGACCCAATGGATCTGAATATTCTATTTAAATCACTTCATCTACTGTTTTTAGGCCAATTAGTCCAACCGATCCATGTTTTGATCCATAAAATCATTTACCAATTGGGCTAACTGGTTTAACTAGACATTAATCAGTATGTTTAATCAGTTATGTCTATTGGATTGGACCGGTATTGCGGGTTCAATTTAAACAATGTGGACCGGTCCATCCACTTAGCTTTTGATTAGATTAAAGAAAGGCAACTCGGGAACACTTATGGTAGATTCGAGTCATGGCCTAGTGGGACTACACCTAAGTTCTAGGCTTACTATATGATTGAGGCTAGGTTAGGACAAAGCTTAGGTTACTTCAGTTCGAAACACCGATATATTATCCTAATTTTACCTAGTCAAGTAGTATGTGGTGCTCTAATTTGATATACTCAAAGGTACTGTACTGAAGTTGTAGCATTCACGGGTGTCTCCCGTGTTCCAAAGGACTAGGTTAGCTTAGATCCAGTTATTGGATTTATAAGAACATGACATGATACAAATATGAGTATGCATGCTCGTGAGTGTGTGCAAAGGGACCAAGTAAGCTTGGGGTGTTTTCACGAATATCTATCCAAATTAAATACATCCAATCATCAAACAAATTAACAAAGATAAACAGTTGAATATATCTAATCACATGTCAATGAAAGAAAGAACAAAATCTAGCCTAATCTAAGAGTCTCATTGAGTAAACTGGGTTGATTTGAGAAAAAAGACAACCTAAGGATAGTCTTGGATCAGGTCCAGTTTGACCCTAAATGTCCTCAGTGGAGTCGCCACTGAAACCTCTCGACCCCTGCAGTCGTCCGCCAAATAGCGAATAAGGGTCCAATTACGCAAATCGGAGATGTTTAAAGAATAGGGAGTCGCCACCTAATTTAGGTCTAGGAACCATAGATAACTCCAACATGGATTGGGTTGGTCTACGAATAATGGGTAAGAGGTCAGATTATGGATTTCAGAAGGTGTTAGGCATTGAAACTCCTGATCAAGATGATCAATCTCTACTAGGATCCAAAAAGTATCCTACGGTCAACATTCAAAGACTAAAGGTCAAACTAGGGTCCAATCATCATTAAATCGCATTGGATTTAGTAAACAAATCCTACAGCTAAAATAATTACATGGTTTCTTGAATATCGTGTTGTGGAATCCCATGATTTAATAGGATTTACATGACACTAAAATTTAGTGAATTGATTCAGTCACATTTGGAAGAATATGAAATCAATTTTTAATGCCATGTACATAAAATTAAGGAATTGGCTCATTGACGACATTTTATCAAAGAAAATTCGATTTTTGAATCGTCACGTGCACTAAATTAGTGAGTTGACCCACATATTTGTTATCAAAGAAATTTTATTTTTGAATCGTCACGTGCATTAAAATCAGTGAGTCGACTCACACAATTTTAACCAAAGAAATTTGATTTTTGAATTGCCACGTGTACTAAAATCAGTGAGGTAAGTCACGAATTATTAATCAAAGAAATCTTGATTCTATGAATTTCCATGTGTATTAAAATTAGTGAGTCGACTCACACATTTTTAATCAAAGAAATTCGATTTTTGAATTGCCACGTATATTAAAATCAATGAGTCAACTCAACAATTTTAATCAATGAAATCTTGATTTTTTAATTGTCACATGTATTAAAATCAGTGAGTTAACCCACAAATTATTAATCGAAGAAATCTTGATTTTTTGAATTGCCACATGTATTAAAATCAGTAAGTTGACTCACATGCCCAATTTCATAGAAAATTATGTTTTAAAATTTTCAATGTACACAAAATCAGTGAGTCAACTCAACAATTTTAATTAATGAAATTCGATTTTTTAAATCTCCACGTGCGTCCAAAATCAGTGAGTCTACTCACTTGTCTAATTTCATAGAAAATTTTGATTTGAAATTTCCAATGCATACAAAAATCAGTGAGTCGACTCCTTTATTTTTATTGAGAAAATCGATTTTTTTTAAATTTTTATCGTGTACACAAAAAACTTATGAGTCAACCCGATAAATATCAACACCCAATGAGCCGGTCCACCAACTTAATATTAGCGAGTTAACCAATCAATTTATCAACAAAAAAATGGGTGAATCGATCCACTAATATTTCGGAATAGTAAAGATTGCCATTAGTGCCACGTATACCCCAAAATCGAGTGAGTTAGTTCAAATGCATATGAAATCAAGAAACAATAAAAATAAAAATAAAATAAAGTAAAAATAAAAATAAAACATAGAAAAGATTACACAAAAAAATAAATTATCCTAACCTTATTGATGTAAAAAAACGTAACAACTTACCAAAAAAACCTCCTAGTCCTACCGCTATAAAAAATATAAAAATACATAAAAGAAAGAACTATCGGATCCTGTTCGATATGCAAGAATAAATAAAAAAAATAAAAGTAAACTTACCTATTAAATCGAGAACAGCAAGTTGACTCCTTCAGGTAGGACTCAAAGACCTATGAATACTCATTGTGGTGGAGATGCGAGAGACGAGGGTAGAGAGAGGTGCTTATAGGCATTGTAACTACGCTGCAGCAGTAACTTGAAGATACTGATTGAGAAAAGGGGGGTTGTGTTGTGTTGTGAATAAGATGAAGCACAACAAAGAACGTTATAGTAAGGGAGAAAAAAATGAGGTTGTGAGGAGACGTTCTGGAGATGTTGCAGGTGTTGTAATGGAGATGATGAAGGCAATGAAAAATGTTGGTTAGGTAGAACGTGAGTGCAGCAAGGGCATGCAGCAAGACAAAGAGAGGAATAAGAGGTTGTGGATGGGAGATCTAGAAAGAGGTGTTGCTGGTTTAATGGAAAACTAAAAAGGAAAAGCAATAGGGCTGTAATGGAGTGGGTTATGTGCAGCAAGATGAAGAGCGGAAGAGAGGGCTATGAAGGGGTGATCTAAATAGTGGTGTTGCTGGTTTAATGGAAAACTAAAAAGGGGCAGCAAGGGGCTGTAATGGAATACGTTATGTGTAGCTAGATTAAGAGAGGAAGAGAGGGTTATGAAGGAGTGATCTAGAAAGAGGTGTTGCAAGTTTAATGGACAACTAAAAAGGGGCAGCAAGGGGCTGTAATGGAATGAGCTATGTGCAACAAGATGAAGAAAGGAAGAGAGGGCTATGAAGGGGTGATCTAGAGAGAGGTGTTGCTAGTTTTTAATGGTAGCCAACAAAGGGGTTGTAATGGTTTTTAATGGACAACTAAAAAGGAGCAACAAGGGGCTGTAATGGAATGGGTTATGTGTAGCAAGATGAAGAGAGGAAAAGAGGGTTATGAAGGGGTGATCTAGGGAGAGGTGTTGCTGGTTTTTAATGGCAGCTAACAAAAAGAAAATGTTTTTTTGATGGTTGCAGTTTTTTCTTTGGATCAAAGGCCCCCTCCAATCAAAACATCCTCCCCCTGTTTTATGGTGGTTTCCCTATAAAATGTGAGAAAGGGAGAGAGGAGAGAGGTGTGCAGATATGGGGAGATGAGAGAAAGGGCAACGGTTGGACAAGAAGTACACTAGAGGAGGCGTTGGAGAATAAGGTGTTAGAGAAGAAGAAGAGGAAAGAAAACATGCCTACGTTCTTTTTTTTTTTATATTATATTTTTTTTCAGAATGGGAGGAGGAAATCCCATGTTACTCGTACTATGGTAGTTTCTCACTAATGCGTCTTGATTGGTCAATAATTTGATTTGGATTGATCGATTTCAAATTTTTTTTTATTTGAGTCGACATTTTGATTTGAATTAAATTTGATTTTAAATTTTGAATTTTGATTGTTCGATTAAAATTTAATTTGAATTTTGATTTTATTATTGGTTGTTGGTCGATTTGATTTGATTTTGATTGGTTGATCGATTGGATTTTAATTTTATTTTTATATTTTAATTGGTTGAGTGATTTTTATTAGATTTTCAATTTGATTTTCGATTTGAATTTTAAATTATTTTTTGATTGAATTTTAGTTTGATTTTCGATTTGAATTTTATTTTAATTTTCAGTTTGAATTTGATTTTCCTAGGGATCAGGGTCTCTATGTTAGAGTTGGATATTGAGGGACATTTTAGTCATTTTTATGATTTGATGATTTTTCTTGAATTTCTCTTTTTTAATCAATTTGGGTCCCATTAGACTCGAAATCACATTCTGAGTGCAATGGAGGTACTTTTGAGATTTTTCGGACGTTCGAAATTTATAAAGGGTATTTTTGTCATTTTGGTGATTTTTACAAATTTCTTTGTTTTCATCGATTTGGATCTCATTAGACTCGAAATCACATTCTGAGTGCAATGGAGGTACTTTCAAGATTTTTCAGAGGTCCAAAATTTATGAGGGGTATTTTATCATTTTAATGATTTTACAGATTTTTACAAATTTTAGTGTGAGGTTTCTTTCTGTCCCTGTGTGATTATTTCTAAGTCTCAAAGTCATATTTTCCTAGCGTAGCGAAGCCTCTAAGTTATTGCACAATGTATCGAATCTAAGCGTACACGCTTGCTAAGTAAGGCGTAAGATGTAGCGATCCTAAGCATGCGTAAATTTCTATGTCGAGTCGTGACGAATAGGGGGATGAAAAGAAACTAGAAACAGAAAGAATCAAGTAGTATTCACAAGCTTTCGAATTCTTTATGCTCATTATTAGGAATCAACAACAACCGGGTGACAAATTGTCGAATTAGGCAGATACAAAAAATGGGGTGTTTACAGTTACAACCCCTATACTTTTAATCTAACCGAAGTTCAATCTACCGAAGATAAAGGAGGGAAAGTATTACATCTTAGAAGCTTTCTAGTAATAAAAATTGAAGAGAGGAAGGGGGTAATAGAAGATGGATATGGAGAGGCTAGAGAGAAAGAGGGGGATTTGTGTTCCTTTTGATCCACCTTGAAGCTTCAAGGTTTTCTTTTTTTCCTTCTTCTTCTTCTATGTCTTCTTCTTTGAGTCCTTAGTAAGTTATGAGAGTGTAATTATTTTAAGATTAGTGTGAGAATATGATAATGAAATAGAATAAAGTTGAGTTGAGTGTAGATTTTTGTGTGTAAGACTTGGTCCCCATTTTGGAAGGGGAGGGGAGGTATTTATAGGTGTTTAGAGGTTACTTTAGGGATATAATGGGATAAAGTAATTGAAGAGTAGAGAATGGCATGGGATTTGAAGGTGGTATGAAATTTAGAGTTGGAATAAGAGTAGTTGTGTAATGAGGGTAAATGGGTAATTTTTTTCCAAATGATTTAGATTCTACCCAATTCATTTGGATTAGTATTTGGTGAAGTAAGATGAGTTGTGTGTGATGGAGAGAATAAGGGTATAAGGGAGTGGTTTGTTGATGGAGTGTTAGAGGGAGTGGTGTTTAGATTAGGAGAATCAGTTGTGTAAGGGGTGAGTTGATTGAATTTTGGGAAGGTTAAGGGTATGATGACATGTGTCAGAAAGAGATGGAGAGGTGAGATGATTAGATGAGTTGATTGGAGAGAAGGGGTGCTTGATTGGAGATGAGGAGTATGGGTTTCATTTGTGGAGATGGATTTGTAAGAAATGATGAGGGTAGATGATTTTTTAGAGATGATGATGTGGGTAGGTTAGGGAAGGGTATGGGTTGAGATAATTTTTAGATATAGATGATGTCGGTAAATGGTTTGTCTTAACGTTCTTGTTGCTGCCTCGATGGCTCCGTTCATCTTAGGTCTGTAGGGTTTCGAGTTGTGATGAGTTATCTGGAAGTCTTTCGCACATCTTGATCCTATCCTTGTTATTGAAGTTTCTAGCATTGTCAGTTATTAATCTGTTGAGAAGCCCATACCGACAGATGATATTATTCTTAACAAACTTTACGACGTTGCTTTTTGTGACATTAGCATAGGATGCTGCTTTTACCCATTTGGTGAAATAATCGATAGCGATTAGGATGAAGTAATGCCCATTTGCAATTTTTGACGGGATTTGCCTGATGATGTCTATGCCTCAGAGACAGAAGGGCCAAGGGGTGGTCATGTTATGTAATTCTGAAGGTGGAGCGTTGATCTTATTAGTGTAAATCTGACATAGATGGCATTTTGGAACATGCTGATAGTAGTCACTTTCTATTGTCATCCAATAGTACCCCATGCTCATAATCTTCTTAGTGAGCATATGACCATTTATGCGGGGTCCGTAGACTCCCCCGTGCACAGTCTTGATTAGTCATCTTTCTTTTGCTTATGCTACACATCGAAGTAAGACTTCGTGATGTGATTTCTTGTATAGAATATTATTGCTCAAGAAGAACTAACTT
The DNA here is from genome assembly GCF_017979445.1 of Akebia trifoliata. Classification (NCBI taxonomy): domain Eukaryota; kingdom Viridiplantae; phylum Streptophyta; class Magnoliopsida; order Ranunculales; family Lardizabalaceae; genus Akebia; species Akebia trifoliata. The sequence continues at coordinate 20,967,304 of NC_141387.1, forward strand.
GCCAATTTTTGAATGGTCCTTCGATCATTTGGCATTGCATCTGAGGAGAGGGTTCGATCTTCGAGGTATATTTTGTTGTCCGAGTACCATGGTTTTTATTCGAGCTCTTTTACTTCGACGGGTAAACAATAGGCCAGCTCATCTTGAATTCCGATCTCAAGAAGGTCAATGACTAGATCTTCTGAAATACTGATCATGGAAGCGAGTGTTGCTAATGCATTTGCAAATTGATTTTCAGTTCTGGATATGTATGTGAATGAAATCCTGCTGAAGCTTGAGCTTAATTCTTCGAGATACTCATAGTAAGTGACCAATCTTTGTTCTCGGGTTTTCCATTCTCTAGTCATCTAATAGACTACTAGGCTCGAATCTCCGAACACATCTATTTCATCTACCTCAAGATCTAGTGTTGTTTTCAACCCTGTTATACATGCTTCGTACTCTACCTCATTGTTAGACCATTGGAACTTTAATCTGATAGCAATTGGTATATAAGACCCATCTGACTTGATCAAGATTGCACCTATTTCGTTCCCTTTATGATTAACTGCACCATCAAAATACATTTTCTAGCTTGATTCTTTGTCATTGTCCTCAATCTCAATGAGTAATATGGCTTCATCGAGAAAATTCATTTTCAATGGCTCATAATCAAACAACGGGTGCTCGACTAAGTAGTTGGTGATGGCTTGTTTCTTGATGGCTTTTTGAGTTACATAACTGATGTCGAACTCAGATAATAATAGTTGCCATTTTGCAGTGCTACCTATTAGCGCTGGTTTATCGAAAAGGTACTTTAAGGAGTCCATTTTGGCGATAAGCATAGTCGAGTAACTAAGCAAATAGTGGTATAATCGTTGAGATGCCCAGACTAATGCACATCAAGTCTCTTCAAGTGTCGAATATTTCACTTTGTACTCAATAAATTTCTTGCTCAAATAGTAGATGCCTTACTCCTTTCGTCCTGATTCATCATGTTGCTCTAGTACACACCCTATTGACGTGTCTTGCACTGAGATGTACATAAGCCGACGTCACCCTAGCATAATAGGGACCAAGACTGGTGGATTGAGCAGATATTGTTTGATCTTGTCAAAAGCTTCTTAACAATAATTGTTCCACTTCTTTGGCGTATCCTTTTTGAATAGCTTGAAGACTGGCTTACAGATAGGTGGAAGTTGAGTAATGAACGGGTTGATGTACTGTATTCTCCCAAAAAAAGTCCTAACACCTCTCTCTGAAACGGATGTCTTTATCTCGAGGATATATTTAGCCTTTGCCGGATCTATTCGATACCCCTTTTGTTGACGATGAATCCTACTAGCTTGCCCGATGTTGCCTCGAATACACATTTTTACCTGGTTGAGCCTTAAATTGTACTTCCTCAGTCTATCGAACAACATCTTAAGATTTACTAGATGGTTTTCTTCTATGCCAGACTTAACAATCATGTCATCTACATAGACCTTCATTTCTTTATGGATCATGTCGTGGAATAATGCAGTTATCACACATTGATTAATTGCCCCTGCATTCTTTAATCTGAATGGTATAACTTTGCAGTGGAATGTGCCCTAGGGTGTGATGAATGTGGTCTTCTCCTGATCTTTTTCTACCATTTTTATCTGGTTATAGCCTGGGAAACCGTTTGTGAATGAGAACATGTCATGTCCTATTGTACTATCGACTAGAGTGTTTATGTGTTGTAATGGAAAGTCATCCTTAGGATTGGCCTTGTTCAGGTCTCGATAGTTAACACACATGCATACCTTCCATCTTTCTTAGGTACTGGGATGACGTTAGCTAGCCATTCCTTTCTCTCATCCACTACTCCCTTTGTTATGTCTTTCTCTTTAATCCTTATCCCTTTTACTGACACCCTTTGGCACCTCCCTGCTTTCGTCATGTGACCAATGTTAGCCATTATCACCTTCTTCATTGTATCGACCCCTGTCGATGTGATGATGGTTATCTCGTAGCTCCATAGAACTGCTTGGTTAGAGCTATACGAAAATGGTTTAGGTAAGTACATGGTCATTAGAGGTGGATCGGGTTTTACGTTGAGGATAAAGGGTGGTGGTTTGGTTTTGGTTGTTGTGGTGATGGGACGCAGTACTTGAGGGGTTGATGAAGTGTAATGAATGATGAATGGTGGTCTTGTGGATGAAGTGTAGAAGGGGGGTCAAGTTGTATTATGAGGACTTGGTGGTGTATAGGGCATACTTTGAGGCGGTCGGGTATTAGTATTGGGAATTTGATGAGTGGGATTGATGGTGAGGTTAGTCATTTTGAGTGGCAGTTGCGAGTTTTGAGGAGGTTTTCTCATGTATTGGGTAATGGCATTAACTGTTGATGTCTTTGGTTCCTTTGTTAGGTGGATTCTAATCTTTGTCCCTACAAGAGCTATGAAAGCTGGTGGATTAAAGTCTAGTTCTTCGAGAATGACATTTACTGCATGCCCGCTTCCCCTTCTATTGTAGGTAGGTAGAGAATTCTAGTTGATGTTTTGTTGCTGAGTGGATTTGTAGGCCCATCTAGTATGAAAGTCTTTTTATCTATTAGGTTATATACCTGATGTTTGAGTTGCTAGCACTAATCTGTAGAGTGTCCCGATGCACCCATATGGAATTCGCAAAACAAGCTCGGGTTGTACCCTAATCCCTTTGTAATTTTTGGGTTTGGTGGCCTTTTAGCGAGATACTCTCCCCTGAGCAAGATCGGGAGTAATTCTGATAAGGCCATTAGTAACATAGTGAACACCCTGTTAACTCTGTTAAACTGTTCTTGCTGACTCTGCCCGTAGTGGTACCTGTTGTGCGACTAATAAAGGGTTTGCTCAAAATAGGTTCTGAGGTGTAGGGGTCCAAGATGGTGGAGGCGTCAAAGTCTATGAGGTTAACGGAGCTTGTGGTCTTGTTGCTAATGTCGGGATGAAGAGGGGTCGATTTTGTTGTACATTGTTAATCTATGATTCTTTCTTTTTCCTTCCCAATGGTACCGGTTTTTTCTGTGGACGTATCCCTATTGCTGCCCCTAGGCTTGTAAAATCAAATATTAAATTGGTTCAAATCCCGTCCTTGACCCGATTTGCTACCTGTACTAGTTTTGAAAATGTGCTCATAATGTGTCCCACCAGATAAGTATAAAAAACGTACCCTTGTGTTGAGATGAACATAATGTTCATCTCTTGTTCAGTTATTGCAGGCCTAACTTGTGAAGTTGATTCTCACCACCTTTGGGCATACTCTTTCACTATTTCCCTCTATTTTCGTGTCATCTTAGCCACGTCATTTCAATCCAAACCCATATATGTATTGAACCGGTAATTGTGATAGAATATTTCAACTAAGTCTTGCTAATTCTTGATGAGTGTATGGTCCAATCTTGATAACCATTTGAGGGTCAACCTAGTTAAGCTTCTTTGGAACAGTTGTACCAGTAGCTTGTCATCCTCGTCATATTGGCACATAGATCTATAGTACAAGTTTAGATGCGACAGAGGAGACCCTACTCCGTTATATTTCTCAAATTCCGAATACTTGAACTTGGCCGGCAACTGTGCATTAGGCTAAAAATAGAGGGCTTTAAATCGAGTTCCACTCATGGTGTTGAGGCTTTTGGTTCTCCTCATTTTCTCCGGAAGAGACTCGATTTGTTGGGTCATCTTTTCGTCTATTATACTTTTGGCTTCTATGGCCCTATACTCACACTCATCATCAGGAAAGACCATAGGGGGTGATCGATTATGCAGAATGTAAAGTAGGGGCCCTTGGTATCCCAACACTGTGGGTGGCAGGGTGGTCTATGACCCTTATGGCGGTTGCTCTGGTAGATCCTGGTTTGACGCTGATGAATGTTGTTGTACTGTCTGGGCCTGTATAAAGCTGGCATTGGCTAACATGGCGCTCAACATCTTTTCTTGCCACTCAGTAGTTTTAAATAATGCTGCAATCCTTGCATCAATATCTAATGTTTAAGCAATTGTAGGCTGTGGTGCTTTGGAGGTACTCATGGTGGCTGTTAGGGATATGAGAAAATATGGAGGCTCCTTTGACTATTTATATTTCTTTCGTTTGGCCACTTGTAGGTACAAAAGACCAAGCGTTACTATTTAGTTTACAAAAAGAAAATCATGATGTGTTATTAGGTCGGGTAAAGTTATTTATTAAAAAGTAAATGAGTTTTAAAGAAAAAGGGGGGGCTTTCTCAACGCGGAGCCAGCATCAACACGGAGTTGGCATCAACATGGAGCTGGATTATGTATTTTTGAAAATAATTACATTAACACAGAGTCTGCATCAGCACGGAGTTGGGTTGTACTTTTGAAAATAATTATATCAGCACGGAGCTGGCATCAATACAGAGTTAGCATCAGCACGAAGTTGGCATCAACACGGAGTTGACTTCAGCACAGAGTTGGGTTATGTACTTTTGAAAATAATTACATCAGCATGGAGCTGGATCGTTTATTTTTGAAAATAATTTCATCAGCATGGAGCTGGGTTGCGTATTTTTGAAAATAATTACATCAGTGCGAAGCTGGCATCAACACAGATGGAATAATTTTGAAAATAAGGGGTTACATCAGCCCCTGGATGGCATCAACAGGGAGTTGGAAGACATTTTGTAAAATCATATTTTTACAAAATCGAATTGGAAGAGCACACGTTTTTTGTTAACCTCTAATTCAATTCTCTGAAACCAAGGTTGGCCAGTCAAATCCCCAGGGAAGAGGTGGCGCATGATGCTTTCGCAATGGCACTATTAAATCACCTCATTTCCTTGAATAGACGTAATTTATTCCCCTCGTATCAACATGACAATATCGTTTTTAGGTACCAACTTTGATCAAGAACTGTAATTGGTGCCTTTAAATCTTTATTTTGTTTTTTTTTGTCTTTTAAAAATATTTTATTGGAAAAAGATTAAATTTGTTTGAAATAAATACAGGTCGTGGTCCCAACTTGGATGGGTATAGGTCATGGACTCGATTCGAGACAGATACGGGTCCTTGACCTAGTTTGGATTGGATACGGGTCATGAACTCAGTTTGGATGAATATGGGTTGTAGACCTGGTTTAGATGGATACGGGTCGTGTACCTGGTTTGAGTGGATATAGGTCATAGACCCAGTTTAAGTGGATACGGGTCGTGGACCGATTTAGAGTGGATTCAAGTCATGGACCTAGTTTGGATGGATACGAGTCATGGACCTGGTTTGAAACGGATATGGGTGGGGTTACGAGATCAGTTTGATTTGAGAAATTCCACACATTTTTTTATTTTTTTATTTTTGAAAATAGATGGCGGGAGTCTTAAAGGTATTAGACCCCATTTGTCCTTGGATCTCGAGGCCAACTTGATTGGTCGAATAACCCCTCATGGTTACACGAGGTGCCATAGGCCCGCTTGAGGCCCCAGGTCTTAAATTTGTTTTGATTTGGCTCATTGAAGAAAATCTCCTTTGCTTAGTTTTCAAAATTTGGGATTTTTTTTTATTTTTTTAAAGCGGTATTGATGTTTAAACAGTGATTGGGAGTGCCCATGAATTTGGTCTGTTGGATTCATACTGGTCCATGTTTGGAGCGTGGATAGAACTATCCTTGTCTTATCCATGATTTAAATACAGATGAGACATTCACTGTTCTATCTGTGCTTCAAACATGGATGAGACACATCCTATTTTATCTGTGCTTCAAGCACGGATAAGACACATTTTTATCTATCTATGTTATGAACACAGACTAGAAAGAAATCCAATTTTTACAATTCAATTAAACTGGTTTCTTGGCCCCTGTTTTCAATGTCCCTCACTGTTTTTTTGTTGTTTTGAGTGAAATGCAGCAAGCATATCTTCCCCTTTTACGTAAGTGGGTAAGTAAATAAATGCAAGCAAAAAAAAAAAATCCTAATCTATACAAGGTTGCCTTCGTGGGCTTCCAATTTGGACTTCAAGGCCTGAATGCACTAAACAAATACAACTTTGCTTCGGGGGTCGATGTAAACTTGAGAACTCATGTCCTAGCTCATCTAATTGGGCACGTGCATGCAGCTAATAAGTGGGTTTATGGTTACCCAATCTTCAAATCTCAATGCATACCATAGTACACACATCATTGGTTGGTAATCGGATTTGATGTGTTCATCCCCGACACTTAAAATAACAATCTCAAGCCGTAAAACTACTAGGCATTGGGGTTAGATATATTGAGGGTGGGGTGGCTTGTGCAATGGGCTATGCTCACAAGTGTATGTTCATTTTTCTTTTCTTTTTTTTTTCTTCATCGACCTCCTTACAAGCATGTAATAAACAAAAGTAAGTAAGTAAATATTACATGTCATACGTAAAATAAAAAAAACATAAACAACAAACACAAACAATGTTAGCAAACTAAATAAAAATATTTTTTTTCAACAATGACTGAGTTGACATTAGGGCTGAACACATGGTCCCTAATGGAGTCACCAGCTGTAGATACGTGATTCTTCGATTTTTAAGATCACTTCTACTCAAGTTTGGAGTAGCCACCATTCATATTTGTAAAAGGGTATGAATAGTCACCTGATGTAAATATTTAGAAAAAGTGCCATTTTTGGCATTTAGTGACTCTCGATGGGATAAGGTATTAATAAACTTTAAATCGGGGTAAGCTGCTCAATTGGAGAAAAGGGAAGGTGTTAGTCACCCTTTTCTCCCCACCAAGTGGTGGTAACCTCAACACAACTCGGTCATTCTTGGATGAAAATGCAAAATAAAAAGTGCCACATGTCGATGACTTGTACCCTAAGTAGGGATTTACTATCAGCTTTAGCTTATAAGGATCATCCCATTGAAAGGGATGATGTTAATAGGCATTAGGCTTGAAAATAACATATATTTGAAAAGTGTTGGCTTTGGTTACTGGTTCATTCTTATGAGTCGAGAAGAATCCGAGTGTCAATTGCCTCAAAATGACTTGAAAGATTAAATCAATTTTGTTTTGAAAGTGGTTACAACCCCTATACTTTCAATCGAACTGAAGTCCGATCTACAGGAGATAGAGGAGGGGGAGTATTACATCTTAGAAGCTTTCTAGTAATAAAAATTAAAGAGAGGAAGGGGGTAGTAGAAGAGGGATATGGAGAGGGTAAAGAGAAAGAGAGGGGATTTGTGTTCCTTTTGACCCACCTTGAAGTTTCAAGGTCTTCTTTTTTTCCTTCCTTCTTCTTCTTGTATGTCTTATTTTTTGAGTCCTTAGTGATTTATGAGAGTGTAAGTCTTTTGAGATTAGTGTGAGAGTATGAGAATGATGTAAAAGAGAGTTGAGTTGAGTATATATTTTTTTGTGTAAGACTTAGTCCCCATTTTGGAAGGCAAGAAGGGTATTTACAGGTGTTTGGAGGTTACTTTAGGGATATAATGGGGTGAAGTAATGTAAGAGTAGAGAATAACATGGGATTTGAAGATGGGGGATATGAAATTTAGAGTTGGAATGAGGGTAGTTGTGTAATAAGGGTAAATGGATGATTTTTTTATCCAAATGATTTGGATCCAACCCAATTCATTTGGGTGGAATGTTTGATGAGGTGAGATGAGGGAAGTGTGGTATGGAGAGAATAGAGGTGTGAGGGAGTGGTTTGTTGATGGAGTGTTAGGTAAGTTAAAGGGGATTGGTGTTTAAATTAGGAGAATGGGTTGTGTAAGGGATTAGTTGATTGAATTTTGGGAGGGTTAAGGGTGTGATAACATGTGCCAAAAAAGGATGGGGAGGTGAGATGATTAGATGAGTTGATTGGAGAGAAGGGGTGTGGGTTTGGTTTGTGGAGATGGATTTGTAAGAAATGATGAGGGTAGGTTTGAGAAGGGTATGGGTTGAGATGGGGGTAGATGATTTTTTAGAGATGATGATGTGGGTAGGTTTGGGAAAGGTATGGGTTGAGATGATTTTTAGACAGATATGATGTGGATAGATGGCTTGTTAGAGAAAGGTGATGGGGGTAGGTATTTGGATGAGGGAGGTGAGTTGAGGTGATAACATGTGTCCCTTTTGATGATAAAAAAGGGTGATTAGTTGATATGGATAATGATTTATAAGTTATTATGAATGTGAATTTGGTATGGATAATGGTTTGTGGGCTTCGGTGTGTTGAGCTTGGGTTTTAGGAAGGTTGTAGGTTATTTGAAATTGGTTAGGATTATTTTGGAATGAGTTTAATAATTGGTGGTTTTTAGGGTTTTTGTAATGTGAGATTAAGTTTAGGTTAGGTTGAATAGGGTGAGAAATGCATTTTTGTGAATTGGGGGCTTGTGGGCTTTGAGCGAGCTTGCTGTAATTCGCTTTCGGGAGTGGAGCGGTGATGGGGGGGAAGATGGGGGGTAGGCCAAGTCCTTTTGATGGGCCCATTAGACCCTTAAGGGGTCTTAAGGACCCTCAATTTGATAAAAATGTCGCATTTCGATGAATTGGACTTTTTAGGCCCGTCAACAAATTTCATTGAAAATCTGATATTTTTGAGCCCTTTCGAGTGGGGGCCCATTCAAATTGGGTTGTCTACATTTTGTATATAGTATATCATTTCTTTTTTTATCGAAAAATACCAACAAGGATTGATAGTGCTCTCTAGTGACATCCATCTGTCTTTTCTATCCATCAATTTATCTATCTAGTACGTCTTACATGGTATGGCCACTACATAGAACTAGAGGCACAGTCCAATCAATTAATTGAGAACATACGTTCCCTCTATCCATCCATCAATCCATCGAGTAATTTCTTATATATCTATCAAAGTATTTTCATTTTTAAATTTATTTAAATCCATAGTGCATCAACATATTCTATTTGATGATTTTGGTTGAGTAGAAATACTTGGAAAACACGACAAATGCCATAAGACGTAGAAGCTAAAAAAGCTGTCAAAATTTGGTTAAATGTTGGAAAACATGACTTTTCAAAGTTATCAAAATTGAAAATGGATTTTTGTAAATTGAAGTCTTTGATCACATGAGAAACACCATATAATTTTTATAGCTGAATTCAAAGGAATGCTAAAGATATCAAGTCTTGAAAATCGGGCAAAAACGTTGAAATTTACGTTTTGTTCTTAAAACCAAAAATCACATTTTTCTATAATGAAATTTGAGTTTTAAAACCATCCCCAAAGGTTGAACAGGGGTAAAACCTTAATTTTATTAAAAAACCTAAAGTAATGTTAAGTAATGAAATGAAGGTGGTTTTTCTATGTAACCACCTTGACAAAATAGAAGAAAAAAATCAAAACCCATTTCTGACAAATTTTTGCCAAATCGGTGGGACCAATTTTTTGGGTTGGTGGCACCCAATGGGAACATTACCTAGGGCTAGTGGGACCGACAACAAGGTGGAAATCACGAATTTGTTCGCGATTTTTATGTTTTCATTGTGGGAGTTAAAATTTCTTGTTTATTTGGTAAATCATGGAAAACTAATGAATAATTGAAACTCTAACTACTTAAAATCTCATCAATAATTTAATGAAATGAAATCTAATCGATATAAACCAAAAACTATGCTTGAATCAAACCGAACATACATGAGTTTTGTCGATTCACCGATAAATGTTAAAACGAGAATAATATTAATGATTTAGATTATTTTCTATGAAAAATTTCGTACAACTACAAGGTTGAAGGGAAGGCATCCTACCTCGGATTATTTTCGACGGTTGAGCAAAATTAAGGATCGTCTTTGGTCAAATACATAAATCTTTCTCTGACGAAAATTGAATTTCTATGCGTCCACGCGTAGCCCTCTATGGCGTGTACGACTTTCCTTCTTTCTGTAAAGCTTAGATCGTTCTAGTTTAGTGTTCATCTGAGTTGCAAAGATCATGAAAAAATAGGATTGAGTTTTGTTTGGAGAGAAGAATAAGAAAAATCAAATTTTTCTTTAAGTTTATGATATTTATAGTTAAGTTGGGATGTAAGCATCATTTCGGGAATTATTTTTTCAAATGTCAATTTAGACATTCTTATACTTGATTTTGAGTGATTTTTCAACACAAACCTAACGGTGTAATCGGATTCCTTAAATTATGTCTCCAAATTAAATTTTTACATATTGGTAAAAGTTGACACGAAATTTGAGGATTTGATAAAATTTCATTCGAATTCTAATTAAACTGTGCTTACAGGCTAAAGTATGTTTTTCAATCCTTCTAAATCTATTGGTGATGATGGATTTTCTCAAATGCTAATAAATCAAACTCCAAACTTTTAAAATCAACGTCAAAGCTACAAATCCTTCCTCAAGGTACTCATTAAAAATTTGGGGTATTACACCTTCGGTATACCTTGAGATAGTGAATAATCCTTAGATTCTTTAGAAAAAATGGGCATATATTTTTTGAGTTTCTATTTGACTTGATCTGAGTACTGGTCTGGGTTGACAACAGGGTACTTGTCGTAGAATTGATGAAACCTTATCTAAGTTACTCGAAATCTGGTTACTCTGATCTTTGTCTAGATCGCCCTTTCAAGTTTTTGATCTAGCGAGCCCCTTTTTTGTTTCTGCTCTGATTGTTGTTGAGGTTGCATTTTCAGGGTTTCAAAATCGGGAGCTTGCTCTAATTTTTTCCTAGGTAGTCTTCCCGAGTTTTTAACCTAAGGCCAATTTTTTTTTTTTTTAATAAATCTTGGAGTTACTACTTGATAACATTTCATTTCTTCCCCTAACCTTCTCATGTGACACTTAGGAGGACTTTTATAGGTGGGCTTAGGATAAGACTTGGAAATAATTAGCCCCCTCTCGTAAGTGGAGATTGGTAAGGCCAAGATCCATCTATGAGAATATTACGTTACTCTTGTATTGTAAATTTACTTTATGAAAATATTATCCTCTCATCTATCTTTGATGAGGTGTTGGTCCCTCAAGACTCACTTAGGACCTCTTTAGTCACTTAAGGTAGAGTAATCACGTAGGACATTGATTATTCAGGGGCCTCATCCTCTCATAATAGAGTTGTCATTGAGCACATTAGCTATTCAAGACCCTAAAGCTACTTAGGGCTGCACTCTTACTTAGGATATCTTGGCCACTCATGACCTCTATCTACTTGGGGCTGATCTGCCACTTAGGACAGAAACTTGGTTAGTTTAGACCTATCGACTTTGCCACTCGAGGGATAAACCTAACGACTTGGGATCTTCTTAGAATGCTGATCAAACTTCCTCAATGATTTTGGTTTGCTAAATGATTTTCTTGCAACTTGCAATTCTTAAAGAACACCAACAAAAATAATAATATATGCACAGAATATAATGTGGTCATTAGCCCCCAATCTAGTCACGTGATTCGACGTAGTCTCATAATTTTATCGAACTCTTAAATTATAAAATTGACTCAACAGAGTCTTGTGACTTGGCTAGGTTCATGAATTAAATAAAAAAAATGCCTTATTTTATGCATTCATGTTGTGTACAAAGCAATAATCCTAAGCAGAGCAAGGTAGACCAAGTAGAGATGGGTTTCAAGTAGAGTTGGATATAGCAGAACATAATATCTTCCGAGGAAATCTCAAGTAGAGCAGGGTTCCGAGCAGGGTTGGGTACAACAAAACATAGTATATTATAAGGGAATCCATCCCATGTAGAGCAGGATTCCAAACAGAGCTAGGTATAATAGAATAAAGTATCTTCTAAGGGAACCCTGAACAAAGTAGGATTCCAAGCAGAGCTGAGTAGACTGAGCAAAGTTGGGTTCCTAGGGTTGATCCAACTTCTCATAGTTAGTGAATTGAACAAGCAACTTGAACTAGAAAAATCTCCGTACTTGCACAAGGATATTAAAAATTCCTAATTTCACCCTTTCTTGCAACTTGAAAAGAAAAGATCCAATCACAATTAAGATAAAGATTCGCACATTACGATTACAGGATCCAATCGAGAAACTAAAATCTGTTCCTTGTTAACTTGAAATTAGAAACTTTAACTTGCAAGGTTGCCTTTGGGGTCAACCCCCAATTCTTGATGGAAATCTCAATCATTCTTCATAGTGTCTTGATCTGAATTTCACCATTGTGGTTTTCATTAGTGTTTTAAAAATCGATTCCCATGTAAAATGCTAATTTGTAGAGTAAAATATTGGATGTCGTTGGTTCCTCGAGATTTTCCCTAACGATCAATCTTCATTGTTATTGATGCACACGAACGATCAAAATCACACAAAAAAATAATAAAAATAAATAAATAAAGGGAGAGAAGACAAAAACTAAGATTTGTTGACAGGGTTAATCTCAAATTTGAACTATGTCCTCGAGCTCGGAAAAGCCATTCCACTATTCTTAATGTCATTATAAGATTTACAAAACTTAGCCTCATTTTTCCTTTTTTTTCCTCTTCCCAAGAGTTCCTTCCTTTTACCTAGTAGCTCTCCTTATATAGATACAAAATTCAAACCCTAAAAGGAAAGACAAACAATTCAGGATCTTCTACTAAATCTATCATTATCTAGAAATAGACACTCTTTAGTGAGTTAAAAAACTTTCTATTTTTGGATAAGATTATAATTTTAACCAAATAAAATCTAATTCAAAATATAAAAATTGGTGCCTCAAGATATGTGTTAAATATGGTGTGATAGATCATTGATATTCACCTTATTTGCATCATGTGTCTTCTACCACTTTTTACCTGCATAAATATATATTTGTATTCAAAAATTATAAATAATTATTTTTTTATCAAAAGTTGGAAAAACCAATTGACCCGGATGAATTTTATTATCTTGGCCAAAGTTTTCAAGATCGCTTGAGTCATCTCATTTGTCAAACTATATAATGTGTGGGATGATTCACATTGGATTTTCGGTTCATTCTTAAGCGATACTAAGAAGGCTTGGGCAAGTGATCTTAGTCTCGGACGAGACTTAAAAGTTAAAACTATTGAAATATGGCTAAAAAATAATAGACCCGATCCAAGTATGTGTGTATTTTTTGTCGGTCCAAGGTAATTTGAGTTGGGCTTGTAACTTATGTAAGTCGTCCATTTTGTGGTGTTTCTAAAAGAACGGGATTTTATTTTCTTGTGTAAGAAATCTAACTCCAAGTCTAAGTCTTTTCTAGAAAAGAGAGTAGAGAAAAAGAGAAAACCTAAGGAAGGAGAGGTTGAGAGGTTTGGAAAGATTGGGATAAAGAAGAAAGTGAAGCTAAGTGATAAAGGTGACTCCTTATCGATTTGCCACATTTTCTTCATAGTGAAATTGAGTTCCAATGCTCATACTTCCATGGACATAGTTGATTAGACTATCGTTGTTCTTCTCACCGGAGTTAATAATAATCTTAGTTTTACCTTACTTGTGGGGCAAGTAGGGGATCGAACCCAAGAGAAAGGAGGAATAGAGCTAAGCTAAGAAGATAAAATCTAAATTAACTAAAAGGAATTAAAACTGTTTTTCTTTGTATTTTTGAACTTATAAGAAGATGTAAAATTGCTAGAAAATAAACTAAAGTAAATGAAATTAAAAGCAAGTAAACTTATGAATTAAAACACCATTGGAGGTGGATCTACCTAAAACATGTTAATGAGCAATTCCTATTCTCTAGTCTTTTTATAACTCAATCATAAGGGCTTGGTGTTAGCTCCTTAGATCGGAAAGTTTTGCAAATAAAATGAAATAAGGGAACAAAAACAAAGTAGAATTCTTTGAAAACTTCTTACTACAAATTATCTAATTTAAGCAAACTTTATCTTGATCTAATCTAAGCATAAAGTATCTATATTAAGAATAAAATGTGCAAGAAACTTAAAGAGAATTCATAAGCATTTTAAATAAAAGAAAGGCATAAAATTATAAATAACACAAGAACTTGCTCTAGGCTTTTCCACTCTCCAATGGAGGGGAACTTAGCCTAATGTCATTGCAAGAGAGGGAAGATAAGAGATGAAAGAACTTTTCTTCATTTCATGGAGAAAATTACAACTTCTTCTTCTTCTACTTCTTACAAGACTATTTAACCAAAAGAAAATAACTAGAAAATGAAAATACAAAAAATAAGAGAATAGGCTAAGAGCCTTAGATTAAAGAAGTCTTGGATAAGAGAACCAAGATGGGATCCTTTCTCTAGAAATGAAGGTTCTATTTATAGAGAAAATGTGTGTAGAAGAGTCTAAAAGTAGCCTCTACTTTTCTTTGCACAAAAAGACAAAAGAGGAGAATATGAGTTAAGGATTAGGGCATTCCAAAGGATTAGGGCATTCCAAAGTGGGCCCAAATACTTTTGTCTTGAGATTTTGATTCTAATTTGTTGATTTTCTGCACAAGAAACACACGTAATTAGATTTATCTAGTAAATGAATTTATTTATATATAATTAAGCCTAATTAACATGCAACGTGGTGATTTGAGGCTTATCATGATTATTATCTTAATATGGATAAATAGGTACAAAAATCAAGATAAATATCTGAAAAATGTGTGTATAATTGAGTGTTTGGAAACACTCATCAATAGTATTTGGGTAAACCACGTAAAATCTAGTGTTGTGGGTATTGTGTTCTTATTCTTTCCCTGTGTGATTGTTTATTTTTTTTGCATTTGCTACTATTAATTGGCTTAGTTTTTCATTGTCATTATCAAACAAGGTCTTGGAAGGTGTGGCATACGAGGTGTTTGTTAAAATATCTAACAGGTGTTTAATCAAATTACTAAGTGAGTTTCACAAAGGTGTTCACATACACAACAATCGGTATTAGAGCTTAGGGTATTTAGGGGATTTAAAATGGCGAAGAAAAATAAAATGATGATTAGAAGTTCTGATAGAGTGAAATTTGAAGTAAAGCCATTTGATGGAAAATCAAATTTTATATTGTGGCAAAGGAAGATAATGAATATTCTTATTCAATAAGGGCTTCATAATTACAATTGAGGCATTAAAGAGAAACCGGAAAACAGATCTAATCAGACATGTGAAGAGTTGGATTTGAAGGCTATTAGTTCCATTGAGTTGCATGTTTTCGATGAAATCATGTACAACGTTATGGAAGAAAAGACCACAAAGGGAACATGGGATAAGTTTGAGAAACTTTATATAGGAAAGATTTCGTCAAACAAATTATTCCTTAAAAACCAATTCCATAACCTAAGAATGGAGGAAGGAAAAAAATATCATGGACTACTTGAACACTTTCAATCGGTGTTTTAATAATTTATTGAATGTAAAAGTGAAGTTTGAAGAAGAAGACAAAGCATTGTTCTTGTTGAGATTACTTTCTAATTTCTTCAAACACTTTCAGACTACACTTATGTTTGGTAAGGAGACTTTCAAGTCTAAAGAAGTGGTTTAAGACCTTATCTCTTATGTGACCATAAACAAGTCAAGTGAGAAGGATCCTCAAGGGAAATGACTTATTGCAAAGGGTTCAAGTGAGCAAGGCCGATCAAAAGAGAAACGCAAATCTGAATAGAAGAACTCTAAATCCAAATTTAGAAGTGAAAGCGCCCTCGATCCGCGGGGTTTGCGGATCCGCTTTTGACTTTGAGGTTTGGGAGTCGCCACCTAGTTATTACGATCTAGAAACTGAATATTGACTCGAAACGGATAAACAAACAACTAATCTACTAAAAAATACTGAATCCGGGGATCACATTATGGGGTTGGAAGGTGTTAGGCTCCAACCCCGCCCGGCAAACGTCGGTCTCTACTAATTTTCAAAAGCGATTACATTGCTAAAAAGACCTAAATAATAATAATAAAAATAAATAAAAATATTTAGCTTTGCAATGCAACGATTTTGTTCCCTCAGATCTGATAGAACAACTCATCGAATAGTACTCCTCGCTTTGTTCTGTCACCTAATTCGCTTCAGACCTCCAAGACAAAGTATATCCTTCTTAGATCTGAATATTTCTAATTTATTTATGGATTTCTGGGTATTTTTGAAGGGATTCTAAGTGTATTTTGAGCTAAATTTGGGATATGGATGTTAAGTAAGGAGTTAGGACTTTAAAATTAGGATTTATGAGAGGTTAGGAAAGCTTTTTGACCTACTTTTCTTAGGGTTTATTTTTTAATACGAAAATAGGTTGTAGGGACCCTTGTTTAAAGATTTTTTAAAGTGCTTTTCAGATAGAGTTTGTGTTTAATTATAATTATTTTATATAGAGTTAGTGTTTAATTATAATTATTTTTAAATAGAGTTAGTGTTAAATTACAATTACATTAGATAGTTTTATATTTTAATTAGAATTCTATTAGATAGTTTTAGAGTTTAATTAGATTTCTTTTAGATAGTTTTAGAATTTAATTAGAATTCTTTTAGATAAAGTTAGAGTTTAATTAGAATTCTATTAGGGTTTTGACTTTGGTTTGATTAGATTGATTAGGATTTTGACTTAAGTCTCACTTTATTGACTAAAATTTAGGGTTTTGACTTTAGCCTTACTTGATTTACTAGAATTTAGGACTTTGACTTAAGTCTCACTTGATTAACTTGAATTTAGGATTTTGACTTAAGTTTTACTTGATTGACTTGGCTTTAGGGTTTTGACTTAAATCTTACTTGATTGACTTGACTTTAGGATTTTGACTTAAGTCTTACTTGATTGACTTGAATTTTAATTAGGATTTCACTTTACATTAATTAATGTTTTAATTATTAATTTCGAAATTTTTAATTATTAAAATTGTAAAATTACCATTTTACCCTCGAAAAGGGATTTTTGCGTTTTAAGTCATTTTTTAATGTTCCAAGATGTTTTGGGATTGATTTTCGTAAGGAATTCAATGGGAATATTGATTTGTGTCATTTATGCATTTTTTTGTGCAAAATGATCGTAAACTTTATGAGGGACATTTTCATAATTTTATCGAATTTTGTGAAAATTGGCGAAATGGTTTATTTAGTTTCGATCTGTTGTTTTATGTGTTTGAAAGGATTTTCCTAAGCGTAATGTAGGCTTTAAGGATGTTTTGAGATTAGGGGTATTTTGGTAATTTGATCATTTTTTAGTGATTTTTATCGTAAAACTTCTTTTTGTCTGCGAGATGATGATTTCTATGTTTTTAGGATCATATTTTCCTAGCGTAGTGTGGTTTCTACAGTTTTGTTAGTTTGAGATATTTCATCCGAATTTCTGAAACACATCTGATAACAAATAAAGCATTGGAATAATCATCCATCATTGAAAATCGTCGCGATCAAGTTGACGAGTTGATTAATCAGTCAAGTGCGAAAATGTGGTGTCTACAGATACCCCTCTTTGACAGAGGGTTGAAGCAAACTAGATAGCAAATTTATTTTGGTAGATAGTGCGATATCCGAATGCCGAAACTAGTGACAGTTTATTTTGTAGCCTGATTTAGCAATTCGTCTGAACGTTCGGATCCTTGAGGGTAAAACTCTCCCCGAGCAAAAGGTTGTTGAAAGCGCCCTCGATCCGCGGGGTGTGCGGATCCGCTTTTGACCCTTGAGGTTTGGGAGTCGCCACCTAGTTATTACGGTCTAGGAACCGATCAATGACTCTAAATGGATAAAAACTAATCTAAAACCAAAAAAAAAACTGAATTCGGGGATCAAGTTACGGGGTTGGAAGGTGTTAGGCACCAACCCCGTCCAGCCAAAGCCGGTCTCTTACTAATTCCCAAGTAAGTTACATTGCTAAAACCTAGATAAGAAAATAAATAAAAATAAAAGGTTACCTTTCCGATGGCAAGGACTTGGTTCCCTCAGATCTGACAAAAAGAACTCCTTGTACCGTGCTCCCTTAAACTTCGTTCTGCTTCCGGATTTGACTTCGGATCTCCGAGGCAAGGTATCTCCTTATTTTTGAATCTGAAAACTCTTCAATTTCGTTGTGGATTTGGGGATGTTTTTAGAAGGCTTTTGGGTGTTTTCTAGACTAAAATTGAAGGAGGGATGTTAGCTAAGGAGTTGGGGCTCCAAAACTAGGGTTTATGGGGGGCTAGGGGAGCTTCTAGACCTACTTATCTTAGGGTTTATTATTTGATACGAAAATAGGGTGTGAGCACCTCTATTTATAGATGTTTTTAGGGGTTTGATTTGGATAGAGTTAGTATTTAATTAGAGATCTTTTAATTAGAGTTGTGTTTTAATTTGACTTTGTTTAGGTAGAATTATGTTTTAATTAAAATTGTTTTAGTAGAATTATTTTTAAGTTAGAACTCTATTAGATAGAGTTATTAATCAATTATAATTCTATTATGACTTTTGGTCTTATTTGATTGACTTTTAATGTTTTGACTTTAGTCTCAATTGATTGACTTTTAATATCTTGACTTTAGTCTTGCTTAATTGACTTTAATTTTGACTTCAGTCTCACTTGATTGACTTTAATACCTTGACCTTAGTCTTTCTTGATTTACTTTTAATTTTTGGAGAACCCCCTCTAAAATATCTTTAATTCTTTGGACCCCCAAATGGAGGGGTCCTTAAAGAAATATCCCACGAACCCTCAACAATTTTGCCTGAGAGTTCGATTAATCGATTTTTTAGGTTTAATTTTAAAATTTTAAATTAATTTCATTAATGTTTTACTTTAATTATTTAATGTTTTATTTATTAATTTCGAATTTTTTAATTATGAAAATTGTGAAATTACCGTTTTGCCCCTGGAGAGGACTTTTCACGTTTCAAGTCGGTTTTTAATGTTCTAAGATGTTTTAGAATCGATTTTTCGTAAGGAATTCAATGAGAATGTTGGTTTGTGTCATTTATGAAAATTTTTATGTGAAATGATTGTGAACTTTATGAGGGGCATTTTCGTAATTTTGTCAAATTCTGTTAAAATTGTTGGTGAAATGATTTATTTGGTTCTGATTTGTCCTTTTTATGTGTTCGAATGGATTCTCTTAAGTGTAACGTAGGCTCTAAGGTTGTTTTGAGGTTAGGGGTATTTTGGTAATTTGTTCAATTTTAGTGTGATTTTTATCGTGAAGCTTCTTTTTGGTCTGCAAGATGATGATTTCTATGTTTCTGGGGTCGTACTTTCCTAGCGTAGCGTGGTTTCTAAGGTTTTGTCAGTTGAGATACCTCATCCGGATTTCTGAAACATTTCTGGTAACAAAGTAAAGTAATGGAATACACATCCATCATTGGGAATCCTTGCGATCGGGTTGACGAGTTGATTAATCAGGCGGATGCAAAAATGGGGTGTCTACAGTTGTCAAGTCCTCGAGCGAGAGCGCTTACTGACGGTGTCAGATCCTTGAATTTTGAAAAATTCTCCTTAACTAATTGAACAAATGTGCACGTATGTATTTAAAATTTGAGATAAATCCCATGTGGTATGAGTAAAAACTGAGCATAATTTGAGTATAAACTGGGCAAAATTCGAGATAACCCTCAACGGCATCTGAGCAAAATTTAAGCAAAAACTGAGTAAAATGTAAGCATAACTAAGCATTATCTGAGTATAAATTGAGCCTAATATGAGTATATCTGAGCAAAAGTTAAATATCTTACTTTACATACCTTGGTGAAAGAGTAATGAACAAATTTTTTTTTTGGAAGCCCTACTCTACCTACTCGGGGTGAAAGAGTAATGGACTAATTTTCTAGAGTTCTACTCTACCTACTCGGGGTGAAAGAGTAATGAACTATTAGAGTAAAATCTGAGCAAAATCCAAAAAAACCCTCGACGATGTCTGATTGAGCATAATCCGAGAGTACCCTCGGTGGCAACTGGCTGAGCATAATCCGAGAAAACCCTCGATGGCAACTGAGCAAAATCCAAAAAAACCCTTGGCGGCATCTGAGCAAAATCCGAGATAACCCTCGGTGACAACTAAGCAAAATCCAAATAAATCCTTGGCGGCAACTGAGCAAAATCTGAGATAACCCTCGGTGACAACTGAGAAAAATCCAAGATAACCCTCGACGGCATCTGAGTAAAATTCAAGAAAACCCTTGGCGGCAACTGAACAAAATTCAAGAAAACCCTTGGCGGCAACTGAGTAAAATCCGAGATAACCCTCGGCGGCATCTGAGCAAAATCCAAGAAAATCCTTGGCGACAACTAAGCAAAATTCTAGATAACCATCGGCGTTGCGGCAGGCAATAAGCAAAATCTGAGATAACCCTCGGCGGCATCTAAGCAAAATCCGAGATAACCCTCGGCGATAACTGAGCAAAATTCGAGATAACCCTCGACGGTAACTGAGCAAAATCTGAGATAACTCTCGGCGGCATCTAAGCATAATTTCAAGAAAACCCTCGGCGATATCTGAGCCTAATTTTGAGAAAATCCTCGGCGGCATATGACTAAATAAACTGGAAAGGAATAAATGAATCTGGGAAAAAATGATTGAAAATGAATCTGGATAAGAATGATTGAATCTAGGAATGAATAGATCTGGGAAAGAATGGTTAAAATGAATCTAGAAAAGAATGATTGAATCTGAGAATGAATAGATCTAGGAAAGAATGACTGAATATGAATCTGGAAAAGAATGATTGAATCTGGGAATGAATAGATCTGAGAAAAAATGATTGAATCTAGGACTGAATAAATCTGGAAAAGAATGATTGAATCTGAGAAAGAATGAATGCCTTATCTCTTATTCTAAGTGAAAGGGTAATGAATTAATCTTTGGGCAAAACCAAATATGAGATCAGAAACGCTTTTGTTTGAACCTCAAAATCTTCAAAATTTTATAAATTTTAACTTCTTTTGAACCTCAAGGGTTTTTAAAAAAAAAATTGCTATCAAGAGGGTAACCTTAAATTTGGGATTCCCATTATCCTTTAGGATTAGCATTGATCAAGTTTGAGAACAAAATGCGACTAGTTTGACAGGAAACATTGTATTGAACACATGTTGTAAAAACATTCCCCTAATATAAGGGGGAAAACTACATATCAGAGAAGAAAGAAAGTACCCCTTGTATGCAGGTTTGGAATATTTGATTACCACAAACGCAATAAATATTCAACTTTTAATTTTGACTTTTTTATATTGAAGATTTTGAGTCAGGCTCAAGAAAACAAAATATTTTCTTTCGAGATTCATTGTAGAATCCACCATTTTCCCTCTTGGTTCACTTTGAGAAGTAGAAAATTTTCAGATCAATCGTAGACGATGCTCGTGACTTCTTAGTTTTTGCTTGGTTGAAGTTGGGTGTTGAACTTGATTATTCAGACTTCTAATGTTTCGGCTTGAACCGCCTTTTAGCTTTTCAACTCTATGAAGATTTTCTTCTATTTTTCTTTTTTGCTCTAACTTTTGCCTAGATTGTCCTTTCAGGTTTTCAAACTAGCGAGCATGCTCTAGCTTTTGCCTAGATTGCCTCTTAGGTTTTGATCTAACGAGCTTTTTTCATTGTTCTGATTGTTGCCAAGACCATCCTTTCAGATTTTCAACCATGCGAGCTTGCGTTAATTTTTGCCTAAGTCGTCCTTTCCGGATTTTCAACCTAACAGGCTTTTTTTCTAATTATTGCCAAGACCGTCCTTTTAGATTTTCAACCTTGTAAGCTTGCTTTAATTTTTGCCTAAGTCGCCCTTTCGGGTTTTGAACTTATCAGGCTTTATTCTTTTTTTTTCCTTTTTCTTTTTCTTCTGAACTTCTAAAGTTACTGTCTGGTCATGCTTACCTACCTTCCTTGACTTTTTTCACACGGTACTTAGGAGGATTTTTATAGGTAGGCTTAGGACTACGCATAAAAAGAAAGGAATTTTAAGGCTTAAAAACCCAAATACCCCTTGTGCGGCATTTCTTTTAAAATTTTTTTTTTTTTTTTAATTCTCTTCTCTACTTTGACAATATTTCTTTTTTTGGATTTTTTAAGGGAATCTATTTTTTTATTTTGATGTGGTCGGGCCTAAAGTAACGTCTCAGGTTGCCTACGTACCCCATAATTTTGGGATCAGACCAAAACGTAGTTCAAATATTTTCCTCCCCTAGGTTGGGTGATCAGGTTGAGAACGAAAAGGGTATTTTTCTTTTGAAAAAGTTGCAAAGGGGTTGAGAAATGATATATTTAACTGGGTAATAGGAGAATTGATTCGGCCAAAAATGGCCTCCTTAGATGTAGTACCGTTTGATTTGGTCAAGGTTGGTTGGCTCTGATAGTTCGATTCCATCATAGTCTTGAAGTTTGACAGCTTTTCCAGGTAATATTTTTTGATGATGAACGGACCTTCCCAATTAGGTTTGAACTTCCCTCTGGGGTCAAAAATAGGTACTTGATTCTCTTTAAAATCTAATGATTTTCCAAAGTAGTATTTTCTTGCTGATAGATGAATCTCTCCAATTGAATTCAGACTTCCTCCTATGGTCGAGAACGAGTGCTCAATTTTATTTGAAGTCTGATAGTTAAATCCTTGACTTGTAAGTGGAGAACTTTTATTTTCTTGTCAAACGTGTGAGTAACTCTTCTTTAATGAGTTTGCATGTGGTACAGAACTCTAAGTTGTTTTTCTTCAATCAAGTTTAGTTTTTTGTACCCTTGACAAACCTAATCTGGTTTTAGCAATTGACTTTCCAGCAAGACCTTGAGATACAAGATTTCCATTTCAATTAGTAAGATTGCTTCCATATCATATACTAGAGAGTAGGGAATAGTTCCAATGGAAGACTGTACTTGAAGTACGACACCTCCATAGTGTGAATAGTAGCTTTTCTGACCAATCTTGGTGCGATTGACACATTTTCACGATGATTATCTTAAAACTCTTACTAGCTGTTTTAACTGCTCTATTAATCTGAGGACGGTAAGGGGATGATTTGCGATGCGTGATTTTAAACTTTGAACACAGTGTAATAATCTTAACTTTGAAGTGAGAACGGTAAGGTACCCCTATATAGACTGATAATATGTGATTTGCAACTCAAGATACAGTGAGGATAGCACTGATACATTTTATAACATCTCTATCGACATTTTCATCTCATCGGGCGAGTATCTATTCTGTGGTGAACAACACCCAAGCTTGCACCTAACATATCCTTATCAACCACACGAACAAATCTTTTGAAATTTCTGAGTAAATTCATTATCCCCTCGTGTTCCTCTAGGGATTTGAGGGTTTCTATTTGAATCTCTTTAGGAATTATCTTTTGTTCCTAGGTCAATGACCTTTGCTTTCTCGATTAAAAGTTGAGCCCAACCCTTATCTTCTTGTTCAATAGAGAAATATATCATTAAAGTTAAATTATTAGTTAATCCGTTAATGCGCTTGAGGTATTCAAAAATTTCCTTTATCTGATCAATTTCAGATGGGACGACAGACACCTCTATGAACTCGATAAACTAACTCGACCCAACAGGAAAATAGTAGATTCAATCTAAAGAAAACATGAACTTGCTAGATTGATAAAAAAAAATGGACTCGAGCTAACCCAAATGACTCATGAAAACTCAAGACAAGTACCCTCAACAGGCTTGATTATGGACTAAGGACTCGAGACATGGCTTATAACCGGCAAGACTGAAGCACTGTGATCTTCAGGAAATAATTGGGCAATGTTGAGAAATTTTAAGGCCATTCTAACTATTGACTTAGTATATTTATTCTAACTGACTGGACTTCCAACCCTAACTAGGCGGTAGACGATTGAGCTTAGGTGCAATGATAACCCTGAAACCTAATCGAATGTGGATTTAATCAACTTCAGTGTTACCCCCTTAATAACATTTTAAAAGAACCCTGAGATTTTATTGAATTCTGTGCACAAATCTATTAAACAATTCATTAATGTAATGATTATTCAGAAGGAAAATACTTTTATTGCACTCTTGAAAAATATTGACAAATAATGTTTTCCTTGAATAAAAACTTCCAACAAACATATTTCAATAATTTTTCATGCAAAAATAGATTTTTTGTCAATCATTTTTTTAAAAAATATTTTTCTTCTTTTTCTTTTTTTTTTGGAAAACTTTTTCTTTTAGAAAACTTTTTTGGGAAAGCATTTCCTTTTGGAAAATCTTATTCTTTTGGAAAATATTTTACTTTTGTAAAGCATTTCTCTTCTGGAAAATATTTTACTTCTGGAAAATATTTTTCTTATTTTAAAATGGGTTAAAAACCCGAATTAGAAAAAAGTTTGAATTTCATTTTGATTCAAATGGCTCGGCCTATAATGATCGTTGGATCGAGATGGACTGGGTCAAGTTTAAAATGAATTTTTTATTGGGTTGGTGCACCCAGTGATACTGTAATTTCAAATCAGGTTAAACAAAAAAAAATTTATCCTTAAAGACAAACCCGCACATTCCTGATCTCATCATTCATAAGGTCCAATTTCAATAAACAACCCGGGAACACCCACGATAAGTTCGAGTCGTGACCTACAGGGAAGACTTCTAGACTCTAAGCTTACTACGTGCAATACATTTTTATCTGGCCACCCTTGCCCAAGTACACCTATATACCTCCCGAGTGCACTCAATCAGACGGTACGTGATGACTTGGTTTGATATATCGTATAGGTGATAATCTAAAACTTCAACTCACTTCTTTGAAGCCAAAAGCAGTCAGTTTAATCCCTAGATCAGAGGTGGCGCGTGATGCTTGAGTAAAGGCACTCTTAAATCACCTCTTTTCTAGAATAGACAAAGTTTATCCTCCTAGTACCGTAGTACATCGGAGCAGGATCTCGCTTAGGCACTGGTTTTGACCAAGAAGTGCAACTGATGTACTTGGATCATCTTTGATATACATATGGGTACGAGTCAAGAGTTGTAGCTTTCATAAATGGTTTGACATCCCACGAGGGGACCGACCACCTGCTAGTACTATGTTGGCAATTGAGACATGTGACTGTGTGGCTCACAATAGGTCAAAGACTCAGGTCGCTCCAGCCTGGGTGCATCGATATACCTTTCAAAGTCACCTGATCAGACGGTACTGATACCCCAGTTTGATATACCCTAAGGTACGTGACTAGAGTTGTGATTTTCATGAATGACGTCGCATCTCCAAAGAGACCGGGCCACGCACTAGTGCCACGTTGGCTATATGGGACGTGCAAGCATGCAAAGTAGTAAACGTGCTAGTGGTGTGTGCAAAATAGGGTGGGGTGTGCCCGGGACCTTTTCCAAACAAATGGGCCCATGTGTCCAATTAAACCAATACAAGTAAAGGTATTAAACCATACAAGTAAAATACATACATTGATCGAGAAAGATTAAAAACATATCTATATGGTTCAATACACATTTCATGAATATATCAATGATAAATCAATCAATGAATATGGCATAAAATAATTGATCAGATCCAAACATTGCAATAGGCATAATTTCTATAATTTTATGGTCCAATCAATGATCAGTTTTGGGTGATCCAAAAGAAATCGAGATTCCAAGAGATGTTACATTGATGATAGAATGATAATTGTTGAGATAAGGAGCGATGACCCCCTCTTTTTTTTTAATTATAAAAAAAACTAGAAACACATCCCGAAAGAAAATCAAAGAGAAAGATCCTAGTGCCAAATGAGCTCGCTCTCACAAAATAAATCAGGAACATTAACTGTGCTAACACTAGATAAATTCGGATTTTCTGTGAATTAGGAAAATACAATGCGAACCTGCATCGATGATATCTAAGGCTCCCGATAACGAAATCGAGAGAATTCAGATTCTAAATTAATCTACTCGATGAGATCTATGTTTTAATAACAGGTGCCCAGACCTAATTCTAACTAGAATGTTCTATAAAATTGTTTTAACATTGTAGTCCCAACCTCCTTTCAGCAACAATTCCAGATTTACAGATTAATCCGAACTTGCATCAAGGATATTCGAGGCTCGCAATAACGAAATTGAGTGAATTCAAGTTCTATATTAATCTACTCGATGAGATCTACGTTTTATTAATAGGTGCTCAGACTTAATTCCCACTATAATGTTCTGTAAAAACGTTTTAACATTGCTGTTTCAACCTTCATTCAGTAACAACTCCAGATTTACAGATTAATTCGAACTTGCATCGAGGATATCCGAGGCTCGCAATAACAAACTTGAGTGAATTCAGGTTCTATATTAATCTACTCAATGAGATCTACGTTTTATTAATAGGTGCTCAGACTTAATTCTCACTATAATGTTCTGTAAAAATGTTTTAAAATTGTTGTTCCAACCTTCATTCAGCAACAACTCCAGATTTACAGATTAATTCGAACTTGCATCGATGATATCTAAGGCTCCCGATAACGAAATTGAGTCAATTCAGGTTCTAAATTAATCTACTTGATCAAATCTACGTTTTATTAATAGATGCCCAGACTTAATTCTCACTAGAATGTTCTGTAAAAACGTTTCAACATTACTGTCCCAACCTTCATTCAGCAACAATTCCAGATTTATAGATTAATCCGAACTTGCATCGATGATATCCAAGGCTCCCGATAACGAAATTAAGTGAATTCAAATTCTAAATTAATTTACTCGATGAGATCTACATTTTATTAATAGGTTTTCAGAATTAATTCTTACTAGAATATTTTGTAAAAACGTTTTAACATTGATGTCCCAAACTTCATTCAGCAACAATTCCAGATTTACCGATTAATCCAAATTTGCATCGATGATATCCAAGGTTTTCGATAATGAAATTGAGTGAATTCATATTCAAAATTAATCTACTCGATGATATCTACATTTTATTAATAAGTACCCAGACTTAATTCTCACTAGAATATTCTGTAAAAATGTTTTAACATTACTATCCCAACCTTCATTCAACAACAATTCCAGATTTACAGATTAATCCGAACTTGCATCGATGATATCCAAGGCTCCCGATAATGAAATTGAGTGAATTTAAGTTCTAAATTAATCCACTCGATGAGGTCTACGTTTTATTAATAGGTGCTCAGACTTAATTCTCACTAGAATATTCTGTAAAAATATTTTAATATTGCTGTCCCAACCTTCATTCAGCAACAATTCCAGATTTACATATTAATCCGAACTTGCATCGTTGATATCCAAGGCTTCCGATAACAAAATTGAGTGAATTCAGGTTTTAAATTAATCTACTCGATAAGATCTACGTTTTATTAATAAATTCTCACAATAATGTTCTGTAAAAATGTTTGAAAATTATTGTCCCAACCTTCATTCAACAACAATTCCAGATTGACAGATTAATCCGAACTTACATCGATGATATCTAAGGTTCCCGATAACGAAATTGAGTAAATTCAGGTTCTAAATTAATCTAATTGATGAGATCTACGTTTTATTAATAAGTGCCCAGACTTCATTCTAACTAAAATGTTCTATAAAAACGTTTTAACATTGTTGTCCCAACCTTTATTCAGCAACAATTCTAGATTTACAGATTAATCCGAACTTGCATCGATGATATCCAAGGAACCCGATAACGAAATTGAATGATTTAGGTTCTAAATTAATCTAGTCGATGAGATGTACATTTTATTAATAGGTTCCCAGACTTAATTCTCACTAGAATGGTCTGTAAAAACGTTTTAACATTACGGTCCCAAGCTTCATTCAGCAACAATTTCAGATTTACAGATTAATCCGAACTTGTATCGATGATATCCAAGGCTTCCGATAACGAAATTGAGTGAATTCAGGTTCTAAATTAATCTAGTTGATGAGATCTATGTTTTATTAATAGGTGCCCAGACTTAATTCTCACTAGAATGTTCTGTAAAAATGTTTTAACATTGTTGTCCCAACCTTCATTCAACAACAATTCCAGATCTACAGATTAATCCTGAATTTGCATCGATGATATCCAAGGATCTCGATAACGAACTTGAGTGAATTCAAGCTCTAAATTAATCTACTTGATGAGATCTACATTTTATTAACAGGTGTCTAGACTTAATCCTCACTACAATGTTCTATAAAAACGTTTTAACATTGCTGTCCCAAACTTCATTCAGCAACAATTCAGATTTACAGATAAGACCGAACTTTCATCGATGATATCCAAGGCTCCTGATAACGAAATTGAGTGAATTCAGGTTCTAAATTAATCTACTCGATGAGATCTACGTTTTATTAACAGGTGCCTAGACTTAATTCTCACTAAAATATTCTGTAAAAACGTTTTAACATTAATGTCTAACCTTTATTCAGTAACAATTCCAGATTTACAAATTAATCTGAACTTGCATCGATGATATCCAAGGCTCCCGATAATGAAATTGAGTGAATTCAAGTTCTAAATTTATCTACTCGATGGGGTCTACGATTTATTAATAGGTGCCCAAACTTAATTCTCACTAGAATGTTCTGTAAAATTGTTTTAACATTGCTGTCCCAACCTTCATTCAAGAACAATTTCAGATTTATATATTAATCCGAACTTACATCGTTGATATCCAAGGCTTTCGATAGCAAAATTGAGTGAATTCAGATTCTAAATTAATCTACTCAATGAGATCTACGTTTTATTAATAAGTGCCCAGACTTAATCCACTATAATGTTCTGTAAAAACGTTTTAACATTGCTGTTCCAACCTTCATTTAGCAATAACTCCAGATTTACAGATTAATTCGAACTTGCATCGATGATATCCAACGCTCCCGGTAACGAAATTGAGTGAATTCAGGTTCTAAATTAATCTACTCAATGAGATCTACGTTTAATTAATGGGTGCCCAGACTTAATTCTCACTAAAATGTTCTGTAAAAATATTTTAACATTGCTATCCCAACCTTCATCATTCCATCATTTTCATATGTTAATTTCAATCTTTCATTATTTAAGGGTCATCAAAAAGTCACCCTTAATTGGATAAATAAAAAATAAAAATACAATACCCAACATCATCCACAATCAAGCCACAAAAATAAATAAATAAACAAATAAAATAAATCGAACTAAATAATAAAAAAAAACTAGGTTATCCTGGCAATGCTCTTATACTTGGGGTTTTTAAAGTCTGATCCTTAATAGTCCCCAGTGGAGTCGCTACTGAAAGCGCTCTCGATCCGCGGGGTGTTCGTATCTGCTTTTGACTATGAGGTTTGGGAGTCGCCACCTATTTATTACGGTTTAGGAATTGAACATTGACTCGAAACGGATAAACAAACAACTAATCTATTAAAAAATACTAAGTCTGGGGATCACATTACAGGGTTGGAAGGTGTTAAGCACCAACCCCGCCCGGCAAACATCGGTCTCTACTAATTTTCAAAAATGATTACAGTACTAAAAAGACCTAAATAATAATAAAAAAAGTAAAAATATTTACCTTTACAACGCAACGATTTTGTTCCCTCAGATCTAATAGAACAGCTTCTCGTATAGTATCCCTCGCTTTGTTCTGTCACCAGATTCGCTTCAGACCTCCAAGACGAAGTACCTCCTTCTTAAATCTAAATATTTTTTATTTATTTATGGATTTCTAGATATTTTTTAGGGGTTTCTAAGTATTTTTTGAGCTAAAGTTGGGGTATGGATGTTAGGTAAGGAGTTAGGATTTCAAAATTAAGGTTTATGGGAGGCTAAGGAAAGCTTTTTGACCTACTTTTCTTAGGATTTATGTTTTGATACGAAAATAGGTTGTAGGGACCCTTCTTTATAGATTTTTTTAAGTGCTTTTTAGATAGAGTTAGTGTTTAATTATAATTATTTTAGATAGAGTTAGTGTTTAATTAGAATTATTTTTAAATAGAGTTAGTATTTAATTAGAATTGCATTAGATAGTTTTATAGTTTAATTAGAATTCTATTAGATAGTTTTAGAGTTTAATTAGGTTTCTTTTAGATAGTTTTAGAGTTTAATTAGAATTCTTTTAGATAGAGTTAGAGTTTAATTAGAATTCTATTAGGGTTTTGACTTTGGTCTGATTAGATTAATTAGGATTTTGACTTAAGTCTCACTTGATTGACTAAAATTTAGTATTTTGACTTAAGTCTTACTTGATTTACTAGAATTTAGGGCTTTGACTTAAGTCTCACTTGATTGACTAAAATTTAGTATTTTGACTTAAGTCTTACTTGATTTACTAGAATTTAGGGTTTTGACTTAAGTCTCACTTGATTGACTAAAATTTAGTATTTTGACTTAAGTCTTACTTGATTTACTAGAATTTAGGGCTTTGACTTAAGTCTCACTTGATTGACTAAAATTTAGTATTTTGACTTATGTCTTACTTGATTGACTAGAATTTAGGGCTTTGACTTAAGTCTCACTTGATTGACTTGAATTTTGACTTAAGTCTTACTTGATTTACTAGAATTTAGGGCTTTGAGTTAAGTCTCACTTGATTTACTTGAATTTAGGATTTTGACTTAAGTTTTACTTGATTGACTTGGCTTTAGGATTTTGACTTAAATCTTACTTTATTGACTTGACTTTAGGATTTTAATTTAAGTCTTACTTGATTGACTTGAATTTTAATTAGGATTTCACTTTACATTAATTAATGTTTTAATTATTAATTTCAAAATTTTTAATTATTAAAATTGTAAAATTATCATTTTACCCTCGGAAAGGGCTTTTTGCGTTTTAAGTCATTTTTTAATGTTCTATGATGTTTTGGATTCGATTTTTCGTAAGGAATTCAATGGGAATATTGGTTTGTGTCATTTATGAAATTTTTTGTGCGAAATGGTCATGAACTTTATTAGGGGCTTTTTCGTAATTTTATTAAATTTTGTGAAAATTGGCGAAATGATTTATTTGATTTCAATTTGTTATTTTATGTGTTTGAAAGGATTTTTCTAAGCGTAATGTAGGCTCTAAGGACGTTTTGAGGTTAAGGATATTGTGATAATTTGATCATTTTTTAGTGATTTTTATCGTAAAACTTCTTTTTGTCTGCAAGATGATGATTTCTATGTTTTTGGGGTCATATTTTCCTAGTGTAGTGTGGTTTCTACAGTTTTATTAGTTTGAAATACTTCATCAGAATTTCTAAAACACATCTAATAACAAATAGAGCATTGGAATAATCATCAATCATTGGGAATCGTCGCGATCAGGTTAACAAGTTGATTAACCTGGCAAGTGCGAAAATGGGGTGTCTACAAGAAGTAAGAAAGAAATAGAGTGTTGCTATTGCGGAAAGGATATTATAAAAGAGAGTGTAGAAAATAAAAAGTGAAAGTAAAAGAAAGGAAGAAAGCCTAGTCAAGTTCCACGACAAAGCATAGCATCGAAAAGTGATAGAGAGCTCTTAGCAGCACCTTTGGGTAATCTTACCTCCAACTCTTAGATTTCAGACTGTGCGTGTATTTTTTTTATGTGTCCCAATCGTGATAGGTTTGATTCCTATGAATATCGCGATGGTGGATATTTTCTAATGGATAACAATGAGGCATGCAAAGTCATTAGAACGGGTACCGTGAAGATAAAAATGTATGATGGGATTGTTAGAATTTTGAGTAGTGTGAGGCATGTGCCGTCTCTCAATAAGAATTTGATATCCTTGGGCACACTCGACTCAAATAATTATTCTTTCTTGACGAAGGATAAAGTACTCAAGGTGTTTAAGGGAGCCATAGTGATACTAAGAGGTGTGAAGCTTGCAAATAACCTTTACAAGCTTTCAAGAAACATAATTCTAAGTGAAGTTGCAAAATCCACGGAGGAAAATTCTCGAAAGAATGAAACTCAACTTTGGTACTTAAGGCTTAGTCATATAAGTGAAAGAGCAATGCAAGAAGTACACTGACGACAATTGTTAAAAGGTGTTAGGACATATAAATTAGAATTTTACAAGTTTTAAATGATGAAAAAATAAAGTAAGGTGTCATTCAAGATTGCAAACAAAGGGATCAAGAGTAAGAAATTGTTAGACTACATTCATTTCAATGTGTGGGAGCTCGTACCTACTAAATCAAAAGGTGAAGCTTTCTACTTTATCATTTTCATTGATGATTTATGAAGGAGAAATCTAATGTCTTTGCCACGTTTTTGGAATGGAAGATCGAGGTAGAAAATCAAACAGGGAGAAAAATAAAATACTTGAGAAGCAACCATGGGGGGAAGGACAAAGATGATAAATTCTTGAAGTTTTGCAAAAAAGAAGGCATCACAAGACATTTCACAGTGAAGAAAAATTCTCAACAAAATGGTGTGGTCGAGAGAATGAATTGAACTCTC
This sequence comes from Akebia trifoliata, assembly GCF_017979445.1. Taxonomy (NCBI): domain Eukaryota; kingdom Viridiplantae; phylum Streptophyta; class Magnoliopsida; order Ranunculales; family Lardizabalaceae; genus Akebia; species Akebia trifoliata. The sequence continues at coordinate 20,999,321 of NC_141387.1, forward strand.
ATGGAAATAGAGAGATGTAAGAGGCCACATGCAGAGTTGCCCAAATCATTTTGGAAGGAATCGGTTAACCATGCTTGCTATCTGATGAGTGTCTCCAAACACTCAATTATACGCACATTTTCCGGATATTTATCTTGATTTTTGTACCTATTTCTCTATATTAAGATAATAATCATGATAAGCCTCAAACCACCACGTTGCATGTTAATTAGGCTTAATTATATATAAATAAATTCATTTACTAGATAAATCTAATTACGTGTGTTTCTTGTGCAGAAAATCAACAATTTGGAATCAAAATCTCAAGGCAAAAGCATTTGGGCCCACTTTGGAATGCCCTAACACTTTGGAATGCCCTAATATTTCTGCTAATATTTCTGTTTTGCTTCTTGTAGGTGAACATTTTTTTTTCTTCTTTTCTTTCAATTTCCTTTAATCTTTAGTTAGGTTTATTTTTCTGTTTTAGAAACTCTTGTATAGGATTTCTTGTAATTTTTATTAATTATCCAAGAAGGCTTGGATTGTAATAGACTAAGGAAGGACGACGGGTGGACAATACCGTCACGGCTCCTTAGGATCGCACACCAAAATTGGAGTTGGTGGCCTAAGTCGACTCAAACCGTCTTCACCCCGTCTAGCACGGGAGGTAATCCCGAAACACCCACGCCTCTCTTTGCTAGTGGGTTACTCCTTGCCTTTGTATGTTATTTTTCCAATTTGCACACACTTGGAATAGTTAATTAGGTAGTAAAGAGCACCCCTCTCATAGGGATGGCATGATAAGATAAGGATTGGAAGTCATTACCAATTCCTTGCTCTAATTAGGATAATCAATTCACTAGTCATCCAATCAAATTAATTAAAATCAATTAGACTTGACTATAGGGCCCACGAGCTCAATAGGAGAAATTCCACTTCAAGTTGTGCCAATTGCGCTTCTTGGTCATTTTTGTATCTAGTAAGATCTTGCCCTTTGAGGGGATAGACTCAGTCTATTCAAGAAAGGAAGGTATTTAAGCGTGCTCTTGCTTATGCATTATGCGCCTCCTCCGATCTGGAGATCCGAATGATTCAAACTTGACTTCATAGAACCGAGTTGGAAGGCTAGTTGCGCTATTTCTACCCAGTTAGGAGCTGTCTAGCTTTAGGCAACCTATCTAGGTCCAGTCTTTTCTTTTCGTGATTGTTTGATCGACTGTGTGATTTGTATGCTTGGTAGACGTTCACAAAATAATGTGTTAGAACCATTTGATCCTGAGATCGAACGTACAATCAGTAGGATACGCAAGACACCATCAGTAATTATGATGGGTGATCGAGAGCGAACTCTCAATGAGCTCTTCGCTCCAACTTCCGCATCTCCTCCCACATGCATTGTTTTACCGTTGAACAATGCACTTCAGTTTGAAATTAGGGCTGCCACCATCAATATGCTCCCTAAGTTCCACGGTTTAGAGCATGAACAACCTTACACCCATCTTAATCGATTCTTGACTATATGTCAAACTTTTAGAAATCAGAATCTAGATGAGGAGAGTATCAAGCTTATTCTGTTCCCGTTATCCTTGGAAGACCATGCAGCTACGTGGTTGAACTCCCTAACACCCAATTCCATATCTACCTGGGATGTTCTATCAAAAAAATTTATGGCCAAATTCTACCCCGTGGCCAAAACTGAGAAAATGAAGGACTCTATTAGAAATTTTAGAGCCCGTCCTGATGATGAATTTTCCCAAACTTGGGAAAGATTCAATGATTTATTGGTCAAGTGCCCACACCATGGCATTGACAAAGCACAGTTGGTGCAAAGTTTTTATAGAGGATTAACAATGAATCAACGTACCTTAGTCGAGTCAATGCATAAGGGTCAGTTCATGAACCAGACTCCCAACCAAGCGTACGATTTCCTCGTAGAGTTAGCTGAGAGTGCTCAAAACTGGAGTACTAACCAAGAAGAATTTGATAGAGACGATCCGGTTAGGAAGACAGGCATGTATGAGATGAAGGCAGACCCTGATCTCAAAAATGTCATGTGTAGTCTAGTGAGTGGGATGAATAATCTCACGAAGAAGTTAGATGCCTTTACCATCTCAGCATCCAAACCTCACCTAGACCCTCGTACAATTTCGCAAGTGACTGTCGAACCGAGTTCTTTGTGTGTCATATGCGACGGCAATGACCATTTGGTCGAGTGTTGTCCCACCTTGCCTCAAATCAAAGCTGAACAAGCAAATGCGATTAATGGCTATAGTGCTTTTAAGAAGCCAACTCCAAACTCTTTTAGCCAAACGTATCACCCAGATAATAGGTTTCATCCTAATTTCTCATACAGACAGAACGAACCTATTCAATCTAGTGGTCCGTCAGGTTATAATAGGAGTTTTCCTAGGCAATCTGGTTCTTCCACAAACCAAGCCATTGTTCCTCAAGTCCCTTATCAACCCCAACAATCTACCGATTGCAGAGCCATCATACCAGATCCCATGACCAATTACCAGCAGCCTGCCCAACAACAGTCGTCTTTAGAATCTATGATTGCCGAGTTGATGAGGCAGCAATAGCAGTTCATCCAAACTCAATAGCAAACCCATCAAAATCAAACTCAGATTAACCAGGTCACTGCGCAATCCATAGCTAAGATAGAAGTTCAGTTGGGGCAGTTAGCTCTTTCCTTGAGTGGAAGAGAGAAAGGTCAATTTCCTAGTCAGACTATCCCTAACCCTAGAGGTCAACCTTTGATTCCAAACGGATCAAAAGGTCAATACGAAGTAGGAAGCCATTCTGGAGCTCCACAAGACTCAGTCCAGGCTATCCACACCTTGCGTTCGGGAAAGAAGGTGGACAACAAGGTCCAACCTATTAACACGGGAGAAAAGGTCTTAAAAAAGGACAAAGTTCAAAAAGAAGCCATAGAGTCTCCAACAGAGAAGAAGAAAGATTTGGAAAATCCTCCTATCATTTTGCCAATTCCAAAAGCTCCATTTCCCCATCGCCTTAAAGATTCTAAAAAAGGTAAGCAGTTTGAGGGTGTCTTAGAAGTCTTCCAAAATGTGCATATCAATATCCCATTCCTAGATGCCATTAAGCAGATACCTTCTTATGCGAAATTCTTAAAGGATTTGACCACAGCTAAAAGGAAAACACTATTTCCTCGGGAAGCTATTATGGCAGCCCAAGCTTCGTCACTCATCCAACAAACGATTGCACCAAAATTTAAGGATCCTGGATGTCCGACAATTTCTATTCATATTGGAAATCAAGTGGTCGAAAAATATCTCTTAGACTTAGGGGCCAGAGTGAACCTTTTACCATATTCGATTTATAAACAATTAGGTTTAGGGGTTTTGAAACCCACAGATATCACGTTGAGTCTAGCCAATAGGTCCATAAAAATTTCAAAGGGTATAGTTGAGGACGTGATAGTTAAAGTCAAAGATTTCTATTTTCCTGTTGACTTTGTTGTCTTAGACACAAAGCCAGTCATCAATTCGAACAGTCATATTCCTATCATCTTAAGACGTCCATTCTTAGCCACGTCTGACGCAGTCATTCGTTGTAGAAACGGAATTATGACTTTAGCATTTGGGGATATGAAAGTGAAACTGAACGTCTTCCACAATTTCCAAGGAATTGATGTAGATGATGGTATGAAGGAAGTGAACATGATAGATACGCTAGTCAATCAAACGTATCAAGAATTAGGGTACTCTGATCCCCTAACTAAATGTTTGGCTCACTTTGGCCTTGACTTGGACGTAGAAGAGTCTATAAGCGAAGTCAATGCTTTGCTTGAATCCGTTCCACTCTTAGATTATGTGCGGTGGCACGCAAAAGCTGAAAGTCTTCCTGTACGCACATCCAATCTTGTTCCTTCTCATGTCGAGCCTCCAAAATTGGAACTCAAGTCTCTTCTAGAGACCTTGAGATATGCATTTCTTGGCAAGAATCAAACCTTGCCTGTGATCATTTCCTCTCACCTCAATGAAGTCCAAGAGGGAAAGTTGTTAGGAGTATTAAGGGAACATCAAGAAGCTATTGGTTGGAGCATAGCTGACATCAAGGGAATTAGTCCATCTGTGGTGATGCACCACATTCGTTTAGAGGATTTTGCTAAACCTTCCTTAGAACCTCAGAGACGACTAAATCCTGTCATGAAAGACGTGGTTCGGATGGAAGTGATGAAATTGCTAGATGCGGGTATTATCTATCCTATCTCTGACAGTCGTTGGGTGAGTCCTATACAAGTAGTTCCTAAGAAATCTGGTATCACTGTGGTAGTGAACCAAGATGACGAATTAATCCCCACTCGAGTCCAAAATGGATGGAGAGTGTATCGATTATAGGAAACTCAACTCGATGACTCCTAAGGATCATTTCCCCTTACCTTTCATTGATCAAATGTTAGAGCGTCTAGCAGGACATTCTTATTATTGCTTCTTAGATGGTTATTCCAGGTACAACCAGATACCTGTTGCTCCAATCGATCAAGAGAAAACAACGTTCACTTGTCCCTTTGGAATTTTCGCGTATCGTCGCATGCCTTTTGGATTATGCAATCCACCCGCTACTTTTCAACGGTGCATGATGAGTATATTTTCCGACATGCTAGAAAGATATCTTGAAGTGTTCATGGACGATTTTTCAATTTTCGGACCAAGTTTTGAGGAATGTCTCGATCACTTGACTTTGGTCCTTAAACGTTGCAAAGAGGTCAATCTAGTCCTCAATTGAGAAAAATGCCATTTCATGGTAACATCGGGGATTGTACTAGGGCACATTGTTTCTGCTAAAGGGATTGCGGTAGATAAGGCAAAGGTAGGTCTAATTGAAAAATTACCACCTCCTAGAACGGTCAAAGAAATTAGGTCATTCCTAGGCCATGCGGGTTTTTATCGTAGATTCATTAAAGATTTCGGGAAAATCTCGAAGCCTTTATGTGAGCTATTGGGAAAGGATGTTCCTTTCGACTTTTCAGAGTGATGTCTCTCTGCGTTCAACAAGCTCAAGTCTGAGTTAACCTCGACACCCATTATTCAACCTCCAAACTGGAGCATTCCATTCGAAGTTATGTGCGACGCTTCAGATTATGCAATAGGCGCTGTTTTGGGTCAGCGAATTGAAAAACAACCTCATGTTATCCAATATGCTAGTAAAACCCTTAACGATACTCAGCTTAACTACTCTACAACGGAGAAGGAAATGCTAGCAGTGGTCTATGCCGTTGAAAAATTCCGCCCCTACCTTATAGGATCTAAAGTTGTGATCTACACAGACCACGCAGCATTGAAGTACCTTCTATCAAAGAAAGATGCTAAAGCAAGATTAATCCGTTGGATTCTACTTCTACAAGAGTTTGATCTCGAGATCCGAGACAAAAAAGGGGCAGAAAATGTCGTAGCTGATCACTTGTCTAGGATAGTTAACAAGCCATCCGAGGAATCCTTACCCATCTCTGAATCCTTTCCCGATGGGCAACTTATGCAAATCTCTCAAGTCAATGCTCCATGGTATGCGGACATTGTCAACTACCTAGTTACAGGTCAATTCCCAGTCAAAAAGACTAGTCAAGAGAAACTTCGTCTTCTGTCAAAAACAAAATGGTATTTCTGGGATGAACCATACTTATTTAAGTATTGTCCCGATCAAATCATTAGACGTTGTATTTCAACCTATGAGCAAGTCAGTATCCTAGAGTTTTACCATAATCATGCCTGCGGAGGGCACTTCAATGGTAAGAAGACCGCCATGAAAATCTTACAATGCGGTTTTTTCTGGCCTAGTATTTTTCGTGATGCCCACGAGTTTAGCAAATCTTGTGATAGATGTCAGAGATTAGGAAAAATCTCTAAGAGAAATGAAATGCCTCAAAATCCTATCCTGATCATCGAAATTTTTGACGTGTGGGGTATAGACTTCATGGGACCCTTTCCTATCTCCCAGGGTTACCAATACATCCTACTTGCCGTTGACTATGTGTCAAAATGGGTCGAAGCTGTGGCATGTAGAACTAACGATCACAAGGTTGTGATAAAATTCATCAAGGAGACGATTTTTTCAAGATTTGGTACTCCACGAGCTATCATAAGTGATGGTGGCTCGCATTTTTGCAACAAGATATTTGCTGCGTTGATGAAGAAATACCTCATAACACATAAGGTTGCCACACCTTACCACCCACAAACAAGTGGGCAAGTAGAGATTTCTAATAGGGAAATAAAGACTATCTTAGAAAAAACAGTCAATCCTTCAAGGAAAGATTGGTCTTTGAGATTGAGTGATTCACTCTGGGCTTATAGGACTGCATTCAAGACACCATAGGGATGTCTCCTTACAGGTTAGTTTTTGGCAAGGCCTGTCATCTCCCTGTAGAACTAGAACATCGTGCATATTGGGCGATCAAGCGCCTCAACTTTGATTTTGATAAAGTCGGTGAGAAGCGAAAGTTACAACTAGACGAGTTAGAGGAGATTAGAAATGACTCGTATGATTGTGCCAAAAGGTACAAAGAGCGTACCAAATTCTTTCACGATAGGCACATTTTTAGGAGGAATTTCATTCCTAATCAAAGAGTTTTATTGTATGATAATAGACTCCACCTTTTTCCAGGAAAACTTAAGTCTCGATGGACTGGCCCATATATTATCCAAACAGTCTATCCCCATGGTGCTGTTGAAGTCCTTAATCCTAAGGACGGATCCACTTTCAAAGTGAATGGCCAACGTCTCAAACCATTTCTCGAGTATGTTCCGCAGGAGGAAGTTCTTTTTCTCGATGATCCCGTCTATCAAAATTAACTATGTTTTCGTCAGCTAAAGACGTTAAACTTAGCGTTTCTGGGAGGCAATCCATGCACTTCAAGGGACATTGTGTTAAATATCAACAGGACTATAAGGTCTTTCTCAGGTGCTATCTAACCCACTTCATTTCATTTTGTCAATTTCAATTTTACCTTTGCATGTATATGTTGAAATATTGAGGACAATATAATGTTTAAGTTTGGGGGTGTATGGGTTGGATTTCCACTTATTATTTTCTTCTTTTATACAAAAAAAAAAAAAAATTGAAAAATATTTGGTTGGCAACTTTGTTGTATTTTTCTCAAAGTCTTAGCTTGTATCTTTTAAGCACTTAGTGAAAATATTTAATCAGTCTTTCATTGGAAGCTATGATCTGGAGTCCCCATTTATGTTTCTCTTAGGCAAAAATTAGAGCAAAGTTATCTTTTGTTTATAATCACTTCTAATAAGGTTATCAAGAGTCTAGATTGTATTAAAAGAGCTTGTTACCTTCTTTCTACCTAGAGTTTAAGGAAAAACTAGGTTTGATGAACTTTGACTTCCTTGTTCAATTGGTTGGTTGATTAGAAGAAAAATAGAACTGGATTGTATACACCTTGTACAACAACCATTGAATTAGACTGGGTACCTTGAAAAGGGCTGCCTACTTTTCTTAGAAAAATAGTGAAGAAGTAATATAAAAAAAAAAAAAGAGAAAAAGTCAAAGATCCAAAAATTTATGTAAAGTTTTAGTAGGGTGAAAGCCATCAAGTGTAAAAATGTGAGTATACTGGAATATCACAGATAAAGCCCCTTAGAGGTATTAAAGTGAATATCCACACTTCTCACTACCCCAGACAGGATGCTAAGTTTAGAATTAAACCCTAAGTTACTCCAGTTATTCTTGAGTAGTTAGAAGGTTGAAACTCATTTTGGGAAATCGAATCTCTTAAATTTCTAAGTTAGAATCACTATCGCTCAAAGGTCAATTTAAGTCTAAGTTTTGTCGTAGAGAAATAAGGGTTGAGACTCTATACCAAGCAGTACTTCTAATTGATTGACAAAACCAAAAAAAAAGACTTGTGCTTTTCAATATAAGTTTTGATTTTGACTATTTTGACTTCAAAGTTGTTTTCAAATTTTGTGGGTATATTTTCTGCAAACCCTCACGAGTCAAACTCATCCACTAGGGGTAACCTAGCGGTTCAAGGGCTTGCTGCATTCGCTAAATGCAGTCGAAGTGCCTGCAAAAGTGGCAGTTTTATTTTCTAAGGACTAGAAAAAGGTAAGTTTGGGGGTGTGATGAGTGTCTCCAAACACTCAATTATACGCACATTTTCCGGATATTTATCTTGATTTTTGTACCTATTTCTCTATATTAAGATAATAATCATGATAAGCCTCAAACCACCACGTTGCATGTTAATTAGGCTTAATTATATATAAATAAATTCATTTACTAGATAAATCTAATTACGTGTGTTTCTTGTGCAGAAAATCAATAATTTGGAATCAAAATCTCAAGGCAAAAGCATTTGGGCCCACTTTGGAATGCCCTAACACTTGGAATGCCCTAATTCTTAACTCATATTCTCCTCTTTTGTCTTTTTGTGCAAAGAAAAGTGGAGGCTACTTTTAGACTCTTCTACACACATTTTTCTCTATAAATAGAGCCTTCATTTCTAGAGAAAGGGTCCCATCTTGGTTCTCTTATCCAAGACTCCTTTAATCTAAGGCTCTTTACCTATTCTCTTATTTTTTGTATTTTCATTTTCTAGTTATTTCCTTTTGGCTAATTAGTCTTGTAAGAAGTAGAAGAAGAAGAAGTTGTAATTTTCTCCATGAAATGAAGAAAAGTTCTTTCATTTCTCTTCCCTCTCTTGCAATGACATTATGCTAAGTTCCCCTCCATTGGAGAGTGGAAAAGCCTAGAGCAAGTTCTTGTGTTATTTTTAATTTCATGCCTTTCTTTTATTTAAAATGCTTATGAATTCTCTTTAAGTTTCTTGCACCTATTATTCTTAATATAGATACTTTATGCTTAGATTAGATCAAGATAAAGTATGCTTAAACTAGATAATTGGTAGTAGGAAGTTTCCAAGAATTCTATTTTGTTTATGTTCCCTTATTTCATTTCATTGCAAAACTTTCCGATCTAAGGAGCTAACACCAAGCCCTTACGATTGAGTTATAAAAAGGCTTGAAACTAAGAATTGCTCATCAACATATTCTAGGTAGATCCACCTCTAATGGTGTTTTAATTTCATAAGTTTACTTGCTTTTAATTTCATTTACTTTAGTCTCTTTTCTAGTAATTTTACATTTTCTTATAAGTTTAAAAATACAAAGAAAAACAGTTTTAATTCCTTTTAGTTAATTTGAATTTTATCTTCTTAGCTTAACTCTATTCATCCTTTCTCTTGGGTTCGATCCCCTACTTGCCCCACAAGTAAGGTAAACGTAAGATTATTATTAACTCCGGTGAGAAGAACAACGATAGTCTCATCACTATCTAGTTAATCGATCATCATCTAAGCTACTTGAATTTAAGTATACCAAAGAGGTGTAGATAGGAAAAAAAGTGGATTACTCTACATTCAAGGTGATTGGATATAAGGTATATATTCTCATTCCTTTTGATGAGAGAAACAAGTTGCAATCAAAATCACTCAAGTGCATCTTCCTCGGATTCGAGAAGGAAACGAAAATATTCAAGCTTTGGGATTCGATAAACAAAAAAATCCTTAGCAGAGATATAGTCTTTGATGAAGATTCCATAGAAAATGGAGAATTCAAGAAAAATAATGGTGAAAAGTCTGTTGTTGGTAACAAGGTAGTTGTTACAGAAATTACTATTAGCAAAGAAAAGATTACAAGAGAAGTATTTCAAATTCAATTTGAAGAGGGTAGCACATCCGATGGGGATAAACAACAACAAGAGAGGATTTATGATGAGCCTTCTATCATAGTACAAGTAAGGCTAAGAAAAACCATCATACCACCTCAAAGGTATGGATCGGAAGATGAAGTACATTTTGCACTAATGGCAAGTGAAGGAGATCTCATTAAGCCAATTACAAGGGACAGGTTTGAATATTGCTTAAACTTGTTTAATCCCATTGTTTGTTGAGATTGGAGGGCACTTACCCACTTGAGGTACATGGAGATGAGAGGTTTTTCATCAAGATGGAGGTGTTATAAACACATTAAGATTTCAATGTTTCAAAGGGTAAAAAAGTTTTTTTTTTTTGCCAAAGTGGAGATTGTTGAAATGTGGCTCAAAAATAATTAGGTCCGATCCAAGTTGTGTGTGTTTTTTTATCAATCCAAGGTAATTTGGGTTGGGCTTGTAACTTATATAAGTGACTCATTTTGTGTACTTCTAAAAGGATGAATTTTTTTTTAAGCCCAACTCTAAGTCTAAGTTGTTTCTAGAGAAGAGAGTAGAGAAACAGAGAGAACCCAAGATATGAGAGGTTTGAAAAGATTGAGATCTAGAAGAAGGTAAAACTAAGTGATAGAGGTGACTCCTATCGATTTGCCACATTTTCTTCATAATGAAATCGAGCTCCAGCACTCATAATCTTAATTTAAACCACGTAAGATCTCGTGTTGTGGGTATTGTTTTCTTACTTTTTTTTGTGTGTGATTATTTATTTCTTTTTGTATTTGCTATTATTAGTTAACTTTATTCTTCGTTGTCATTATCAAACAAGGTCTTAAAAGATGTGACATACAAGGTGTTTGATGAAATTCCCAATAAATATTGGATCAAATTAATAAGTGAGCTTCACATAACAAAAACCATGTTTAAAACTCATTTAATATTTGAATTGATTCCACCAAGTTGTCAATTTGTCTGGAATATTTATTTTAGAACTTTTTCTAGATTTTGTCCAACAAGTGACCAGTGACGAATAAGATTAAAACGAGAAATACAAATTTAATAGAAGTTTTGTAGAATCCATGTATTCTAATAGAATCGTAAGGATATCTTGAATTTTAACGAAAGAGACTTCAACGTGGTTGGAAGCTTATAACTTAATGGGCTGTGCTGTGCCGTGAGGTGTGTAGAGTTAAGACCTTACAGCAAATGGAATCTAAGCTCCACAAGCAAAGTCAGAAAGTGTAGGAAGGAAGACAAGAGAAACCAACGGCAAACGTTTTGTTAACTGTTGAAGGATTTGGACGTTACCCTTTCCAGCAGAGACATAGAGAGCATCCACTGATGTCTCCCTCTCACTTTCCTCCTCAAGAATTTGATGCCTTTCTTCTTCTTTATATTTGTTTCCTCTGTATTGCGGGCGCACGCAAAGTTATGTTCGTTTAGTTCACTGTCCTCTCCCTCTCTCTCTCTCTGGCTGCTTCATGTATCCCTACTCCCTATAAAAGAAGATGTGTGTCAGCAATTTATTTTCGTGCTCGGTCAATCAGTCTACATTGTTTGTTGCCTAATTGCTTGGTGTACCTTAGGCGCCACTCGTTATTGTCATGGAAAATCAACCAATTCGTCCATGGTTCCGTCTCCAATCAAGGATCGAGGCACAACCAAGGCCTCCTCTCCCTCGTTCGGCAGTTCTCCAGCCACTCAGGCCTCCAACATTTATTCCACCCCAATCTCAGCCACAACCACAGCCTCGACCACCAACTCAAATACAACAACCGAGTACTCAACCTACTCCTGCTCCTCCCTCGGAGATACCGAAACCAAAAACTTCTCCACCCTCCTCTTCTTCGCTTCCAACATCACCAAAACAGATAACTTTGCCTGCCTCTTCAGCTCCATCTTCTCCCGAACGCAAATCGTTGCCCCCATCACTGCCTACATCCCCAATACAAAAACCCGTCTCCTCTTCACTACCATCTTCTCCTGCACCCAAACCGTTGCCCTCATCAATGCCTACATCTCCAATACAAAAAGCCCCTTCTCCTGTGCCCGTCACATTCCCCCCGCCATCTGAATCTTCCAAGATCATCAAGCCAAAACCGAAAATTTCCTCCCCCTCCCCATCCCCCTCCTCTTCACTTCCATCTTCTCTTGAACCCAAAACGTTGTCTGAATCTCCCAAGATCATCAAACCTTCTACAAATAATCAAATCCAATCCCCCGATATCAAACCTTCTGCTCCTCCTCCTTCTCCTCTCTCCCTACCACCGTCCCAACTAAAGCTTGTCCCAGAACCTGAGAGCAAGACTCTGACAGTGACCGAGCAGAAGAATATGGTCTCGAATGAGGAGAAAGGGAACCACAAGAATAGCAACGTTTCCCACAACAGTAAGGGGGATGGTGCTCGTAGTAACAAAGAAAAGGACGCTCGGAAGAAATCGGATGAACATGAAGAGTTGGGGTTTAGGGTTATAACACTGGCAGGAGATAACAAAGGAGCCTATATGGAATTCGGTTCTTCCAAAAAGAAGCATGACATGGGGAATTCTCATAGAGCAAGAACCGATGGAAGCGAATCAAGCAGCAGCGAGAATGGAAAATCGAAGAGGAACGGAAACACAATGCCAAAAGTTCCTATGACCGCTCTCGTGAATAGTAATGTACAAGCTGTTAACAACTCCTTTCTAGTCAACAGTTCCTACGCTACTAATGATCCCGGGGTTCATTTCGCTCTCTCGCCAAAGCCCATCAATGGCAAAAAGAAATAGTGAATTAAGGAGATGAGAACAGGCGATCCACACATATGATTGTCTTACTTTATAATAAAACATACTAAATAATATCGTACTACTTAATAGGTTGGCTTTAAATTGAAATGTTAAATTTCAATTGTTGGCCGTCTAAATAAGAAGTTTTAAAAAGTAGGAAAAAGAAAAAAAAGGAAGGGTATGCTTTATATAGATGTTGCTATTGTATTAATTCCAAGGTGGTAATGCATTGCCTTTTGTCTTTGAATATTTTTAGGATTGTGGAATCTCTTTGGAATTTGTTTTTATATGATTGCAGTTGAATTCAAACTTCTTTCCACTATCTAATAGAAAAGTCAGATATTCCAAAGATAATATATATATTTATATATATTTTAAATCAATCTTCTCTGCTTTTAATTTCTCCAATCTAAAGTAATAAAATTGCAGAAAAAAATCGACTACTAAGAAAATCACATGATAATATATACCCATCTAAAATGAACAAAAGTAAAATAGAAAAAAATTAATTAAAAAAAAAGTAAAAAATAAAATAAATAAATAAGAGTGGTGTTGAAGTAATCGGACGACTGAAAAAGCATCAATGGTTTCTATGCACTTTCACCTCAAGATATGTGATATAAAGTACAATCTTAAAGTCACTTCAGTTTTATTCATTAAATAAATACAAAAACACAAACGAAAACAAAGCAAAAGAAACTCTGTTTTCAAAACATTTGAAAATGTTACAATCTCAACTCCTCACCATTATCTAAATGACATTTAATGTAAAAAAGAAAAGATAACAATTAAAAATCCCATCCATCACCTAATTTTTTTAATGCATTCTTTTTTCTAACAATTTTAGGTAAATTTAAGAGGTCAGTTTCTAAAATGACGAAGAACTCCGAAAAGTAGGTGTCCCATTCCTAACCAAGGTCAGGTGGCACCCATCTCAAGGGTGGATTTCCCCCACTCACCCCTCAATCTTTTGTATATTCTTAAATATCTCTTTACATGTTATTGATAATTTTAGACGACCTTGTGCCTTTTAACTCATGGGAAACCTCTCTGTGTGTTGGCCCATCTTCCATACTTATTTCAATTCCCCCCTCCCCCCACCCACACACACAAACTTTTGGATCATTGAGATACACCTTTATAAGTTTTGATGAAATTAAATGTGTTTTGATATTTTCAAACTGGTGATATGCCCCCTATGACCTTGTTGATTTGTTGTCCAACTTCTTCCCCTCAAATATTTTGGATGACTGAGACACTCTTCTAACAGATTAGTGATAGTTACATCTATGTGTTTGCAAGTGATGACATACAATTTGACCTTGTCCTTAGTTAATAGACTAACAAATATTACTTGATTACCCCAATTTCAGCATGTAACCATAAACCCTTAAATTTTTTCTTAAATCAGGAAATTTTTAAGCTCATCAATCTCTACAAGAAATTAATATTTAATATATTTAACATCATCTTCAATACACCATTTTGAAAATTTCCTTAATACCTTGTAGAAAATCCTAGAATTTCTATAAAAAATCTCATTATCTTCTACTTTAATAATCGTATCTTATTATTTAGATGTAAAGATTGAAGTAGATTGGTAAAATCTTTTACCCGAGGGATTGCATGTGACTAGTTTCGAGAAGATAAATCAAAAGGTTTCTATTTCACATTTGATGAGGGTAATAAGGTCATTTTGCATCGTTCTATTAGATAAAACCAAAGTCAATGGGCATTGTAGATAAGTTGGCTTCAAAACCTTTAGAACTTTGAGCTCATCTACATAGGATTTTGGAGTTGCCATTATTGAATTAAGATGTGACTGGACACCATAAAAATGTTTTCAAAATTGATTTTTTTTGGCTTGTAGTGCCTCTCATCTTCGAATGGAAAGGTAAAGGTTTACCTAGAATTTCTAGGTAAGGAAGTTCGATTGAGGGACAAGAAAGGTGTTAGGCACTTTGTCCCTCCCATCTTAAGATGGTTACCAATATGACCATAGATGAACTCTTTAAAACTATTTTTTTATATTTTTGAAGATAGAGGGAGTTGTAGAGAGAATTAGGAAAAATCGACTTAATTTTATTTTGAAAAATGAGCCAATTAAGACAATAAGCAAGCCCCTACTAGAAGTAGGTGCTTGTTGAATTCTTTTTGTGGGCTTGGGACTCAAATAGAAATACACATAGATTTCATCATTTGAGGTCCCAAAACTTCAAAACAAGTTAATGTACTCTATCGGGAGACTTTATTTGTTCGTTTGATCCTTAAATAATGTTCATGGATTGAACAAAATCATATCAGAACCAAAATTGATGCATAAAAGTTTTATCCATTTTTAAAATATTTTTGTTGATTTTAAAAGGTTGAATATAGGTCCATAGAGATCTACACTCTTTCTTGTAGCCATTTTAGAAGCTAGTGTATGTAAAGTATATGCATGTGATGGAATCATCAAGAGAAGATTACCTCCTAGGAGGGTTTACTCTCTAGCTCTATTGCCATCAAAGAAAAGAACAAAAAGAATAAGAAACCATTATTCTAGGAATTTAAAACACATGGAAAGTAGATAAAACTAAAGACATTTTATCCATGAATTTAAATTACATAAAAAATAAATGAATGTAAAGTAGTTTAATTTAATGCTCTCAAGGAGCTTATTGAGGACTTATTGGGGAAATAACCTCTAGGAGGGATTACTCTCTTTCCTCAAGCTTCTAGACTAGAAATTTAAAAAATTATATTAGAAAGTATGAAAGTAAACTTGTAAATAGAAAAAGTTCTTAAAATAAAGATAAGGGGGTAGAAAAAAAAAGGAGATTAGATGGAGAAATGGAGGGTTTAGCCCCACCTTGGTCTTCTTCTTCTTCATGTTGGGTTTTTATTCTATGGATTTTGAGAGAGGTTTGAGAGAATAAGAATGCTATAAAGGTTTGGGAGAGATTTGGGTAGAATTTTGAATCACCAAAATGAGCTCCCCCATTTTTAGTAGGATCTCCTATTTATAGGACTTTGGAAGACCCTTGGAGTTAAGTTTGTCCTAAAATATTAATTAACCAAATATTCTAAGAAAAACTTTCATGAAAAGCCTCAATTCTACATTCTAACCTTGGCTTTGATGGTCTTTAACCTCTTATAAAATCATACCAATCTTGATCCTCAAGGGTTAGAATAGTCTTTGCACCTAAAACTATAGATAATTCTTTGTGGAAGGTAGAATGGTCCTAAACCTTATGATTTGGGTCAATTGCGAGATATATAAGTCCAATGGCATTGTGATTTGGTGAAGGTTTTTTATCTTCTTTGATAACTTCTTTAGGCTAGCCCTCTAATTAACTAGGGATATAAAGATCACTAAACACAAGTTTTAAAGACTTCTTAAGGTTGGATAGTATGGTCACAAGATTTAAAAAAGCGGTCAATTTACATTAAATGCCATGGAATTCTTTAGATATTTGAAAAAATTTAGAAGGATAGAAAGGGAATTAGTGAGGGTTTCCTTAGAGAATAAGTCATTAAGAGAAGGGTATAAAGAGTTATTTCCTATGGAAAATCTCATGTACACATGGATTCCTAATTGAATTGGATGTATCCCATGTACAACCAGAAGGAATTATGCTTGGCCTTGTTTGAGGTAAGGCCAATGCAATTTAAGCTTGTACATTCCAAAGTCAAGGCCAACACAAAAACTGGCTTGGCTATATATTCCAAATGGCTAGGCAGCGCTATGCATGGCCATTTGGCTCATATGGCCAAGCAAAAAACTTGATTTTTATTATTTTAAGTTAGTCTATTTGATTGGATTAAGTGGATCCCACTTTTGATCAAAATTCTCTCAATTTGATCCTCGATGTATGGATTCGAGTGAGCTCTCAGGCTTGTTCGATCAAAGTAGGGTGCCTATAGCTTTCCCTCTTTGTGAGAGTTGCGAGCGATGAATCACAAAGATATAGACTCAAATACCTATTTGATCTGATAAGCTCAAGTGTGTATATTTTCCAATCTTTCTTAAAAAAACTTGAATTGAAGTGGAACATTAAAGTATGAGTAAGAGATTGAAATTACAGGCTTTGACAATGTATAGACCTAGAGGGGGGGGTGAATAGGACTATTTAAAAATTCTTCTAAATGTGAACACTTAAGTGAGACTGAATTTTTAATGAGTTCGTTCTATTGATACATTCATCTAATCATTCATGGAACAAAAGATTTATGCAAGTTATGATCAATCATGATATACATTCAGATTTGCATGAAGATAAGGAAATTAGAGAAGAACATGAGACACGCAATTTATAGTGGTTCAACAACTGTGCCTACATCCACTCGCAAGAGAACTCCAATCGATGGTTCGTTGGTGTTTACTAAAACTGAGATTTTTGGTTCACCTTAAACCGTACATAGAATTTTCCGGGGTTAATTTTGCAACCCTAAGATTGAGTGAACCACATCCACTCAAAATGTCTGAGTTTTATATATCGGGAACTCAGTAACCTTTATCACTCAACTTGAGTCCGTAACTCAATCAAGTGCTTGATTTTGAAGGAGAAATCAAGTAAACTATTACAAGAGTATTTTTGAAATTTAAAATAAAACAATCAAACTCACAATTATGATGATTGAGGTGAGTTTGTTATTCTTCGATTTTTCACTACTTCCTTCACCTATTACTCCTCGCCTAGCTCAATGTTAGAATGTAAATGCTTGAAGGATGAAGTAAGTGAAGCTTGATCAACCCAGATGAAGTAGCTTGATGTGCATGGTTTCGACTTCACCTCACGATTCTTCTTACTTTGTTAAGTCTTTTGAAATGTACTTATTTTCTTGGGCTTAACTCAGAAGAAGTTGATCAGAAAAAAATGAATCCTAGAGCTTTTCTTTTATAGAAACTGCTCTTAACGGCTTCCTGTCGGTGGCACCTGAATCCCGTCGGTGGCACCGACCAAACATAACGGTCGAAAATCTTACCGTTGAACACTATCGGCAGCACTGTCGGTGGAACCTCCAAGAGTCATCGGTGGGACCGATGAGCATTATAACTATGGAACCGGCAGAACTATGCTTCTACCACCGAAGGATGATTTCTCAATTAGTTCTGGCGGTGGGACCGACAAGATGTTCATCGGTGGAACCGATGACTATTCTGTTGGTGGGACCGACAAGTTAGAGCTTCTGCCACCGATAGAAGATGTCCCATTTTGATCTGTCGGTGGATGACGGTGGATCAGATAGGTTGTTCATCGGTGGAACCGATGACTATTCTGTCGGTGGAATCGACAGGTTAGAGCTTCTGCCATCGATAGAAATTTTATCATTTTGTTCTGTCGGTGACTGACGGTGGATCCTTCACTCCTACCGACAGCTTCTATTTCCCTTGAGTTTTGGGATGACCTTAGAACACTCACAAGATGCTTCGATAATAACGAGTTCTGATGCCCCACGGGTGAAGATGTCCCTTGTCTTTGATTGGTTTTGATACATTATGGATTTGTCGTTGATGTAATGCATACGAACAATGTCTTCCAGAGGTTACAACATGACAACATACAACTAAACTTGGAATTGACAAAAACATGGTACTAAAAATCTCCCCCTTTGTCAATTAGAAGACAAAACCAATCCTAGACTACCTACTGTGAACCATTTGTAAGAGTAATCAATTACATGTAGAGCCCAACAAGATCTTACACAAGATAAAAATTATAGAGCAGTAAGACTCTTAAAAGATTATAGATACATTTTCAGATATTGTGAGACAGCAGATATCTCCCCCTTACTTCGTGCATTGTTCATATATGCCTGCATTAAAACACTTGTTCACAGGTGGGATGCCTTCTCCCCCTTTTTGTCAGTTGTTGACAAAGGGCGAACCACCCAAAAGCCAACACACAAAGAAACCAAATAACAAGAGACACAACAGGATGAACAGAGACAGAGATGCACAATAGTGAATATGCCAAGAATGAAGATGCATGCATCAGTGAGAAGGGAAAAAGAAATCACGAAATTAACCATATATTCATTATAAACAGTACAAGTTACGGAGGATAGATGAATACAAGTTATAACAGAAGCAACCCGACAAAACACAACTGAATAACAAAACAACGGGCAAATATAACTATAAAAACTAAGCACTGCTCGAGCTGTCATCGGAGGTGGCATGCCCGGGTACACAAGCCCGAATAAGAGTCTTGAGGTACCGGTTCATCTTCTTAAGGTGCGACTCCAGACGAGTTTACCCTTGCACCAGGTGGAGTTGGCCTACTTCCAGAGCAGCTAACCGAGACTCAAGATCGGAGGGGGCAGCCGGAGGAGTAACGGGTACGTTAGGAGGAGGTGGAGTGGGGGCCCGACGGGTTGGGCCAGGTGGGGGAGGTGCAGCTGGAAGGGCAATCCTCATCTTGGAGAGGGTGGCGGTTGTGAAAAGTTCTTCATGAAGCACTGGACTTGTGTCTGCCGGAAGGCCACAGAAAACTGCTAATTGAGATATGAGATGGCCATATGGTAGGTTACCGGACGTGCGACCCGAGCGGGCAAAACTGACAATCGTATGGAGGAGATAGGTGGCAAGGTACATGGCTTGTCCGGTGGCAACACAATACAGAGTATCGGCCATGTGCAACGCAACATTGGTCTTGTTCCCGGCACGCGGATAGAGATTATATGTAAATAATTTATGGAGAAGTCTATACTGCGGGAGGAAATCCGTGCCCTGAATAGCACTATCCTTGACCCACTAGATGTCTCGACGATCACAGAGTACATCCATGTAAGCGTTGCGACGACCCCCAGGTCGAAAATGGGATCAGGATGGCCAACATACGTGCAAGTGATTCCTAGGATGAAGGCAATGGTGGCGGTAATAACATGGGTACTGATTTGATCGGGCGTGCCGAAGGCCACCACGTCAAAGGAAGGAGGGAAGTCACGAGAGTCCACAATGTTGGCATAGAAGCGACGAACTCGCGAAGGAAAGACATTGCCTCCAAGGTCCAAAAGTGCCTCCCAGCCCATTTGATGAAGTCAGGGATGCCAAATGGATGCACGACTGCGATGTCAACGCGACGGTCACAGACAATTGGGCGGTCTCGAAGGGACTGCAATCGCTCTATATATTGGTGCTAATCATCATCAATGCCTATATCTAAAGTAGGAGGATGGCGAGAACCCTGTGGAGGTGGCAAATCAACGTCCTCTTCATCATTATCTTCGTCGTCAGTGGAAGAGGATGAGGAGGAGGAAGGACGAGCAGATGATGTAGAAGCACGCTTGCTTCTAACATTCCTTTGGGCCAGTGGTGGCCTCGCTTGGCGACGGCGAGCCATGAGATCGATGATTAACCCAATGGAGATCAGAGTAAGGAGAGCAAAGAGAATCATCATGGTGGCGAGCGACAAGAGAGAGAAAGCAGAGAGAGACGAAGGAAGAGGGAAAGACGAAGCAATGAAACATGGAAGAAAAATGAAAAGGCGCGAAGAGAGAATGGGGAAAAAGGGTTTAAAATGACGAATCACGTGCTGTCGATTGGATCGTCAGATTCTGTCGGTGAAAGCGCCCTCAATCCACAGGGTGCACGGATCCGCTTTTGGCCCTTGAGGTTTGGGCGTCGCCACCTAGTTATTACGGTCTAGGAACCAAACTGGCTCTAAAATGGATAAAAAACTAATCTACTACAGAAAAAACTGAATCCGGGGATCACATTACGGGGTTGGAAGGTGTTAGGCACCAACCCCGCCCGGCCAATGCCGGTCTCTACTTATCCCAAATATAACTACATCGCTAATGACAAAATCTAGATAAAAAAATAACAAAAACCTTACCTTCAATCTGCAAAGGTTCTATTCCCTCAGATCTCGTGAAAATGTTCATTGTACCGTACTCCTTACTTCATTCTGTCTCCGGATCTGATTTCTAATCTCCGAGGTAAGGTATCTCCTTCTTGGATCTGAGTGCTTTGAATTTGTTGTGGATTTTGGAGTATTTTTTAAAGGCTTTTAGGTATTTTTTAGACTAAAATCAAAGCATGGGTGTTAGGTAAGGAGTTGGGGCTTCAAAATTAGGGTTTTGGGGAGGTTGTGGATGCTTCTTCGCCTACTTTTTCTAGGGTTTTTTCTTTGATACAAAAATAGGGTGTGGAGGCTCCTATTTATAAAGTTTTTTAGAAGCATTAGGATTTGATTAGGGTTTCTTTTAGAGTTTTAATTAGGGTTTTGACTTTGGTCTTATGAGATGGACTTAGTCTTTAGGGTTTTAATTTAGGATTTTGACTTTAGTCTTATGAGATTGACTTGATTAGTTTAGATTAGGGTTTTGATTTAGGGTTTTGACTTTATTCTTATGAGTTTGACTTGATTAGTTTAGATTAGGGTTTGATTTAGGGTTTTGACTTTAGTCTTATGAGATTGACTTTAATACTTTGACTTTAGTCTTTCTTGGTTGACTTTTAATATCTTGACTTTAGTCTTACTTGATTGACTTTAATGTTTCACTTTACATTATTTAATGATTTGTTTATTAATTTCAAAATTTTTAATTATTAAAGTTATAAAATTACCGTTTTGCCCTCGGAGATGATTTTTTACGTTTTAAGTCGTTTTTCAATGTTTCAGGATGTATTGGAATCCATTTTTCGTAAGGAATTCAATGGGAATGTTGGTTTTTATCATTTATGAAATTTTTTGTGTGAAATGGTTGTGAATTTTATGAGGGGTATTTTCGTAATTTTATCAAATTTTGTGAAAATTGGCGAAATGATTTATTTGGTTTCGATTTGTTATTTTATGTGTTTGAATGAGTTTTCCTAATCGTAACGTAGGCTCTAGGGTTCATTTGATGTTAGGGGTATTTTGGTAATTTGGTCATTTTTAGTGATTTTTATCGTGAAGCTTCTTTTTGGTCTACAAGATGATGATTTCTATGTTTCTGGGGTCGTATTTTCTTAGCGTAGCGTGGTTTCTAAGTTTTGTCAGTTCGAGATACCTTATCCGGATTCCTGAAACATATCTGGTAACAAAACAAAGCATTGGAATAAACATCCATCAAACCGTTGCGATCGGGTTGACGAGTTGATTAATCAGGCAAGTGCAAAAATGGGGTGTCTACAGATGCCCCTCTTTGACAGAGGGTTGAAGCAAACTAGATAGCAAATCTATTTTGGTAGATAGTGCGATATCCGAATGCCAAAGCTAGTGACGGTTCATTTTGCAGCCTGATTTAGCAATTCGTCGGGGTGTTCGGATCCTTGAGGGTAAAACTCTCCCCGAACTAAAAAATTGTCAGGTCCTTGAATTTTATAAAATTCTCCTTGACTAATGAAACAAATGTGCAAATGTGTCCACTGTGTGAAACTGAGTAAAATCTGAGTAAAATAAAACTCGAGAAAATTTGAATGATATTTGAGACTAATCTGAGCAAAAGTTGGAGAAAGTTGAATGTCCTACTCTACCTGCCCAGGGTGAAAGAGTAATGAACTAATTTGTTTTGGGAAGTTCTACTCTACTTACTCGGAGTGAAAAAGTAATGAACTAATTTTTTAGGAGTTCTACTCTACCTACTCGGAGAGAAAGAGTAATGAACTAATCTTTTTTAGAGTCCTACTCTACCTGCTCAGGGTGAAAGAGTAATGAACTAAATTTTTTATTTTTGAAGTTCTACTCTACCTACTCGGAGTGAAAGAGTAATGAACTAATTTTTTCGAGAGTCCTACTCTACCTGCCCAGGGTGAAAGAGTAATGAACTAATTTTTTTTTTTAAGGAAATTCTACTCTACCTACTCGGAGTGAAAGAGTAATGAACTAATCTTTTTGAGAGTCCTACTCTACCTGCCCAGGGTGAAAGAGTAATGAACTAGTTTTTTTTGGGAAGTTCTACTTTACCTACTCGAAGTGAAAGAGTAATGAATTAATTTTTTTGGGAGTTCTACTCTACCTACTCGAAGTGAAAGAGTAATGAACTAATTTTCTAGGAGTCATACTCTACCTGTTCGGGGTGAAAGAGTATTGAACTAATTTTTTTTTTTAGGGAAGTTCTACTCTACCTACTCAGAGTGAAAGAGTAATGAACTAATCTTTTTGAGAATCCTACTCTACCTGCCCAGGGTGAAAGAGTAATGAACTAAATTTTTTTTGGAAGTTCTACTCTACTTACTCGGAGTGAAAGAGTAATAAACTAATTTTTTTGAGAGTCCTACTCTACCTGCCCAGGGTGAAAGAGTAATGAACTAATTTTTTTTTTGGAAAGTTCTACTTTACCTACTTGGAGTGAAAGAGTAATGAACTAATCTTTTTGAGAGTCCTACTCTACCTGCCCAGGGTGAAAGAGTAATGAACTAATTTTTTTGGGAAGTTCTACTCTACGTACTCGGAGTGAAAGAGTAATGAACTAATTTTTTCGAGAGTCCTACTCTACCTGCCCAGGGTGAAAGAGTAATGAACTAAATTTTTTGGGAAACGAACGGGGGATTAATACCGCATTTGATTCTTTCTTTTGAAAAAAAAACAAAGAGTTGGATTTTATGAAGGTCCGGTCAATATTTTAACTTGCTTTTGAACCTCAGGGGTTTTCAACAAATTGCTATCAAGAAGGTAACCTTTTAATTCAGAGTTTACCTTATCCTTTGGGGTTGGAATTGACCAGGTTTCAGAATCAAAATGCCCCTAGTTTGATAGGGAATATTGCACTGGGGATAATTGAACATAATTTGAAAACGAATACCCCGAGTATAAGGGGGGAAACTGTACTCTTTAGAAAAAGAAGTGCCCTTGTTATGAAAATTGAAATCCTTGATTACCGCAAGCGCAATAAAGGTTTAACTTTTAATTTTGACTTTTTATATTGAAGATTTTGAGTCAGGCTCAAAGAAATTAGAATAAAATATTTCTTTCTGAAATTCATCATAGAATTTATTCTTTCTCCCCGTCGATTCACATAGGGATATGAAACTCTTCAAATCAATCATAGACGAGATACTTGTATCCACTGAGTCTATATTTGATTCAAACTGGATATTGAAATTTGATCATTCGGACTTCTGATGTTTCGGCTCGGACTGCCTTTTCAGCTTCTCAACTCAACGGAGATTTTCTTTTATTTTTTCGTTGCTCTAAGTTTTGCCTAGATTGCCTTTTCAGGTTTTCAATCTAGCGAGCATGCTCTAGCTTTTTCCTAGATCACCTTTATAGGTTTTTGATCTAGCGAACTTACAATTTTTTCTTTTTTCTTTGCTCTGATTATTGCTAAGGTCGTCCTTTCAGATTTTCAACCTTGCGAGCTTGCCTTAATTTTTGCCTAAGCCGCCCTTTTCGGGTTTTCAACTTAGCAGGCATTTTACTTTTTTTTTTTCATTCTAAACTTCTGGAGTTATTGTTTGATCAGCTTTACTACCTTCCTTAACTTTTTCGCACAGTACTTAGGAGGACTTTTATGGGTAGGCTTAGGACTAGGTATAAAAAAAGGGGAATCTTGAGGCTCAAAAACCCAAATGCCCCTTTTGTGGCATTTCCTTTTAAATTATTTTCTTTTTCCTTGAATTTTCTTCCCCACTTTGACAATATTTATTTTTCTTTTGAATTTTTTCTTTTTAGATTTTTTTTTGTCAAGGAATCTATTTTTTTATTTTGTTGTGGTCGGGCCTGAAGTAACTTCTCAGGTTACCTACGTACCCCAGAATTTTAGGATCAGACCAAGACGTAATTCGAATTTTTCCCTCCCCTTAGTTAGGTGATCGGGCTGAGAAAGAAAAAGTTATATATATTTTTTGAAAAAGGTTGCAAAGGGCTGAGAAATGAGATATTGAACTGGGTAGTAGAAAAATTGATTCGACCAAAGATGGCCTTCTTAAATGTAGTACCGCTTGATCTGGTCAAAGTTGGTTGATTCTGATAGTTCGATTTCATCATGGTTTTGAAGTCTGACAACTTTTCTAGGTAATATTTTTTTATGATGAACAGATCTCCCCAGTTAGGTTTGAACTTCCCTCTGGGTCAAAAATAAGTGCCTGACTCTCTTTGAGTACTAAATCTCCGACTTGTAAGTGACGGGCCTTGATCTTTTTGTCAAACGCACGGGCGACTCTTCTTTGATAAGCCTGCACGTGGTACAAAGCTTTTATGTTATTTTCTTCAGTCAGGTTCAGTTCTTTGTACTAAGGTCGGACTCAGTTTGTTTTTAACAATTGACTTTCCATCAAGTCCTTGATATACGGGATCTCCATTTCAACTGGTGAGACTGCTTCCATATCATACACTAGAGAATAGGGAATGACTCTAGTGGAAGACTGTATTGAAGTGTAATATGTCCATAACGCGAATGGTAACTTCTCTGGCCAATCCCGGTGTGATGTGTGATTGACACATTTTCATGATGATTGTCTTGAGATTTTTACTGGCTGCTGCAACTATTCCATCGATTTTAAAAGTCCACACTGATACATTTGGTAATCTCTCCTCTGACTACGTGAGTCTATTCTGGTTTGTATATGTGGTGTTCTCACAGGATGGGAATATATTTCATGTTGAACAACATTCCAAATTTAACCGACATATCCTCTAGGACCATGTAAGCAAGTCTTTTGAATTTTCTGAATAAATTCATCATCTCTTTGTGCTCCTCTAGGGATAAGTTAGTTCCAATCTAAATTTTTTGGGAATTATTTTTGTTCCGAGGTCAATGACCTTTGCTTTCTCGAGTAAGACATTTATCTTCGCATTCAAGAGGGGGTTCCTTATTAGAGGAATTTCTCCTTGAAGCCAGTTATTAGTTTATTTGTTAATGCGCTCGAGATATTCAAAAATTTTCTTTATCCAATCAAATTCAGAAGGGGCGACAGACACCTTTATAAACTCGATAAACTAACTCGACTCTACAGGAAAAGAGTAGACTCAATTTAAAGAAGACATGACCTTGCTGAAAAAAAGGACTCAAGCTAACCCAAATGACTCATGAAAACACAAGACAACTACCCACACCGAGCTTGATTAGGACTGAGGACTGAGACATTGCTTACAACCGGCATGACTAAGGCACTGTGATCTTCAAAGAACAACTGGGCGATGTTGAGAAATTTTGAGGTCATTTCTCACTGTTGACTTGATATTGACGTTTACTCTAACTGACCGGATTTACAACCCTAGCTAGACGATGGACGATTGAGCTTAGATATAATGATAACCCTTAAACCTCATTGAAAGTGAATTTAATCAATTCCAGGATTACCCCCTTGATAAAATTTTAAACGAACCTTGAGATTTTATTGAATTTTGTACACCAATCCATTAAACAATTCATTAATGTAATGATTATTCAGAAAAATAATTTATTGCACTCTTGAAAAATATTGACAAATAATGTTTTCATTGAATAACAACTTCCACAAACATATTTCAATAAATTTTCATGCAAAAATAGATTTTTTGTAAACCATTTTTTTCTAAAAAATATTTTTCTTCCTTTTCTTTTTTTTAGAAAACTTTTTGGGAAAGTATTTCCTTTTGAAAAATCTTATTCTTCCGAAAAATATTTTACTTTTGAAAAGCATTTCTCTTCTGGAAAACATTTTTCTTCTGGAAAATATTTTTCTTCTTTTAAAATGGGTTTAAAATCCGAATCAGAAAAAAGTTTGAATTTCATTTTGATTCAAATGGCTCGGCCCATAATGATCGTTGGATCGAGATGGACTGGGTCAAGTTTAAAATGGCTTTTTTATTGGGTTGGTGCACCCATT
Organism: Akebia trifoliata; assembly: GCF_017979445.1. Lineage (NCBI taxonomy): Eukaryota > Viridiplantae > Streptophyta > Magnoliopsida > Ranunculales > Lardizabalaceae > Akebia > Akebia trifoliata. The sequence goes on from NC_141387.1 coordinate 21,025,475, forward strand.
TTAATTTCCAAAAATAACATTTTTTATCCTTGGGGAAAATCATACACTCTGATCTCATCATTCACATACATTCATCAATCCAAAGGTTCCATTCAATAAACAACCCGGGAACACCCACGATAAGTTCGAGTTGTGACGTACAGGAAAGGTTTCTATTCTAAGCTTACTACGTGCAATGCATTTTTATCTGGCCACCCTTGCTCAAGCACACCTATATACCTTTCGATACGTGGTGACTTGGTTTGATATACCGTATAGGTGATAATCTAAAACCTCAACCCACTTCTCTGAAGTCAAAAACAGTTAGTTTGATCTCCAATTGAGAGGTGGCGCACGATGCTGAGCAAGGGCCCACTTAAATACCTCTCATCTAGAATAGACGTAGGTGCTGTTTGTTAAACTGAAAAAAATAAGTGCTGAATAGCATTAAGCGCTGAAACTTATAAGCGCTGAATTTAAGTGCTGAAAAAGTTGTTTGTTTAGATGCTGAATCATGTTTGTTACACATTGCTGAAACTGATAAATTGTCTTTGTTGCCCTTACAATCATATTATACATTATTTACATGTTTCAAATGCTTATTTATTATCAAACACAATAAAATATATTATTTCTTATAAAACTAAAATACAATTTATTTTTAAATAATAAATAATACTCAAATAATCTTCAATTTATAAATAATAATTTCTATTTATAAAAACCCACAAATTTCAAATTAAAAATAATAATGTCATACAAGTCACCAAAATTTGAAATCAACTTTAAAAGAACTTAATTTTGGATGAATAATGTTCGATGGAAATGAAGGATGTGTAATTATAAAAGCACCCTATGAATTAATAAGGACAATCCACATTATAACCATTTTTTGTTTTGTTTTATATGGGTTAAAGTTTTTGGAATGAGCAAATTTTTAGTGAGGATGGTCTATATGGTCTAGAGATCATCCTCACAAAAAATCAGTCTATTTTGAAACTTCTAACTTGTTAAAAATAATTTTTTTTATTTTTAAAAAGGGACAATTTACGGTTCTTGAACTTGTTTTGATAGGGTTAGAAGTTTCAAGATGTGCTGATTTTTTGTGAAGATGATCTCCTCATTGTAGAGATCATCCTCACCAAAAATCAACTCATTCCAAAACTTTTAACCCATATAAGACAAAATAATTTAGCTATGGTGTGGATTTATTAATTTGTGGGGTGTTTATATACTTACCATGGGATATAAGAGGTAATATCCTTTTAAGAATAAGGGCATACTTGTCCATGTTCAAAAAAACAAAGGGCATACTTGTCCGTATTGAAAAAAGCGAAGTGCTTACCGCTTTAGCACTTTTTTTCAGCATCAAAATAGTGCTGAATTTTTTTCACTTATTTTCAGCAATAAGCATAAGTAAACAAACGCGCTATTTTGACAAAAGTGTTGAATTTAATTTTTTTCAGCAATAAGCACTGAAAAATAGCACAAACAAACACCGCCGTAGTCTATCCCCCTCGTACAGTAGGGTACAGCGGAGCAAGATCTCGCTTAAACACTGGTTTTGACCAAGAAGTACAATTGACATACTTAGATTATCTTTTACATACCTATGGGTACGAGTCAAGAGTTGTAGCTTTCATAAATGGTTTGGCATCCCATAAGGGAATCGACCACGTATTAGTACTACGTTGGCAATCGGGACATGTGACTGTGTGGCTCACAATAGGTCAAAGGCTTAGGTCGCTCCAGCCTGGGTGCATCAATATACCTCTCAGAATCACCTGATCAGACGGTATTGATGCCCCAGTTTGATATACCCTAAGGTACGTGACTGGAGTTGTGGTTTTTATGAATGACGTCGCATCTCCGAAGAGACCGGGCCACGCACTAGTGCCACGTTGGCTATATAGGACGTGTAAGTGTGCAAAACAATAAACGTGCATGTAGTATGTGCAACACAGGGTGGGGTGTGCCTAGGGCCTTTTCAAATAAACGGCTCCATAGGCCTAATCAAACCATCACAACATAAATATCATATGAATATTACCTACATAATTCATCACATCAAGATTAAGATCAAAGCATGCACATCAAAAAATATCTATCAAGATCATGGCAAATCAATTAATGAGTATGGCATATAATAATTGATCAAACAAACATTGCAATAGGCATAATTTTTATAATTTTTAAAGTCCAATCAATGATCACTTTTGGGTGATCCAAAATAAATCGAGATTCCAATAGATGTTACATTGATGATAGAATGACAATGGTTGAGATGAGCTCACTCTCAGGAACATTAATTGTGCTCACATTAGATAAATTTGGATTTTCTGTGAATTAGGAAAATACAATCCGAACTTGCATCGATGATATCTAAGGCTCCCGATAACGAAATCGAGTGAATTCAGGTTCTAAATTAATCTACTCAATGTGATCTTCATTTTATTAATAGGTGCCCAGACTTAGTTCTCACTAGAATGTTCTGTAAAAACATTTTAACATTACTGTCCCAACCTTCATTCAGCAACAATTCTAGATTTATAGATTGAACTTGCATCGATGATATCTAAGGCTTCCGATAATGAAATTGAGTGAACTCAGGTTCTAAATTAATCTACTCGATGAGATCTACGTTTTATTAATAGGTGCTCAGACTTAATTCTCACTAGAATATTCTGTAAAAACGTTTTAACATTACTGTCCCAACCTTCATTCAGTAACAATTTCAGATTTACAGATTGAACTTGCATCGATGATGTCTAAGGCTTCTGATAACGAAATTGAGTGAACTCAGATTCTAAATTAATCTACTTGATGAGATCTACGTTTTATTAGTAGGTTTCCAGACTTAATTCTTATTAGAATATTTCATAAAAATGTTTGAATATTACTGCGCCAACCTTCATCATTCCATCATTTTCATATGTCAATTTGAATCTTTCATTATTTAGAGGTCATCAAAAAGTGATCATTAATTGAAAAAAAAAATGCAATACCCAAAATCATCTACAATCAAGTCACAAAAATAAATAAATAGAAAAAATAAATAAAATAAATCGAACTAAATAATAAAAAAAAATTAGGTCATCTTGACAATGCTCCCATACTTGGGATTTTTCAAGTTTGATCCTCAATAGTCCCCTAGTGGAGTCGCCACTGAAAGTGCCCTCGATCCACGGGGTGCGCGGATCCGCTTTTGACCCTTGAGGTTTGGGAGTCGCCACCTAGTTATTACGGTCTAGGAACCAAACTGACTTTAAAATGGATAAAAAACTAATCTACTATAGAAAAAACTGAATCCGGGGATCACATTACGGGGTTGGAAGGTATTAGACACCAACCCCGCCTGGCCAATGCCGGTCTCTACTTATCCCAAATATAACTACATCGCTAATGACAAAATCTAGATAAAAAAATAACAAAAACCTTACCTTCGATCTGCAAAGGTTCTATTCCCTCAGATCTTGTGAAAATGCTCATTGTACCGTACTCCTTACTTCATTCTGTCTCCGGATCTGATTTCTAATCTCCGAGGTAAGGTATCTACTTCTTGGATCTGAATGCTTTGAATTTGTTGTGGATTTTGGAGTGTTTTTGAAAGATTTTTAGGTGTTTTTTAGATTAAAATCAAAGCATGGGTGTTAGGTAAGGAGTTGGGGCTTCAAAATTAGGATTTTGGGGAGGTTGTGGATGCTTCTTCACCTACTTTTTCTAGGATTTTTTCTTTGATACGAAAATAGGGTGTGGAGGCTCCTATTTATAAAGTTTTTTTAGAAGCATTAGGATTTGATTAGGATTTCTTTTAGAATTTTAATTAGGGTTTTGACTTTGGTCTTATGAGATGGACTTAGTCTTTAGGGTTTTAATTTTGGATTTTGACTTTAGTCTTATGAGATTGACTTGATTAGTTTAGATTAGGGTTTTGATTTAGGATTTTGACTTTATTCTTATGAGTTTGACTTGATTAGTTTAGATTAGGGTTTGATTTAGGGTTTTGACTTTAGTCTTATGAGATTGACTTTAATACTTTGACTTTAAATATCTTGACTTTAGTCTTACTTGATTGACTTTAGTCTTACTTGATTCACTTTAATGCTTCACTTTACATTATTTAATGATTTGTTTATTAATTTCAAAATTTTTAATTATTAAAGTTGTAAAATTACCGTTTTGCCCTCGGAGATGATGTTTTACGTTTTAAGTCACTTTTCAATGTTTCAGGATGTTTTGAAATCAGTTTTTCGTAAGGAATTCAATGAGAATGTTGGTTTTTGTCATTTATGAAATTTTTTGTGTGAAATAGTCGTGAATTTTATGAGGGTTATTTTTGTAATTTTATCGAATTCTGTGAAAATTGGTGAAATGATTTATTTGGTTTCGATTTATTATTTTATGTGTTTGAATGAGTTTTCCTAATCGTAACGTAGGCTCTAGGGTTCATTTGATGTTAGGGGTATTTTGGTAATTTGGTCATTTTTAGTGATTTTTATCGTGAAGCTTCTTTTTGGTCTGCAAGATGATGATTTCTATGTTTCTAGGGTCGTATTTTCTTAGTGTAGTGTGGTTTCTAAGTTTTGTCAGTTCGAGATACCTCATCCGGATTCCTGAAACATATTTGGTAACAAAACAAAGCATTGGAATAAACATCCATCAATGGGAACCGTTGCGATCGGGTTGACGAGTTGATTAATCAGGCGAGTGTAAAAATGGGGTGTCTACAGTCGGAGCCACCGACATCTGCCAATGAGTAATCTGGCGGTGGAACTGACAGAATGCTCATTCTGCCACCGACAGATTTCTTTTTTTTTTTTTTTTGTGAGACTTACTTTTCTCAAATTTTCCAATAAGTGCATATAATAATAGGGGCAACCTAATGTTCAATGAAGAGCGAGAGTGGGAAGCAAACCTGCAACCTGAGTGCACACAGGCACTCTTGTAGTATGTCGAAAAAGCCCTACTCATGAAGAGCAGACCCCAATGGATTTTCGAAGGTGATCAAACCTTAGGGAATCTAATGGCTTAGTGAGAGTATCAGCAAGTTGACTTTCATTCGGTACATATTCCAGCCGAATTATGTGTTCTTCAACAAGTTCACGAATGAAGTGATGCCGAATATCAATGTGTTTAGTGCAAGAGTGTTGGACCGGATTCTTCGAGATATTGATGGCACTGGTGTTATCACATAAGAGGCTCATCGTATCTTGAGATATCCCATAGTCCGCGAGCATCTGCTTCATCCATAGAAGTTGCACACAGCAACTTCTAGCTGCAATGTACTTAGCCTTAGTGGTGAAAAGGGAAATGGAACTTTGCTTTTTACTATGCCAGGCAACTAAATAGTTTTCGATGTAGAA